>NW_026991726.1:0-600000 GCF_029215605.1 Mirounga angustirostris | reverse complement strand
TGTGGAGGTTGTTTTTGGTATGTATGTATGTATGTATGTATGTATGTATGTATGTATGTATGTATTTATTAAAGATTTTATTTATTTTTTAGAGAGCAAGCGAGCGAGAAACAGCATGAGAGGGGAGAGGGTCAGAGGGAGAAGTAGGCTCCCCGCTGAGCCGGGAGCCTGATGTGGGACTCGATCCCAGGACCCTGGGATCATGACTCGAGCCGAAGGCAGACGCTTAACCATCTGAGCCACCCAGGCGCCCTTGGTTTTTATTTTTAATAGGAGAAAATGAAGAGTGTCTAAAAGCCTGCAGAAAGGGTTTCTTTCCTAGGGAAATGTCAGCTATGAAGGGCAGAGAGAGGGAAGGAGGATGGTGATGCTGAGGAGGGTGCTGGGGTACGTTGCAAGGACAAGTGGAGGTACTGGCCTGGGAGGAAAGGAAGGTAAAAATGTCTCTATTGCAACATGAGGGAAGAAGGAAAGGGTGGGAGGAGATGGTTGATACCCAGAACAGAGAGCCCTGTCAGATGTGAAGTCGATGGTGAGGCCACCAGCTAAAAAGAGTAGAAAAGATCTGAAATGGATCAGTGAAGAAAGAAGGAGAGCAGAGTGAGAAAAAAAGGGCTGTGTACAGATCATCTGAGGTGGGAAATCAGTAAAGCACGGAGGACTGTGATGATGACTTTTGTGTAGCCTTGAAGAGGCGTATTGTCATGTTGGTTTACATCCAACTGAGCTTTAGCCAGATTTTTTTAATGGAATGCTGAGGTTTTGTCTTGAGAAATGAAAACTGAGCAAGAAGATAGACAAGTAAATCCATTTTTAATTGAGGAGTCTAAGACTAGAATAAGCACACTAAGGTTTCCCATAAATTTTACTAATCAAACTTAATCTAAGTATGTGATTAAGTTCTATTCTTAAATTCAACTCTTATTTTCTTTCAAAATAATCTCAGAAAATCTCACCCAAACTGATTCTTTAACATTTTACATCTACATAATAAGGAAAAATAAAAAATAAGATGACCTAAATGCAAATCTGACATATGTGTAACTGAAGTTCTCTTTTTTGTCAATATAGGCTACACCTATTATAAGGATATCTCAATCCTGGGAACTGAAAATCATAAAAAAAGTGGACAGTCATAATTTCAAATTTTGGGTGGCAAAGAACAAACAACATCAGAACGTATGAGTTATTATTTTTTTCCTACCGTATTCACACTTCTTTTTTCCAGTAGTAGTCGAAATAAATTAGCTGTAACCTTGTTATCATGGACACCTTGTTCAAGGCCGCGATTATCATCTTGCATGAGTCTTCGATCCATGATAACTTCAATCTGACCTAACAAACAAACAAACAAACTGGCCAGAGTTATTTAATACAAACATCCAGTGACAATCACATAAGTTTAGGCACGGTCCTGATTTAAGCCAAGGAGACAGATCCATATAGCCCAAAGTACCAAGGGCTTTCTCAAAACAGCTAGGATAAATGCAAAAAACAGGACTTTATTTCCGTTCTTCTTCATAAATGTCTGGTAAAATTTGGTAAGAAATTTAAAAATGAGACAGATCAAACTTAAGTGAAATTTAAAAAGAATTAATCTGAAGAGTAAATTATGTCCTCTAAAATTTTTAGTGGTAGCACCTGGAATTTAAAAACATTTACGAGGTTCATTAGGAAACATACATCACACCTGGAGTAACAAGGCAAATACAGATGTGTAGAATCTAAAAAGGATTTGAAAGACTAAGCGTTTTGGTTACTTGGTATCTGGTGATTCTCTGAAGAAACCCCAGGATTTGGAGACACCCAGCACGTACCCCCTTCCCTCCCTGGTATTAAGTTAGTGGCATCAACTATCCTCTCTCCTCTAGTTCAAGAAGAGGCCATATTTGGTTCCTTCATTGGCTGTGCAGTAATTCCACACCTCCTCTAGGTTAAGTTGTAAGCTAAGAATTAGGCTATGAGACTACAAACCAAAAAACCCTATCCAAAACAAAGCAAAAAACCACCCAGAGCCACAGTCATATATTTACACTAAAAAAAAAACCTAGTCATACATAAAAATATATGCATATTCATCCATCCACTCATTCACATTTGTTACAGTACTAAATGATCTTTTGGCATAAAAGAGCAATACATAAAATATTTTAATAACTATTATTTTCACACAGTCAATCCAACTCTGTTTAGTTCTTTCTTCTCAATTTAGGTACCCAGTACATAAAACTGCCAGTGATGGTCAGAATTTTCGTTGTTACTACCTCCATATTTATTTTAGAACACAACTGTCTAGAATGTGCTCCTCAGGCACTGGGACGAATTGGCCATCTAGAGCTTGATCATGTCACACCCAAATGAGTACATCAATCTCTTGGCAGTTTCTCTCTTCTCCCTGCCTCCAAATGTTAGCCCTCATAATATGTGACACTCAGTAAATCTCCTGGGCTGTACTCAAATTGTTCTTCTGTTTGTAGGTACTGAAATGCTAGGGTGCTTGGCTGTCTGTAGCAGGGGCACCTGGGCCAGGTGTGACTCTTGAGCCCCCCATTTTTAAACGTTGCCTTAAATTCTCAAAGCTGGGTCCTTAAATAGGGAACTAGACATTAGGACTGGAGCAATCATGGAGTAGACAGTTATGTCACTTCCCTTGACAAAGGCAAGCTGAGAAATAAAGCTCCTCTGTCCCTAAACCACATTTAGGAATTTTATGTGAAGTTGTCCAATCTATAAATAGTTGACTTAATTTTTTAAAAATCAAAACATATGGAGTGCCTGGGTGGCTCAGTCATTAAGCGGCTGCCTTCAGCTCAGGTCATGGTCCCGGGGTCCCGGGATCGAGCCCCATATTGTGCTCCCTGCTCCCTGGGAAGCCTGCTTCTCCCTCTCCCACTCCCCCTGGTTATGTTCCCTCTCTCGCTGTCTCTCTCTTTCTCTGTCAAATAAATGAATAAAATCTCCAAAAAAAATAAAAATAAAAACATAAAAAATTCCAGACTCCTGGGCTCTTCAGAAGCAGAAAAATTTGGCAACCCTGGGCCCCTTTCCCCATGGTGACAACAACCTGGCGCTGAGCAGCGGCTGCCCCACCGTTCACTGGGAATGGTGTGCCCCAGTTTGCCGAAGCCCCACCACTCCCCGCTGCATCCCTGATGTGAGGCCATTATTATTTTTCTAACAGCGTTAATGTCTTTATGGTATCATCTCATGAGTCTGTGTAATGAAAGCCACAAAAGAAGATGAGTAGTATGCTTTTTTGTGGGGGTGGACATATGGAATGTATGTATATGCCCAATTAAAAAAGTGGGTTTGGGGCAAAGGGTACGTCAGGTACCTGCACACCTTTATTATCTGCCTGGCTCCTTAAGACATTTGTCTTAGCAACTCTTAATATGTAAGAAAGAAGAGCAATTTGACTACATATAAATGATAATGAAAAAATATGTATTATAAAGGACATACGCCTCTCCATAGAAGGTTTTATAAAAATTAATCTGTGTTTACGATTTATTTTCTCTTTCCATCTTGTTCTATCTTTTGGAATCCTTAAAGTTGTGTCTGTCACCTCTTTATCTGCCTAGCTGTATCATTGCAACTCCCTTTCTTCTTTCGGGTAGAAGTGCCCTAGAACGATACGATTCAGAGAAGGACCTAGGTTTGAACTGTTACGTCCCGCCTTTGCGAACTTAGGCAACTCTGGGAATTTCTAACTTTTACCCCAGCTCCCTCTCCTCTTTGGCTTCTGGGAGAGTTTCCACAGCCATTCCATTATGACAACGACAGAGGCTTGTGCAAACAATGAGCTATCAGGAGAGAAAAATTATCTTTAAGAAGCCATGGTTTCATGGAGCTTTAGGTCCCTCATTCTTCATCAGAAGATTGAAGAAATGCATTATTTTATGTTATTCTCACAAAACCAAAATTAACTAATAGCTGGTGTCTGAAGATGATAATTAATAATATGACCAACAGAAAAATTATACATTTGGAACTGAAACTTGTAAGAGCAAAAAAGAATCCAAACAACACGCACCACTTTTCAAACTTGAAACCCCTAAAGACTGAGCTGAGAGTAATGTCAAGCGATGCTTGGTGTCCTGTATATAGGCCATTGTGGTCATCGGATAGACATTTGCTTGAAGAGGCAATTTGCTCATCGTCATTCTGGGCTGAATCTATAAGACCAAACAGTTCACTTTAAAAAAAAGAAATCAAGGGATATTTACAGATGTACTTTAAAAAATTAGTACTGACTACAGATGACGTTTCTTCCAAAAAGAAAAAGGTATAGCTTCCTTTCTTGTTCAAAGGAAGAGCTAATTTAGGAATTAAAACATTCTTTCAAACAATATGAAAAAAAAAAAAAATAAGGAGGATCTTAGAAAACTTTTAGGTGAGAAAGGTAGAACTTATCCAGGTTCTTAAAATAGGCATTCCTATTTAAATTCAGAATAAAAATCCTTAACAAAAGTCTTCTAGCTTTCCAATATTTGCATAAAACAAATTATAAAGGTATCAAGTATTCATTTCTCATCTAAATCTAACATACTGCTTTTGTAATGAATGCTAAGCATAATAGCTCTCTATCCCCTTTCAAAAAATCTCTCTTATAATTCTTGAATCAGTTTTAATAAATACCACAGATCCCCTTATCAAATCCTCTAACATATTACATTAAAATAATCAAATTAATATTTATATTTAAAAACTCTTCAGTGCTTATTCTTCCTCTTTAGTGTCAATGTAGGTAGTTCCATATTTTAACTTTTCTTGGTCTGGTATGTGAATGCATGAAATACATTATTTTATTTTTTGACCGAAAATTCACTAAGCTGGTTGGGGCTGAGGAGAGTCCCTCAAACCTCAGGAGGAAACATCAAACAGAGACTTTGTTATGAGGTATCTTATTCACACCACATAAAAATGACATCTCTCCTGTTCAGCTCATGCAAGTCTGACATGACACTCAAGAAGAAAAGGAGTACAAAGTTAATGTAATAGTATTAAGTGCCCATTATAACGAGACAAAGTACGGGCATTCACAAATATGATCTTTAATCTTTACAACAACCCTGTAGTGCATCCTTTAACTTACTGGTTGTACTGAATAGTGTCCCCCAAATTCATGGTCATCCATAACCTGTGAATGTGATTTTGTTCTGAAATAGGATCTCTACAGACATAAGGTATAGTGGATTAGGGTGGGCTCTAATCCAAGGGCTGGTGTCCTTCTAAGCGGGAAACATGGACACGAAAGGACACACACGGCAACACAAGGAGAATACGACAGGGACTCTGGGACAGCAGAGGCAGACAGTGGAGTGATGGGTCTACAAGCCCATCAGAAGCCCCAACAGGCAAGGAAGAGTATTTCCCTAGAGCCTCTGGAGGGAGTGTGGCCCTGAAGACATCTTGATTTGGGACTTCTGGTGTCCAGAACTATGACAGAATAAATTCTTGTTGTTCTAAGCCACCCATTTTGTGGTAATTTGTATCACAGGCCCAGGAAATTATGAACCTGAAGAAACAACTGCAAAATGTTAAAAAAAAAAAAAAAGAAAGAAAGAAAGAAAGAAAAAAGAAGAGAGAGTTTCAAAGAATTTTCCATTTCTCCTTTCCAATCTGGATCTTCCCAATCAAATTAACTTGTATACTCACTGAAAAGGACATTCACACTGTCATGACTATAGGGCTGCCACCCTCACTCCCTACCTGTTGGTCTAGATTTCTAGTTTTGCTCAAGGACTACTCTTTCCAAGTCTTAAAAAATGGCCTATTTTAGAAGCAGAAATATTTAGGTCATAAATTTAGAAATTTAGAAGTTTAGAAATAATATTTTCCCATTTATTCAAATGCTCGATCCTTGAAAAGAAAATTCACATGTTTATTCACTTTTACTAAGTTTTTTTCATTCATGTATACACCCACACATACAAATAATTGCTTTTGTAAGATTTTAAGAAAAGAGTTTCTTTTGTACACAAGGAAAATGAATCACCATAAAGTCAGGGCTTCATTTGAAAACCAAACAGCTGTGGTAGAATTAACATGTAAATTCAAAGTGTATAATGCAATTTTTATGCTTTGGAAAAGGTTTAAATTTAACCTTTGCAGGAAATTGTAGAAGAGAAAATTATCACAACGCCTTCCACTCATCCCAGTTGAAAATCAGACAAAGTAAAAGCATTTGTTGTGAAATTATTTCTATTCATAGCCAGAAATTTCTAAAATGCTAATGTCTCAAAAACATGCTAATGTTTTTAGTGGTAGTATTTCAAAGCTATGTTGTCACACACATATACTCTGAATATAGAAATTTATGTAACAATCAAAAGAGCCCTATTAAATTAGAGAGCTAACAATCTGAAAAAAATTGAGTCAATTTTCTCATTACTATTTCAAATTATTTTGTGAACATTTTGATTAAATACATGCCTGCCCACATTTCTATATATGTGCTTGTATTTCTTTGTCTATGTATATGTACACAAGTGTGTGCATAAAGGTAAATACACATACATTATTGATAAAAAGAGGGAAAGAGCTTTCCTGAAATTTAAAAGAGCCCATTATTACATTATACATTTAAAAGTATATATGTAATAAATTAAATACACACATACCATTTCTTTATGAGGGGAAAAATACATACTCCACCAATCCCTAATTATGTTTCCTTTCTATTAAACAAATTCAGATATATTTTGGTGTCAAGGCATTTAACATGCAAATGGTCACCAAATCTGCCTTTGAAAACACTACCTCCGTAAATCAGATGCTCTACAAACCAATCTCTCAAATATCTGTTCTAACTTTGGACATCTGGTTGAATATAGAACCTATAAGTACCTGTTAAAATTCAGTTTTCCTTTAGAAATAATTTGTAAACTTAAGCATATTTTTCAAAGGATCCAAAATTAACTGGCCCACTACCATATATAAAAGTTACACACTAACACAGCTATTACTTAGACATTTTAAGGGAAAATTACCTGATATCCATTCAGGTCAGTATAAAATTTGTTTTGACTGTTTATGCTAGAAGAAATTCTCATTGCAATCTCACGGTTATGTTCTTTTCGGATGTCCACGATATTGGACACTTCCACAGACTGTCCGTCTATTCCTAAATTTAAAAGAATATATATGTTAATAGAAATTGATTGCTCCACTTTTCTTATACTGTACAGAACTTCCAGAGTGACATACATTTTCCCGTTTTCTATTCCTATCTTCACCATTTTTCATGCTAACTGTGCCACCGTTCACCTTTTTCTTTCTTTTCTTTCTTTTTTTTTTTTTTTTACACTGTCAGACAGTAGAAAACATTTACTCCGGAGAACATGTAACTCAACAGAAGGATGAAGAGCTTGGGATGAGATAAACGCAGATGAAATATAACATGCAAATGATTCTCCAATGAGTTCTGGAGGGAAAAGAGAACTTTAAATGAGAAAAGGTTAGCCCCACTCCAGGCCAGGCCGCCTGTCACGTGTACGGCCATTCTCCAACAGAGCCATGTGAGCCTACTTCTTCACGGCTCGCCTTCCGTGCTGGAAATCTGAAGCAGTGAGATCTACACTCTCTTGGTTCGAGAGACAGTCTATTACTGTCCATGATCTATAATCTAGGAAAAGAGACACGAGATCCAATGAGATGCTTTATGGCTAAAATGGATATTATCATATTAGTATTTGTGGAGTATAATCTGGACAGCTCCCCAGAAGTTAAATCAATTTTTTTTTTTTAAGATTTTAGTTGTTTATTTGACAGAGAGAGACAGCGAGAGAGGGAACACAAGCAGGGGGAGTGGGAGAGGGAGAAGCAGGCTTCCCGCCGAGCAGGGAGTCCGATGCGGGGCTCGATCCCAGGACCCTGGGATCATGACCTGAGCGGAAGGCAGCCGCTTAACCGACTGAGCCACCCAGGTGCCCCAAGTTAAATCAATTTTAATTGAGTTTGGTATCTCTTAGGACCCCTTGTTATGGAGTGATTCATTTTGTCCTTTGCTATATAAAGCAGAGGACAGCTTGAAGAAGTCCCAGATGTATCAAACATTTATTTTTTGGGATAAGCCTAAACTTTTCACTAATTTCTATCTGTCATGCCACCCTAACTATATCTTCTGGTCCTGAGTGAAGCCTTGGGTCTATTTCCGAGACGGAGAGGGGAGTTATGGAGAAATCCAACACTCCTAATACAGACTGAGTATGTAGAAGAGATACTGGATCTCCTACAAAAGAGCAATCAGGAAAGCAAGCAATCAAAAGAAGAAAGACCGGCCCTATCCTATTTCATACGGCAGAAGGTTTTTAAGGTTCTAAGAGCCCTGGACACGTACCTGCAGTTGTCAGTCGTTACCCACCAGGCCTCACACACACTCTGTCACAGCTTGCTGATCACCAGGACACTCTTTAGACAAAGAAGGCTATGTAAAGAGAAATGGGGAGTGGGAGAAGGGAGTAAGGAGGACTTTTTCTGGAAGCCAAGAAGAATCCCCAGGGCTTAGAGAAGATGAAAGCAAACAGTTAAAGGAAGGAAGTTTGAATCGGTGGGACTGGTGGAAAATAATGAAAATGCAGCTAGCTGAGGCACTATAGGTTTATGTGAGAAGTACACCGGAAATTGTAAGACATCAATAGTAATATGCTGACAATACTAAATGGGCAGAAGCCTCCATCAACAGATTTTTCAGAATTCTCACAGAAGTTCTTTTCTGGGAGATGTTACGCCTCCAACTCGACAACCTCAGTCAGAGATGACTTCAGTTTCTTACTATGTTCATAAAGCTGTGATGAGCAGTATGACCTCATGTGTGGGGGAAGAAGGTCCTTTTCTTTTCCCTCCCACTTTATGGCCAGTCTGAACCACTAACCAGTAAAATATACATATAACTTTCCTTCTGACAATTACCAGATAACTGACCCAAATAGCTTCACTACTACTGGGAAGTTAAAAGAAAACAAAAATCACATCCACTGATGCCAGAACAATGGTGTTTTCTTTGACTAGGAAATGTATTACTTTCGATGCAAACTTTCCTTTCAGTAGGTTTATGTCAACCCCAATATCTTTCAAAGCCAATGAAATGTATATGGAATTCTAACAGACAAGCTTCCACAAATGAACCAAAGATGCCAAAAAACACAAAATACAGCATAGGGATGAAGTCCCCCATGAAGCATTCAGGCGAACACCTCATCTACTGGAGGCATTCGTGGCTGTTTGGCACCACGTCCGTTTTCTCCTCTCTAGACTGGATATTCTCCCAGGGGGTCAATAGAGTACATGAAATGAAATAAAGTCTTTACAAAGGAGAGTGTCATTAATTTCAAGTCACGTATCTCTGGAAAACATTTACAAAAAACATGCTTCAAGAAAAAATAAATAATTTCACATTACCTCTGGCAATAATAAATTATTTCTGTTGAGAAAATGATCTTTCTTGAGCTCAGTATTATGCTCAGATCCGGTTGTGGCAACAAATGCTTAAGTCTCCTTTAAAAGGAGCCTCGATGTCCATTCACAGTTCAGCAAGACATCTGTGCCAGGACAGGCTTTTAAAGTAAGATCAAACCTAATACACTTATTACGAACAAACCAAATAAATCTTGTAATGGTAATCAAAGCAAGGAGGTATCCCTGAGTCATCAAAGGTAATTTATTACTTTTTAAAGAAGAATCTATGTGAGGGGGATAAAGGACTGCTACCTTTTCCTACTCTAGGTCAAGAATTCCCTAAAGTGTGCCATTCCCAAAGAAGCTCATGGGATTGAGGGGAGAACTCCCTGGGAAGCATGGGTATGAACCGATCGGTCTCAGTGACCTGCAGAACATTTGCAGCAAAAGGTTCTTTTACCAAATTGGTTCCACCTGGGCATGGATGGCCAGGAATTTCTAAGCCGCTCTGGTTTTTCTTCAGTCCTGGGAAAGAAAACAGCTCCTACCTAACAAGCGTAGTCCAAAGAGTTATGTCATTGATAAAGACAGAGAATTAAGAACTCCCTTGCTGCTAACACCTCACCCTCTGTCCCCAGAAAGAGAGAATGGAGATTATTTATCTTTATTAACAGAGGCAATGCAAGGTAAAAACAGAGCAAGTCCACAGGTGGAAAGCCATCATAGAGAAGCGGAAAGAGTCTTGCAGAACTCTGAAGTTTTTTTTTTTTTTTTTCTCCTCCCTGGAGCCTGTTAGCTCCTTACAGATTGTCTTACACACCATCTCTGCATTCCAGTTTTTAACAATAATTTGGGGATGTAGTAGGTGCTGAATCACCATTAAAGAGAATGAGTTAAGATGTGAGAGGCTGTCCTTCATGATGCAGAAGTCAGCTGACATGGGAGGAAAGCAAACTAGGCCATGGACAGAGTTTAAATAGAAAGAAGGGAATAAGTACTTAGATTTTGAGCAAACACATGCATGTTAGAATGTAAGCTCCTCAAGCACTGGGACCATGTCTTATTTATCTTTATGCTCCCAGCACATAATAGGCAGATAGTGTTTGCTGAGTAACGGGCAGCAGCTACATGGAAGAATCAGCCAACAATTACTGAGTCCCCGCTATGTACCATATGCCCCGCCATATGCTTTACATACAGTAACTCATTCAATCCTGACCCTAAGCCTAGGAGAACATACCTTGCCCCAGATCACAAGGCTGACAGAACCAGCACTAAGCCTCTCGGCCATCATGTCTCACTGGCAAATTGACCACTAGAGAATGTTAAAGTTACTTTGGGACCATGGATTGGAGAAGCTTTGCAGTGACTCTAAGTAGAAAGGAGACCTCCAGGTTATTTTTTAAGAAAGGGAGAGGGTACTGATCTGGGATGATATGCTGCAAGTGCTACCTAAAGGAGACAAATACATTATCAGTAAAATAAAATAAAAATAATAAAAAATAATTATGGGACAGGCTTGCCAGAATACAAAACTTCTTCAAAACAATCCGAAATATTTTCTTTAAAAATGTCACGGTCACTTTAGAAGCCAATAAAGTAATATATACTAATTAAAGACACTGTGATCTCATGTATTTACCTAAGATGAACACTAATCACAAGCACAAGCATGTTCACTGTGCACTGGTGCCAAGGGTAGAAACATGGGGAAACAGGCTAGATGCCCACCAACAGACAAATGAATAATAAAACCAGTACATCCACGTTTTGGACTGCTCTGTAGCAAATGAATGAGGTAGCTCTCTGCCCCGGCAAAGAAAGATATCTGATGCAAGAGGTGAATGGAGCATTTGCACAGTGTGATGAACTTTTTGCTAAAACCAAACACAATACTATACCTTTCTGCAGATATGCATGCAAGAGAGGTGTGTGTGAGAGAGAGAGAGGAGATAGAGAGAGAGAATGCAAGTGATCCGAGGGTGCACACAGGTATCTGATTACCTCTCTTGAGTAGTGGATAGGGACCACGCACAGATTCTAGAGGGATTTTACATTATATACATATACTATAATGTGTGACACTTTTGTCAAAAGAGTATACATATATATTATTTGTATACATAAAAATTATTATCTTTTTTATTCTATTTTTTTTAGATTTTATTTATTTGACAGAGAAAGACACAGCAAGAGAAGGAACACAAGCAGGCAGAGTGGGAGTGCTCTTTATTACAAAATACATGCTAGCACAGGCATCTTCTTTAACTTTATATAGAATTTTATGAACATAGTTTATTTGACCAATTCCTCGATGATTATTATTGAACATTTAAGTCTTTTAAAGTATTTTTTCAGATGATAAAGCTGAGAGAAAGGTTTTGCCCACAGTTCTCTTCATCTCTACACAGGATCGATTTTTTCCAGTGCAATGCCTAGTTTGAACGCTCCTGGCACGTATTACTGGGTTACTTTCTAGACAGACTGCTAGGTGTCATGTAAGAATGATGAATAAGACCCAACCTATGCCTTCACGGGGTTTATAGCAAGCATCTTCATAGGAATATTATACATGTGCTATGTGGGACAACAGTGGTTAGACACACAGTCCCATGGGAGCATACAAGAACGACACCTAATATGACTCAAGTATACTGGAAAAAGTTTCCAGAGAATGTAACACTTAAGCTGAGTCCTAAACGATAACCAGGGGTCAATCAGGCAAAGAGAGTGTGTGTGTGTGTGTGTGCGTGCGCGCCTGGGGATGTGCTGGTAGGGGGTTTTTGTTTTGTTTCCAGGCAGCAAAGGTCTAGAAGTAAGAGAACATGGTATGTTAAGAGAATTGATAGTTGAAGGGCTGAAACACAGAGTGCAGGCTGGGGTAATGTGAAAGATGATGCTAGAGAAACCAAAATGTAGACACATAATTCAAGTTAAAGAGTCTGTAAGTTTAGCCTTAGGGCAGTGGACAAAAGAAGAGTTTTGAGCAGCTGAAACATCATGGCTAGTATCCGTTAAATGCCTACTAAGTACCAGATTCTACACTATAAAATTCATATACGTAACCTTATTTAATTCCTCCAACAAATGTATGAGGGAGGGACGGACACCTGTTACAGGAGTGTCGCCATCACTCAGGGGAGAGACAGTAGCAACCTAAAGGAGGGCACTGGTACTGAAGTTAAGGAGAAGCGGACAAAACTGTGATACGTTTAGGAAGTAGAATGAAAAGACCTGGTATTTGTTTGGGTACAAGGAGAAAGTGAAAGAGACAGAGATGAGCAGGGACTGAAGGGGAGGGGACACTAATGAAAAACTGGAATACATGATCACTCAAAAATTGAGGCCCAGGTAACTGGATGATGCTGCTGAAATTTTATTAAGGAGCTCAGGACCACAGAATATTTGAGTAGAGAGTAGGAATCTGGTTTTATTTTTAATTTAAAAAAAATTTTTTTAAAAAGATTTTATTTATTTGACAGAGAGAGAGCACACACACACACACACACACACAAGCAGAGGGAGAGGGAGAAGCAGGCTTCCTGCTGAGCAGGGAGCCCAATGTGGGGCTTGATCCCAGGACCTTGGGATCATGACCTGAGCTCAAGGCAGACGCTTAATGACTGAGGCACCCAGGCGCCCCAGGAGTTCAGTTTTATACGCACTGAAATGGAGGTAAAGGTGGACCATCCCGACGGAGCTACCTATCTGGCCTGTGGGCAGAACTTGGCAAACTTTTCTCAGAAGAGATATGGATGTGGTGAGTCACCAGTACATGGACAATAAATGAAGGCAACTGAGTAGGAAATATCACTCTCACCAGGAGCTTTTATCTTTTAAATCTTCCTGAGGCAAAACAATTACTTATTTAAGATCTCTTATATGCTCTTGACTCTCCACCTCTTTTAGATGTTAACATAATCTGAAGTCACAGATCTATATTCCTGTAGCTTTTTCTACAGTACATACCTAGCTTCAGTTCCGGTAACCAAATTTCCAGTCATGATCTGCATTTCACGATGTCTCATTATTTTCAAGGCCTTCTTACTTTTGATTCAAATATTAGTCAGCTGAGTTGACTTTATCAAGAAAATATTCAAAAAGAAGAGTACCCATGGTTCATTTTGTGTTTTCATATTTGAAAATGTCTTTTTTTGTTGCTTTCACATATAAAAGATAACTGTGAGTATAAAATGATTTAAAAACTCTATAGTCTTCTCATTACAGAGAAGAAACCTAAGTCTGTTTAGCTTTTGTTCCATATTACACAGTATATATCTTTCTGCTTGGGTACTTCTACAATATGTCCCTTTCCTTTTAATTGGACTAAGTTACCAAGACATAACAGGAGTGACCCTCTTTTCATTTGTATTACCCAGAACTTAACCCTTTTATCTATAAAGTCAGACCTTCTCAGCTCAGAAAACTTTTCATCAGTTCTGTCTTTGATCATTGTCTCTGCTCCATTTTTTTCTCCTGAAGAAAATCACTGTCTTTTGTTTAAATCTTATCCTGCATACCAATCATCTTCTCTCCTGTTGTTTCCACTCCTCTTCCTTTTCTCTGCATTCTTGCAAAGCATCTCATGGGTTTTTTTCTTTCGTGTCACTGGACACTCTTTCACAATGTCGGCCTCACTCTTCAGTATCACTTGTAAAGATGCTCACTCATCGCGCCCCCTCCAATAACCTTCCCTTTTGTCCCTTCCCCGTATCATCTCACCAGTTTTTCATCTCGGCTCTTTGTTTCCCGTTTCAGATTTCTTAGAGATCATGACTCAAATTTTTTGAGAACTCCAAAGAGGTTTTTTTGTAATGTTTTCCTGGTCTCTGTAATAAATCATTTTAAAAGGTAAATTGTTCTTCTGAGTCTTCATGTAGCGCTACTTTCTGTCGTTCTGTAGAGCCTTTGCAAAGGTTTGCTAGGATAACTTTCCCTTTACTTACCCTCACAGAAGCAGATATCCAGACCCTGTGTATGCTAAAGGTACTCTTGGTCTTTATTTTGGCATTAAAGCCCCTCTCTTACCTAGAGTTAGTTTATTTGACGAGTATTTGGCAAGGGATTCAAAAGCAAGGGATTTGCCAGGGGATTCAAAAGCAAGGTAGTTCCCTGCCATCATGGAGCTAATATTTTAGCAAGGGAGACAGACAGCAAGAAATAAATAAATTAAATAACCAGTTTGTTAATAATGCCTAAAGGAGGGGAAGAAAAATGCAGTGATGGAGAAGAGTAAGTTATATAATATATAAAATATATAATAAGGAATGTAAGTCCACATGCATAGAACCAGCCTGATTGCAAAGGTCCAAAGGGCTACCATCCAAGGTGGCTATGCCTGTATATTCATTGTTTTATGCCAACTCTGGTGAACAAATGGAGGGATTCTTTCTTCAGCAAAGACTATCATGGGTATCCTTCTGGCCCATGCCACTGTCAATAGTAATTTCCTTGAACGGATACTTCCCTAGGTCAGTGCTCTACCATCAGTTCCCCACTTGTATCTGCCTATTTTATTTCTTTTTTTTTATTTCATTATGTAATGTTAATCACCATACATTACATCATTAGTTTTTGATGTAGCATTCCACGATTCATTATTTGCATATTAACACCCAGTGCTCCATTCAGTACGTGCCCTCTTTAATACCCATCACCAGGCTAACCCATTCTCCCACCCCCCTCCCCTCTAGAACCCTCAGTTTGTTTCTTAGAGTCCATAGTCTCTCATGGTTCATCTCCCCCTCCGGTTCCCCCCTCCCCCTTCATTTTTCCCTTCCTTCTATCTTTTCTCTCTCTCTCTTTTTTTAACATATAATGTATTATTTGTTCCAGAGGTACAGGTCTGTGATTCAACAGCCTTACACAATTCACAGCGTTCACCATAGCACATACCCTCCACAATGTCTATCACCCAGCCCCCCATCCCTCCCACCCCTCACCACTCCAGCAAACCTCAGTTTGTTTCCTGAGATTAAGAATTCCTCATATCAGTGAGATCATATGATACATGTCTTTCTCTGATTGACTTATTTCGCTTAGCATAATACCCTCTGGTTCCATCCACGTCGTTGCAAATGGCAAGATATTTCTTTTGATGGCTGCATAATATTCCATTGTGTGTGTGTATGTGTGTGTGTGTATACACACACACATACACACACACACATATATATACCATTTCTTCTTTAACCATTCATCTATTGATGGACATCTTGGCTCCTTCCATAGTTTGGTTATTGTGGACACTGCTGCTATAAACACCCGGGTGCACGTACCCCTTCGGATCACCTCATTTGTATCTTTGGGGTAAATACCCAGTAGTGCAATTGCTCGGTCGTACGGCAGCTCTATTTTCAACTTTTTGAAGAACCTCCACACTGTTTTCCAGAGTGGCTGCACCTGCCTATTTTATTTCTGTCAGATTCAGTCTCCAAATTGGTTGTGAAATACAGACACAATGGAAGCCCTCTTTTAAGTGTGATTAAGGCTGGCAATAGACCTATTAACTGAAAGAGATAAAGTTGACTTGAAAGTTAAAGTTTAAGTAGTACAATTTTAAGTTACACACATATGACTTAATAATTCATGTTTTCATATATGTTTTATATATACTTATATATATAACATTTCCTAATCTATTGATATTAAGAGCAAAGCTTCTGGTTTAACTATGGGACCACTAACTGGAGTCCTGTGTCATATTTTCTGCATAACCATGCATGTGATTAATCATGTATGGTTTCCAGATTAGGTTTTTCTAAAGCAGACCAAGAATTTCACCACTTGAAAAAATATTAAGCCATATGAGTACAGACTGCTTCTACATCTTTATGACTTCTTCCCAATTTTTTTTAGGCATCTCACCAGTGACTCACATTTGTTGAAAATTTCTAAAGAACCCAACTTCATTTAAAAAAAAACAATCTTTTGTATAATTCATCAGTTCAATAAAAATTAATCAAATTGTGTAAGAAAAATAACAAGAACAACTGATCTGGGAATAAATAATTGTTTCATGATAATCATACAATTCAACGGAAAGACCAGAGGGAGAGAATTGTACCAGTTTCCCTAGCTAGTGGCCTGTTAGGGACAAGGTCAGGCTATCATGGGCACAGAAAAGGAATGGAGTGAATCAGTTGATCTAGTTGGCCAATTAAATGGAGATTGGTTAACAGAAACCTTAGGAAGAGAGAATGAAAAGAATAGTTACTTTATCTCCTTAACAGCCTCAAAAAGTAGCCCTGTCCCTGTATTAAAATATTAGTTCTCTGTTCTAGGTGGTAGGTACACAAATTTCAAAGCTTTGGGGGTAGACATTATAAAAAGGAAAAGGAATCAATCTCCACACCTGCTTCTAGAGACCTGCAATGTAGCTATTATTTCTAACTGTTTACCACTGGTCAGTGAGTAATTGTATTTTCCAGTCCAGTTGATCAACTTTATAGTTTGTGGATATCTTAAATTGTGGCAATAGGCTGACTGTCAAACCAAGATTTGGTGTTCCTCTGATTGTTGATCATCATCTTTGTTTTCATGAGTTTTAATAGGAAATTGAGAGAGTCAGTCTCAGAGTCCCTAGTCTGCCATCACATAAAACAAAGTGTCAACTTTTTTGTTTTTTCATAGAATAGGTGTTATTCATCTAAGTCAATGTAAGGCTGAAACAGTATTTCTGGAATTAATACTCATCATTTCTGATATCATAAAATAAATAGAAATGTTAAGGGTAGGGAGACTGTTGTGGGAAAGGTAGGACCTTTTCTATTCTCTCCCCCAGAGACCTTTATATCTCCTTGAAGAAAGTCAGGCAAAAGACAAGCCTGCAAATGACTGATTTAGAATGGCAAACACCAGATAAGATTATTTGATGTTGTGATCCAGACATGATTGCTCTAAAACTAGTTATAACATAAAATTAACTAATATATCATGTTGAAAGTATCTCCAACTCCCTAGGAAATTTTGGTTACTTAAAGTACTGTACTGTATTCTACTCAAGTCTTTTGGGTGAGACATCCTTTCTAAAAATATCCCACATTACACACAGGCTGAAACGTGTTTCTGGATAATTGGAGAACCGGTCAATCTATATCTTGAAACAAGTCAAAATGAATAAAATGTAACTCGGATGCAACATAGATGAAAACACACAAACACCTTTCACAAGCAAGAAATACTTAAACAAAAAAGCATCTCAGAGGAGAGTTTAGGAATGCCTTCAAAACCAGTAATGAGCATTAACTCTTAAATAGACTATGCTATTAATACCCAGACAGACCTCTACTAGACTAGAACTCAGTTTTTTATTTTTAAGAGTCTCCAGTACTCTCAGTTAACAATTGCCCCATTAAAAGAAAAGTTCTAAAGTCTCTCATAATAACAGAACCTGCAGAGGATCCAGAGTGTCAAATCCTAGTCAAATCATGTATTCTATTATTACTTTAAATTCCCTTGGGATAATGTTAAAAGGCAGCCCTTCATCATCAAGGACAGAAACCCTCAATCTCTGTGACTTTGTACATTTGTTTTTCTGCTAACTAATGTGAAGACATTTCTGTACTAGTTTTCTAGTGCATGACAAGATTTGAGCTCACACTGTTACGATCCATGAGCAATAAAGCACAGTTCTTACACTACTCATCACAGTTATCACTGCTAACACTGTTCCAGCTCCCCCAAGAAAAACCACCAGGTACAAAGTAAGGTGCATCGTGACGTTCACAGCTCTCTCAGGAGACGCCACGTGCTCAGATTAGAACCACTTTCGTTCAAGTAGCGGAATCTCAGCTCAGTTCTTGAGCTATAAATGACTCTACCAGGTCTATATTATAATAAATAACACTGCCAGAATCTGAATGGTGAGAATTCTATTTCCCGAGAAATTCCACTCCAAACAGTAACTGTACGGCTGTGAATTTGGTTACTTCATTTAAAACTTACGTTTAAACAACTGGTAGGAAGATTAGATACAGTGTGATTTGGTCTAAAAATACACTGATGATATGGTAACAGATGAAAAAATGATTTAAAGTCTTGAATGCCATTACACTAATAGATAATTACTGTGAGAAGAATGGTTTGTGATAACAACATTAAAAACACAAAATGCAGAATCAGGCAAATACTCTAAGTCAGCAACAACAGAAAGTCTTGTGTGTAAAAACTGATCTGATCAGCAATGTCCACAGTACCCAAAACACGGAAAGAGCCCCAATGTCCACTCACTGATGAATGAATAAAGAAGATGTGTATGTATATATACATACATACACACAGTGGAATATTACTCAGACATCAAAAAGAATGAAATCTTGCCATTTGCAACAATGTGGATGGAACTAGAGTGTATTACGCTAAGTGAAATAAGTTAGTCAGAGAAAGACAAATACCATGATTTTACTAATATCTAGAATTTAAGAAACAAAACTGATGAACATAGGGGAAGGGAAGGAAAAATAAAATAAGATAAAAACAGAGAAGGAGGCAAGTCACAAGAGATGCTTAACTACCGGGAACAAACTGAGGGTTGCTGGAGGGGACGTGGGGGGATGGGGTAACTGTGTGATGGGCATTAAAGAGGGCACTTGATGTAATGAGCATTGGGTGTTACAGGCAACTGATCAATCACTAAATACTACCTCTGAAACTAATAATAAACTGTATGTTAACTAACTTCAATTTAAATAAAATCTAAAAAAGAAAAAAAGTCATCTGATCAAGTCAACTCATTTAGATATTTGGGAGTATCTTTTGAACCCACCCATTCTAAAGAGCCTTCAAGAAAGCAATCTCAACAAAGGTAATTCTGTAGGAATGCAATGATGCTGAGAGGCAACCTAAAATTTTTCAGGTCCCATGGTATGAAACTCTATAATCTCCAATGAACAGTTGTCCAAATGTTGAGCAAATTCAAAGCTTTGAGTTGTTATTTATTTTTGCTTGTAGTATTATTTAGTGTATTCAGAAGCCCTCTGGCATCCAAACTCCAAATACTAGATGAAAGAACTATTTGGAGAGAAGATATACCAGGATACCACATCTTCACATAGAATGTCTACGCATATCTGGTGTCTGAAGTTTAATAGTCTCTTCAATCAGTAATTAATTGTATTTCAACAAGTCTTTATTCAATTCTTACTATGTTGACTGCAATTCCACAGGCATGGTGGGAGAAATAAATAAAAGAAATAGTTCCTACTGTCAAGGAGTTTACAGTCTAGCAGAATTAACTTCAAATAATTATTATACTGAGAGAAATAAGAAAACATCAATTCCCAGTTACATGATTGAGTCATTTTGGATCTGATTTAGATGAAAATTTGAGGCCAGTACCATAATGGGATGGCACTTTGGCATCATGGGAGGAGGTGGAATATTGTGCACATGGTGAATTGTATGTGAATTGTAGTGGCCAGTGGATAAACTGTGGTAGACCGTCTCCAAAGATGACTGCCATCATTCCCTTCAAGTAATGGAGAATAATTCCCTCCCCCTGAATCTTGGCTGACGCTAGTGACTTGCTTCACTAAGAATGTAGTGGAAAGGACCTTCTAGGAGTTCTGAGGCTAGGTCCTAGAAGCCTTGCTGCTTCCACCCAGGTGTCTTTCTTGCGTTCCGCTATGGGTAGATTCCTGTGACAACTACATGCAATAAATTAGGGGCAGAGAGAAACTGAAGACAGAAGAGCAGGAAGTCATTGCAGTAGTTCAAGTAAAACATTTAAAAAAAAAATCATAATAGAGGCCTTAAAACCAGAAAGTAATAGGAAGACAGGAGACGAAGAATGTCAGAGGTGAGCAGAGGGGAAAATTCAAAACACTTTCCAGCTGATGAAACTTAAAAGAACAAGAAAAGGTAGAAGTCAAAGTGGGTTCTAGAGGCTAGAAAATTTATGACTTGTTCAGGGTGTCCTAACTCTTAACTCTTAATTGTACCTGCTTTCCATATAAAGACTATTTTTCAGCACCTAGACAACCAAAAAGAGAATGATGCTATTAATAAAGATTAGGATCCAAAAGAAAGCACACATGGAGAAAACAAGAGGAAATTAAATTAGAGGTGCTGGGCAGCCATCCAGGAAGAACCATTACAACAAGCACATGACAATGGAGGTACTGAGTGCCTTTTCTGGAACTGAGTACTTTTAATATCTGTTTGATACTCTAAAGTCACCCAAGCCCCAAAAACAAGGACTTCTTTTGTGTCTCCACATGGTTGGTGGTTTCATTTGAAGTTAATCCCTTCTTTTTTCTGGCCCAAAATCCCTTACCAATAAACGCCTTGTTAAACATTAAAAGCACTTAATGGTAAATTTGTAATGGGTTTGAATAAATTGCTCTCAAACTAAAAGTTTTCTACTTGAAAAATTAAATTTTCAGATTTACAGAAGTTTCAGATTTCAGTTGTATACTCCGTGGCATTTCAAATTATCCACATTTAAAAAAAAAAGTTCCTTCACACGTTGTCAAAACACATGATTTGGCGTCCTGTGCTGTGGTGATATTTGCTTCCATCCTGCCTCAAGTACTAAACACTGAGAGAAGACTGAAATCCCTGCCTGTCCTAGGAGTTTACCTTCCATCCTCTATGTCCTCCACGTCCCTAATCCTGTAAACCTTTGTACTACAGTTTTTTTTTTTTTTTACAATTGGGCCTTGGAGGAAAAGAAACACCTCGGTACATTAAAGGATTATTTAAGGCTAGAAAAATTATGACTTGTTCAGGGTGCCCTAACTTTTAACTCTCAATTATACCTTCTTTCCACATAAAGACTATGAATGCATATACTATAGAGCTTACCCAACCTTGTGAACTCAATCAGGCTCACAGATATGTACCACATCCCCATGAGCAGATTAGCCACTCCTTTTTAAAGACTCCCAAACTAACTTATGTTAGGTTATAGCTATAACTAATGTTGCCAAACAGCATGATCAAATTCATTTACATGTATTATTGAAATTGTGTGAGTTAGGGGCGCCTGGCTGGCTCAGTCATTAAGTGTCCGCCTTTGGCTTGGGTCGTGATCCCAGAGTCCTGGGATCGAGCCCCACATCGGGCTCCCTGCTCAGCAGGAGGCCTGCTTCTCCCTCTCCCACTCTCTCTGCTTGTGTTCCCTGTCTTGCTGTGTCTCTCTCTGTCAAATAAATAAAAACTTAAAAAAAAATAGCTATGAAATTGTGTGAGTTAGATCAGTATTTCTCAGACTTTTCACATAACTCCTTAAAGACTCTTTAGACATTTTTTGTTAATCATCCCCCCATACAATTTTAATACACTTAAAAGTATATCTGTTATTGTACTATTGAGTACTATTTTTATGCTTTATATATTTAAAAAAAATACTTTTTTTCAAACTCCCCAAGAACCATTTTTTACCCTCCTAAGGAGGATGTCTCTCTCACTGAGAATGCATGTTTTATTTAGATTAATAAATTGTTGCTCAAACAAGAATTATTCTTATCGCCAAAATAATGCTAAGCCTTAGATCATTATATAGGGATTCATGAAGAACATGAGAAAGACTCATGACCATACTCCTGAAACTTTCAACTTCAAGACTGAGAAGTGCAATGATATCACTTTCAGTATCTGCTAAATAAAACTATGAAATTCTTCCATTTTAAAGGCCACTGTCATTCCTCCATTCTTCTCTGATTTTGTTGAGAGATCAGCTCAGATTATTTGTGGCTAACAAGTAAAATATAGATTTTAAAACCAGAAGTATAAGTAGTTCTATTCATGAGGTCCTCAAGTACAAAACAGATAATAAAGATACAAATAAGAACTTGACAATCCTAAGTACTCCCAATTCACCTAACTACAGAAACAGTAGTAGCACTGACATTTGGTAGAAAAGAACTGTGAAGGAGTAATATTAAGATGAAGAACACTATTTAAATACAAACTCTTTAAAAGGAAATATCAGAAAGCGATCATTTTACTAATAGTCCCCAAAATGCTATTTACGTTGATGTATAATTAAAACTCCTCAATATTAAAGCTCAAAATATATTTCTTCTTAGTTAATACACCGGGATCTCCTTTCTTCCTCCAGCATAAGTAGAGCTAAAATACCACTTACTCCTGGCTAAAGCAAGGACAATAGAGGAAGAAGAAAAGCCATAGGGTTTGTAACCCATTAGGGCTCCATCCCACCCACCCTACCATTCACCCAGAGGAAGACTAATGGGGTGGGGAAGGGGCATAAATTATTTATAGCAAGCATAAGGCATTCTTACAGTCAGCAGAAACAAAGATCTTCCCCTACCAAAATAGAAAAAGGGGGATTATGCCTAATACCAGAGTTTATTAGGGGCAAAATATTTAAGGAACAGCCACACAACCTCAACTACATCAAAATATTACATATTTTAAGACAAAGAAAACATTTTGTAATGGGAGTATCATTACTCTCTTATGACTTGGCAACCTGAAAGCTGTTAAGCCTGCAACAGGACTTCAAAGTTGAGACTTAAACTGTCTTTTCCAGTTAATCCCT
The DNA here is from genome assembly GCF_029215605.1 of Mirounga angustirostris. Lineage (NCBI taxonomy): Eukaryota > Metazoa > Chordata > Mammalia > Carnivora > Phocidae > Mirounga > Mirounga angustirostris. Next base: position 577,094 of record NW_026991726.1, on the reverse strand, counting down.
TCTTTTTCTGGCCAAAAGAAAGAAATGTAGGATTTCTTTACCATTACTTTAGTGATACTTTAGTGTTACTAAAAAATACCTGTCTTCTTGTTCTAAGGTATGAGCTGTATACATTTTTAAGTCTCTACTTCCTGAAGAGATTTAGCAAACTAAGGCTTTATTTTCTGAGTAACCAAAATGTCAATTTTATTAGCAATTGTAAATTTTCTGTAATACTTTGATTCCATTTATTTTAAAATAATTCTAATAAAGAATACCTAAAATAATGAATTATCCTTTACAATTATTTTTTTATCCTACAATTTGTACATACTAAATTTCTCAGTTTAGATAGCAAAAAGTTATATTATATAAGAATATAGTGTGTATCTGGGGATAGTGGGTACTGACCTAGTGATATTTGGTCATTTAAAACAGAAGACTTAGTTAAATGATTACCAATAAAAACACAAAACATTTCTTTATAAATCAGAGGCAGCCACCAATTAATCGCCCCATTTTCAGGTCAACTGAACACCCTTCCCATTTGCCTTAACATAAATCCACAATGCCAAAATGAGACAGTCTGGCCAGCACAATGACAGTTATCTAGTAAGCAATTTATAGTAGGAACTTTTCATAATTAAGTTTCTTCCTTCATTTTAAAAATGGGATCAGGGATCAATGAAAAGATAAGTTAACAAAGGGTTAAGAAAAAACATAATCATAAATCATATTTATGATCCCATACCAAATATCTGTAAAAAAATAGTTGTAATTGTTCATTCAGCAATTAATGTATCAAACACTGTGTTAACTATTAACATTGAACATGACAGTCATGGGAGAAAAATCCATTTCTTCAAAAAATTGTTTTAAATTAATAAATTTATTAAACAAAATACTGCCTCAAAGTATATCCTGGCTAGGGAAAAGAAACATGAAAAGCAAAAAAGTCAAGTCAGAACAGTAGCAAAGTGTATGAGAAATTATGTATTTACCTTGGCTCTGCACTCAGTGTTATTACAGTTTTTTGTGGTAGAGAACCTTGTGAGTTTTGTTTCAAATCCTGTAAAAATAAACAAAAATTTTTTATTTTACTTTTAAAACTTAAGTTTCAAAACTAGCTATGTAATAGTACTTACAAAAATCCTAAAAAGGACACAATGGTGTCCTCCTTCTAGCTACATAAAGGTCCATCAAAGTTCAAAATAAGTAATTCTTGTGTGTGTGCATTTTTATGGGTGTGTCTTTAGACTTCAGTACGGCATGTGTTACACGGACTACTAGAGTCCAATTAGGAACCAAGTAAATCAAAGTTCTAAAGATCATTTTGCAAAAAGTTTCACTATTTTACCTTTGTATCACAGGTTTCATATCCTTAAGCAATGTATGTCCATTTATTGGATTTTTTACTTCAACATGAAAATATGTAACCATAATTTGATTGCAAACATCAGTATATGAAAATACTGAACTTACTATCTCTGATTCCAGATGTGTAAGTTCCAATTACATGTAAAATTTCAAAGCCTATGGCTCACAATAGACTCTAATGATAAAATATTACAGTTTTAAAACATCTGAGTTGCCAAATCGAAGTCTAAAGAGGTTTGCAATCCCCCATTTTTTCCCACTGTTCTTCCTTGCTGCTGAAGAGTATATTCTTCCTCTCAGAGTATGTTCTGTTTTATTGGCTCCCCTGATCCTAACCACGATACAAGCCAAGGCAGGAATCATCCCATCTAACAGAAAAATGAATGAGGGCTCACAGATGTTAAGCAACTTTTTCAGGCCCATGCAATCAGGTACAGAGGTGGGGCTAATAGCTAGTCTTTAATTCCTCAACTGCTCCTCTGCTGTTACACACATCTGAGCACTGCTCACAGCGCTCCATGGGCTCATCCTGAAACCAGAAGACAATTCAGGGGCTTCTAATTAAAGCCAAGCAAAATAACTAATTACAGCGTCTAGTTACCTTACAGTACCATATTAATAGTGTTCTCAAAGCTGTATGTTCCACATAATGAAGTTCATTAGTTTTCATGCTTAGATTTAGTCAGAACAAAATATACACCATAAATCAAATACAGACACACTTACAGGAAAGAAGAACACATAGGTATTTCATATAAAATGATACAAATTCTTTCAAATCATGTATAAGGAAATCACTATTTTTCAAGGTTTCTTTTCACTCAGCTTCTCACCCCCTTTTCTGAATCAAGAACAAAAGAATCACACATTTTTATGATAATATAAAAGGTAGCAACTAACCATGTCTAGGAGGTTATCAAAAGAGTAAGAGTTGTACGAGTTTTTGTCCTTCAAAATAAGAAGTAGTGCAGAATATCCAATTATCTTCTTCAAATTCGTTAATGAATGAAAGAGTCTGTGAACCAAAATTTTTTACTGGTCTGAGAAGCAATTCAAACATCAGTATACAATATTTTCAGTTTCTTTAATAATGGCCAAACCACCATCACCCTGTATTCACAAAGTGAAACCTATAATGAAGCTATAATGAACGGACTCTTCTTTGCCCAGAACTAAGTACTTAGGAAAAAAAAGTTAGTCAAAAGATTTCACTAATAAGGATTCATTTAAAATAGAAAACTTTCTGTATACACCTGAAACATGTAAACTTAATCAAACTACCGATACTTTCTACAAGTATCATGCCAAATACTAAGAATATTCAACATGATCACTCCAATAGCTTTAAGGCTTTGTTACCAAAAAAGTGATTCGGTCCTTTACTTTAGAAAATTCTTTAACAAATGTTGAAACAGCAAAAGAAAGCATGAGATTAACTGTCACTCACAAGAATATTCGTTCAGTATACATACTTCAAAAAACTCAAATTCCTGAAAACTTCAAATAAATATTTTGTTGACTTTAGTTTCATGTTCTTGTTCAAAAAAAGAGAAAGTTTTCACAGGTCTGGATAATGAAATTGTCTTTCTCCTTGTTACTTTTCTTGGTCATTAAAATTGTTAATTGTATTCCAATTGTACTTTTATGTCTGAGGAACCAAAGAGATGCGTATGAATCAACCTACTCAAGATCAATTCTGGAATATAATCTTGGTACAGTATCAACTATTGCTGAAGCACTACACGTGGGAAAAGAATTTGAAGGTTTTTTTTTTTTCAAGTTCCATCTTGTTTCTTTAAAGCTTTATAGAACAGGTAACCCTAAGTAAAGCCACTGAAGAAATCTGTCGAAAAACTTGGCTAAACATGCTTTCAATCAGCCATTGAATCTCATGTTTATAGAGTGATTATATTATTTTCCCCAATACAGGACGCAATTTTGGACCTACATGTTAAGAACATTTTTGTTGGCATGCAACGACAAAAAATGTTTAAGAGAATTAAAAATAACTTCTTTTTGCAGAGCACTGAGATTACTTTCAAAGATGTAAGTGATCACAATCAGTAAGTTAATTAACTATGCAAATGTGTTATACATACATAGTGTTAAAGTCTTCTGCATGTGAGTTCAGGCCATCATCCAGCTAAGTTTCTTAGTCTATTCAAATGTTTTCCTAGGTGATAACAAGTGTTTTCACCAGACTAAAAGACAATATGAGTGACTACAATTCAGTTATAGGAACAAACCCCTCGATTTAAGTTTATTTTTATCTATATGGCAATCTTTATTAGGCTGTCAGAACCTGAAGAATAAAAGTCATGTTGTACTCCCCCTGCTTGTGTTCCCTCTCTCACTGTCTCTCTCTCTGTGAAATAAATCTTTAAAAAAAAAAAAAAAAAAGAAGGGGCGCCTGGGTGGCTCAGTCGTTAAGCGTCTGCCTTCGGCTCAGGTCATGATCCCAGGGTCCTGGGATCGAGCCCCGCATCAGGCTCCCTGCTCAGCGGGAAGCCTGCTTCTCCCTCTCCCACTCCCCCTGCTTGTGTTCCCTCTCTCACTGTCTCTTTCTCTGTGAAATAAATAAATAAAATCTTAAAAAAAAAAAAAGTCATGTTCTCCATCAGCTAAAAACTTATATGTATTACAGTGCACTGGAGCTTAAACTGAGGGAATGCCACACATCAATGTTTGTATCCTAAAGGCACATGCACAGTCTTCTAACGAGGTAAGCACTAAGAACTGGTAGTGCATTCCCCAAATGCTTTCTCAGGATGCATAAAGCCATTCTGTTTAAAGCAAAACAAGACTAAACACAGTAAATAAGTTTGGGAAACATTGGGTAAAGCAAAATTTTAATGTTTCAACAATTCATCATTGTGGGATTTCCCAGAGCCTCTAATTTTCTAACATGCCCGTATTTTATTATCACTGAACCGGACCATCACTTAGAAATCACAGTTTTCTACTCTGGTATCATTACTACTGTTTCAGGCAGATACTATCATGTTTGTCAGTGAAGTTTGATCTATACATATGGGCCCTCATACTTACCCTTTGTTCATTTTTTTCTCCTACCTACCTTAACTACAACATAGAAATAGGCAGAATTCTAAATATTTCTGTAACTGATCTCATTACCATTTCTTCTCTTGCACATAGCCCCATTATCCACTTTTAGGCTGAACATCCATCACAAACACTGTCCCCCTCTAATTCATTTTTTCATGCCATGTTTAGAATTAACCTTCAAATAGCCATGATGTATTCTTGTTCTCCAGGTGATAATTATATAAACATTCAATCTACTGTTGAGAGCAGTACTCTAAGTAAGAATCACCTTTAGATGGCAGAAGAGAAAGCTAGAAGGGTCTGGACCCCTGTCGGCACTGTAGAGCTGCTATACCTGAACTGGGGACCTGCAGACTTCTTCCACGTGGCATAAAAATAAGTAGGATAGGATTTATTCAGTTTTAAGTTGTTATTACTAGCAGCCAAATGCAATCCTTAACTCATACACTTGTTCACAGGGACACTTCTGCCAACATTTGAATAAACAGTCAACAGTCTAAGAACAAGAGAGCACCCAATGCTAGCTGCCTCTTTGTTTATAACTCTCTAACTTGTGTTTTGAAATTTCCTACTTAAAATGTCTATGCTAATGACTTGATAATTGTGTATGACTTCTCAATGAAGTGTGAAGTGCTCGCAAAGCAAATTTACAAATGTCAAGTATAATTTGAGAATTATTGTCTTTTTTCTCTAAGATGCAATTTTGTATGGTGATGTTTTTATAAGCTAAAAGCATAACCAAACATATGGAGGAACTAATGACAGCCCTTCTGGAAAGGTTATGAGATAGAAAATGTTCAGTTGCAAAAACTCAATGACCTGTACCCAAGTCTCTTTCAATATGGCAGCCAGAGAGAGAGCAGGTAGACAGTATAGGAGAATGACTTCTTCATTTCCTCTTAGGAACTCTTTTCTGAATATAAGCCTCACTTTTAAATTCAATAAACCAAGAAGACAGGAGCAGGTGAAAAGGAAAAAAATGGAGGATCTGACCTTATTTTAAAAAATGCCTTCTGTGGGAGAAAAACCAATTATCATTATCAGCCAATGAATGTTTTCCATTTTAAGCCCAGCTCAACCTCAACAGATGCCAAATACATTTGCCACAAGAAAACTGAGAAGATATTCAAGATGCTACCATGAATATATTTTCAAGGATTCAAGTCAACTAATGAAACCTCAAGAATTTGTTTTTCAAATATCTAGAAAGGCAGTCAAAATACTATAACTAAAATTTTAATTAACACTTATAATGATTAGTGATATCAGTTGTGGATCAATCTGTAATGTTGACTTTATATGTTGTATACACTTTTAACATATGGGAGAGAGCATTTATTAAAAAAAGAGGTTCACTTCTTAAATCTGTATTATAAGAAAATCAGAGCACACTTTAACAATTTTAAAATATTATTGAAGTACACCATTTTTGATAGGAAAAAAATCTGGAAGAAATAATAACTAAGCCATAATGAAATAATAGTCAAAACTCCTTCCCCAACATAGGAATCTCCTCTACAATGATCCTAATGAATGGTTACCCAAACTAGGGCATGATGATGGAAATCTCACTATCACAAAAGGTAAGCCTTTTGATTATTGGGAAGCACTATTTACAAAGTCTCCTGCTGTTCTGAGCTAAAGCCTGTACTCACTGTTTCCAATCCTGCAATGTGAAAATAACTGAGCTTCCCCTCCCTCACTCATCTCACAGACCTTCTAAGAGTTGAAGATGGTTTTGATATCAATACCCAAGCCAACCCTTCTCATCCCAATTCCTTATATCATCTATATATGTCAAAGTTTCTAGGTTCTTCTACTTCCTGGCTAAACTCTAGGCTGAGAACAACTGGATATGAAATGGGATGAAATTAAACTGCTATACAATCAAGTATGGCTCTTTATCTCCTTGGATTATAGCTATGATTTATTTGATACCAAATCCCTGGTCAACAAGGTAACCCCAATTACCACATTATACTTGGGAGAAAACAGAATCAGCTTTATAATAATGTTTTACTACTCCATTTGCAGAAATGCACTGCAATAAAAAGTTAGGACAGCTAGTACATTCTCAATACAATTCTTGAAAAATGCTTTGAATATTGATGTTGTTTTTCTATAGCAATACTTATAAGGGATGTCATTATTGATATGGTCTGATGTACATTAACAATTTCATCAAAGATATAAGCCTGTGACCCAAAATTAAAAAAAAATTGTTTTATAATCACTTTTTAATAATTATATTACCTGGTACCATAATCCACAACCACCCAATCTTTTGCAGTTCCTGTGATAGCATCATGATGTTGAAACAGTCCCAAATTTCTTCTGGCTTCTGTCAGTGCCATGTAATGGGATGATGAAAGAAATTTACTTATCTTGTATTTCTGAGCTTGTTTCAGGGCGAAACAGTAAAGAATTTCAGCAGCCCTAATTGTATAAAACAGTCATTAATTCTTATTTCAAAACAAACATTTACTATTTAAAATATGTGGTACTGATACAATTTTTAAATGCATTTTTTAAAAAATCCACATTTCAAAGTCAAACAGAGAAAGACATGTATCATATGATCTCACTGATATGAGGAATTCTTAATCGCAGGAAACAAACTGAGTGTTGTTGGAGTGGGGGTTGGGGTGGGAGGGATGGGGGGACTGGGTGATAGACACTGGGGAGGGTATGTGCTCTGGTAAGCGCTGTGAATTGTGCAAGACTGTTGAATCTCAGATCTGTACCTCTGAAACAAATAATGCAATATATGTTAAGGAAAAAAAAAGAAGAAGAAGAAGGTAGCGGGAGGGGAAGAATGAAGCGGGGGAAATAGGAGGGGTAGACGAACCATGAGAGACGATGGACTCTGAAAAACAAACAGGGTTCTAGAGGGGAGGGGGGTGGGAGGATGGGTTAGCCTGGTGGTGGGTATTGAGGAGGGCACATTCTGCATGGAGCACTGGGTGTTATGCACAAACAATGAATCATGGAACACTTCATCTAAAACTAATGTTGTAATGTATGGGGATTAACATAAGAATAAAAAAAAGAAAAAAAAATCCACATTTCAGCACAATTGATAAAAAAGATATTGATAATAAACATTCCTATAAAACCATCTAGGTATCCATCTAATATATCTAGATTATCAATCATCAGAGAACATCATGTCTAAATTGATATAAAGGGCGCTTGTTCTAGATGGTCCTGGAAAGAAGCCAGTACCCACTGGCAGCGAGACAGGTATACTTATGTATAACATAGTGAAAAAAAAAAAAAAAGCTCGAAACAGCAGTAAAAAGTGGATAATGGTTGCTGCCCTTTCTTTTCTCCAAGATCAGCCCAGACACATACCAGGAACTTCATCACCAGAAAGCCATTCACTCTCACATACATACATTAAAGGAGAGACGGTGCAGAAATGGTCACATGAGTGGGAGACTAACAGTGAAGGAGAGGCAGAAAGCGATGGCCTGACAGCTCAGTGACAACAGCTAGTCTCTGTGCTGAATGAGAACATTCGACAACTAGAGGGAAAGTAACAATATAAACTGAAAGGTGATAAAACATATGCTGTCGCTTCTCGTTTATTTTAAAGAAAAAACACTTGGGCTTACGAGTAGTTTTTGAGCAAGAATATGGGGACTTATCATTTTCATGCTTTATTTTTTTCATCAGAGGATATGGTTCAAGACAGGTTTCGAAAAAGTTCTTTAAAAAAGAGATATGGCTTGGGGTGCCTGGGTGGCTCAGTCGTTAAGCGTCTGCCCTCAGCTGAGGTCATGGTCCCAGGATCCTGGGATCGAGCCCCACATGGGGCTCCCTGCTCAGCGAGAAGCCTGCTTCTCCCTCCCCCACTCCCCCTGCTGTGTTCCCTCTCTCTCTGTGTCTCTCTCTGTCAAATAAATAAATAAAATCTTTAAAAATAAATAAATAAAATCTTAAAAAAAAAAAAGAGATGGCTTGATGAAGTAAAAAGTTTAAGAAGGTTCTTTATGCCAAACATATTAAGAAGGATGGAGAGAAAACCAAGGCAGCTTGAAAATGTATCACAATATAAGGAAAAGGATAAATTTAAAGTACTCAAAAAAAAAAAAGAATTGTTTTAAATTTTGAAATAATTAGAAGATACTAAATAATCTCTGCCTTTAAATTCTAATCTTTCTAAAATTCATGGCAGGAGAAACACTAAGTTTGAATTAAAGAAATTGTGTATATATGTTCATCTATACCCATAGCACATATTCCTGGCTTTGCAAAGAGTACCTATACATATAGATATCCCAAAATGTAAAAAGGGGGTTTAAAAAATATTTTCTTCTTTATACTCTTCTATCCTATCCAAATGTTTTACAAATGAGCATCAAGATGAAATATCTATAATCAGACAATAAACTTATTTTCAAGTAAGTTGATTACATTTTGAAATTTGTCATTATTATATGGTTTTTTGTCATTTTATTTTAAAGCAGAATTTTCAAAATATATTATTACTCACACTAAGTACTTCACCTTAAATATGTTCAATAAATTAAAATTGAATCAATATTTGTAACTCTTTGTCACTAAAAAATAGTTGACACTTTTAAAAAAGTGCAGTAGTCCAAAAGAATCTCTACATTACTTAGTACTTTCTCTGTTTTTATCATAGGTAGTTTAGAGTAACATAATAGAGAATTAATATTCTATTGGGCAAGAATGCATCAATCTCTCTAATATAGAAATACTATTTTATTACAAATACAGGAATATGTATCCATCTGGCACATTTGTGAATATCCCAAAAAAAAGGCAAAGATCAGGCTTTTGAAATAATGCTGACAGCATGAAACAGTAAAAATAAAAAAAAAAACACACTACTATACCAAAGTACAACTCTGGGAGAAATTCATGATCTTTATAAAAGGGCTTTCCAAAATGTACTATTTCTACCAGTACGGAGAAGAAGGTAGATATAACATGACTTTTTATTTTTAATACTGAGATTCATCATGAAAATTAATCATCATGAATTCATGATCTGAACTAAGCTGAAAGTGAACTCATCACGAAAATGAATTAAGCTCCCACGCTACACACACATAGAGAGAGCCCCAGGAGTCCCCAGGGTGGTTCATCCTTACCAAAAAGCAACAGGACCCACAAAGATAGCTACTAGCCACGTGTGATTATTTATTTACATTTAAATCAACTCAAATTAAAGGAAATTAAGAGTTCACTTCCTCAGCCACACTGGTCACATTTCAAGTGCTCAACAGTTACATGTGGCAAGTGGCCATACTAAACAGTGCAGAAAACAGAAACAGAAGATTTCTACCACTGCAGAAAGTTCTGTTGGACAGTGACTGAAAGTTCTACTGGACAACGCTGGTTAGAGCGTTTTTGTTTTCTCCTGACTTTTCTGCTTTCTCCCTGTCACTATGCTTTTTCAGCCAATCACTCTGCCGCCATCAGTTCTCATCTCTTTCAAGTTTTGCTCTTCTAAGCAGAGAATCACACCTATAGAACTATGTTTCAATAAATAAGAACTGAGGTGGAGCCTCTGAAGTTCTCCCACATATAAAATGCATTAGTTTTAGATTGTGTACTTTGAGGCCCACATTTTAGCCACAGAGAGGCCCTGTTTGTTCCTTGTGACCCTTGCTTGTTTCCAGCAATTTAGTCTGTCTGGCTACTGACCTGCAGACACACATAACAATGCCACTGGATATTATCACGGTGTGCAAACAATACCAGTAATTAATTAGAAACATATAAAACATAAGATACAAGAGAAAGTCTAATCAGATAAACTGCTTTTTTCAGAACAAAAGCCCATATAATAATCTGATTATGCACTAGAGACATAGCTCTGATTGCATTAAAATTTCACAATTACATTAAACACATCCCAATACTGCATACATGTTGTATATTATGCAAAACTCTATGCTATGCTATGTGCTATGATCACATAAAAAAGGTGAATAATTAATGTAGCTTTCTAAACGTAAATTTTGTACCTTAGATGGGATTCCAATATCCTATCCATTCGTTTGTAGAAGGGTCTGGATGTAAAGTAGCCGCTCCAGTAATGATCGTCTCGGTCAGCATAAGTGAAAAAATCTCCACTTAGAACAGGGGACATGGATTGGCTATTCTTTCTAATGGTTACATCTTCTTTATCCAGTGCATCAAAATAATCTGATAAAGTCCCAAACTGTATCTAATAAAAAAAAAAGTGACACTTATTCATCTCTACCTTAAAATTACTTCTAGCACTAAAAGGAAAAGTTAACAGTAAATATTTAAGATGCGCTTTCCAGTTAAGATGAAATTCTAGCTCAGATTTTACAAAACTCAAAAGCAGGGGGAAAAATATACAGTAGCTCTTTCACTTGCATCAGGTCCCAAATTAAACTAAAATAAAACTTACACCCCTAAGGGGTTAGAAGAACTACTGAGATATACAAATCTGTGGATCTGAAAACACCTTACCAATCTCCAGAATTTCAAAGTGTGCAAGGGTCAGGGAATAGAATAATTCAGAGATGAATAAAAGATGGGAGGAAGCAGCAAAAATAAAACATTTACATACAGTTTGGTTAACCATTAAGTATTTTCATATGTCATATGCACATACACACCCCTGGCCTCCCCATCCCCCTTGCTTGAGCTCTCATAAGGGAGACTTTAAGAACAGCAGGTCATTAAAAAAATGGACTTTCTCTACCAGCAGGTAACATTGAATAGAAGTAAAACACAAAGAGTGACAAGAACTGCAAGGTTGACTGCTCAAATGAAAAGGTCTTTTGACTAATGATTTAAATTAACAGAACATAAATCCATTTTTATGAGCCCAAGCTATTCCATAAATCAAAGGAAAAAAGAAGTATTATACCACACCATGTAAACAGATATTAAAAGGCAGTGTTTTTAGAGATAAACAGAGAATTTAACAGGGAATGTATTTCTTTGAATATTAAGATGCTATTTTTGTTGTTTCCTACCACACACAGATACACACACACACACACACACAGATACTAAAAGCTACTTTAATTCAATGTGGCAGAAAAATAATTAAGAGCAGTTAAAAACAGGGGTGCCTGGGTGGCTCAGTCATTAAGCATCTGCCTTTGGCTCAGGTCATGGTCCCAGGGTCCTGGGATCAAGCCCCACATCGGGCTCCCTGCTCTGCAGGAAGCCTGCTTCTCCCTCTCCCACTCCCCCTTCTTGTGTTCTCTCTCTAGCTGTGTCTCTGTCAAATAAATAAAATCTTAAGAAAAAAAAAAAAAGAGTAGTTAAAAACAGTGAGTAGCACTCTAGAAGAGTGGTTAAGAACAGCACAGAACCTGGATCCAGATAGCATTGGTTTGAATTCCATCTCTACCATTTACCTAACAATGTGGTTTTGAGCATATTTATATATTGTCTCTGTGTCTGTGTTACAGCTAATAGGGTTCTAAGTAAAATGCTTAGAAACACAACTGGGAATAATGGTCTAAGTTTTAGCTATCATTTTTCTATTGCAAAGGCAAAATTTCAGCTGGAAACATGATGATATTAGTAAGACAAATAGAAGTTATCATGTACCTGTGACACAATAAATTTTATAACAGCAAAATAGATAATTATTTCTAAATCCTTATGTTTACATCACAGAAAAGCAATTTTCAACAATATTACCTTGTCTTATCTTGGCTTCACCAAATACAATGTATCTTGGGCAAGTTAATATATTTGTGCCTCAGTTTCCTCATCTCTAATGGGGATAATTATAGTACCTACCAGAAAATGTTCAGAGAATTAAATAAGTTAACTAAAGTGAAGCACTTTAAAAAGTTAATAGCAGGGGTGCCTGGATGGCCCAGTTGGTTAAGCACCTGACTCTTGGTTCCAGCTCAGGTCATGATCTCGGGGTCATAAGATCGAGCCCCACATTGGGCTCTGTGCTGGGCATGGAGCCTGCTTAAGATTCTCTCTCTCCCTTTCCCCATCCCCACGCCCCCACACCCCCAAAGTGCATGCTCTCTCTCTAAAAGAAAACGTTAATAGCAAATAGTAAGTACTCAAAAATTAAGTGTTATTTATTACTCACTTAACACATTCTAAGAAGCAGAATATAAGTGTGTGTGTGTATAACCATGAGGGTCACAAATGCAAAGAAATACAGCATTAACTTCAGGCCCAATAGTACAGACAAGCTCAGGGAAGTATACTGATAAAAGTAAAAAATTTTCAACAATCTAAATTTCTGACTCACTTTCTCATCTATATAAAAAGGGATTTCTATGAGATAACAAAAATTCCCTTCATTTTCAGATTTTAGGGAACTGTGGCATGCTACAGAGTTAATATTAACAACAAAGTATACCCTTTTAGAATATTGTAACTAATTTTTGGTATTAGCCAAGATGAAAGTATTTCCTTCTTGGCAATTGCCCCAGGCAAAGTTCATTTAAGTAGCCTGGTGAGCATTCTCACAAATTTAATTCAATCTCAAAGGACTGATATATAATCCTGTATCTATCCTAGAGTAGTTTCAAAAGAAATTATTTAAGAGTGAATTTTTCTATAGTCTCTTGGTAGCTCAAAGTACGTATTCCAAATAACCAAAAAAAAAAGTAGATGTTTTTTACTTCAAAAGGCAACAAATTATATCTTTAACATAACCTTAATCTTAAACATAATCAAACTCCTCTATCAGAGCAACATATGAGAAAAATACATAAATTGTTAAATAAGTGATGACCAATGGGAAACTGACTGGCTTGGTTGGTACAATGTCAATTTTTAGCCATCTAAATTCAATTGCTTACTTGGGTTTTTCCTTTCATTAAAAGAAAATAATAAACTGAAGCTTCTGGCTTGGACAAAATAACTTCAAACATCCTACAGAGAACAGATACTAGATAAACCACAGAGAGAAAAAAAGCTTTTCTTTGAAGGTATCTAAGGACAATCAAAGCAGCCAACACTTGAGTGACAAAAATTCCAGAAAGAAAGGAAATGCATGAAGGTTACTGGGTACAAGGTTAGAATGCAAAAGTCAACTGTATTTTTATACATGGAATATACCACATTCATGGATGGCCTAATATTTGTAAAGAAGTTAATGGTACTCAAATTGATCTATAGGTTCAATGCAATGCCAATCAAAATTCCAACTTTTTTTGGTAGAAATTTAAAAATCGATCTTAAACCTATACAGAACTATAAAGAAAACCAATGCAATCTTGAGAAAGAAAACAAAATTAGAAGACTTATGCTATCAGAAATTAAGATCCATTCTAAAACTATAGTAATTAAGACAGCCCGAGACTAAATAGACAAAATTGAATAGAGTCTATACAAGAGCCACACAAATAGTTTCACTCAAAATTAATGAAAAAGATGATGCTGCAGTAAAGTGGGCACACTGGTCTTTTCAATAAATGGTGGTAGATACCCATATGGGCAAAAATGCACCTTGATCCCTGTCTTCATACAATTCACAAAAAAATCAATTCCAAACAGATTACAGACCTAAATATTGAAGGTAGAACAATAAAGCTTCTGGAGGACAGCTTCATAGGAAGCGTATTTTCATAATTATGGGGTATAAACAAAAATTTCTTAAGCAGAACATGACATGGAAAGGAAAATACTGTTAGATTTAATTAAAACAAAGAATTTCTGTTTATCAAAAGACAGCATTAAGAAAGAAATTAAAAAACAGGCTCACATAGTGGGAGACAATATTTGCATAACTTTTATCTGAAGGAAGACTCAAACAAAAATATATAAAAGAGTTATAAATGGTACAAAATAAACAGACAACCCAATTTAAGGAAAAGTCATCAAAAGATTTAAATAGTCACTTCACAAAAGAGGATACCTAAATGGCAATAAACTTATGAAAAGAGGTTCAATTCATTAACTACCAGGGAAATATAAAATAAAACCATCATATCGATCATAAAAAAATAAAAATGAAAAAAAAATCCTAACAAAAAATCTGAGTAAGGAAGTACAGCAACTGAAATTGTCATACAATGCAACGACTAGTGCATCTATTTTGGGATACCATTTGGCAATATCTACTGAAGTTGAACATGTGCATACCCAGTGACCAAAAATTTCTATCCCATTTTATACCCACATAAATTCACATACATGTATATAAAAACATGCACAAAATATTCAAAATGGCTTTATTTGTAATACACAAAACTTGGAAACAACCCAAATGTCCATCAATAATACAATGGACAAATCGTGATGTATTTATCAAATGGATATTAAAGATAATATACAGTATTAAAATTGAATATACTGTGGGGCGCCTGGATGGCTCAGTTGGTTAAGAAATCCAACTCTTGATTTTGGTTCAGGTCATGATCTCAGGGTCATGAGAATGAGCTTCACATTGGGCTCCGCACTCAGTACAGAGTCTGCTTGAGAGTCTCTCTCTCCCCTCCCCCTGCCCCCCCCCCCCCGCTCATTCAAATCATTGCCAAATCTTACAAAAGTAACCTTATCTTCCCTTCTATCATCATGGTTAGTGTTTTTTCTTTTGAAATGATACAAGAAGGAAATCTTAAGTATGTGACCCTGAGACCATGACCTGAACCAAAATCAAGAGTTGGATGCTTTTTAAAGTGACTTTACAAATTGCCCTACTGGGCAAAGAAGGAAATAGGTAAAATACAAAAATCAGTACTTTAATTCTTTAGAATGAGTGGTAGATCCTTTTATGGATCTCAAAACCATTCACTAGGAAGATGTACTTAGGGATAAAATACCCATCTGCATATGCCATCCCCTAAGTAAATGTTTGTGTATCAGCTTCATCTTTGAGGAGATTATAGAGATGATTTAAACATAGACCTAAAGTTCATAATTTGGTAGAAATTCAGTTGTAAGTATCTTGAATACACCTGGCATTTTATTTAAGTTTATTTAACTATTTAATATTATTTACATTTACTTAATAAACTTGAATTCTCCCTACATAAAATGTGACCTATCATCAGCTTTCTAATTTCCTAAACAGTAACATCTCTTCCTTTCTGTAGTATTTCCACAAATATTCTACTGTCTCATAGGTTAGTATGTGAATATAATAAACACATTGGGTAATTTTCTCATATAGGGTCTAATATAGGACTCTTGTTTGAATCCTGACTCATGAAACATATGCTTAAAAAAAAAATGCCTGTATGTGATCAGGAAAATCTGAATCTATCTGGATATATGATAATATTGAATTATTGTTATTTTTTTAGATATAATAGTGGCATTATGATTGTATTTTTAAACAGAGTCCTTATCATTTAGATACATAATGAAATGGTTACAGATGAAACTACATGACTACTATTTCCTCCAAAATAATCCCTGGGAGAGGGTGAGAGAGGACAGTGAGGCACAGCTGAAGTGAGAGTGACCTTGAGTTGATCAATGTGGTAGCTGAGCTATGGATATGGGGAGGCAGGGGTCAGGGGAAGGGTACTTAAGTTGTTCTCAAAACTTTAGGGTACATTCAAAATTTTCCAAAAGGGGAAAAAAAAAGAGAAAGAACTACAGGTAAATGATTAATTTTGGAAGTTTTCTCAACTAAGAAAGATGCTAGTGTATTCTCTGGACACAAGACATTAATTTGCAAAATTCATGACACGTTCATCTGCATTGCCCGTCACATTACTAAAACCACAAGGATGCAGCCGTCAGAGAAACAAACTTTTGATGCTGGTAGAAAAACAGGACATCACTGAAAACTGAAGATCACAACTTAGTAGGTGCATATTTACAACTACATAAAAGTAAAGTCTCTTTAATGCTGTAGGAATGGGGGGAAAGGGACAACTTCAGAAATGCAACTATAGTACTAGATAATTTTCCTCTTTAAGAACTACACTCTTACATACAAACTACATATTCTAGGAAATATTGGGATGTGGGACAAAGAAACTAAGGCTGTTGTGTTTTAGCCTCATTTAATAATGAAGGCTCAACTTCAAATACAGTATCATAATTAAATATTTTCAAATTACCTTAACATTATACTCAGGATGAGAATTCATATAATCAAAAAGCAGCTGATAATTCTTATACTGATGATCCCATTCTATGCGTTCACAGTAGCGAAAATCATCTCCTAGTGGGGCCAGGACAACTGTAGTACGGAAGAGCTTTGACTTCTTTCGGTACTGATCTAGAAGCATCTCAGCCCTACAAAAGAAAAAGGAAAATAAGAACAGTACTAAGAAAAGGACAATGGGGCAACTCATTAAAAAGTGTATTATGTTAAAAGAAATTGTTGTATATTTTACCTGTATTCTAGGTTAGTATGATTTATAAGGCAGATTTTTTAAAACTACTATACTAATTTTCATTATCCACTTAAAATATTCATAAATTTTGGGGTGCCTGGGTGGCGCAGTTGGTTGAGCATCCAGGCTTTTGGTTTTGGCTCAGTCATGGTCTCTAAGTCATGAAATCAAGCCCCGCATTAGGTCCTGTGCTCAGCGCAGAGTCTGCTTGGGATTCTTTCTCGCTCTCCTTCTGCCCCTCCCCTCTGCTCTTTCTCTCTAAAATGGACAAATAAATCTTTTAAAAAATATATTCATAAATTCTTACCAGAGAGAAAAACCCACAGGTTTCCAATGGATTATCCTTAGAGAAATAAAGTCACATACCAACTTTGACATAAAATTACTGGGAACATCAATGGCCTCCTGAAGCCTGGCCATAGACACTGGATCCCAGATTGCCTGTATTTTAAAATAATTTAGTCCAAGAAGACAATAAGGATTTCTTATCTATATAAACTTTGAAGTTGGCTTTGACTCAAGATGCCTTTCTCTAATTTGATCTAAACTTGCCTGATTACACATAAAAAAATTAATAGTTTGAATGAAACCAATTATAGAACCTGAGTTCCTCTTCAAACGGAAGAAAAACAACTCACTTAACACCTGCCATCAGTAAACTGGATATCTGTCAGTGTCCTTCTCAGGGCTGATCAACAGATAAAGTTCTGGAGATCAAATAGCTTTTTTGATTTCTACCTTCCTCAGATCTAACCCATGAGTCCAAAGGTCAGCTAAATACTAAATGTGCTGATGTGTTTTTATATTTCATATTATTCTAGTATTCTGCAGAAAACCTTTGGGGTTGAACTGCTGAATGCTGAACCGGGGTACCATTTGAGGAAGTCTAGGAATACAAAGTATTTAAGAGGAATGGCTTCTAAAAATGAAATTAAATAAGCAGATGAAGAACTCAGAGTAGTTCTCTATGTTTGTAATGCCAAGCTTAAGAAATCAGTGATAAATGACTAATGTGCTTTTTACCCAGTATTCCAATTTTCATTTCTAGGGTTATCGAGAAGTTCCAATTCACAATATAAAAACTTACGAAAGAAACTCAAAGACCATCAATAATGGAACAAAGTATTTTATAGAATTAAAAACATTTAACTAAATTTAGAAATTCACATGATCTTTTTATACTGATAGTCTCTGAAACTGCTTTGCAAATATTAAATTATTAGCAAAATTCAATAACTTGGTGAGTAAAATATAACCATAATGTTCTTACATAACATAGTTTTCTGAGATTAGCGTTCAGTAGAGTACTTAATTTTTACTAATAATTTACTAATATTCCACACTTAACCAAAAATAACCTTGGATTGTTAGTTATAATTAAAAAAATACATGTCTAATGAGATTAATCAAATAGAAAGAAAAATAAGAGAAAAAAACCAAACATATAAATCAGATATGAGAAAGATACACTATGACTGAGCATCCAATCAGATTCCCCTAGGCAAACAGCATAGAAAAGGATAAGTGATCACTTAAATGAATGCCAAGGTTTACTACTAGATATACCATATCTTGTGTGTATATGCATATGACACATAAGAGGAAAGAATCACAAACATTAAGTGTGAGTCTTCCATTCAGCATCTGTCCTAACTCCCAAGCTCCTGCTCAGAAGGTGTCAACACGGAATTCAAGAGACCAATCTACACTACCCGGTAGAGAGTGGATATTCACTAAATACATTGTACACTAATGCCAAATGAAATGACCAATATCACACTTGAAGATGTACAGCAGCAATCTGCTCTTCACTCCTACCAGGCTAGAAATGTCAACTTAACTAGAACCAAGAAAAAAAATTTCCTAGAACATCCTGTATCATTTGACACATAAATCACCATCATATGTAAAATACGTTGTATGAGAACAAAAACTCAACGTGATAAAGAATGGTACCTCTTTATTTGCGAAGTAGAGGAACCTGCTGAACTAAACAGTACCAATTTTATCACCTGTAAAGTGTAGTTAAATTTCATTTTCTTTAGGGTATTAAAAATCACGTGCCACTAAGCTGGAATGCCCGTGTTTGCTCCCCATTAATCACAAAGTAAAAAGGACGGTGATATCTGGATGTGAAGTAACCAGTAAAGATTTCAAGAATTATAAGAAGTTTTTTAAAAAATCTACAGAAGTATTAAATAGACTCTTTCATCTCTATGCCCCCAGGTGCCTGGAAATCACTTGCAGATTCACTGGAACTGACTGAGCACAAGGTATGTTCCTGGGGGGCAATCTTTGTAGTGTCAGATGGGACACAGCAAAAGGATTACACAAAATAGCTTCCCCCCTCCAATAATGCACTTTAAACAGGTACTCTCAGCAACACCCAAGAAAAGAAAAAGAGGAGCCTCACAAGGTCTTTGGTGCACTGGGAGCCCCAATTAAAGCATCTGGTTACCTTCAAAGAAATTCCCTATCTCTGACCCCCTGAGCTACAGAAGAGCATATGCTGCCTAGCTCTATACCTTTTGCCACATAATACACTGCATTATTCTCCTCCGCCTAACTAACCTAAGCCCAGAAAGCACGCTATTCACTCTTCCTCACTGATCTTCACTGCTGTAGGAACCAATAAAATGAAACCAGGTTGATCCCTAATCTTGGGACAGTTTTTCAAAATAACCATAAAAATCAGATTTTGCTGGAAGTGATCTATGTTAAAGGCTGCCATGTTAAAATACTTTTGTGTGTGCCAGAGTGAGGGACCCTCAATGAAATATTTTATGGCCACAAGGACTGACTCAAGGCAGAGACTCAATCTCACCTTCTCCTTCCAGTTTTTAAAGAAGCAATTTTTAAAATAAATAGACTTGATAGTGCACAGTGCAAAGATCTTACTTTATTTAAAAGGCTTTATCATTGTGCTTCGAAACCACCTGGGGGCATGGTTATGTTGGCACCCTATTCTCATTTTGTTGGGCTGGAGATTTTTTGAAAGCTCCCTGGGTAATTTGGGCAGCCATGCTTGGTAACTACCGACCTGCCTCATCCTTGCCCATTTAACCCTCCTGTGGAACGCAGGATGCCTGGCTTCTTCTTAGCAATTCACATGAGCGTGGAGTTCCCAAAAACCATCAAACTTACAAATGGCAAAAAAAATTGCACATAATTATTGTTATACAATTAGTGTACACAATATGATGAGTTTAAAAATATTCCTACACTCGTGTTGCCATCATGTTATTGAAAAATTTTTAAGGATAACATGTACAAGAACCTAGGCAGAGTAGGTTTTCAGAAACCAGAAATTCCAGGGTCTTAAAAACAGTTAATGAATGTTGTGGTTTGCAGAATTTATGGCTGTCATCCTACTTTAACTGTTTATAGCTACCCCCCTCACTCTCAAAAATCTCCTCATGTGTTTAATAAATAACATGATCGATCTAAAAAAATAAAATAAAAGCCTGTATCATTTTTCTGCCAGAGGTGAGTGGTTTATATTGCAACACAATGTCTTATTTAAAGGCATTATACACCAGTAATTTTTAAGTGAAGAAATTAAACTTTAAAAGCAAACAAATGACAAGTATAGGTAATGAGATGCTTCCGTCATGAGCATAATTTTCTTCCTAAAAAAAATGATTCATCCCTTTTTTATTTAAGTAATTATCTTTAAGTATAAATATTCCTAATTAAAAATTGTCTGTAAGTCAAAAATATCAGAATGATCGAAAGAGTGTATTCATCAGAGCTGGGCAGCATCCACTATTATTGAAATTGTATTAAAAGAACAGATAATTATACTCTTTATGTGTTCCATTTCAATAAACCTGTTTTTGCAGTTGGGTTGCTTTTCTTACCAATGTATACAATAGAGACCAGAAGTTTTATTATCAACTAAAGTATGTGAGATCAATCAAAAGCAGCAGAAGGCTTTTATAATGAGGGCAAAGGAGAGGGTAATAACAGACTGTTATAGGTTCTCCATTGTATATTGATCAACTGTTGTTCATTTTCCATTAAGTTATAACACATAAAAGGCACAGTCAAAGCTCTGCATTTTTAAGTTGCTTTAGATCTGGTTGAATAAGTACCTTGAGCATGGATAATGTTGGCTACTGAACCCTTTAGCAAAGAGCAGCAGAGTTGTTGCTTTGCTCAAGATGCTGTCTTAATGAAATGCATATTTTCATACCTCTTTTGGACATTTCCAAGATGTATTGTTTCTGGGGGGACTCCCCAGGGACAACCAAATCTGCCTCCGGGAAGCCGTTTAAAATCAAACTGGCAGCATATTTTAGGATCAGGTCCACACGTACGAGGGATGTCATAGCTGTAGAAAGGCATCATGTGGCAAAAAATATCTGTGCCAGATCCCAGATCTAAAATAAAGAGCCAACAGACAAACCTGGATTTATAAATTGTGTTTTCCCAAAACTGTTCAAAATGCCAGTACTTTCTACATATATAATGCAAGCTCCACCCTAAATCTACAACCTACTTAACTACTACTCATACATAAACTCCAGTGGCATTTAAAGACCACCAGCCTGAAGGAAGAGACTCACATCTCAGTCTCTCTCTACCTCCTCTATCTAAACTGAGCAGAGACCCATCACGGACCAGCGTGTGCTGGCCTGGAAAGATACAAACGAACAGAAGCAAAAGTTATCCCTGGCTCATCCAAAAATATGGGCTGTGTCCATCCCTGGCTGCCAGCTCCTTGCCACATCTGTCCCCACATCAGTAACGGGACACACTGGGGAAGACCATGACACTAGCCGCAGAGGAAAGGAGAGAAGGAGAGAGGAAGAGAATAAAAGGAGGAAAGGAAGAAGTAGGGAGGCTTGCGAGAATGCTGGGCAAATTCCTATCTATTTCTCGCTGTGAGGAGAAGAAAGGGCAACCGGAAGAGTTCACAGAGTCTCCCCGTTGTTCACCAATGAAGAGCCACCGGGACTTTTCACCAAGAAAGCAGCACAGGACAAGGGGAAGTACTTCTTAAAACCAAAACAAACAAACAAACAAACAAACCAACCCAAGAATAAAAACGAAGCAAACAAAAAATATACTGAAAGGGAGCACTGGTTCCTGATGCAGAACTGTCTTTAATTAAATCCCCAATGCCAGCAAGTGTTGTTATCACTGCCCTTGAGAGGTCAGAAGCCTACCACCCAGTGATGGAGGACTTGAGCAAGGGTTAAAAATGGTTACCTTTTAGGCTCCTGAACTGTAAATACCTCTCCCTCTTTATTTATAAAGTGTGGATTTCTACTTTTCAGCAATGGGTTATGTGATGCTTTTATGACAAAGACAGACACAACAACGAAAACAAAAAAGCAACACGCACGTTTTGAAAAATGAAAATACCTCCTTCATTAAGAACCAGAACACACAAAGAAGCTCAAATGAGTTCCAAAGCATAATTTTGAAGCAACATGTTCAAATCTATCTGGTAAGTGCTAACATATTCCAGTTCTATCTCGTGCTCCATTTAGTTAATTACCAGCTCTTTTCCAAAATTCAAAGCTTTTATAATTTGTATATTTTTGTGCTGTCAGTTGCTTCACTGAATCACACTCGAGTGTGACATCACGGATCTGGTCACTAATGCTTGCTAACCGCACAGAGGCCCTCGGTGACAACTCCTCTTCCCTTCTCCAGTAGATCAAAGACACTCAACAGCCCCACCCCTTCGCCTCAGCCATACTATTTAGCAGCTCATTTACACGTTTCAGTTTATCTGCTGCTGTTGGTCTTGTCTTTCATCAAATTAAGACTATAATTTCCTGATAGGCAAGGAAGTTTTCTGTATTTCTTCCAAGCATGGTATTAAGTACATAAAAGTACTCAGTACTTTCTTGCTGATTGGTATTTATGGGCAATTTGAATGTAGACAATACTGTTAACTAGGGCCTCTTCAAATTAACAATCCCTTTTTTTTAATTAATATGCTCTTTGCATTTGATCAAACTATACAGGATATAACCCCCTACAAGTTCTCGTTTTCCCTACAGGTTTTAATTTCCAGAATAAAAAATTATATAGTTAATTTCTTTCCTTATTGAAAAAACAGCAGTACGTATCAGGAAGTTACTGTCTAGATTTACAAACGATTTTTTGAAAACACTTAAGGGGGGATCTAACTTACACAGGAAAACAAGTATGATGCAATGCAGTAATTTCTGAACATTGTTTTAGCAACGAAACCCTTTTTGTGGATGAAATCTTATGGAAAGCCCAGTACCGGGAAAGCAGTGAATGGCAGGGGCTTAAAAGCCTGGGCTTCTGAACTACACAAAGCTGGATTCAGATCTCGCCTCTGTACCTACTACCTGTACGACTTTGGCAAAAGGCTTCACAGCTCTAAGCATCCATTTCTTCACCATTTAAGAGGGATAATGAGAGAAGAGAAGATAAAGGATAAAGATCTAGTGAGAGAGCAGATATAAAGCATACAGTACAATGCATGGCCCAGAATAAAGAACTCAATAAAGAAAAAGAAATAATAAGGTATTCTGAATTAAATGGGGGTTGGGAAAGGCAAAAACCTCTCAAGAAGCCTAAATCTTGTCTCCTTCCCACCCCTCAGCAAAGAGCTGTAGAAGTATGACCTTGGGAACACCTGTGCACCCACAGAATACAGCGTGAAAACAAGCAGGACAGGTAATAGGAGGGCTGTTCAGGAGGACAGGATTAATGGTTTAAAAGGCAATTCTTACTAGATGCAGAGACAGGAAAGACAGAAGGAGGAAACACAGGCTGAATGTGAAATAAAGGACTGGATATAAGTTCTCACACATGTTCAACTTTGTGATAAAACAAGTCCTTTTCAAAACAGAAGCATGTAAAAGCATTATTTGCAAAAGACTAATTCCTTACATTTATTTACTTCCTTTAGGCATAAAAAAGAATCCACGGTGTTCTATAGATAAATATCCTCACCACTGCTTAAGAGAATCTTAACACCAATACACTGGGAAAAAAATCGTAAGAACGTATATCTTGAAGCAACCTAATTTTCAAGACTGACACTCTGAATAAAGCCCGTAACAGGAGGAGTTCATAACCCTTATGAAATAACATCTAGGTCAAGTGAGATCTTCCACTTTCATCACACCCTACGTACCCCAATTCTGTCTCCAAAAAAATTCCAGCGTTTTATGCAATGCAAAATGTTTTTTAACTGCATAATGAACTCTCTGAATAAGCATGTGAGAAAATCCGGCGCGTTTGAGGAGATAAGCCATTGTTGGTGAATGTCCAAAAGGATCAATAGACCAACCGGACCGAGGTTTCACTCCTGTCGATAAAGAAAATAAGTGTTATTTTTTTAACTGATAATGAAACGAAAAGAAGTCACAATCCATTCAGAGCCATCAGAGTTCTATGGTATTCTGGGTCTGAGGACAAGGCATCTGCCCAGCATTCCCCTTGAGCATACGTTCCCAGCAGGGCTCCCAGACGGGAGGATGCTGCCCCTGCCATGTCTTCTTCCCAGGCAGAGGAATCGCACTAGAGGTTAATCAACCGGCACTGAAATCAGCACTCTGCCATCTCATAGACACTAGAAAGCTCCTGCCATTTAGTGGAGCTAGAGAAACAAACAGGACCTAGCCCCCATCCTTCTAAGACCTCACAGTCTTGTTTTCCTTTGAGGTGGATAACCCAGCAAATTGCTATGTAATAAGGAAAAGTAAGCTAACTTATTTCAACCTGGACTCCTCAATCCCAATGTTAAGGAATTTTCAGGCTGTCTTTCATACCTCACAATAGCTTCAAATCATCTTTTTATACAGTAGCAGAAGTGACCAAAATAACTGCACCATATTTCGTTAAATCTTAGTGAAATATAATAAAATTATAATATAATATAATGCTGGTACTTTCTCTCTACCCAGAAAGGATTAATGGAATTTTCCACAACTGACTAACAGCAACTGTTAAGAGCCATTGACTAAAGATATAGCTCAATTTCACATAGGGTACAATGTAAAAAATAAACATAATAAATGTAAAGACTGGAATTAATGAAAGAAGACTAGTCATCTGGCATTATACAAATCTGATCTTTTATTTATTCAGGATACTCAAAAGCAAACTTGTACATGCAACCTATAGAAATCTATAGACATAGTATTACTATGTGCATTTTTTTCAAACACCTGGTTAGCACTTCCATATACCTAGACTATGAGAGGTTCTAGGATTACAAAAATGAGTTTATCTTGATCCTGACTGCACAGAATATCATGCAAATAGGTGTAACACAGAGTATCAGAATATGGAGGGGAGGGAAGAACTCTGTGGAACAATCTTGAAGATGAACACAGAGCTGGGAAGCCAGCAAAGGAGACTGAGGAGAAAAAGTCAGAACTCTCAGAGGACCAAGAATATGTGTCAAAACTCAAAGAACTGACCACATATTTTTGCTTTTCACATATGTAATTCACCTCTAACAACTGTAAAGAAACCTTTTTTAAAAATATTTTATTTATTTGAGAGAGAGAGAGAGGGAGAGATCACGAGCAGGGGGGAGGGGTAAAGGGTGAAGCAAGACTCCCTGCTGAGCAGGGAGCCTGATGCAGAACTTGAACACAGGACCCTGGGCCAAAGGCAGATGCTTAACTGACTGAGCCACCCAATTTAGCTCATATTTCTGTGCTGTCAGTTGTTTCACTGAATCACACTCAATTTAGTATTTTTGGTTTTTTGTGGTGGTATGGTTTAACAATTCTGGAACTACTTTTCATGTATTCTAAGGTTGAGCAAATTAAGACCAGGGAGCCAGGGTTCACACTGTTAAGGAACTACCAAATATGTAAATGTGGGAGAGCAGAATGTACTTTAGAACCCTGACTTGAAATAGGAGGTATCAGCACTAACTTACAGTTTTGTAACACACACCCACACCCACAGCCATTTTCTAGCTCTGCCCCAGGAGGGCCTAGATACAGTAACACCTCAGGACCAATGAGCACACCTTAGCTTCTAGATGATGACTTCTAAACACTATGCTCTATTAAAAATAACCTTAAAGAAATGGCTCATCCCAGGACGGTGGCTGGGAAAATACAAAATAAGCCTGGAACATATACTTACAGCATAAAGTAAAGAAATGGTCAAAGAATCATCAGAACATATTAAAATAACTCAGGAGATAGCCTGTAGGGGCTTCCACTATCCAAATGTGTGACAATTGGGGCATCAAAATAAACAATGATAGTACTGGGTTATAACCCATTGAATAAAATAAGAAGCCACGAGATCCATGAGCCCTAAATAAAAAGAAAATAAAAAAAGAAATAGGAAATAAAGGAAAACAAAAAGGAAAGGTATATTCCTTTCAGTAGAATGCCAACTAATAATTATAGAAGGAATGACAGAATTAGAAAACCATCAATGGATCCTAAAAGTACAACAGGCAAGTTTGATGAGGAACAGGATATTTAGCTAATCTCAATGTGTCCCCCACAAATAAGTTATTAATTAAAGAAGAAAGATGTAACAGTACAGCAAAGAAACTTAAGAGACCCAAATTAAGCAACTGACCAAGGCTAGCAGCACCAGTATTAGAACAGGGAGACATCATGTGCCTCCTGACAGGATGCACTGAGGCCAACAGAACATCACTGCAGTGATATTCGAGCAAAAGAAGTAGATTGGTTTAGGGGCACCTGGGTGGCTCAGTCGGTTAAGCGACTGCCTTCAGCTCAGGTCATGATCCCAGGATCCTGGGATCGAGTCCCACATCAGGCTCCCTGCTCAGCGGGGAGCCTGCTTCTCCCTCTCCCTGCCACCCCCCCTGCTTGTGCTCTCTATCTCTCTGACAAATAAATAAAATCTTTTTTTTTTTTTTTTTTTTTTTTTTTTTAAGATTTTTATTTATTTATTTGACAGAGAGAGATAGCGAGAGCAGGAACACAAGCAGGGGGAGTGGGAGAGGGAGAAGCAGGCTTCCTGCCGAGCAGGGAGCCCGATGTGGGACTCGATCCCAGGACCCTGGGATCATGACCTGAGCCGAAGGCAGACGCTCAACGACTGAGCCACCCAGGCGCCCTAAATAAAATCTTTAAAAAGAAAAAAAAGTAGATTGGTTTAGGTTAGGAAGGAGGGAAGAAGGGAGGGAAAGAAGGAAAGCGGGAAGGAGGGAAAGAAGGAGGGAGGGAAGGAAGGAAAAACAACCGGAAGCTAATCGTGAGGAAATGGACATACTCAAATAAAAGGACTTCCTACAACAAAGTCCTTCACTCCTCAAAAATATCAAGGTCAAGAAATTTTTAAAAAAGGCTGAGGAGCTAGCTGTTCCAGATTAAAGGAGACTGAAGAGATGTGATAACTAAATGCAACACATGAGCATGGTTGGATCCTGGACTTAAAGGGAAAAAAAAAAAGCACCTTTTAT
Source organism: Mirounga angustirostris (assembly GCF_029215605.1). Classification (NCBI taxonomy): domain Eukaryota; kingdom Metazoa; phylum Chordata; class Mammalia; order Carnivora; family Phocidae; genus Mirounga; species Mirounga angustirostris. The sequence goes on along the minus strand of NW_026991726.1, from coordinate 549,971 downwards.
TAAAAAAAAAAATGCTATTGAGAATTTGAATATAGCCTATGAATTTGATTACAGTATTATATCACTGCTAACATTCTGGATTTGGTAACTTTCTTCTGGTTATATAAGAAAATGTCCTTTTTTTTTAATTTAACTTTTTTTAATTTTGTTATGTTAATCACCATACATTATATCATCAGTTTTTGATGTAGTGTTCAATCATTCATTGTTTGCATATAACACCCAGTGCTCCATTCAATACGTGCCCTCTTTAATACCCATCACCAGGCTAACCCATCCCCCACCCCCTCCCCTCTAGAACCCTCAGTTTGTTTCTCAGAGTCCATAGTCTCTCCTGGTTCGTCTCCCCCTCCATTCCCCCCCCTTCATTTTTCCCTTCCTGCTATCTTCTTTTATTTTGACATATAATGTATTATTTGTTTCAGAGGTACAGGTCTGTGATTCAACAGTCTTACACAATTCACAGCACTCACCATAGCACATACCCTCCCCAAAGTCTATCACCCAGCCACCCCATCCCTCCCACCCCCTACCACTCCAGCAACCCTCAGTTTGTTTCCTGAGATTAAGAAGAAAATGTCCTTATTTTCTTAGAAAACACACAATGAAGTATTGGAAGATAAAGAAAGAAGATGCCTCCAACTTACTGTCAAATAGTTCAGAAAAACATGCATTATGAATCTAAGTACAGGACATATGAAAGAGCCCTTCCCAGCTGTCATGCAGCTTTTTATAAGTTTGAAATTATATCAAAATTAAGTTATAAAATAATAAAGGATTGCAATGTCCCAAATAACAAGGGCGGAATTAGCTTACAAGTGAGAGTAAAAATCACCATCAAATTCTACAGTGATGTCAGATTTTAGCAACGTTAGGGATGTTTTCCCTATCAAACTCACATGATCCACAGGAGCAGCAACCTAGCTGCAGTGGACTTAAGAGTCCCTGGGAGGTGATGATACAGAAAAGGAAGAATGTAAACCATATTTTTTAAAACTCTGACATGAAAGGAGGTGAGAGCTAGGCAGAGACCTAGAAAGGACCCCAGTATCCCACTAGGGTTTTCCTTGGTATGGTAAGTACTGTTTTAAAAGGGGTAAGGGGCAAATTTAGGTAAAAGCGCAGCATAAAAAAGCGCCAAAGTTTTATAAAGGGTATGTTTGCCAATAATACCAGGAAAGATCATGAAAAAGATTTTGTGCCATCAAGCAAGATTATCAAAATACATAATAAAGTAAAAATTGTTAGGAAAAATGACAAGAAATGGTCATTAAAAAGAATAAAATACACCCCTCAATTTTTGACAAACCTAACAGACTTAAAAATTAGAACAGAAGTAATATGAATAATATAATTAGTCACTGGATTATTCCAAGTACATTTAATATTAAAGCTTAAGAAAAGTCAGGGAACAGTTAGAAAAACAGGTATTTTGGGCAAAAGACAATGTTGGTAACTCAAACTTCAAAAAGTTTATGATATTTTGGGCAAAAGATAATCTTAATAACTCAAACTTCAAAAGGTTTATAATGATCATATTTGCATAACAGAGGTCACAAAGGCAGAAAATAACAAAAAACAGAACAATTTAAAAAGCATTCCATGACCAAATATAAAGTATCCAAAACAACACGCTGTTGTTCTAAATTGCTTAAAAAACAAAACAGAACATGAATTTACAAAATGCAGCCAAAGCTACAAAAAGATATTCCATTTCTCAAATGTGTCCATTATCTAAATGTAAGAGCTAAAAACCATAAAGTTCCTAGGTAAAAACCACAAAGTAAATCCTATGACCTTAGGTGAGACAATGGTTTCTTAGCTGTGACATCAAAACACAAGTGACAAAAGAAAAACTAAAATGGACTTCATCAAAATCAAAGCTTTTGTGCATCAGAGGACACCTTCATGAAACTGAAAAACAACCCACAGAATGGAAAAAAGTATTGGCAAATCATTGTCTGACAAGAAACTAGCGTCAAGAATATACAAAGAACTCTTACAAGTCAACAATAAAAAGACAAAGAACCCAAATGTAAAAATAGCCAAATAATTTGAACAGACATTTCTCCAAAGAAGATATATAAATAGCCAATACACACATGAAAAAACGTTTAACATCATTAGTCTTTAGGGAAACGCAAGTCAAAGCCACAATGAGGGACCATTTCATACACACTAGCATGGCTAAAATAAAAAAGACAATAACAAATGTTGCACATGTAGAGGAATTAGAAATCTCATACATTGCTGGGGGGGAATGTAAAATGGTGCAGCCATTATGGAAAACAATTAGGCAGCTCCTCAAAATGCTAAACACAGAGCTACCATATGACCCAGCAATTCCATTCCTAGGTATAAACTCAGAAGAAATGAAAACATATGTCCTCACAAAAACTTACGCTAGTGTGGGGTAGGGGGATGGGGTAATTGGACAGTGGTCATTAAGGAGGGCACTTGATGTAATGAGCACTGGGTGTTATATGCAAGTGATGAATCACTAAATTCTACCCCTGAAACTAAAAATACACTATATGTTAACTAATTGAATTTAAATTAAAAAAATATATTTGCTGGGGAAAAAAAAACAAAAAACAAACAAACAAACAAAACCTTACACAAGTGTGTATAGCAGCATTATTCACAGTAGCCAAAAAGGGGAACACTCTAAATGTCTAGCAACTGAAAAAAGGAGAAACAACTGTGGTCTTTCCAAACAAAATAGTATTATTCAGCTATAAAAAGGAATGAAGCACTGATACATGCTACAACATGAATGAACTTGAAAACATCGTGCCAAGTAAAAGAAGCCAGTTACAAAGGCCATATTGTATGATTCGGTGTATGTAAAATGTCCAGAAGAGTCAAATCCATCCACACAAAAAGCAGGTGAGAGGGCTCCTGGGTGATTAGTCGGTTAAGCGTCCAACTCTTATTTAGGCTCAGGTCATGATCTTAGGGTCCTGAGATTGAGCCCCATGTCAGGCTCTGTACTCAGTGGGGAGTCTTACTTGGATTCTCTCTCTCCCTCTGCCCTTCCTCTGCCCCCCCCCCACACTCTCTCCTGTCTCTAAAATACATGAATACATCTTAAAAAAAAAAAAAAGTAGATTTGTGGCGGCATGGGCCTGGGGCAGGGAAGGGTGGAGTCAAGAAAGGAGTGTGACTATTAATGGGTAAGAGATTTCTTTTGGGGATGTTGAAAATGTTCTAATAGAGGGTGGCAACGGTTGCACAACTCTGTGAACAGACTAAAAACTACTGAGTTGTATACTTTAGGTGGATAAATTTTATGATATTGGAGACAACACAATTTTAAGAAGAAAATTTATGCTGAGCAAAAACTGATGGATCCAAAGGAGTCAGTCCATATATACGAAGTTCTGAAACAGGCAAAAATAATCTACAGTGATAGAAATCAGAGAGCAGTTGGCTGCAGGAGAGTTGAGGAGGATGAGGGAACTTTCGGGGGTGATGAAAAAGTGGCTTAACTGGGTATATATATTTGCCAAAACTTGAACTCTATAGTTAAGATTTGCATGTTGCACTGCATAGAACTTATATGTCAATAAAAGCTAAACATAAAGAAAAAAATCCCCAAACTGAAGTTTATAAAAGAAATATTCCTGGTTTAGAACATAATTATTTAAGAAAAGTGGCACTGTGTAGGGGGTCCCTAAGTCTGCCACCCCCATTTAGTGAGCTGTTAAGAAAATGTACAGGACTCGGCATATGGTCATACTCACAGCTATGACTTATTACAGTGAAAGGACACAATGCAAAATCCACAAAGGGAAAAGGCACAGGGGGCACAGTGTCCACGGGAAACCAAGCACAAGCTTCTAACAGTCCTTTCCCTATGGAGTCACAAAGGATGGGTTCAATCCCTCCATGTTGTGACAACTGAAACAACTGTGACAAAAGTGAAATGCTATCAAACAAGGAAGCTCCTGAAGAGACTCAGCGTTCAGGGTATTTGTTGGGGGCTGGTCATGGAGGCATCCTCAGCCTAGCAGTACATATTAAGATTCTGGACTTCCAGAAGGAAAAGAACTCAATACATGATCACAGTAGCATCTGTGATTAGCATAAACTACATTGTTTTTACACAGTTTAAACACAGTGAAACAATTCCACAGTATCTGTGTGGTAAGGATAGATGTTTTTTATTGGACTTACTTCTTGGCATTACCTATTTTTTTCCTAATTAAAATTTTTTTCTGTGTTAGAGATAAAATCCCTGCCATCCCCATTCATTCTTTCTTTATATTTTGGAATAATTCAAACTTAAAAGAAAAGGTTTAAGAAAAATATGAAGAACTCCCATAAACTCCTCCACCAGATTTACCAATTATTAACATATTTGCTTTACTTTTTCTTTTGCCATATCATTGGTGTGATTGTTGTTGTTATTAGAATAAGCTGCAGATATCACGCCTGTACACAAAAAAGAGGTAACACAGGAGGTCTGAAAGTGCTATCTTTAGAAAGGTCTTGCTTGGAAGGTTTGCCCTTGGCTGGTGTCTGGGGACCTGGATTTCCTAAATGCTACAAAATTGTACTCAGATATGAAATATTTGAAAAGAATTACATACCACATTGCAGGATGCAAATACTAGGTACTGCAAAGATTTAAATGAGTCCCATGTTCTTACCAGTTGTAGTGAACACCTGGTTTTATCAGGGCAGTGTCCTCTTCCCCATGTCTTGTGGTAACAAGATCCCTCTTTCCCATGGAGGACCTATTCACATGGTTCCAGTAGAGCGGACCATGCCTTCCACAAACCCCTCTCCCGCATGACCATTTCCAATAAACTGACTAGGGCTTGATGATTTCAGCCCCTACACCTCTGGCCACAGAAACTGGCTCAGAGTTATGCACTTAATCCAAAGTGAGACAATTAGGTAAGACATTAAGAAAAACTTCTACTGATTAGACTGGGAAGATGAGAATCCTAGTTGCCTATGGCCCTCTTACTCACCATGTGAAGAGAACCAGGAGAAGACTAAGGCCATGCAAAAATAAGCAGAGCCAAGTGGAGCCTGGGTGGCTCAGTCGACTGAACATCCGATTCTTGATTTCAGCTGAGGTTACGATCTCAGGGTTGTGAGATCAAGCCCCGAGTAGGGCTCCATGCTGGGCATGGAGACTGCTTCAGATTCTCTCTTTCCCTTTCCCTCTGCCCCTCCCCCACCCTCTATCTCTCTCATAAATAAATAAATAAGCAAGCAAGCAAGCAGAGCCAAAAGAGATAGTGTCCAAACAATATAATCCAACTTTACCTGAACCTACCGTACCTCTTGAATTCTCAATGACAAAACTAATACCTTCCTTTTGTTCTTCTTTTTCTTTGGCAAGTAAATTAGGTTATTGCCTCTTCTAACCAACAGTCTTAACTAATATAAAATTAAAATCCCAATGGGATACTGTTAGAAGAAAATTATTCTAAAAATTAATAAAACAGTACACAAAATAATAGATTACAAAGTAGATGACACTAAAAGTGACCACATTATATTTATGCAACTTAGCTTATGATGGAGGAAACATCATAAATTAATGAAGGATAAAAAAAATACTGGGAAAATCAGTTATTTAAAAAAATAAAATAGAGCCTCATCTCATGTTCCCCAAAATTAATTGCCCAAAGTAGTCCAAATGAAGGAAAAAGACGTCAATACATACCTAGATTTTTTTCCAGCCACTGATGTCCTTCAATTAGTTGGTCAATTAAGGCAAAATAATGTGGAGCAGCTTCATCAGGCATAACCCAGCCACCTGTCACAATTTCAAACTGACCATTCTGTAGCAAACTAGAGAGAAAATAAATATAGGAGTTTACAATAACATATACAAGAAAAGTTCAAATAAAAGATTTAAAATAGCGTAAACATCAGGGACAGGCCTTAAGCAAGTATAACCATTACTTACATGAGTTACTAAAAAAGTTTTTTAAACCAGGGAATAAATTTCAACTTTGGGGCCCTGGTGATAAAACATCCTTAGTGAAGCGTGTGTATGTGACCCTTCCTTCCTAGGCAAAGCCTCTGCAGGTCACTTTGGAAGTTCCTTTTCATAAGGTTATAATCTCCCAGACAACTTCAAAGATCCTGATGTCAGGAGACACATCTGATTTATTTCTGAATCTTACAAAGCACCTAGCAAGGTGCTTTACTTGCAGTATGTCCTGAATGTTTACTGGAGGGCTGTCGTTTTAAGCATGATATTTGTTTCAATATACCTATATTGAATATCAATATTCATTTTAGTCCTTCTGACAATGGTAAGTTAATCATGCAAACTACACAAAAGGAATAATAATAAAGGTAAAGCCAGTAAATAACATATGCCTCTGGGAATACAGAAAACATCATAAAGCACTTTGCTCCAGATTCAGTTAAAATGTGTCTATATAGTTTATTTTACATTACTGAGTGAAAAGCTCTAACATTACCATTATCTGTCCATTGGGTACTCCTTTGCCATAATGCCATACAAGGTAACTAGATTCCCCACCCCTGGAACAACTGAATTGTTACAAGAAGATCCCTTCCTCAAAAAAAAAAAAAACAAAATCGCAGACTATTAAAAATTTGAAGAAGTACCTGAGGAAGTATAGAGGTCAAGAATTTAAGCAAACACCTTAAATGCCATAGACTTGTCAGTCTGCAGTAAGATGGCTTGAGAAATTGTGTAGAATTCCAGAAAGAAAAGCAGCTTTAATAAGGATACACATCACCGGATACCTACCCTGAACAGCCGAGTACCAAGCCAAATTTTGTTAAAGCAGCCCAGAGGCATAGAAGATAAACGTTTTCCTACAAAGCCTATAACAGAATCCACTACATTAACACAACATCTGATTTATTCAAACATGTGCATAACCATACAACCAGTGAGAGAGTGGATAATGGACACAAATTTTAAAAATGAATGAATAATTCCTTGTATAAAATTTTTAAATGTTAATTTAATCCTGTATTGCCATGGGAATCACCAACTAACAAATTTCACATGGACACTATGATGGCTCATTATAGTGCCTAAAAAACCCCAAATGTCCAGTCAAACCTTAGATTCTCAGAGACCCAAATCAAAAACTTAACAATATACAAACTGGGAATCTCCAAAAACAAAACAAAACAAAAAAAACCCCACATTTCTTTAAGAACACAACTAAATCCAAGGCTATTTTATCCTATTCTTACTGTCAAACTGCTTCCAGTCAGTTCTCTTTCTTATCTTTCTGGTGATTGCCAGATTTAGCCACACTCTGGAGGCCTTGGCCCAGACCCAGCTCTTAAGTCTTATGACCAGTACGTGGAAGCCTGAGACGTCAGGACAGATCTGGGATTTAAACTCTGGCCATCAATATAGAAACGTGGCTCCTTATCTCAGCACTCCAGTAAAGAGATCTTTTGGAAAATTTCAGAAATAAATTGGTCAAAACAAAGTCTTTGCTGCTTCTGAACAGTTAATAGAAATTACAGATTAAGAAGTCTAAAAATTAAAATTTAAAAAAAAAAACACTCCAATGATGGAATTTCTCATCTCAGTTTTATTTTGCTACATGATCCCTATCCCCAGGCATGAATGGACTCCAAGAAACAGCTAAGCGAGCAAAGAATCATACCTACTATATACATTAACTAATTTCCCCAGGTCCATTTGTAAACAGTCTATCCCTTCCTCCTCCCCATGATGCCCCAGATGTCTGTGATCAGTATTGAGTTCTTATTCGAATGCAATGGTTATCTTAAAGACTGACTTGTCAATTTTGGGAAGGCAGGAAAAGCCTCCCATGCATTAAAATGCTTTCCACGATCTTTTTTACCTACTTATTTTCTTCTCTCCTATTTTTCCCAGACTGATTGGTCCCAGGTGTCCTCATGTCTCAGCCCAAATAAAACCTGCCCAGAGAAATCTCCCTGAGCACCCAACCTAAATCAGTTCTCCCACCATACTACCACACTCTCACACGATAGCATTTATCACCAACCAGAATTACCTTGTTCCGTTTCCATGTATGTCTCCTCCCTCTCCCTCCTCAACCCCACCCACCATGAGAGCAGAATGTAAGCTCCCAGAGAGCAGGGACTTGCACCTGCTGTTTTTTTTGTTTTGTTTTGTTTTTAAATTATTTATTTATTTATTTGAGAGAGAGAATGAGATAGAGAGAGCATGAGAGGGGGGAGGATCAGAGGGAGAAGCAGACTCCCTGCCGAGCAGGGAGCCCGATGCGGGACTCGATCCCAGGACTCCAGGATCATGACCTGAGCCGAAGGCAGTCGCTTAACCGACTGAGCCACCCAGGCGCCCTAGCACCTGCTGTTTTGCTCACTTATCCACACCCAGCACTGAGAAGTGTGTGTGGCATGTAAGGGGCACTCTGACAGTTGTGAGATAAATGATGAATGACTGAACGAGACTCTCGGCTCAAAGTCAGTATTGACAGAAAGTTTTAGATTAGATGAAGCTCACAGACATATGCAAAATAAACTGGACAGAAAGGGGCCAGGTGGAAAGGGGTCTGAACAATCTGGGTGTGAGGTGGTACGACCCAGAATATGAAAGTGGTGGGGCCCCCGGGTGGCTCAGTCAGATGAGTGTCCGACTTCGGCTCAGGTCATGACCTCAGGGTCCTGGGATCAAGCACCGTGTCGGGCTCCCTGCTCATAGGGGAGTCTGCTTCTCCCTCTGCCCCTCTCCCATTGCTCCTGCTTGCTTGCTTGCTCTCTCTCTCTCAGAGAAATAAATAAAATCTTTTTAAAAAATATGAAAGTGGTAGGAAATATGGAAGAGGAAGGAGAGAAAGGAGGTGTCTCATGAAAAATCATCCATGGGAATTGGGCAATGACTGGCAATAGAACAAAGGACGAAAGCACGTATGTCTTGGGTGTTAATTCCTGGTGTCTAACGGCACCGTAGTGTGACACACACAGTGGAGGTGAGAAGGGAGGTCACTTTGGGATCATAAATATAAATTTGGATAAGGCTGTCCGATAGGATGGTGAGACACCCCAAAGGAGCTAACCGAAGATGAAAAGTTCAAGAAAAGAGGCTGATAGAAAAATTAAGCTTGGAGGGACTAAAACAAAGAGGAAACAGAGAAGCTAGGAGGTGAGGAGAAAACAATCAAAAGGAGAGTCAAGGACCAAGCAGAAGGAAAATATAAAAGGAAATAGAGGCAATAAGAAATGTGAAAGATAAAAAGAATAAATCTGTGCAAACAGCCTGAAACATTCTAGAAAACAGTAATGAGGTGCAACCTACGCTCCCACTTGGTAAAAGGTATTTTTACAGTTAAAAAGCTACCATGTAATTGCGACTTACTCAGAAAAGGACACATTGGTGGGCCAGAATATAAAGCTGAGAAATAAATTTTTTAAATATTTATATGATTAAAATAGCAAATTACATTACTGGAAAAGAATGGGATATAGTTTTATTTATAAAAGCTTCACTCAGAGGGATTTAAAACAAACTTGTAAGAAAGCCAAATTATTATGTCATATAAGCCAAAAGACTGATACTTTGAAAGAGCATGCTCATATAGGTTTTTAAGAAAAACTATATGAATAGGTCACAACAGGCATGAATGTCACAGTCGCAGGCCAGAAAGGACACAGGTTTTAGCTTTTCGTAGGATAGTTTCTCTAACCAAGCAGAAGAAAAACCAAACGGAAAAAAAAAAAAAAAAAAAAAAAAAAAAAAAAAAAAACACGATATGAAGTACGAAGCAATATAACAATGACTAGACACCTGGCCAAACAATCAGGTTGGTGAGTACTCCTATTCCACTAAACTGCCTGGTTTTCCTAGTCTATACATAAGAATGGTGAAAAACAGATGATAAACTGGAAGACTCCTAGAGGCAGGAAGGAGTGGTCTTATATTAAATATTCACTGTGTTAGGCAAAAACACTCCCCAAAACCAAAACCAAACCAAACCAGAAACCCACACACAGCAGTTGCAGAAGAGAGAAGGGCACAAAATTCCCATGTATATGCCTGTATTCTAGAATATATGCAGTTAAGTATCTCATGAATGACAGAAAAACAAAAAAGGTCCAAAGAAACACGAGGAAAACATTAACCTGATGATTGAGAAACACAGCAATGATCTTCATCATTTAGTAACAAGTACAAAAAGTAGAACTGCCAGTCTACAGAAACACCACCTCAGGAAAGACTTAGAAAAATATTTATAAGCAATAATAGAAAGGCTATGGTAGCCTACAAAAAGGTGGCTTTTTTATTTGTATATATATTATTTATATATAATATATAAAATAAATATATATTAAATATATATTATATATTAAGTATATATTATTTATATATTTATAAATTGCCACTGTTAGCAACATGATGAAAATAAAATTAAGACAGACCGCAACTGTATATTTGAGACTTTGATTTTTTTTTTTTTTTAAATCAAGCAATGGGAAGTACCTACAGCTACAGAAAAAGTCACGTAGAATACAGGTGCTTCCAATGTCCATGCACTTAGTGCTCAACGAGCAAAACTGAGCTATTTCTCTGGCCCAGAGGAATACAAAATCGAAAAAGACATGCCCACTCCATCGGATCTATTCATCGTTTCTGCCAAGAGACTGGCTTCTGGCAAAATTTTTGCATGTACACTTTTCCTCGTATTTCCTAATAAACATGAGATCTAGAAACAAAAGTGAAAAGACAGGGAAAGGGAGGGAAAGAGAAGAATATAGACATACAGAAAATAGGAAACCAGGCATTAACTTCAACATTAACAACACTCCTGTTTCACTTTTTCAAATGGCTGACTTGTAACCACTGGTAACAGCATTACACATTTCTGTTTCTACTATTTCATTGCCTAGGAATTTGGTATAATAAGCTTAACAAAATAACCGATCAAAATTAGGCTTAGCATATCTGTCACAGCTCAATTTGCCTAAGATGCAGAATTTACACTTAAGAATGTCCTTGCTGACCACACGAAGCTGCAAATCATTTTCTCTGAGTGTCACTTTTTCCCCTCTGTAGACTCATCACACATTTGGAACTTGGTCACACATAGAAAGATAGACTCAAAGAGCTTTTTTCCCTAATGCGGAAATGGTTACAGATAACTTAGTAGTAAAAAATGCTTCATTTAGCCAGCTTCAAAGAACCACAAATTAATTTCACATGAGAAAACGAATTGAATTTGTAATCACACATCTGGGGAAATATGAAATAATATAAGATGATGTACAGGGATTCATTCTTAAATAAAAATTTAGTTACGTGGAAAATTCAAAAGATGGAGGCTCCCAACAAATCAATTAATAGCCTAAAAACATTTGCTTATCATGTGCCTGATTCATACGCCTTTCATGGGAAGTACCTAATATATGAGAACAAAAATAAAACCTGTTTTAAGACCCCTCATAGAATACTAATTGGGGATATTCATCGTATACTTCTGAATATTGTTGGCGCCTGTCTTTAAAACTATAGTACACGAGGGGGCGCCTGGGTGGCACAGCTGGCTGAGCATCTGACTTGGGTTTCAGCTCAGGTCATGATCTCAGGGTGGCGAGATCGAGACCCAGGTCAGGCTCTCATCTCAGTGCAGAGTCTACTACAGATTCTCTCTCTCTCCCCCTCCTTCTGCCCCTCCCCCTGCTCACACATTCTCTCTTTCTAAAATAAATTATATAAAGATTTAGAACGTGAGGGACAGATGGCAAATGTGTTCTCTCATCATTCCTTCCTCACTTCATTCCAGCCACACTCCTTTCATTTCACTGTCCACGCGCTCTCTGCCTGGCATCTTTTCCCTCCCAACACCTGCCTCACCGGCTCTTGTGGATCCACCTGGAGCCTTTCCTAGCCACCACATCTCGTCTAAAGCTCAGCCACCTATACAGTTATCTGTCATAAAGCCCCAAACTTTCCTTTTATAACATTTATCACAAAACTTAATTACACACTATATGTTTACTGTCTTTCTCCCTCCATAGACTGTAAGCTCCGTGAGGGCAGGAGTCACACCTAGTTTCCTCACCATTTAACACTCAGGGTTCCTATTAAAAAGGATACCAATAACTCAAAAGACAAGTGAACAAAGAATATGCAGCATATATTTCAGAAATGATGGCCTCCCAAAAATGAAAAGAAATTTAGCCTCACTCATAAGGAAATGCAAATTAAAACTTCAAGATGTCACTTTTATTTATCATATTGGAAAGATCAAAAAGTTGTGTAACATACTATGAGGTCAAAGATGTATGGAAATCGGTATTGTTACACATTTCTGGCAGTAACTATCAAATTGTAAAATGCATATACACTTTTATACATGTTCATTCAAATTAAGTCAAAAAATAAAGTATAAAAATAAACAGAAGCATTATACACACTAAATATAAAGATACATTCCATGCATTCACAAAAGACCAGAAATAAAACTACATGGTCACCCACTGGGAAGAGTCAAAAAATAGATTTTTATACTGTCTTTAAAAAGAAGGGCTCTTCTTTCCTGAAAGGTTCTCCAAGATATATTAAGATTGAAAAGCATGGTACAATATCCATTAGGATGGAAATTAGATTAAAAAAAAAAACAGCAAATAGGTGTCAAGGATGCAGAGCTATTGAACATTGTGGGTGGCAATGTAAAGGGGTACAGTTGCTGTGGAAAACATGAGGGGTCCTGCAAAAATTCAAACATAGAATTACTACATATCCAGCAATTCCACTTCTGGATATACACACAAAAGAATTAAAAGCTGGGACTTGAACAGATATTTGAACACCTATGTTCACAGCAGTATTATTCACAATAGCCAAAAGATAGAAACAACCCAAATGTCCAATGATGGATGAATGGATAAGTAAAATGTGGTATATTCATGCAATAAAATATCATTATTCAGCCTTAAAAAAGGAAGGGAATTCTGATACATGCTTCAGCATGGATGAACCCTGAAGACTTTGTGCTAAGTGAAATCAAAGCAAGACATGTATTATTCCATTCATATGAGGTACCTAAAGTAGTCAAACTTACAGAAACGGAAAGTAGAATGTTGATGCCAGAGGCAGGACGGGGAAGGTGAGTGGCAAGTTATTGTGTAACAGGTACGGTTACAGTTTGAGATCATGAAAAAGTTCTAGAGACAGATGATAGTTATGACTGCACAGCAATGTGAATGTACTTAATGCAATAAAATGGTACAAATAAAATCAGTAAGATGCTAAGTTTTACGTTATGAATATTTTACAATAAAAAAAGACTCATTCAGAAAAAGATCAGCACAATGTGCGTGCCATGCTATCATTTGCATAATAAACATGTATTTGCACACAGGTATATGTACATATGTTTTCCTGTATATCTATAATAGAGTTCACAGCAGCTGCATTCTGTGGGAAGAACTAGATGGCAAAGAGACAAGAGTGGTTCATCTCTTACCTTTCACTGTGTACCCTTTATACACTTGGGACTTACATTAACACATTAATTAAATGAAAAATTTTTTCTAAACTATAAATATTATACCAATTTCTCCTAAACATTGAAAACTAACATAGCTATAGCATAAAATAATCATGAAATGTTATTTAAGAATATTTCCAATATTAGATGGCTCAATTAATCTTTTTTTTTTTTAAGATTTTATTGATGTGAGCGAGAGAGAGAGAAGGGGGGTAGAGAGCATGAGCGGGGGAAGAGGGAGAGGGAGAGGGAGAAGCAGACTCCCCACTGAGCAGGAAGCCTGACACGGGCCCAGGACCCTGGGATCATGACCCGAGGCGAAGGCAGATGCTTAACTGACTGAGCCACCCAAGGACCCCCATTTCTGTTAAGTTTTAATAAGAGGATATTCTTTATGCAAACTGGTGCAGTTTGCATAACAGTATGGAGTATCCTCAAAAAGTTAAAAATAGGACTACCCTACAACCCAGCACTGCACTAGGCATTTACCCAAAGGATACAAAAATACTAATTCAAAGGGATACATGTACCCCAAAGTTTACAGCACTATTATCAACAACAGCCAAATTATGGAAAGACCCTAAATGTCCATTGACTAATGGATAAAGCCGTCATATATATATGTATATATATACATAATGGAATATTAGCCATAAAAAAGAATGAAATCTTGCCATTTGCAATGACGAGGATAGAGTCAGAGCGTATCATGCTAAGCGAAGTAAGTTAGAGAAAGACAAATATGACACGATTTCACTCATGTGTGGAATTTAAGACACAAAACAAAACAAATGATCATGGGAGGGGGAAGAGAGAGAGGCAAACCAAGAACGAGACTCTTAACTATAGAGAATAAACTGCTGGTTACCAGAGGGGAGGAGGGTGGAGGGATGGGTGAAATAAGTGATGGGGATTAAGAAATGCACTTGTGATGAGCACTCTGTGTTGCACGTTAGTGTTGAACCATTATATTGTGCACCTGAAACTAATATTACAGTGTATGTTAACTGGAATTTAAACAAAAACTTAAGAAAAAAGAAAACAAGGGTGCCTGGGTGGCTCAGTTGGTTAAGCGACTGCCTTCGGCTCAGGTCATGATCCTGGAGTCCCTGGATCGAGTCCCGCATCGGGCTCCCTGCTCGGCGGGGAGTCTGCTTCTCCCTCTGACCCTCCCCCCTCTCATGTGCTCTCTGTCTCTCTCATTCTCTCTGTCTCAAATAAATAAATAAAATCTTTAAGAAAAAAGAAAAGAAAAAAAAAGAGGATCGTCTTTAAATATTTCACTGTATAGGGAATATTACTTCATTCTATCATTTTCCAAAAAAAATAATAAAATGCTCATTCATAATGAATCAAAATATATATGAGATTAAAGAATAAAATTCAAAAATTTATTCACTATCTTGCTATAAATGCATAAGGGGTTATGGTAGGCACAGTTTTTGACCAACTTCTTTTACTTAATACTATACCAATGCACACCTTTCCATGTTAATAAACAGACCTATCATCATGTTTATGGCTGTACTGTATTTAAAGGACTTTTGAGATATCAACACACAATACACGTGTGTTTGGTTTGATCAGTTTTGACAAGTGTTTATACCCCTGTAATCACCACCAAAAACAAGATATGGACTATTTCCATTAACTCAGAGAGTTCCTTCATGCCCCTTTCCAATTATCTCCCGCCTCAATTGCTCCAAAAAAGAAAGACATTCTTACTTCATTTCTATCATAATAGATAGGTTTAGCTACTCTTAGACTTCATCAAGTAAAATTACACAATATTTATTATTCTGTCAGGCTTTTTTTGCTTAACACGTTTATTAGATTCATCCATCTTACCATGTATTTCAGTAATTCATTCTTTTTCACTGCTGAGCAGTAATTCCACTGCACGAATATGCCTTTTTTCATCTATTATCTTGCTGATGGACATTTGAACTGTTTCCAGTGTGAAATCACCATGAAAATGTCTAAACAAGTCCTTTTGTGAGCATGTTTTTATTTCTCTTAGGTAAATTCCTAGCAGGGGGCTCCTAGGTCTCATTATGTATGTGTTACTTTGGAAAACTTTGGTGGCTTTTCAGAAAGCAATTGTCCCATTTTATATCCCCACTAGCAATATGAGAGTTCCAGTTGCTGCACATTCTTGTCAACTCTTGGTGTTGTCAGGCTTTTTGATTGTAGCTATTCTAAAGGGTTTGGGATAGAATCTTGTAGTAGTTATAATCTGCATCTCCTTGATGACCAGACATTAACCAGCCCGAGCACACACACCTTCCTCCTCACTGCTGAAGCCTCATAAACTTCTTCTGGGTGTTTGAACATGCCAAGCTCTTGCTAATAATCCCTGGCCCATAATCACAATTCTGCTCTCATAACCTGGAATTCCTTCCCCACCCCCTACGTAACTGGCTAATTATAACCCCTTTCAGGTTTCAGCCTGAATACCACCTGCTTCAGGAAGCCTCCCAAGACACCCTTCTTGCTTCCATAGAAGCAAACACTTTATTGTGATACTAAGTTTTTTTCCCTTATTTTATTATTTTATTTATTTTTATTTTTTATTTTATTATGTTATGTTAATCACCAAAATTACATCATTAGTTTTTGATGTAGTGTTCCATGATTCATTGTTTGCATGTAACACCCGGTGCTCCATTTAGTACGTGCCCTCTTTAATACCCATCACCAGGCTAACACATCCCCCCACCCCCCTCCCCTCTAGAACCCTCAGTTTGTTTCTCAGAGTCCATAGTCTCTCATGGTTCATCTCCCCCTACGGTTTCCCCCCTTCATTTTTCCCTTCCTGCTTTTTTTTTTAAAACATACAATGTATTATTTGTTAGAGGTACAGCTCTGTGATTCAACAGTCTTACACAATTCACAGCACTCACCATAGCACATACATCCCCAATGTCTATCACCCAGCCACTCCATCCCTCCCACCCCCCACTACTCCAGCAACCCTCAGTTTGTTTCCTGAGATTAAGAATTCCTCATATCAGTGAGATCATATAATTATCTTTCTCTGATTGACTTATTTCGCTTAGCATAATACCCTCCAGTTCCATCCACGTCATTGCGAATGGCAAGATCTCATTCCTTTTGATGGCTGCATAATATTCCATTGTATATATATATATACACCACTTCTTTATCCATTCATCTGTCGATGGACATCTTGGCTCTTGCCACAGTTTGGCTATTGTGGACACTGCTGCTATAAACACTGGGGTGCACGTACCCCTTTGGATCCCTACATTCGTATCTTTGGGGTAAATACCCAACAGTGCAATTGCTGGGTCATAAGGCAGCTCTATTTTCAACTTTTTGAGGAACCTCCATACTGTTTTCCAGAGTGGCTGCACCAGCTTGCATTCCCACCAACACTGTAGGAGGGTTCCCCTTTCTCCGCATCCCTGCCAACATCTGTCATTTCCTGACTTGTTAATTTTAGCCATTCTGACTGGTGTGAGGTGGTATCTCATTGAGGTTTTGATTTGGATTTCCCTGCTGCCAAGCAATGTTGAGCATTTTTTCATGTGTCTGTTGGCCATCTGGATATCTTCTTTGGAAAAATGTCTGTTCATGTCTTCTGCCCATTTCTTGACTGGATCCATTTGTTCTTTGGGTGTTGAGTTTGATAAGTTCTTTATACATTTTGGATACTAGCCCTTTATCTGATATGTCATTTGCAAATATCTTTTCCCATTCTGTTGGTTGTCTTTTGGTTTTGTTGACTGTTTCTTTTGCTACTATCAGGTCTGTCTTCCTCATCTCCTGTATCCCCGGAGTCTAGCACAGTATTTGTTGAATGAATGATGGAGTAAATAAGGGAAGGCTTCAGAAATAAGGTAATATTTCAGCTGAGTCTTGAAAAATGAATAAGACTGAGATTATCCATTGCACAAAAGGAAAAAAAAAAATTCTAAGCTCAACTCATGGGCAAATTCCTAAACAAGAAATAACATGTGTCTGAGGACAGCCACGCAGCTCAGCAGGGCTAAGAATAGACTGTGAGGCAGGAAGTGATCAGAGGGAAGGATGGACAAGTAGGGAGGAATCAGAGCAAGAGCCAGTGTGTGCCAGACAAGAGATGGGTCTGTACCTTTTGACACTGAAGCATCACTGAAGTGTTTTAAAGTCAAGAAGTGACATGGACAGAACGATACATTAGAAACCTAACTCTGTGGGAGGAATGGAGGACACCTGGAAGAGACAGAGCTAGACACAGGAAGACCAGCTGGAGGTTTTCATAATAGCAGGAAACACAGAGTAATGGGCCTGGAACTGGGGTCCAGAGCACAGAAATACTAAAGAGGAGTAAGTGACAAGGCTTAGGGGACTGACTGGATTTGGCCTGAATGGCAGATGGAAAAGGCAGAGTACACAATACTTAACAGCACTGATTCTGGGGCCAGGCTGCCTGGCTCTGGTCTTCATGACCTATTCACTAGCTGGAGAATCTTAGGTGCGTTCCTTTACACCCCTGCCTCAGTTTCCTCATAAGGAAACTCAACTCATCTTAACTCCTAAGAAAGCTATAGGACTGACTGGATAAATACATGTAAGTGCTTACAACATGCCTGGTATACGTTAAGCACTCAGGAAGTGTTAGCTGTTACTATTGTCATTAAATAGGGAAAAAAGAAGTTGAGGTTGGCACTCTAGATCTGGAAGCAGCCCAAACACCTAGTAATTAAAATAACAGTGTGGATGAGCCTGCAGGATGAAGAGGAGAAGCAAGGGGTACGACCCCACAGGCGAGAAAGGGACATGGAGGAAGTGAGCAGAGGAGGAAACTGAGGGGATGAAAAAGGCATGCTCAGCAAGGCAGGAAGAGAAACAGGAGACAAACAGCTCTGGGTCAGAGAAGACAAGAAAGAAAGAATTTCAAGGACAGTGAAGTGGTCAGTGTTGACGCTGCAAAGAAAGCCTTCAGGGGGACGGCGCCAACATCCAGTGGATGGAGCAGCTGAGAAGCCCCTCGTGGCTTGTGCCAGTATCCGTGAGGTAGACAGAAGCCAGCAGCCGGAGTGGCTGAGGGGTGGAAGCTGCACAAAGCTGCCTCATTGGAAATAAACTGGGAGTGGAGGAAGTGGGGTGAAATACGTACTTCTTCAAATACACATATGCTGCTGCTTCAACTATGAGAACTAAGATTATTTTAGACACCGGCGAATTGCTTTGATTCCTTTGATTAAATGCTATGGATCTTTAGCCTCTAAACTCAATCCAAATCTGCAATGTGCTCTGAACATCACAAGACACACTGTAACTTCTTATTGCTCTGCAAATTTCACAGCAGCCTTTGGTCAAGCACCGTAAAATTTGACCTGTATAAAATGTATGATAAATTAACCTGTATGAGAACTTTAAAAGTACATTTTTATAGTGAAACCTGAAATGCACATCAATAAGTTTGGATTTGGATTATTTAAGAAAGTGATCTCAACCATTTCTCTGATTTCTTTTTTTTTTTAAGATTTTATTTATTTATTTGACAGAGAGATAGAGAGAGAGCACAAGTAGGCAGAGTGGCAGGCAGAGGGAGAGGGAGAAGCAGGCTCTCCACTGAGCAGGGAGCCCGATGTGGGGCTCGATCCCAGGACCCCAGGATCATGACCTGAGCCGAAGGCAGCCGCTTAACGAACTGAGCCACCCAGGTGCCCCCATTTCTCTGATTTCAATAAGCAAACAGATAGTTAAGAAAATAGGGTACAAGGTTCACTTAAATATAAACCTAGGAAAAAAGATGTAAGAGAATGACAGATTAGAAATTTTCCATTCTTGGGGCACCTGAGTGGCTCAGTCTGTTAAACATCTGCCTTCAGCTCAGTCATGATCCTGGGGTCCTGGGATCAAGTCCCACATTGGGCTCCCTGCTCAACGGGGAGCCTGCTTCTCCCTCTCCTTCTGCCCCTTCCCCCTTCCAGCTAGTGCTCTCTCTCTCATGCATGCGCTCTCTCTCAAACAAATAATCTTAAAAAAAAAAAAAAAAGATTGTGCATTCTTGGCAAAGCAATGAAACCCAGCAATGTGTTGAAGATAAAATATTTTCATTAACCATCACTTCAATAACCATTCACTGATGATACCTTTCCTCCCCACACACATATGAAGCCTTATTTCATACCAAAATGTCCACACAGAAGCTGGTCAAGACTTCGGTGAACACAAACTGTTCTAGGTTCCAACAACTCATTAAGCTTCTTCACTGAACACCAGTCTCAACAGCAAGAGCACATGCACCGTAAAAACTGTTTCAGTGTCTCAGTGCCCAGAGAGAAAAAAATAAGTATGTAATATGCTGGGTGCTAGTCAAAAGAAATGCTAAGGTTAATGTTTCAGCTGCTTGATTCTGAATAAGGATTCACATTTTGATGTATTATAAACATCATGCAGTATTTAACTGCATTTAGCTGAAGAATATTCAAATATGAAGCCTAAAAAGTAAAAAGAATGTTAACATCCTAGTCATTTTCAAAAATAAAACAAGCCTAGACAGAAAATGTGTTGATTATTTAATGGGAGGAAGTTTCTTTTAAATCCACTGGATATGTGTTACAAGTAGGCACCATGACTATAATTGATTAAATTACTTTGAATCACACACACACACACACACACACACACACAAAAGGCTAGATGTTGTTTGCATGGATCTCCCTTTAGTTAACTAGATTCTCATTTTTAAAAGCTTATAGAGCTGAAGACTGCTGCCACAGGGGGTGAGAATCAAACAAGTCACTGCTAGAATAGATTATGGGGATCATTTGAGTTATGTTTCTGTTAAGTTCCCACAATCAATTGGTATTCTTCAGGGACAATAAAAGCTTACATGGAACTCTGCTGGAATTAACAGGTTCTGTTCTGCAATAGATAGCTTGCAAATTTAGGTACAGACATAGAATCCATAGACTCATCTTCAAAAAGGAAAAAATAAGCCACTGCATAAGCATTATACTAGCAGTCAAAAAAATTCTATCAGTTAACACCACTTAGTACAAGCTCAGAATTTTAAATACTGAAAGCACACCTGTACATCTATTAATTTTTCCCCAAAACATACATTTAGGCAAGAAATACTAAGAATGTTATGTTTAAGTAAGTAGGGGAAAAAATGCTATGACCCTAATTCCACAGATAAATGTAATAAGTGAATAAAAGTGTATGATGATGCCAAGAAGGGAGAAAACTCTGACAAAGCTTGACCAGAAACAAAACTCATTTGCCTTAACTTTGCTATAAAAAACAATGTTTTCTTTGGGACTCCTAGGTGGCTCAATCAGTTAAGCGTCTGACTTTGGTTCAGGTCATGATCTCAGGGTTCTGGGATTGAGCTTGTCAGGCTCCCCACTCAGCAGAGGGGTCTGCTTGTCCCTCTCCCTCTGCCCCTCCATTTGTGCTCTATCTCTCCCTCAAATAAATATAAAATCTTAAAACAAAACAAAACAAAAAGAACAAAAAAACAAAAACAATATTTTCTTCAAGCAAAATGGTATCATCAAGATCAGGCCTATATTCCAGAATATTTCCCACTGCCAAAAGAGCATCTGTCAAAAGAAGTTTAAGACAATGAATTGAGCATTAGATTCTCATTTGTATTCCCACTCCTTACCACATCTTACCATTTTCTATCCTTAATCTTAGGTTGAATCCCATGAAATTGCTAATTTGTACATCAAAAATGGTGAAATACCGGCAATTTCATACAGCTCAACGTAAGTAAAATGGCCAACAGAGCAGAAAAAGAGAGAGAGAGATGCACCCAGCTAGAATAAGGAGAAGGGGACTATCCTCATGCTATAAAATTGGCGGTGGTTCTGACAGATACTACATAGATGAAACTAAAATAATTCAAGTACTAACTTGCCATCATCCTACAAGAAGAATCAACATGGAGTCTCAAATCATAAAGAGAAAGGACTCTGAGAGATTTGGGCAACAGCCCCTAATTTGGAGGGCCAAGGACTGAAGCAAAGCTGTATCTTGGGACAGACACTAATCACTATCTCCATACTTCAACCTGAGGGCTCTTTGAGAGCTCATCCTACAGAGAAGCCTCTCAACCCCAAGGTCCTTACTGCTGCAGAGGGTAGCTCCCTAATGCAGCCATCCTGGGAGGAAACAAGCATGGCCTCACCTTACGAAAAGCAGCAGGCAGCAAGCCCACTTTCCTTCGGAGGTAGCTGGACTCTAGTCTCCTATACTCTTGTGAAGCAGGACCTTCAGACAGGCCAAAGCTCTTACTTGGCTTACACGTCACAAAAGAGAAAGCTGAATGGAGAAAGCTAATCCTGGCCTCCGCAGCTTCACCCAGCAGAGAACAAACACTTCATAAATCTCCCCATCTTCCCACAGCCCCAGCTACTCTCTTCCCCTCGGCCACTCCTTTTCATGACAGGGACATATTCTCCAGCTGCTGGGTCCCTGATGCTCATGCAATCTTTCAGAATCCAGCTCTCCAACAAAGGATCTGAGGGGGAATACATCAGCTAGCTTTCTTGTTTGCCAACAACACCTGCCGACTCCAGAGAGGAAATGCACTGGGACACTCTCCTGGACACACAAAACTGAGGACTACAAGTCCAAGCTTAACGAAGGGCTGGAAGAAAATGAGAGGACATGCTACAGGGATCACAGGGACCATGTCCCAGGACAGGAAGAGTCTTATGAACGCACCAGGGCTGTGAGGGATGACCTGCAACCTTCCCTCTACGTCTGCCTCCCTTGCTTCCTTTTGTCCACCCTCGTTTCACTTTCTAACAACTCAGAATGCTGGGCAGTAATACACTGATTAGCTGAGCTCAGGTCATAGCTGGCCTGTCTGACCTGAGGCAGGAAGATGGAGGATCTGACATGTGTGAGAGGCCATTTCCCAAAAGGAAACCAGGGGGAATGGACGCTGGCCAGTCAATATGAACTAACACCCACAACAAGGAAACAAGGTATTTAGTTAGAACAGGAAGGAATTGAGGCCAGTTACACTCTCTGTTTTGGGACAAATTCTAGGTGTATATACATCTGTTATTGTTCAAGGATGAATAAAAAGGACAAAAATACTTGGACTTACAGGGTACCATATAAAGAATGCAGAACTGAGGGGTAAAAAACAAACAAGCAAACAAAAACAGTTAAAACCAAAGCCAGAAAAGAACATGTTTCATACCCTCAAAGAACTGAATCTGAAGTGGGGGAAAAAAAGAACCCTTAAGAAAAATCTTTAAGAAAATCTTTAAAACCCTTAAGAAAAATCTCCCAAACACAGTAAATATAACAAAGAAATCAAAAATGCATGTGGAAAAGTGAGACTCAATAACTAGAAAATTTAATCCCCAGAGAAAATAAAAACAGTATATAGTAAGGGCAGAACACATAAGCCGAAGATATGTTTGAATTGACAGATGGAAAGTTTAATAATAAGTTATACCTAGATACATGGTCAAAATTTAGAATTTCATGGATAAAATTTTAAAAATCCTAAAAATGTCTGAGCGGGGAAGTGGAGGGGAAGGTTATCTTCACTGAAGCAATACATTAAAAAGCTTTTTTAAGAAAGAAAGCATATATTTTACAGTTAAATTCTTTTATTAAAAGAAAAAAAAAAGGATGACTTCGGAACTAAAGTTCTACACTGAGTGTCCAAGAGAAAGACTCAAAGTGACAAAAACTAAAATAACAAGAGCTTTTAATATTTATTAAGGACTTAAAATATGCCAGGCATTGGGCTAAGCATTTATTTGTATTCATTCAATCTTCATAAAAACCAAATAAAATAGGTCCCAATATTATCCTCACTAGACAAAGAAAATGAGACACAGAGAGGTTAGATAATTTGCCCAAAGTTCACACAATAGATGGGAGTTGCCAGAATTTGAACCCAGGTAGCCTCATTCCAGGGCCTAACCATTTGAACTACTGTTCTAAATGAATTCCCTCTAATGTAAAAAGGGCACAGAGATCAGGCAAATCCAAACAAACTACAAGTGAGTGGTAGTTATAGTAATTTTAGTTATTAAAAGGAGAAAAGATAATTATTTGTCAGTGGTGAGAGTTAGAATTTATGATCAAGAAAAAGAAATACTCAGCTCATGAGTGTCCAAACCTCGTCGCTCTTGCCCCATTGGAGATATCCATTGGGGCAGTTGCAGAATGCATGACCGAATGAGCTAGTAAGCAAAGATCGGGCACAGACCCTTATGTACTAAATTTAAAAAGTAATAAAATCCCTAAAAATAAAAGGGAGCTGACAGGGGAACAGTGGCAAAAAAAAAATAGGTATAGTCATTTCTGCTATAAATGCTTGTTTCAAAAAAATTTATTCCAAAGTGAATGATTATATCAGGGAGCAAATTTTGTATTGCTTAAGTGAAATTTTGTCCCTGAGAAACAGAAGTGAAGAAGGCAGAAAACTGCACCCAGTTGAACCCAGCCACATAGGGATACACAAGACACACACACACACACACACACACACACACCCTCCAAGGTCTACCAGTTACTTCAATTCACTGTCTGTGTTCACAATCATCCACATATGCCAAAAAACTTCCTGTCAGATTTCAGATAACCCACTTTCTACCATTTTGCACTAACTCAAAATCTGTACTCTTTCTGACATCCACGTCTACAAGTATAAACTTCAGGTCTTTTATTGTAGCATTTATGTTATTTCTAACCACCTAACATACATAAATCTCTACCAGCATCTTTATTAGGTTCCCATCTCTTCTGTGTGTGTGTGTGCGTGTGTGTGTGTATCACTAGCAAAGTTTTTGAATGCTGTGCCCTATCAAGAAAAAAAAAAAAAAAGTTCTGATGGTTAATGATGGAAAACCAAATCCCTCCAAATTATCTTTAAATTAGTTTGTGTCAATTTCCATCAGAATCCTTTTCTTTTTTGATACGGTAGGAAGAATTTAACAAATTAATTCTAAAGCTCCTTGGGAAAATTAAGTGGTCACTCATTAAAAGAATTTTTCAGCAAAGAAAGACAAAGGGAGATTTAAATTGCCCATTAATGAAACAGATCTTAAAGCCACGACAATCAGAGTCAAGCAGAAAAGTCCATGAAAGAGGTCAGAAAACCCAGAAATCAATGCATATTTAAATACAACAAAGATGGCACTTCAAATAAGTAGGAAAAAAAACAGACAATTTACATCTCAGGGCAGCAGCAGAGCACAGCATGGGAGGGAAGAGCCTGTGGGGCTGGACAGGCGGCCCCGGATGGCACGCCAGCGAGGCGCGTCCCAGCTGGGTGACCCCGGACAACCGGTGTCTTTATCTGTAAAACGAGGACAGTCATTGTACCTACTTCACAGGACTGCTGCGAGGATTATCAGTTATCATTTGTGAAGTGCTCAGAACAGGCATTAAAACAGTAAGTGCTATATGTGTGATATTAAATAAATAAAAGAAAGCAATTCATGCTATGATAATCCTTAAACTCTTGGGAGCAGAAGGGAGGGACACATAGGGAACAGATTCTCTCATCATACCACACTGAGAAAATATGCAACATTATCAGTAATCAAAAATCCAAATTAAAATATTTCAACCATCGAATTGGTCAAAGTTTTAGAAAAAAATTATACTGGTGGCCAACTAGGCAGAGACATTGGTACAATTCTATATGGAAGATAGAAGAATACTCTGAAACAATCTTTCCAAGGGTCACTTTGATTAGATGCTTCAAAAACCATTTAAAATATTAAGCCCCTTTGACCTAATAATTCAATCTCTGGGACAAAGTTGGAACATAAGGACTTCAACAGAAAAGTTTCAAGTCACTTTTTCAGAGATGAACTAGAATCAGGGAAAAAAGGATGTGAAGAAATATTTTAGTTTCAGATATAAGGCTAAGAATTTTTACCTTCTAAAAATTCAAGTCTTGTTTCACTGTATAATTAATGTTTAATATTACCAAATTGCAAAAACAAAAAAACAAACAAAAAAACAGTTTTAAAACAAACCTTTTAATAGCATCCTTCTTCGGCTTATCTATAGTATCTCACCACTTTGAAAGGTAAGAAATCTCAGACCACATAAATTTTCTCCGTGAGTCTTCTTTCAGCTTGATGACCATGTTATTAAAAATATACTGAGTCATCTCTCTAAAGTAGTCATCAAAAGACTTCAACCAACCTAAATCAAGACACAAATATAGAACAAAGGTCTGATTCATATGTCTGATTTCAACTCAGTCACATTCCATTGCATCACCTTTGGATACCCTTAGATGTTTCATTCATATTAAGACACATTTAAAAATTTCAGAAATGTTTCAAGTGGTGAAATTCCATTTCAATGGATACGAAACTCAAAAAGTCACTAATGACAAAACACTCTGAAAACTGCACAAATTCAGATAGAAATGAGGGAAAAAATGAGAAAAATGACCTGAGGCCCAAAAGCATTTATTTATGCTTAGTAATTATAGTATTGAATTCAATTATTTATAATTTATCTCTAATTTAAGGAATTTGCTTTAATTCTAAAAATCTGAACAGCGTTAACAAGCTGGCAGTACTACTCATAATGTAATGAAAACTGTATCCCTTCATACCACATCTGAAACTCCCTACCCATTTTAGTAAGTTAAATTAAGAAAAAGAAAAGTATAAACTATATCTAAAAGTCAGCAGCAAAGCAGTAAGGTAATTAATAGCACTATTATGAATACAGAGAAGTAGAATTCTGCCAAGAACGGGCATTAGTTTCCAAAGGCTGTAAATTATTCCATTTTTTGGAAGCACAAATTGACACTAATCAAACAACACAAGTGTATACATGTATGTCAAGTCTTTTTCAAAAGAAAATTGTAGATACTGAGGACTTAGTTCTCAGACTTTTCTCAAATATCCTGGAAGTTTTATCTAAAGATATTTGCAATTTCACTATAAAGAAACATCTTTTTATAAGATTCTATTTATTTGACAGAGAGAGAGAAAGAGAGCACAAGCAGGGGGAGTGGCAGGCAGAGGGAGAAAAGCAGATGCCCCGCTGAACAGGGAGCCTGACACGGGACTCGAATCCAGGACCCTGGGATCATGACCTGAGCTGAAGGCAGACGCTTAACTGACTGAGCCACCCAGGTGCCCCATCCCTATAAAGAAACATTTTTAACAAGACCCATAGGTCCAAGCATAGCCCTATCTGGCAGAGCATTAAAGCAACATGATGAGCTGCTGAGGCAAAATCATACCCAGCTATCTATTGGCCACGTGGACCTTCCAAAGAACAACCTCTTATCCATGAAATCTTATAGAGAGATAGGAGTTTCTATACATCCAGGCTAAACTACTGCTCTATTTTTTCCAAACCTCAAACATGTGGGGAGACTAAACTATTAAGGGGTCAACTGGTTAGTTCTTTTGTTTATAATTAATATCTGAAATATACTGTATTAGCTGGAAGATAATAAAATGTGCTAGGGCAGAGAAGACAATGCAACTATTTTGACAATGTAAATATGAGCTTCTGAAAAGGGCACTGACACTCTGTATTTCTCCCTTTTGCTTTAACTAAAATCTATTCATTCATTCCATAGTTATTTAGTGAGCATGTACAAAGCGACAGGTATGAAGCCAGAAGCCAAAGAGGAATTCAGTGTAAAATATTCTTTACGAGGACTTTCTTGATCTGGGACACCTTTAAGTTATTTTTAAAGTCACCAAAGAATACTACATGGATAGTTTAACTTTTCCATGTTTAAATAAAAAGCCTATATAGAGAGAAAATTCAAAGATAGCTCATGAAATAGTGGTTTGCAAAGAATCCCATCTTGCTTAGCAAAGGTACAAACTTGGGACTCCTGCCCCAGACCGCAAAGCCAAGATCCACATCTGGATTCCCAAGGACAAGCAAAGAAAAGCCAACCTACCCCTAGCATGCTCCAACTCGCTGCTAATGCTGACCATGCCAACATCCAAGACAAAAAAACATCAAGTGCTCAGACCAGAGTCCAGGATATAACACAGGACTTGATAAATGTTAGTTGCTATTATTATTATCACCTTCATCAGTCTTTAATGGACCCTTCCCCATCTCTACAATCAAAACAGGTAAAAGAGGAAATAAAAGATATTTCTAACAACTAAATTTTGAAAAGGGCACATTTATTTAAAACATTTAAATAAACTGTTCCACATCTTAAACATATTGGTAACCCAAAACTTTGGTTTGCAAAGAATTCATTCTATGCCCCTATTAAGGGCTGAATTGTGTCCCCTCAAAATTCCTATGTTGAAATCCTAAACCTCAATACCTCAGAATGCAACTGTATCTGGAGACAGGGTCTTTCAAGAGGTGATTAAGGTATAATAAGGTCATGAAGGTGGGCCCTAATCCAATATGTCCTTACAAGAAAAAGCAATTAGGACACAGACATACACAGAGGGAAGACCATGCGAAGACAGGGGGCTATCTGCAAGCCAAGATGAGAGGCCTTCAGAAGAAACCAACACTGCTGACACCTTGATTTTGGACTTGCAGCTTCCATAACTGTAAGGAAATAAATTTCTGTTGCTTAAGCCACCCAGTCTGTAGTACTTTGGGATGGCAACCCTAGCAAACTAATTTAGCCCTAGAAAAAATCAGTGTTATTACCATCCGAAAAACAAAGATTGCACTGTGGGGAGAATTTATTTTACCAAGGACCATTATAATATTTAATTTAACATGTATCTACCTCCATATTGCAAGACTGAGCTAAAATCAAATGTTTGGAAGTGACCTCTCCTTCTGCATCATGCTCTTATTATACATGTGCAGTGAGGACCATGTAAATTCCTGAAATGTCTCTGTGCAAATTATTGTCTTTAAGACATCACACATAGGTGTTTTACCTAAATTATAACAAAGGTCAAAACTAAGCCCTAATTATTTGGCTATTAACTCAATAAAAGAAAAGAGCTATTAACAATGGAATGACTCCAAAATTAATTTAATAATAAAACTCTAGTAATCTAGCATAGAAAGCAAATTTAGAAGAAACTGTCTTTATGAAGCTGAATAAGTAACAGGGTTTTTTTTTTCTTTTTTAAGTACAATTACTTGTTTTCATCAGTTATAATTTGTTATTAGCTAAGACCCTTTCAAAGAATAGTTTATCATAGGAGTTTTCATAAAGAAATCACAGTGACTGATTAATCCATGTTGCCTTCAACACTTCATTTGCCCTTCAACAATCATGCAGAAAATATGTCAAAGATATTTACGTGAGCCAAAATACATGCTGAGATGTCAACTTAAAAGCTTTCCATAAAACTCATCTATAATAGATACTAATATCACTAAAATATAACACAATTAATAAAGAATGAACTAAAAGATAGCCTCTTGTAGCTTTCAATATTGAGTAATATAACAGTAAATTAGCTTTTATTGCTCTTATACAATAATCAAGTATTCCCTTTTACACTGAATTGGCTCTTTCTTTTCCTCAATTACTGTAAAACTACAATTGTATATTAACATAAGACCAATCAGAAAGACAGTATTTTATGAAAAGTTGTATGGGATGATTTTTTGTGACATAAAATTATATTCCTACCTCTGGATTTAATAATCCTAGGACATTGAGTTGCAAACTGATTTACTTAAGTGGTCAATTCACAGCCTTTTTCTTTCCCTTGAATACACTTGGAAATTGAACCAGGGCTAGAATAGCACGAAGAATACCTTTCCATTTACTCTTTTTCCCCTCTAACAACACTTTAACCCATAAAACAGCTAGTCACCATTTTTTAGTAAGTGGGGAAATATCTAAAACAAAGAATACATAATTAGAAGTTCTTTAAAGCAGGCATAACTCCAAGTTTGCTATCACTATTTTATCATAAAAATTTTTAAGTTTTAAAATATAAAGCCTAATAAAGTTGACAACCCAATGCCTATTTTTAATGCTTGTGAACAATTAAGCACCTCGTAATTGTTCACTGACAAAACACTATTTTTTAAAATTTGACTCTTGATCTTGCTTCAAAATCTAAAGACTTTGTGGCACTCTGATCCTCTCAAGGAACACTCAGTTTTATTCGGTTCAAGAGCATACACAGCACCAATTTAGCACTTGGGCAAGGGGATCCCTTCCTGAGCCCTGGTCACTTGAGGGATCTTCCTATTCGTCCTCTGACCACATTCTTTTCACACAATAAATTCCCAAAGCAAAGAACCTGCCCACCCAGAGCCTGCCCTGACTTGCCCTGACCTGCCCTTCTGAGTACCAGGGCCCAGAAATCTGTGTTCAAACAGCCTCAAGCCAGTTTCTAGAGCCCACCAAGGGCCTTCTATAGGTTTTTCTATAGGGAAGTCGACCTGCAGGTGGTAACCTCCCTCGCCTGAGCAATGGGCAGGGGGAATGCAGTTTGCAGGGGTGTGGGAAGAGTGCTGGAGTGTCTGCAAAGGAGGGCCTGGTTTAGGACAGGGCCATTTCTGGGAGACAGGGCTGGGCTACTATAGGCTGGCTCTTCCCACATGCACCAACACATTCCAGTAGAGAACTGGAGCCTGATCGATCTCAACCCACACATGGCCTTCCTGATAATGGTGCTATTTCTCAAGGCAGGATGAAAAGACCTATCCTTATTTAGCAATGTATCAGTTTGATTTATAACTTTTAAATGTTTATACAAAGGGCCTGAGGACCTCCAGGTATTTCTGCCCCAATTCCTACAAATTTGAGAACCTATAACCCGAACTTCAAAGCATTGAATTCTCATGAAGCCAGCACCTAGTATGAAGCCTACACCATCAAGAATTCAGTAAGTATGTGATAGATGAATGAAATGCACGGCCAAAAGGATAGGGGAAAAAAGGTATATGAAATATAAATACAAATTTATTACTCCAACTGGAAATGAAACCAAAAGGAAAAGACATTGCACACATACACAATTAGCTCTAATGCATTCATTGTCTGTTCTGATGCTAACCTAATAATCTTTGGTCATTATCTCTTAAGGTTCTATTTTATATTTAAAAAAGCTCTGTCAGCCCTAAGATAATTTAAAACACACATCCTCTCGGGGGCGCCTGGGTGACTCAGTTGGTTAAGCGACTGCCTTCGGCTCAGGTCATGATCCTAGAGTCCCGGGATTGAGTCCCGCATCGGACTCCCTGCTCAGCGGGAGTCTGCTTCTCCCTCTCCCGCTCCCCCCTCTTGTGCTCTTTCTCTCTCTCACTCTCTCTCTCAAATAAATAAATAAAGTCTTTAAAAAATAAATAAATAAAAATAAATAAAAAATAAATAAATAAAACACACATCCCCTCAAATCATTGCTACACTGTTGTGATTTTAACTGCTACAATAATGATTTTTTTAATGACTACATTTATTCTACTCAAAGTTAAATAGGTACTGAATGTTAAGAGAGCATAGTAAATTTTGAATCAAAAATAATTATATCCAGATAATAAACATGTAAAAACTATAACTTAAGTTTCAGGTTACTTCTGTTTTAACATAATAGTCTCAAATTAAGAAACAAATATAAAGGTTTATAAAATAAGAAAGCTTCTTTATTTTAGTAATGAAGTTATTGTCTATCAACATATGATCAACAGGTTTCTTCCATCACTTGTCAAATCCTTCCATAGTTGACTGCAATAGCCACTCTTACACTTAAGGTATCATGCACCATCTTAACTGGTATTATCATAACTCAAATCCGCTGCTGATTAATTTTAATTCCAACATTTCCATTATAAGTTAAGCTTGTTTCCCCCTGCCCTGATAAACTGTGAAAGAGTTTTCACCAACGTCTTGTTCCAGTTTATTCATTCAAACACAAACCAAGCCTCTAATAAGGCAAAGCAATAAAGCTAATCAATGAAAACAGATTCCACAGTGGAAATATGAGCGAAATGCCGTGGGAATATAGAAGTGGTGGATTCCTACCAGGAGGACAGAAGAGAGATTCTTAGAATAGTCATCATCTGGATAGAGGAAAAAGGTGGTAGTTCCCAAACAGAAGGAAGAGCATGTGGAAAACACACAAAACCACAAAGGTCTGTGTCAGTTTCAGGGAGAAGGCAGGTGGGTATGGCTGTGTGGCAGCTTACACGCTGGGAGTACAGAGAGAAATAAAAACAGAAGTGGGGGTCAGATCACCGAAAATCTTCTAAACTGTTTTTGATTCTTGCTGAAAATCTAGGAGGAAGGAAGTTAAGGTCTTTTGATCTGTGCTTTCAAAAATGAGTGTGCTGTGAGTGTAAAGGATAGACGAAGATGGTAAAGTAGAAAACAGGAAATGAGGCCACTGCAAAAATTCTGCTGGAAAACGTTTATGACACCAAGGAGGCAAAATGAAGAGAAGATGCTAACTGACTGAAGCTCCCGAGAGACGAGAGAGAGACTCAAAGATGAAGCTGAGGTTTTCCAAAGACCTGTGAGTCTTTGGAAACCTAGAAGCCTGCTGAATCCTATAAATGCTTC
Source organism: Mirounga angustirostris (assembly GCF_029215605.1). Classification (NCBI taxonomy): domain Eukaryota; kingdom Metazoa; phylum Chordata; class Mammalia; order Carnivora; family Phocidae; genus Mirounga; species Mirounga angustirostris. Next base: position 518,054 of record NW_026991726.1, on the reverse strand, counting down.
TGAACTCAGGTTTCCAGAATCACCTCACCTTTTTCCCAGGTGATTCAGTGTCATCTAATAGTTTTCAAATCATATCAGCTTCACGTCCACGAAGCTGTTTGAGATACAGCACTTTTTGAACCCGTGTAAGATGCCCTCACTGGAAATTCTATCCCACACCATGGGAGCCATCTGCATTACCGTTAGGACAGCTGGGGTTTTGTTCACCCTGCAGCTGTATGTATAATGTCCAATTGTGACCCCTTACTATATTGCTTTTCTAAATGCCCTTTAAAAGACCTGCATACCTCGATATTTGACACCTGCCATTGTGAGATCAACCTCCACAATAATTTATAAATCTGGGCTAAAGTTACTTCCCTCCCTTGTTAAGGACTCCATCCATGAGCATCAATTCACACTGAGTAGGACACTTTAGGCCTACTACGTCTTCCCCAAACAGGGCTTAGTGGTCTGAAAAAATGAGAAGTGTCTATAATATGAAAGAAACCATTAGAAGTAAAAGTAAAAGTGACTTCCTTCGAGGAGTTACTCTTAGGATATGAGGCTATTTAGCCTTACGGTCAGGGCAAATGTGGGGCAAATTATCAGTTTCTAAAAGAAACCATTTAAAAGCTGGAAAATACTGCTTCTAAATGACTTGCTAATTGTAAAATATGCAGCAATGAGGAAAACCACTCACCATCTCATGTACTCAAGTAGTATTTAAGGACAGGAACATCCATTTCAATAAGGATAGACCAGAAGGAAAAAAGGATGGGAAACAGTGTGGTGAGGTGTCTACTTTTGCAAGATAGTTCATAAAATGTTTTATATGATTAATCATACTAAAGTGGATGACATCTAACACGGAAACACTTAGAAGACCTTCTTCCTAGAAGCTCTGCCTGTGGTTTCAGAAGTATTACCTTCCAGAAACAATATTAAATAGTGGCTACAAGTCCGAGTCCAGAGCTTGGGTTCAAGCCCAGCCCTGCCACCAACACATTACTTGGACTCTCTTCTGCCTCAGTTTTCTCATCTGTGACATAAGGGTAATAATAGGACTTTTGTCATAGAGTGGCTGAGAGCAGTAATGGATTTAATACGTGAAGAGAACAGTGCCTGAAACACAGTAAAGTCTCATAGGCAGTAGCAATTATTTGTATAACTGGCACATCGGTGAGCTCTGAAGCACCCAGACCGGACAGACAGACAAAAGTAACCAAAACAGGAGGGTGGGGACATGTCTGGTGATCACCTACATCTCTAGGTGCTACTTGATGTATATGCTCCTAAGGAATGCAGTCCAGGGAGAGCCGCAACGATCAGCACTCTCCCCCTGAAAAAGAACCTCAATACACCAATTTGAGAGATCGCTTAAAAAGATAATTCTAAAGTGCTGTGTAAACATTTAACTCTTAATGCCAGTATTATCCAAATTAAGATTGCCAGATAAAATACAGGATGCCAAGTTAAATTTGAATTCCAGATAAATAATGAATAAATGTTTACTGTGTGTTCCCTATGATATTTAGAACACACACTAAAAAAATTATCGTTTATTGGAAATGTAAACTTAACTTACATTTTTTTTTTATAAAGTTAAATCTGACAACTCAAGGGGCTCCTGGATGGAAAAGTCGGTGACGCATCGGACTCTTGGTTTTGGCTCAGGTCATGATCTCAGGGTCCTGAGAGATCAAGCCCTGAGTCAGGATCTGCGCTCAGCGGGGATTCGGCTTGGGATTTTCTCTCTCTCCCTCTGCCCCTCCCCCTGCTCGAGCACTCTCTAAAATAAATAAATAAAATCTTTTTTTTATAAAGATTTTATTTATTTATTTGAGAGAGAATGAGAGAGAGCACATGAGAGGGGGGAGGGTCAGAGGGAGAAGCAGACCCCCTGCCGAGCAGGGAGCCCAATGCGGGACTCAATCCCAGGACCCTGAGATCATGACCTGAGCCGAAGGCAGTCGCTTAACCGACTGAGCCACCCAGGCGCCCACAAATAAAATCTTTAAAAAAAAAATCTGGCAACTCTATTAACAACCCAAGGTTCAGATAAATGTGTCAAATTAGTTAACGCCCATAAAGCAAGAAAATCATTTGAACTAAATAAAATATCTTGAGAAGCAGCATGGTAAGTAGAAAGAACAGAGATCTCAGAATTAGGCAAATCTGAGCTTTAATTCGCCATCCTGTGCCAATTTATAACTGATGGATCTCGAAGACATTAGTATACCGACCCTAGCCTCACTGTCTTCACCTGGTAAATAGGGTTTAATTTACCAGTTTTAAGGGTTGCAGAATGGATTACATGAAGCAACACACACTTAACACTCCCCTGATACAAGACAGGCAATGAATACCAGTTCTCACTCAGTTCTTCCTCATGCATTTTAGCTCCAGAAACTCAAATTTCCCATCACAGTGGCCAAAACCGAAGAACTCATTTTATCCCTCAATTATTAAACAAAACAAAGTGCTCCGCAAACTGTGCCCACAAAGACATGGCCCTCTCCTGACCATCTCCTTCCACTCAGCAGGTTCCTTTGGCAGATGGACTTGCAAGTCTCCCCTGCTTTCACCCACTGGGTGTTACCCAACTATGGCTGACCAGAACTCTTTTCTTCTGATTGTGCTGAACAATACATGAGCAGAAAACCTTTAAAATAATGCCACACTGCGATTTCCTCACGTTTTTGTTCTCTCTCGCTTTTTTTTTTTTTTTTTTTTTTTTTTTTTTTTAAGAAAAAGGGCACATAGGGGCACCTACATGGTTCAGACGATTAAGGGTGACTCTTAATTTTGGCTCAGGTTGTGATCTCGGGGTCGTGAGACTGAGCCCCAAGTCTGGCTCTGCGCTCAGCAGGGAGTCTGCTGGGACTCTCTCTCCCTCTCCCCTCATCCCACTTATACCACTCTCTCTAAAATAAATAAATAAATCTTAAAAAAAAAAAAAAAGAATAAGGGTACATACACTCATTTCAAATTATCATATAATGCTAAATGCAAAATTCTGTTTCCTTAATTTAAAAAAAAAAGTGAAAAATCCTACTCACTCATTTGAATCAATAAAAACTCTGTAAAACAACTGCAAATGCACAAAATAAAATGATTTTCCACTGTGGCTCTTGTGCCTAGGTCTCTCTGATTCAGAGTCTACCACATGGGGGATTATTTTCTAATGTTCATCTTACAAATTGCTTAACTAACAATATGCGGTCCAACTTTCCATTTAGTATACCTTATCTACTCTCTACACACTGTGACTTTTTTGAAGGAAAATTAACTAAATATTTCGGCAGTTTAAGTAGTGGGAAGGAAAGAATTAAGATTGTAGATACAAAGGTGCTGTTTTAATCAGCTTATTAAATATAACATGAACATGTATCAATCAACTAACATTTAATTTCATGGTCTATGATTCAAAACTTTTCAAAAGCGTAACAGTACAAAGTTATCAGCATTTACTTAACAATTCCTTTCCAATTTTGTTTTAACTCATGTAAACCATACAAAATGCTGTATGACAATTGTTACATGTCCTCATAGACTGGAAGAAGGCATGATTAGGAATTAAAATACGAAACATAATTTGAAATTTATCTGTCTTGTGAGATATCAGAACTCGATCCAAAAAGAAAAACACCTACATATATAAAAACACAGCAACAGAATTCCTAAAGTTAGGGAACTCAATATAGGAATCTTTCATAAGTCTATTTCAAACATTCCTATCCCCAACAGACAAAACTCCGATGAAACAAACCACTAAGCTAAAGTTTGTTTTAAACTGTTGCTGCAGAAAATGCAAACAAATCTCTATAAATCTCATTTAGAAAGTAAACCGCCTAACTGCACATTCATTTAGGAGTATTATACAAAGATTTCCCATTACAGAGTCACATTTTGACTTGGAATGTTTGTGCACACACTTATCTCTTTTCTTCCACTGAAAAAGAGGTTTCTTCATGATCTGAATGATTTACTTCTTCACAGAATGATTTAGCTTACCTAAACTCTACTTTTGTGAAGGAGCGGTGAAAATTATCAAGAAAAGCCAGCGAGCGGTTCTGTTCTCTATTTTGCCTGGTAGCAAAAATCGCTATCGCTTTCGCTTTCAAAAAGTCCATGGGGGAGCCTGGGTGGCTCAGTCATTAAGCATCTGCCTTTTGGCTCAGGTCATGATCCCGGGGTCCTGGGATCAAGCCCCACATCGGGCTCCCTGCTCGGCGGGAAGCCTGCTTCTCCCTCTCCCACTCCTCCTGCTTGTGTTCCCTCTCTCACTGTCTCTCTCTGTCAAATAAATAAATAAAATCTTTAAAAAATAAAAAAATAAAAGGTCAGTGTCAGACTATTATTTCTTCCTCAAGTGGAGGAGGGCCTGAGGGTAAGGGTCATTAACATCTTTTACTAAGACAAAAAGACTCAACTCTGGTTGCAAAGATACCAACAGACAGATTCACTTAGAGCAGTCAGGACCAATGATTAGAGAAATCTCCCCACGGAACAACACATTAACTACAGCGGGAACCCCTAAGGCAAACAAACAAAATCTCAAAGGCATAGGTAATCCCTGCCCTTGAAGAGCTTCCTATCATCTGCTGTTTGTATTTAAAATTACAAAGCACATTTTAAATTTTTTTTTTTTTTTAAGGAACAGAAATAAGACAACAGGAAGAAGAGATGGAGGGAAGCTAAAGAAATGTGAATGTCAAGGTCCAATGTTTCCTCTGAGTCTGCAGAATCACATTCCCTGGTTCACTATTTTATTGAACCGAATGAGTCAGTACCAGGTGCTGCTGACTCTTCTGGGCATTAGTGACCTGCTGGTTATAAGACAAAGTGTGAGCCCTCACTGAGCTTGCATTCTAGTGAGGAGACAAAGCAGAAGTGCTGTAAACGTTGACATCTCTGCCTGTGTGCAAGTATGGAAGGTTCAAGAAGCTTCAGAGGGGCATGGAGAAAGGTCGGGAAGGCCTCGTCTCTATTTAGCGATTACTATATGCCACGTGTTGGGCTAGGCAATGAGACAGACTGAACAGGAGGCACATGTTCTCTGTCCCTTGAGTGTACTCAGGTGGGAGGTCCAGGTAAAGTAACAAGGAATTCTTGTGATGCCACTTACTGCCCCTGGAAGTCTGACAAGTTGGTAACGCCTTCATCAGGAATAGTGACACTCACCTTCTAGGGTTGTTTTGAGCACTCAATGTTTATAAAACATTTGGCACACTGCCCGGTAAACCACAAATTTTATTATTACAGTTAAGCGTGCGTGTTCTAGAATTACAAGAAATGAGATTGGTGGAAACTGAGGATGGCAGAAAAGGGGAAGAGACAATAAAAGTCTTTAAAAAATCTAAAAGGTTGGAGAAATGGGTTCACATGAGGACTTGCAAGACATACTGCAAAGTGTATTGACGACCCTATAAGAAACTGGATACAATGGAATCACATCACACACCCAATTAAGAGACAAGAAATGAACTGGCAGAGAAGAAAGGAGAGAACAATTTAAATACTACAGGGGCTCTGCCACCATTTCACTCAATAAGGGAATATTTCAGAGTGAATGAGATTTACAGAGAAAATCAATCATCTGTAGTCCTACAGGCAAACTCAGATCCCACGTATCAAGTGTGAGCACCTCACCTCACTGTTAAGTCTAGATATAAACAAAGACCTGTTTTTCAGTACACATACCCTACATGCAAATGTACTATTTAATTTGGCATACAAGTAAGTAAATAGCTAAAGGAATTTTAATTACGTGTGATTTTCATCACCTTTTGTATTTACTTCATAACTAACTCCTGCTTTAAGATGATCTACCATATGATCTGCATTTGACAGACACACAAATGTGCCCAAAGGACTTGGGGCCAGTATACAGCCAAGCCAGGATGCCTGCCTCATTCTGCCTGGCTCCAGATCCCTGCAGTCTTTCCATGATGCCTGGCCATCGGAGTTTGGATTTGAAGGGACAGGCTAAGATTAAGGAGGAAGAAGATGCAAAACATTTAAGAGGAAAGGTTAATAAGATGGATGGGTATTTGTAAGAAAAGATAAAGACATTAAGACCAAAGACAGAGAAACCAAGTCGGAAGCTGGTGTGACATATGCTCATCACAAATTTCCAAAATAATATTGATTTCACATATTTCAGACCTCTGTGCATACTGAATTTTGAAGTTTTATGGAAATTCAAACATTTCAGCATCCAAACTGCCCGAGTACCTTTCACATCCAAAGCAGCACACGTGTGTACGCACACACAGACACACACAACTTCACCAAATCATGTGTCCATCCAGACCTAAAGCAACAAGTTCTACTGTCTTAGAAACAGAAGGGAACATATGCCAATAAATCAATGGGAAAGGATATAAGTCAGAGATAAATGAATGCTGGGAGTAAAGAAAAAAACCTTCAAAGTACTAGGTGAATAATGGTGCCTCTGATTAGTAATGATGAAATGGAAAAATTGAGAAAAGTAACAAATAGAAGTGTAAGTCAGTCCTCAAAGGAAGTCTTTTGAAGTACATTCCCCCAAAAATTCTGCAACAGAATTCATGAAGTATTTACTCTGTGCCAGTGTACTCACACTAACAAATCTATACATTGAATCACATTTCCCACTGTAATTTTAGCAATTCTCCCTTACCTTGGAGGAAAAGGTCTCCAGCCCCAATAAATAACAAAAGCTGTCATATGAAATAATAACAATAATGATAATGACAGGAGTTACCGGGGCCATGCATCACGCTTTTACAACTCATCTTATAAAGTAGATACTTTATTCTGATTCTACCCGCGAAAATACTTACTTTCACATTCTGTAACTTGCCTAAAGTTGTCTCACACCATGGGGTTGGGACTCCACACTCATGTCCACCTGACCAAGGCTCTTAACCACTTTACATTGCTTTTCCATTTTAAAGATTCAAACGTTCCCATGAGAATTCTGCATTTTTTAGTGCACAGTTTATGAACACAAAATAATTCTCCCACGCAGTATTTTACAAGAAGTAACTACGATGAACAGTCAGCACCTTAAGTGAATTCAACTTTTCATCCCCAAAACAAAGACCTTCTTGTGTTTATTACTATTTCACATCGCACAAGTACTATCCATGAATGGCACATAAATTGATAAAAACTCAAAATAAAAGGAATACGTTGCTGGAACAAGTCAGCAAATAGTGTCTCAAAAACTTGAGAAATCAGCTCTACCAGATTCTCGTTAAAATACTCTGTGTGTACAGGGGCTTAATAACCTGTAGTTTTTTTGAAGTGTAAATTTTACCTGGGTCATTATGGGAATGAGGCACCACAAAGACTTGAAGGGGCTTAGAGTCCCATTCATTAAATAAATAGCTAATGTCAAATCCTTGTTTCCAAACTCCACCATCTGGATTGTCAAAAGGAATTAGACTGTAAACATCCAACATCTAAAAATACAAAAGACAAAATATAGGGGAAAAAAGAGTAAATTTAACCATGTATTACCATTTTTAATTTGAACTTAATGTTGGAAAATATTTGCTCAAAGCTAGTCACTGTGTATGTATTTTACTAGATAAAACTATTTCTGTAGACATTAACTGAACAGTTTAAGGCAGAAAACATTTAATTACCATTCAAATTCTTAAAATGCTACTGTGTTACTTAACTATCCTGATAAATAAGCCCCTCCTCCATCTGCTTCTAATGAAAAATAATTTCATTCAATTCCTTCTTGCCCTGCTTTTCTTCTAATACATTTTAGTGGAAACTGATAGGAACTAAACAGCAAAGAAAAAATTTCTTGATGAAATGTGATTATGACCAAATATTTCAGCATTTTCACAAGCAATACTGATGATTTTTTTTACTTTGAGTTGTCTTTATTTTACAATTAATCACATATATTTTAAAATCTGTATCTGAATGGAAATGCATCTACAGCTGTTCCTTCATTTAGCAAATGTTATGTTCACCTTTTTCATTCTAAAACTAAAACTACAACTGAGTGAATGAGGCATAATCATGTAAAAATGGAAATTTTTAAATGTTCAAATGCTCTCTATGTTTCCAATGTAGTAGTCTGAGGTAATAATCTTTTTGGACACAAAGGAAAAAATATTGCAGAAAAAAAAAAAAAAACCTAAAAGCTGGTATTTTTCATATCCTCTATAATACTAAATGTGACAAAGAACCCAAAACTGATTTTACCAAAATTTGACTTTGGTAAAATTTAAATTATGTAAAAATTATATATAAAATTTTAATTACATAAAAATCACTATATATTATAAAATATATAAGCGGGTTACAAAGAAACTTAAAGATACCGAGCAAATTATGTAAAAAGTGAATGCAAAGTATTTTAAGGCAACAACATATCTCTCACTTCAGAATGTATGACTTTAATAAATAAAATAAAATGCTCCCAAGGATGAGTCAATAAAGGGAACCAGCTGGAAAGGAGGATGTGTTAACAGTCTCTGTTATTCCTTCTGGTTCTTTCTCCGGCCCTGCAGCTCGCCCTGTACCCCACTGCCTCGTTCTGCCTGCCTTCTGGGGTTCTTCAGCAATACGGCTGTTTCTGTCCAGCCCAGATTTAACAACCCCCTCCAAAAAGAGTTTTGTTGTTCTCCTTTAAAAGGTACTTATTTAAAACCTATACGAAGCCAAGACTCACAAAAATAGATATACCTTCACAGCACAGAATCCTGATAGTGTGGGAACCTGACCACACACTAGTTGATAAGATTATGGGCACAAGGCTTGGCCAACTCTGTCTCCAGCTGCTGGCTTGGTCTGTGAGCCACAGGCTTCAAGATCCTATCACATTCTCTGTCCCCAGAAGTTAGTAGAAACATCTACTCCAAAGCAAGGCCAGAGCCAACCCATTTTGTCCAACAAAATTAAATTAAATTAAATTAAATTAATTGACGAGTACAGACTCGTCACCAAGTTTGAGCTCAGGTCTAAGGTACAGGTTAAACACAGCTCTCTGCTAACTGGCAGAACAGAGCACATTTGACACACCTTAAATTTAAGAAAAGCAGAAGTCCTTTCTTATCCTAGTTTACAACTCCACCACCCTCTAGAAAAGCGCTATCCAAGAGAAACAGAATGCAAGGCAAATCCGTAATTTTTTAAATTAATTAATTAAATTAATCCAATATACTCATAATATTATCTCCACATATATGTAAAATGAAACAAAGTATTTTGTATTCGTTTTCATAGTAAGTCTTCAACACTTAGAACACATCTCAATTCAAACTAGCCACATTTCAAGTGCTCAGGAGCCACACGTGGACAGTGACTTTCATACTGAACAGCACAGCTCTAGAATATTTCCCTTCCCTCTCTCACAAAGAGATATTCAGCAGAAGGTATCGAACCCTACACTGTGTGAAACCTATAATGTATAAAAGATATATAGTAAGAATAAGGCTTTTCTTATACTCTTAATAGGAAGATAAGAAAATCTCTTTGGTCAAATTTAAACAAACCTCTAAAAGTCTTCATCTACTAGACAAAATAAGACCTAAAAAGCATACAAAAAGGCCATAATCACAAAGTATAAAATAATAAAAAAAATAATTAGGGAAATAAAGAATTACAGAATTTTATCACTAAAAACAACTTTAATGGTCATGTGACTAATCCAGTCACTTTACAAAAACAGAAACTAGAATCCAGAGTTTAAGCAACTTACTAAGTTAAAACAGACACCAGATCAAAAAAGAAAGAAAAGCAAGAAAATCCCAATGATCATTAACGAATGCATACATTACCTGCACATCTGAATTCCGACTTCCACTTTGCAAAGCGAACGAACAGTCTTCAGGGTCCACTACAAGGGACAACTGTTTTGATGGCAGAAGAGGTGCGCCAGCACCTTGGCTGAAATTGCCTTGTGAACTTTTTGGACCATCCTCCACAGACTCACTCAAATTGATGACCGAGTCTCTAATGTTTGAGATGATCTCATTATTCTCAGCTAGCAAACGCTCCAAATGGTCTATTTTTTCTTGCAACATTGAGAGCTGGCCCTACAATAAAAAAGAAAAAGGCAGCTATATGAAACTCTAATATAGCTCTGCTGGGGCACACACATTTTTTTTTTTTTAATTATGTGCCTGCCCAAGAGGGCAGCCACTCACCCTTCACTTTCCACTTTTATAAGTGGGACCACAAAAAGCGTGGACGGCTGGCAGTGTTGAAACACCAATTTACAACAAAAAATCTCCGTGGCTGCAATCTTTGTTTAATCATATTTTAAAATGTGCAAGAGAAAAACCAAAAATATTTTGGGATATATTTCCTATTGCCCCCAAACCCAATCCTAAAAGATCTGTTGAGTTCTCTATAATAGCTAAGTATAACATATTATGTTCAGGTATGAAATTTTAAATTTTAGTTAACTGATTCTAGTTACTTGAAAGGGTCAAAAAGTATGAACCTGAAAAAAATCATTCCATTGTAGTAACCCTAGTGGACAATCCTAAATAAGAAATATCATCTACAGGAAAATCAATTAGTCAACCCTCAATTAGCCACATGCATGAAAAGTAACCACGCTATAGGTCACGTAGACTGCTTCTCCTACATTGTGTGACTTTAAGGGTTTTTTTTTCTTTTAAGATTTTATTTATTTGACAGAGAGAAAGCTAGAGACAGAGCAGGAGTGGAGGGGGAGGGGCAGGGAGCCTGATGTGGGGCTTGATCCCAGGACCCTGGGATCAAAACCTAAGCTGAAGGCAGACCCTTAACCGACTGAGCCACCCAGGTGCCCCAACTTTAAGGTTTTTTAATTGATCCTCACATTAAGAGGCTTGTCATCTTTATAACATAAAACTTGTTGTAGAGAGTAGTATTTCAGCTTATGAGAGCAAGGACAATCTTTGTCTTATTCATTCCTATATATAGGGCCTTAAATACGTGGTAAATACTTAAATATCTGTCCCATGGCCCTTATATTTCTGGAACTCAACAATAATTCTTTAGTGAGCACCCACTGTACCAGGCAAATGCTACATGCTGGGAAGACAGATACACATAAGATATGGGTCCATACCTGAACACAAAAAGTGGCACTCTCACAAGCAACAGCCTACCCAAAGTCCACACTAGGGTTTAATAAAATAACTCTATGCCCAGCGAACAAATAACTCTGGACACCCAAAAACAAAAGTTCTATCACCAGTAAATAACAGGAAGACAGAAAGAAGAAGGAATGAAGTAACAGGAAGACAGTAAGAAAGAGGAAGGGGAAAAAAACACCTGAATGTCCAAAGGTGAAGAACTGGTCAAATGGTACATCTATATCATGGAAATGTTTTCAGTCACTGAAAATTTAGAAATATTAATTCCTTAAAAACAGAAATACGTGAATCACAGACCTGTACCCCTGAAACAAATAATGTATTATGTTAATTAAAAAAAAAAAACAGAAATATATGGGAAGGTACTTTCAGAAGATACAGTAGAGAAAAAGTTTAAAAAGCATGCATAAAAAAAGTAGTAATTTGGTATCATCCTTTTGGAAAAAAAATTATGGAAGACCATAATCAAGATGGTAAAAACTGGTCACGGCATTCACAGGGAGTCCCCAAACCTCACACGGGCCAGTGCCCGCAAACCTCCTAAGGCAGTCCACCTTGGCACCACTCGGATCCAGGAGCGTCACAGGGGTCACCACTGGAAGAACATCTCTAGGATTCTGCCTGCTTCCTTTTGTGGAAATTTACAAGAGGAAGGTTGACCCGATCTTGAGGCCACAGCGGTCAGGGCCCCGCCGACTAGAGCCCCTCCAGCTCCGACCCGCGGTCCCCCTCCGGAGGCAAAAGCAGCTCCGGGGTGAATTCCAGAGCAGAGCCACCTCCACACCAGTTCTCCCACCCGATCCGGCACCACTGGCAGAGTGAGAGGCAGCCCGAGAACGAGAGCCAGGTCTCGAGGCAGCTCAGCGCTGCTGGGGGAGGCCGGTTTCCTCTGACAAGGCACAGGGACGGGCTGTGCTGGGGCGGCTTCCTTCTCCCCAGGGTTGATCCGGAGCCCTGTCGATACATGTCACTGCACCCCGGGCGCAGGGCTGTGCCCGCACGGGGCTGTGTCTGATCTGGGGGCAGCAGTGGGGCTGGGCAGGAGGACGGTGAGGACGGCCGGGCAGGGCTCCGCTCACTGTCTTCGCAGAGCCCCATGGAAGAAATTGGGGACAAGCTGGTCAACAGGAGCCTCCCTCAACGGCTCCCCGGCGTGGGGCACGTGCACCAGGCAGTCTGTAAGGGCTGGTGCGGGCTCAGGGGGAGTGTGGGGACGAGGGCGCTCAAGGACCAGGCTCGGGGAGGGCCGGGAGTGTCTCCTGCCCCGACGCCATCCGGAACACTGACGACCCGGGGTGCCACGACGGCTGTGCCCCTTACATGGCCATGACCTCAACCCAAGGGGTCTGGGCTGCTCCCTTCACAGACACACACAAACAGACACACACGCCAAACACACACACACACCGAGTCCTTCAAACACACACACACACACACACACCTGGTCCTTCACACACAGACACACACACCCGGTCCAGCCCCAGCCTTGGCCAGGTACAAAATCACCCTTCACATACGTGGAAGATGATCCGAACCAATTTGGATATTCTGTGGCACTTCAGGACACGGACAGAAATAGTTTTGCAATTTCTGTGTTGTGAATTGTCCCTCCTTTACCACAGATCAGCCCCACCGTGAACCTGAGTGGGACCTGCCGCTGGGGGCGAGCCAGAGGCAGTGGGCGGTCCGTGCTGACAGCCTGAGGAAGCTGGTGGAGCCGGGCCAGGCCCTCTCCTGTGGCCCCTCTCCCAGAGCACCTCCCAGAGGAAAGCCTCCCCAGCCCTTCCCACACCTGCTACTCGCCAAGGTGAGCAGGGCCCCCCGTCCTGCCCGGAGGCTCCCCCTCACCTCCGGGCTGTGTGTCTCGGGCCTGGCACGTCCCCTCTCCGAACCTCAGGTGTCTCCTGGGGACCCTGCATGCCACGAGGCCAGGCCCCACACACGGGGTTGCAGTCGGGCCTGTTGGGACCGCTCCCCGACCCTGTGGCCGGCCCACGGGGAAGGTGGCCTGGGGCTGAGGCGGTTCCTCTCTACCGTGAAGGAGTTCTCTGCCCCAAGCCTCGGTGTCCTGTGTCCCGGGCAAAGCCGCATTCCTGGCTGTGAGGAGGTTTCAGATTCCATCTGGGGTTCCCATCCTGTGTGGAGCCAGAGCAGGGATCCCTGGGGGCTGGCAGAGGGGCCCCAGAGCCACTCAGACATCTGAAAGGTGCTGGCTGGGCTTCATCGACTCCACACATGGACAGGAAGCCCCTTCTAGACATTTTCCATAATTCAGGGAACAGGGCAGACAAATGTCCCTGCCCCGCGGGCCTCTTTCTAGGTGGGGGTCCGCCACTAAGCCTAGACGACAAAGCAGAGATGGGCACACGATGTTGCGTGGGACGCCCTGCCGGCCTCCTCTACATACGGATCCCTCTGCTCTCATTGTCCGAAGGATGACGGGCCCTAGGACGAAGAAGAGCCCTTGTCTCAGAGGTGGTGAGGGAACGCGGGGGACCGGTCAGGTGCGGAGCCATGGGTCTCGTGCACATCTGCCGCAGGGCTGGGTCATGGTCCAGGAGCTGTGGGCAGGTCGTCTGTGCACACCTGGCCATGACACACCTGGCTGGCCCTCTCGGTGGGGAGGCCTGCATGCACCTGTCCCCCACCTACCCCTGGAGGAGCAGCCACGTTCAAGCCTTTCCATGTCCGACCCTCAGGGACAGTTGGGAACCTGGGTCAAGAGAGGCAGGGACTGGCCCAGGACAAATGAGGGGTGCAGAGTCCAAGGAGCTGCTCTCCAGTCCCAACCCTCCCATGAGGTTTGCTTTGGGGGTGAGAGCCCCTCAGATCCTCAGGAATAGCTACCCACACCGTCCCATGTGGGGACATGACCTTGCCATCCCCAGGCACGTAGAGGCACATGCACCTGCACACCCACCCCCACACCCACACACACACACCACTCTGACTGCCCAGCTGGGGGTCAGAAGGGGAGGAAACCCTGGGAGCGAGGTGGGTGACAGGGGGGAAAGAAGAAACAGGTTGCAGACAGCTGGGCCATGGGGCAGGGCATCAGGACTCCTGGCAAGGACCCAGATCCATAGCATGGGGAGGGGAGACAGGCCAGGCTGAGGGTCAGGGGTCCCCAAGAGGCTCAGGGCGGTTGCCAGGGCACTGGGAGAGGACACGGTCTGGGTTCCGGTGTCCATCACCAGCCTGGGCACTTGGAAGCAGGAAGAGATACCCACCCCCAAGTCCAGAGGGGCTCCAGCACAAAGGCCTCAGCTTACTCTTCTGTCACTTGGGCTGTAGAGATGCAGTGTCCCTAGGGTCCCACAGGCTTGTGGGAGAGCCTGTTGGCCTTGGATCTCCATTCCCGACCCCCTGTGCCCCCAGTCCTGGGAAAATGCTTTGTACTCCCTCGAGGTCCTTTGGAGCAGAGGACAGACTGGGAGCTTGGGGGGCTGAGGACCTGGGTACGCAGAACGTGGCAGAGCACTGACCACTAGTCTGGGGACCAAGGCCAAGACCCTCCTTGTTGCAGCCTCCGGGTCTCCATTTGGAAGAGGTTCCAGATTCACTGCTCTGGTCCGGGTGACAAGGCCTTAGGAAGGAACGGAGCACCGGGACAGAAGAGGGAAACACGGACAAGGGAGGCTTCTGAGGTTTCTCACATCACCCCTGGAGTCCACAGATCCTGCTCCTGTGAGAGACACAGAGACAGAGACAGAAACAGAGAAGGAGACAGAGAATGAACACACGACAGTGGGAACCAGAAGAAGTCACAGACTTTCCTCCATCAGCTTGGAAATGACATCCCAGCATTTGGCCCCATTCTCTTCCTGAGAGCGTGGTCACACAGGCCATCCACCCCGGAGGGGAGGGGATTCCACAGGGATGTGTGAGCAGGATGCGGGAATGCCCGGGAACCACTGTGGGGACTGCCCAGCACGTGGGCGCAGACGAGGTCCCGGGGCCTGAGCCTAAACCTAATGGGAGCCCCTGGAAGTGTGCGTCACCAGGGGACAAGGTCGGAATCAGTTCATTGCAACCTTCCCACAGGGGCTGGGAACAGGCAAGAAGGGGGTGGCTTTGCCCAGACCCCAGAGCAGACCCAGGCCCCTCTGAGCTGTGCTCCATGTCCCGCCCAGCCCCTGGCTCATCCTTGCATTGCCAAGTGTGCCCCAGCCTCCTGTGAGAGCAGGTCCGGAATGTATGTAGAGGTCCTACCCCTGATGGCTTCCCTAGGAGTAGAAGCCAGAACACCCCACTGTGCAGATGGGGAGCCTGGGGAGGCCCTGAGAGGCACAGGGTCTGTCCAGGGTCACAGCCCTGGGCACGCAGGGGAGCCCAGTCTGAAGCCAGCTCTGTGTCCTCACAGCGGGGACACCGGCTGCACCCAGGCCTTGGGAAGGCTGTGGGGGGGCTGTGAGGAAGTCACTGTATGGATGGGGCATGGGGGGAGGGGGAGCATTGAGCAGCCGGGGGAGGGGGCCCTCGGGCGGGGATCTTGTGTGAGGAGGAAGTTGGGTAAGGGGACCCCAGGCAGTGGTGACCTCACTTCCCTGACAACAGAGTCCAACAGAATTTGGAACCCCGGTAACCAGGCACCCACATTCCAGAGACAGCCCCCTGCCCAGCTCATTTCTTTGGAGACCCTCCAACAAAAAGCATGTTCGGGTGCTGCTTCCCCAAATCTGGACGCTGCAGGCTGAAGAAAGAGCGCCCTGCAAACGCTGTCCCCCGCTGGGGATGTCGAATCAGGGCTCCCCACAGCCTCTGGCCATTTGGCCAGAAGGACAGAAAGGTGACACCAGGAGGCCCAGAGCCTGCCACCCAGCCCCACACGCTCTGATCTGACCTGTGCAGCCCCAGGTCCCCTCCCCTCCGTGTGTGTGTGTGTGTGTGCTTTTCTGTGTGTGAGTGTGCGTGTGTGTGCGTGTCTGTGTGTGTAAAGAGGGGTCATGCAGGGTGGGGCCACCCTGAGCAGGAGCAGGCTGATGAGGGGTCAGATTCCCAGTGGGCAGGTCATGTTCAAGGTCAAGACTGTCTGTGTGGGATGGGGTGTGCGGGCGCTGCCCCTTCTACCCAGGGTTTATCCCGATCGCCCTGCAGGGATGGGTCACTGCATCCCGGGTGCAGGGCTGTGCACTCACAGGTCTGTGTCTGATCTGGGAGCAGCAGGGGGACTGGGCAGGAGGACAGTGAGGATGGCCGGGCAGGGCTGTGATGCCTCCAGCCGGCTACCCGTCCTGTCTTTGCAGAAGGCCACAGATGACCTCCCGAGGCAGCTGGCGGACATGCCCTCCTCCCTGACGGAGGGGTTGACCCCACAGGCATCCCCAAAAACAAGTGCTGGGGATTGCCGGGCAAGACCTCCAACACCCCCCAGACCACTGTCCCAGGTGGTTGGTCACCGGACAGTGGTCCAGGAGCCGGAGCCCACGGAGACCGAGCCCGAGGGTGAGAAGGCTGGGGCTGGGTGTTTGTGGTGTGTGGGGATGGGTCGGTGCTGGCCCCACAGGGACGAGCCCCCAGAGGCTGGTGTGGGGCCTGGAGCAACGACTGGGCGCAGAGCATCCAGCGGGTGGACTGCAGTCGGGGAGACACCCCAGGGAGGGCTCCTTCCTGGCTGCGGCTTCTCTGGGAGGCCCTGGGCTGGGTTCTGTCTCCGCAAAGGCCCACAGAGAGCGGGCTCGGGGTGAGCTTTTCTCCTCTCACAGCTGCCCCACCACCTGAGGAGCTCGAGCCCGTTCCAACTCCATCGGCAGCTCTGGACGGAGGGGTGGTGCCTGCAGCGACCTCAGGAGGAGACAAGGAGCCGGCAGGTGACCCGGCACCCACCCACGGACAGCCTGACCCGGACCAGGAAGAACTGGCACCTGCCCCTGACCCAGCTCCTACTACTGTTCCTGCCCCTGACCCAGCTCCTGCCCTGGATCCTGCCCCTGACCCAGCTCCTGCCCTGGATCCTGCACCTGCCACTGCTGCAACCCAGCTCCTGATCCTCCTCCTACCCCTTCCCCTGCCCCTGCCAGAGCCACTGCCCCTTCCCCTGCCTGAGCTCCGGTTCCTGCTCCTTCTCCTGCTCCTCTCCCTGCCCCTGCCAGACTCCGCTGCCCCTTCCCCTGACCCTTCCTGAGCTCCTGTTCTTGTCCCTGACCCTGCTCCTGCTCATAACCCTACCCCTGCCAGACCTGCTGCCCCTTCCCCTGCCCCTGCCTGAGCTCCTGTTCCTGCTCCTTTTCCTGCTCCTGCTCCTGCCCCTTCCCCTGCCAGACCTGCTGCCCCTGCCCCTGCCCCTGCCTGAGCTCCTGTTCCTGCTCCTTACCCAGGTCCTGCCCTAGATCCTGCACCTGCCACGACTGCTGATCCTATCCCTCCCCTTGCCCCTGCCCCTGGCCCTGCTCTTACACCTGGCCCTGCCCCTGGCCCTGCTCTTACACCTGGCCCTGCCCCTGGCCCTGCCCCTATCCCAACCCCTGCCCCTACTCCTGCTCCCGCAGGGCTCCCAGAGCCACATCCAGAGCCCACAGCCCTGCGGGGAGAGCTCCTTGTACAATTACCCTTAGGTCCATCGCCGGACCCCGACGCCCCACCAGATTGTTTCATCCCCTCCCCCTATGTTCTTTCTCTCTGGTTCATATTGTTCTAGTTCATATTGTTCATTTTCATGTTCTCTATACTGTTTATTATTTGTTTTAAATAAAATTACTTGTTTTCAACTGAACATGTGATGAGCATAAGTACATTCCCAACGCTGTGCCACCACACCCCAGAAGATTGCTGTGGAATATCTCATGTCTCAAAGGAGTCCCCGAACCAGAAGCCCCCCTGCCCATTTCGCCCCCAGCCCAGACCCTGGAAACACCTAAGCTGCTTTCTCTCCCTATTCTTTTACTTGTTCTGGATGTTTCTGTACATGGAATCATGCAATAGGAGCCTTTGTGTCTGCCCACTTATTTTCAAAGGGGACTCGTTTTCTTCTGTTTATTTGTCATAAAATTTCCCTTATTCGATATTGAAATCCCCGATTGATTACAGATCAGATGTAATCAGAGAGGCCACTTTAGGAATTATGGGCACAGGGGCGCCTGGGTGGCTCAGTCGTTAAGCATCTGCCTTCGGCTCAGGTCATGATCTCAGGGTCCTGGGATCGAGCCCCGCATTGGGCTCCCTGCTCCATGGGAACCCTGCTTCTCCTTCTCCCACTCCCCCTGCTCGTGATCTCTCTCCCTCTCACTCTCTCTCGCAAATAAATAAAACCTTTTTAAAAAAAAGGAATTACAGGCACAATCTCGGGGCAGAGACCCCTGTACCTGCTGGGACACCACAGCCTGACCCCAGACAGGAAACGGCTGGTTACTCCTGCGGCCCACACAGAAACCAGGTAAACGCAGAAAGCTGGAAGACACACCACAAAGCAAGGCCAGAGAAAGGTTTCACCTGACTCTGGTCCAAACCACGCTCCAAGTCACTGGGTTCCACAGGGATGGAGACCAAACACATGCCAGTCCAAGGGGGAGGATAGGCATGCAGGGAATATGTGTCAGAGATGTGGAGCTCCCGGGGAAGGATTCCGGCAAAGGAAACCCTATGGAGGCAGCGCTCATCACCCTCAGACTGGCAGGTGTCTGGTCTGGGGAGAACGTGAGGAAGTGGAGGTCCAATGCAGGTCCCCTGGAGGAAAGGGTGACGGGCACCCCTGTCTGGGAGAACAGTGAGCATCACCCATCCCAGGCTGCAGGTGCACCCATCACCTGGCATGCTCGGCCTCGGACTCACCCCCGGAAACTCTGGCTCGGTTTTTCACAGATCTGCTTTCAGGAGTGTTCATCACAGCGGTGGTGGAGAGAGCAGGGAATGGAACAACGCTAATGCCCAAGGAGATGGATGGGATCCATGGTCCCAGTCCTCATGATAGAATGCCCTGTAGCCACTGTCACATTGTCATTCGGGGCACAGGATCCGGGAAGCCCCTCCTGAGACCCCTCCTGCCACCCTGTTCCTGGGAACATTCAGAATTGGAGGAGGAGGAGGTGGAGAGGATCCAGGATGACACCGGGTCCAAGGAGAAGGAAGGGCAGCACTGGGAGGACAGATGGACGTGCCCTGAGCCACCATCCAGGACCCAGGCTGTGATGCCCTCGGACCTCACCCCAAATAATGGCTCCTGAGGTACAGATCCAGCTTCTGTGGTTTCACTCCCTCCCTCCCTACGTCATTTATTCACTTATTCATCCCCCCCTCTCTCTCCTTCCCCTCCACTCCTCCCTTCCCTCCCCCACTCCCTCCCTCCCTGCCTCTCTGCCTCCCTCCCATCCTCCCTGCCTCCCTCCCTCCCCTCTACCCCTCCCATCCTCCCTTTCCTCCTGCCTTTCTCCCCTCCCCCTCCCCATCCTGCCTCCCTCCCATCCTCCCTTCCTTTCTCCCTCTCTCCCCTCCTTCTCTCCCATCGTCCCTCCCTCTCTTTCCCTCACTCCCATCCTCCCTCATTCAGCACAGGATCTGGGGTCCCTGCTGGGTACTGAGCACTGGGGCTTCATCAGTGAGCACCCCCCAACCCACATGGTCACGTCCACTGTGGGAGGTGATGGGGGGCAGTCCTCACGGCTAGCTCTGGCGATGAGCACTAGGAATCTGCTCCTGGAAACAGGCCAGTCGCACAAAGAAAAGAATGGAGAGACCCGTGTTTAGCACCTCCTCTAGAAAAATCTCGTCCTGAAAAGTGATGAAAAGTAAGTATGTCCTAGACTTCATGCCATGTGAGTTCTAATGGCAGGTGCGCACTGATTCCTAGAAACAACAAAGAGTAAATCATCCAGTGTCAACTGGGGAGTTGTGACACAATTTTTCTGACCAAATGACAGCATTTCAGCCAACATCTCCAGGGCCTCCGAGTTTCCCCAAGGGTCTCTGTGATCCTTTGATCCTTCCATCGACCTCCTTGGGAAGCTCTGTCCTGTCCTCTTCCTTGTCTCCTCCCTCTTCTGAGACCCTTCCGTGGCTTCCCCCTCCCCCACTTGCCAGGGTCGCCCTCACCAGGATTCCCCATGCCCCTTGGCTGGGCGCCCGCATCCCACACTGAGCCCCATGAGCCCAGCGCCTTCTGCAAGGCCTGTGCGCTCCCTCTGGGGTCACTTGGCATCTCCCCTTACAGCGACCTGCATCGTCCTGTGCTGAGTCTCCTCTGAGCAGTCTGTGAGGCCGGCCTGTGCCCGTGTCACCGGAACAGAAGCGAGAGTCCAGAACGTCCAGACGACCCGCTCCCAGTCCCAGCGTGTGGAGCCTGGGCCAAGGATGGTCCACGAGCAGAGGAGGACTCGGACCCAGGGAGCCTGAGGGAGGATGTGGCACATTGAGCCCATAGGACGAGAGTGAGCAATGTGGGGGCCTGGTGCTCAGACTTGCTGGGAGACCACATTGCACTGACTCTGTCCACAGGCCTGGAGGTTTTCAGGGTATCCACCCTCCCATGCTGCAGGCTGGCAGTGACTGGCAGGGGAGGAGGCACCTGGTACAGGATACACCCTCAGGCAGAGAGGAGGGGGCAGGCGCTCCCCCAGCAGCTGGAGGAACTCGGGATAGCCACTTTCCCAGGCTGCAGCCTGGCAGTGGCTGGCAGGAGAGGAGGCACCTGGTGTGAGAGAGAGCCCTCAGGCAGAGAGGAGGGGGCAGGCGCTCCCCGAGCAGCTGAAGGAACTCGGGGTAGCCACCCTCCCACCCTCCCAGGCTGCAGGCTGGCAGTGACTGGCAGGGGAGGAGGCACACCTCGTGCAGGAGAGAGCCCTCAGGCAGAGAGGAGGGGGCAGGCTCTCCCCCAGCAGCAGGTGCACTGGGTCGGGCTGAGGGGGCATCATTGGACAGCAGTGCCTGCAGCTGGGGTCTCCACACAGACCCCCTCCTCAGCCTCAGCACAAGCTTGTCCGGATGACCTTTGTCCCCCAAACACAAAGTCTGACCCAGGACCCCCCTCAAGCCCTGACTCCCAATCCTTTCTACTCAACTCAAGTGACAAGAAATGGCCAATAGTTTAGGTGGTGTTGGGTGCACAGGGACATTTGCTTCTCTGGCCCATGCTGTAATGTTGCTGGCATTTTAAAGATCTCAGGGCTTTGATTCAAAAACGGCAGGATGCCGGGGACCCCAGACAGCTTCCTGGAAACCTGCCTCTGGGCCTTGCAGCCCTCCCATCCCACCAGCACTCAGAATCCCACCAGCTGCTCAGAATCCCTCCAAGCCACAGACCCACAGTCTTGAGTCCTCAGATGGCCCAGGCGACGTGCCTTCAAAAAGTGATCCCGGTGGGGCTGCAGGACACACTGCGGATTCCAGCAAATCCCCCTCCCAGAAAGTGAGGGTACCACTGGACAAACTGTCCAAAACCAGCCAGGTCAGGGTTCCAGGAAGACACCAGAGGCACAGGAGTAACTGAGGAGCATCTGAAGGCCAGGTAGGGACAGTGAGAACCTCTGGTGTTTTTGCCTAGGGGCAGCTCCGGTCCCCCTAAACCCTCAGTGGAATGGCTTTACTGGGGCATTGGGGGAGAACCATGCCTGGAGGACCCGTGGCTCCACTGTCCAAGGTCGCCGACTTGATCAGTGCACAGGTGGGGAAAACCGGCCACACCCCGAAGAATTTCTAGAAACAGTAGCCATCTCAGTGGTAGCTGACCTGGGAGGTCAACCTTTCAGCTGCCTGAGGTGAGATCGAGCCACAGACCAGCACACTAGCCAGAAATGGAAGAAGGAGAACCAGTTCTTCATTTCATAGTTTCTAAGTCACCAGTTTGTTCCTACGGTTAGTATATTTTGCATCCTGGGAAATCTCTGCCTGTCTAAGGTCTTGAAACTGTTCTCCTCATGTTCTGTGCTGGAGAGGTTCTTGCAAAATCTCTGGTTTATAGGTAAAAATCATCTGGAATTGACTTTGGTTGGCACACCCATGCTGGGAAAAGGATGAAGCTTCCCCAAAATACTAAAAAAAGAACTCCCGTATGATCCCACTATCAGGTAGACCTTTTCAGCAAATAAAGTCAGTTTCTCGAAGTAAGATCTGCATTCTCCCACCCAATCTCCCTGAGGAGGGGCGGCCACCCTTAGCGACCCTCCCCTTGAGGCAGGTGCCTCCCTGGACAAGGGGCTACCCCAGGGCTGGAAGGTCTCCACGGCAGCACATCCAATGTCCTGATACTAGGAGGCAGAGTACAGCACCAGGCCAGTGAGGGTCAGGACACACTACCCCGAATATGGCACCTTGGCAAAATAAATACAGAAGCTAAAAGAACTTTTGCATAGAGCAAAGCAAGAAGGTCTCTCTGACCCCCAGCCATCAGCCCTTTTTCCCTTAAGCAGGTCAGAAGACTGCCATGTGGAACTTTCTCGCCCCGGACCACAGAGATGACGTGCTTATCACCAGAGTCAAGGAATTTAGGACCACGGGGTCTATACACACACACCTGGTTCAACTAACCCTTATCTTCCTAGTTACTTCTTTACCGTTTACGAGCCCTAGTCCAAACCCCTGCGTCTGTCAATTCTTCACACACTTACTGCTTCTTTGTCTAAAAGTTAGAAGAGCTGTCTGCTCCAGTCACCTCTGCTGGTCTTCATGGTCTTGTGAGGCTCCCACCAAAGCAACCAATACATTTTGCTTGCTTTTCTCCTGTTCATCTGTCTTTGTCAATTTCCAGACTCAGCCGGGGACCTTAACAGGGTTGAGGAAATCTTTTTCCTCTCTTGCAGCTCTGCGGGGCAGGGGGTGGGGAGTCAGGAAAACCCATCCCATGTTCCTGGCTTTGGTTAAAACCGACCTCTGCTGGGAAGCAGCATAGGACTGTGCACGGCTGGGGGAGCCAGAGAGAGGTACGTGGAACATGTAGGAGCTCCCTGACCCCCGGCCGGGGGACTTGGCCCCAGTGACAAGTCCAGGGTGTGATTATGAATATTATAATGGAAGCATCCTGAACATCAGACCTTCCCCACTCCAGGCTTCATGATTGCTGCTCATTGTAGTTGCTACTGTTGGCTTAGTGACTTTTCTGAACTCACTTTGTCAAGTCTGTATTCTTTGCTGTGTGTGGCCACTGAATCCCTGTGCTGTTAACTCAGTGGTCAGCCAGTGGCTGGGCAGAGAGGTCACCCCTGTTTCTGAGCTATGGGCTACAGACTGGAAGTCCCCACAACCTCCTCTTCAGGTTTGAATAATCTGCTCCAGTGGCTCATGGAACTCAGAGAAACATGTTACTTACTAGATGACCAGTTCATTAAAAGGACAGAACTCAGAGCCAGGCAGCTGGAATCGATGAGCAGGGCAAGGTGTGTAGAAGAAGCTCGGGGCTCCCCCGCTCTCTGAGTTAAAGATGCCTTTGCCCACCTCCACTCTGACCTTCGTCTGTACTTCCTAACTGATGACGTCCTTCCTTCGGGCTCATCTGTTAACTCAAGTGACAGACCTGGTGGGCACCAAAATGACTCCTCAAGTAATAACGACTGCTGATGTCCTGGTGATCCTTGGGCACAGCCATGAATCTCAGCTTCTTCATGATGGGGTGCAGCCCAGCAGCTGTGGATCCCACAGGTCCTCCAGGGGCAGCCCAGCAGCTGTGGGTCCCACAGGTCCTCTCGGGGACAGCCCAGCAGCTGAGGGTCCCACGGGTCCTCTGGGGACAGCACCTTAATGGGCTTATGGTCCAGCAAGTACCTGTTCAGGTGGCTCTCATTGTGCCACACAGCCTCAATCCCAGTGGCCAGGTTGACCCCCATTGCCTGGTGACAGGCTAAGGTCAGTTGGTCCTCTACCACCGACCCCGCAAAAAAGGTCCTCATGTAATAAAAGTCGCCCTTGTCCCTGGGGATGTGTGCCTGGGACTGTGGCCAATGCTTGTAGCTGAAGTCCTTGCGGGCTGCCTGGTAGAAACCGGGGTGCAGGGTGCCGAAGAGGGGGGACAGGATCTCCATACTCACGTGGTCGCAGAACTTCATGTCCACCTCTGTGCATACCAGGTAGTCCACCTCACGGAGGAAGTGTGGAATTATTCTTAGAAAATATATTGTAAGCCCTCAGGAGTGATTGTGGAAGCAGCTGAAAGGTCAACAGCGTTCCTGTTCTCAGACTATTGAACGCAAGGGCCCAGTAGGAGCAGGATCCCATGATCCCCAGGG
Organism: Mirounga angustirostris; assembly: GCF_029215605.1. Lineage (NCBI taxonomy): Eukaryota > Metazoa > Chordata > Mammalia > Carnivora > Phocidae > Mirounga > Mirounga angustirostris. The sequence goes on along the minus strand of NW_026991726.1, from coordinate 493,825 downwards.
GCAGGGCACAGGTTAGGAGCTAGGAAAGAATGTAACCCTCAGGTCCCCTTTCTGCACCTGGTGCTTGCTAGCACAAACATCCTGCTTTTCCCTTATCCCATGACTGCCTCCCTGAGTGCCTGCCCCTAGGGGAGGGTGCAGGACTGCTTTACCGCTTCAGGATACTTGCCATCCCTTTGTCCTCCTCTCCCACGCTTTGAGGCAACTGCCCTTGCTTTTCTGATAAAAAAATGAAATAAAAGCAGAGGCAGCCCTGCATGGTCACTCAGCTGCTGGGCTGCCCCCCATCATGAAGAAGCTGAGATTCATGGCTGCCCAAGAATCACACATGTTTCTCTGAGTTCCATGAGCCACTGGAGCAGATTAGCCAAACCTGAAGAGGAGGTTGTGGGGACTTCCAACTCATGGCAGGTGGGGACAGAACCTTCAGGGGGTCAGCCAGGGGAGGGGACCTGCAGGGTTTGCCCGGGAGCTCAGCACAGGGGGAGTGTTCCTGGCTCCAACATGCTGACTGTGGGGCTGCATGGGTCACAGGGTCACCTACCCTAACCCTAACCCGTTCTTGCAACTTTCTTCTACATTTGAAATTACACCAAAATAAAAGGTTTAAGACGTCACGTGCATCGTCATGTGCGTGATCTGACCCCAGCGCCCTCAGCAGCTCAGCGTTAAGAGAACGAGAGGCCTCCCTTCCTGTCCCTGGAAGAAGACACCTGGAATCACGCGAAGGAGGGAAAGCAGGCCTGGGGAAGAGGAGAGCGACACATTTTTACCGCACATCCTCTGCTGCCGCGTGACTGTCTTACGTGTGCGTGAGCAAATCAATCAGGAAAATGAAAACGCAGAAACTCGCGGGAAGGAACCCTTCTGCACCCACAAGGGGAGCAGCATCCTCAGGGACGCGGCCTATCCTTCAGCTCCATGCTCACTCCGCCTCCGCCCGCCTCCCTGCTGGGCAGCCCAGCCGCGTGCCTCACGCGCCACCTGCTGGCGGAGCGGGGCACTGCTGCCGAGGCGCGCCAGCCCTCCGTGCCACCCTGGCACCCACCCTCCACCATGCGTGATCTCGTGACCGCGGCCACATCCCACCTTCCGGAGAGCCCCCGCAGCCAGCAAGATGCCCGATGCAGCGTGGCACTCCGCAAAGATGAGACGTACCGAGGAAAGGACGCGGCTTCGAGGGGAAGCCCAGCAAATGGACTTGGAGGCGAGCACCTGCCTCAGAGCCTGGTGGCAGAGCGGCCCCGCGGCCATGGTGACCCCCGAGAACCACACTGCTGACTGTACGGCCCCCTGCTGGCCCGCCCACCACAGCCCCGCCTGGGCTCCCGCGGTGTTCACGGCCTATCCCACACTTTACACCAAGGAAGGTGTAAAGTCAGCAGCACTCAGGACCCTGGTCACCAGCTCTTTGTCCCCACGAAGACTCTGAAAAGCAGGGACACCAAGCTGGCCAGTCCTGTGGAGCAAACCAGTTCAGCCCCAAGAAGCCAAAGGAGTTCAATCGGAGCATTAAAAAATAGAACAGAACAGAAAATACCGGATCAATGGCCCCGGAAGCCCATGACCAACACACAGCTGAAGTAAACCTCAAGGACAAACGGCTCATCTCTGTGACTCGCGCAGGCCGGCACAAACACATCGCCCTCTGACAAAGTAAACCACACGTGGGGGCGCAGGTGCACGTGCCCTCCGCCAGCGGGGGACTCACCGAGGTCTGTGTTCGGGCCGGCAAGGAGCTGCTTGAACTTGTCGAGCCGGGAGGCCTCTCGTTCACTTAACGCTGAGCTGCTGAGGGCGCTGGGGTCAGACGTGCCACCCACGGCGGCCGCCACCGAGTGTGGGAGAGACTGGGACCGCTGCAGAGGAGCAGTGTCGCCGGCGCTATCTGCGGAGAGAGCGCGCAGGGGGTGAGGATGGCCTCCTGGACCCCCCCCCACGGCCCTGTTCCCCAGTAAGAAGGCTCCCACCCGCGCCACCTGCCCTTCGGGAACGCCACCGTGCCACAGCCATCCCCTCCTCCCCTAACCGGCCAGTGCAGACCCGCGTGACCGGGGCAATAAAGTGAAACTAGTGAACACCCAAGAAGCCCACTGGCCTTATTGGTAGAGCGTTACTCCCTGGGAAAACAGACATGCCTCACACAAAAGCAAAACGACAACCAGAAAACTCCAGACCCCCCCGGCTCCCCCACTGCTAGCAGGCCTGCCCAGGTGACACAACCCAAGGATCTGCTGGTGCCTGTGGGGCTCACCTGGGCCTGAGCACAGAAGGAAGCCACCGAGCCACACGTGGAGGAGCATGAAGCCCACAAAGGCACTGCACCCCTTGGATCTCCCCAAGCCCCATGAGGGAGGCGGGCAGGGACCATCACCAAGAGAAAGCACAGGAAGCTAGAGCGCATGCAAGCAGGGGAGGGGCAGCAGGTTGCAGGCCTGCCCAGCACCCCCCGCCCCAGGGCACCACCTACCACCACGCACAAAGGCCCACCGACGGGGACACACAGGGCCGAAGTGAAACCGTGCGTTAAATCCAGGAACCCGGACCAGGAAGAGCCACAGAAAAGAGCCCAAGGCCCAACACCCACTCAGAAAGAGCCACCAGGGACCAACGAGGGGCCCACAGGAACAGGCAGCACCAGGCTGTACACCCCCAGGTCTAAATACCCTTGAATGGTCACATCTCCCAGAACTGAAATTTAAAGTAGAGGAAAAAACCAACTCCAGGAGATGGGGCGGGAACCAAACAAAGTGAAGAAAACATGCCGGCTCCTGGCCGCCGCTGTCAGACTCCCACCGACCCCCTTCTTCCCGCAGAGCTGACTCATTACCCTAAAATCGCGGCCCGGAAAGGCTTCACACAGAAACCCTCAGGCTACAGAGGAGCAGTGTCTGGCCCAGTTAAGCTTCCAGAAAAGCCTGGAGAGGTGGGCGTCGAGGTGAGGGCAAGTCCCAGCCCCTCCGCAGGGCTGACCCCTCGCTTGGAGGAGGTGTCCCCACCGGCCTGCCCTCCGGGAGGCCCAGGGCAGCGATGCTCAGACCCCCTCCTCCCCGCCCTCGGAATCTGCCACTCTGCTGTGCGTCATGATTCCTCAGGAAAGACGATGGGCGGGGGGAGGGATTCCCCGTTCTAACGCGGAACCAAACGTGCTGAGTTTTACTTCTCCACCATCTTAGAGAGCATCCCTGTGATCTACTCCGACATGTAAGGACCACGTCGTCCTGAGCAGAGCACACATCCGGTCCCCCTCTAAGATGGGACAGGCAGGGTTTGCAAGGCACAGTGATGCCCCCTGCCCCCCGAGGAAGCAGGAAGGTCAACAGCAGGTCTCCCTGCTACTGTAAGTGGAAAACACATCAGTGTCCCCCTCCGGGGCAGCCAGTGTCCACCCAGGACCCACTTGCATCTCAGTCCCCATCAGCGATGGACAGTCCTCCCCAGCCACGCCCACTGAGCCCTTCGCAGCCAAAGGCGCAGGCTCCCCATTACGCCAGTGGCACCCTAGACCAAGCAAAGGGCATCTGACTTCAGATACAAAGGTACAGATACCTCAGACGCTGATTAAGAAAGTCAGGACAGTCGAAAGGTAAGCAGGAGGCGCGGGGAAGGCCAGCCGGAGACCCCTGCTGCAGCATCCCGGAACTTTCAGGCTGTCATCTACCCAGGGCTGAAGGCCAAAGGCGAGGGCAGCCAGCAGGCCCTGTGGACGCTGCGTGGGGTGACGTGAGCTCCCACGGTGGCGCACCATAAAGGGACAGGCACCGACACAATGCCGGAAGTGGGAAGGGCAGGCAGCACTCTGATCAGACTGGGCCCCGTGAAACACAGCGTCCAGGCCCCAGAAACACAACTCCGCTCCGAGGAGCACCGTCACATGAAATGGCACTCACAGGTCCCTCACCTCAACAGAGGCCTGGCCTGGCCCTGGGCCGTGGGGCCGGTGCAGGGACAAGAGTGGGGCAGAACATGGAGGAGGGGAGAGCCCGCGGTCACCAGGCCCTGAAGACACCTCAGTTTAGCTCAGCAACATTCACGTAATGACACAGGACCCCAAAGGGAAACAAAGGTAATGGGACATGGTCCCTGCCTTGGGGGAACTTGCAAACCACGTAGATGAGGTGTGCAGTCAGCCAGCCCAGCCCACCCGGCACCTCCCCTCGGCTGGGATGGCCCTACCTCCTAAGTCTGGAGCCTCACCCTACGGGTAACCTTAGAGACATCACCTCCTCCCTGAAGCCTTCCCTGACACGTCCTGGCCCTCCTCAACAAGACTGAACTGGGACTTCTACCCGTGGGTGCTTCTGGGTCCTGTCCATCACTCCAAGGCTCCATTCCACCCAGGGAGGTGAAAGACTCAGATCCTTGTGTTTCCCCACTAGACTGCCTGCCAGTCAACACATCTGCGCCGGGCCCAGCCCAGTAAGAATGAGGGCTGACGTGGTCGTCTTAGCGCCAACACCGAGTAAGCCATCCCCACGACTAACAGCCCACCAAGGGAACTGAACACAGGCCCACGAGTTCTGCGCACCACTGCCAGCCACCCGTGGGGTCGGCTCCCTGAGAGGCCACCTCGGGCTCCAGAGCGGCCCTCCCCTCCTTGGCATTGTGCACGGTCGGGCCAGAGAGTCCCCTGGGGGCCAGGCACCCTGGTCTCTGCCCACTTCATGCCAGGAGCACACACTCCCTGCCCCAGATGTTAACAGGAAAGGTCCTAAAACAGGACCTCATGTCCCCTGGGGGCGGCATCACCAGCGAAGAGGCCCTGCTCTCTGTGGGGAGGTCAGCAGCTAGCAGCAGGCCCTGGCCTCAGACGCCCTGGACTTGAACCCTACCCCACCGCTCAGCATGCTGGACGAGCCACGTGACCTCCCTATACCTCCCCCGTAAGCTCTCTCCTAGACTGGCTGCAAAGTCAGAGGGATCTGTTCACGATGAGGGCCCGAGACAGTCTCTGCCCCACAGTAAGCGATGGACAAACACTAGCTGCTATCATGAAATGAACTGCTCACAAAAAGCCTGCTCAGAAAGCAAAGCAAAGATGGTTGATGCGCAAGCGGGTGGAGGCAGAGGCAAACACAGTAATCGGCCCCTTCCCCAGCATGAGCCGCTTGGGGCATCCTTCACCTGGCTTTTACAGGAGGAGGCCACCCCAAGGCTCCCCACCCTGGCAGGATGCAGCCCAACTGCATACCTGGCCATGGGCTGAATGCTGTGAGGCCCCGAAGTCCGTATGCGCAAGTCCTTCCCCAGACGGGACGGTGTTAGGAAGAAGGGCCTCAGGTTTAGAGGAAGTCAGGAGGGTGGGGTCCCCTGATGGGATCGGTGCTCCTGAGGAGTCACGAGACAGTCTGTTTCCCCTCTCTAGTCTCCCCCATGTTGGGATACTGTGAGAAGGCAGCTGTCTGCGCCCCGAAGAGAGCCAGGACCCAACCGTGTTGGCCGCCTGACCTGACTTCCAGCCTCCAGAACGAGGAGACCTAACTTTCTGCTGCTCATGCACCATCGGCCTGTGGTGCTCTTCGCAGCAGCCCCACGGCCTGAGAGAACAGGAGCCTGCCTGCTCAGCCGAGATGGGCCCCCACCTCTACGGGTGCTGAGGCCCGCCCCCCAGCAACTGCTCAGATGGCAGGTGTCACAGAGGCTCTACCCAGGCCCCAGAGGCGTGGGGCACAGCAGAGGGCAGAGGAATCCGGGGCGCCTGCCAAATTGAACAGGCACCCAGGCTGAGGGCACTGCCCGGCCGGGGCGCGCAGGCGGTAATCGGCATAGGATGCGTCAGTCTCGGGGAACCCCGACCCACTCGCAGAAGCCCTAACCAGATTTTCATTTTTAAACTCAAATACTTTGAAGTTCAGCCTATTTTGGAGAAAAACAGTTCAGATTCCAATATGAAAACTGGTCAAAGGAACTAATTCACAGCGTTCTCACCCACGAAGACGTGTGATGTTCCAAACATTAGTCAGCTCCCGGGACGGGTTTCTGAAAACTAGACAGGGGGATGAACGCCAGCTCCGTGGTCCCAGCAGGGCAAGCTGAGGCTGCCCGATGCCCTCTTCTCTCCTCTGTAAACAAGGGGCAGTCCCCCTGACCCCCAGAGACCCTGGGAGAGGGAGGCCGTGAGTCCGCCGCGGTGCAGGCCGGCCCCTCTGCCACCAGCTCCCCACGCCTCACTGCCTCACCTCACTGATGCTCGTGTCACCTTCTCAGGAGGGCATCTGGACGCTCTGACTGAAGATTACGCCCCAGGTCCAGGCTGCTGTCGCCACCTCCCACCTCTGTCTCGACCCAGGGCGCTTGTCTCCTCCCCGCACGATTCAGGCCTCCTTACTGACCCAACGTGTAGGTCGGTGCTTGTCCCCCTCACCAGAACACACACTCCAGGCCAGGGACTTCCTGGGGGCACCCCAAGCCCTAAGAGTCTGGCCCATCACAGAGGCTCATCAAACACTGGGTTGTTTTACATCATAGACACCCCCAAAAACAAAAAGCAAAGCTACTGAGAGCCGTCTCCAGAAAGGCTACTGAGCACCAGGCACGGGGTACAAGACATGCGCTGATCGCATCCTTGAGTTTATGACCTGGAGGCAGTCATTCCACACCCCAGACTCTGCCCCCTACAGACTCTGAGCCACGTGCAGGTGTCCCGGCGGGGGAGGGGTGTCATTGGAAGCTGCCGGAGGAGGTGCAGCCTCTGAACGTGCAGTTGGCCTGGCCCCTGAGCTGGAAATGCCCCCCTGGGACAACCGGGGCACACTCAGAAGGGAGACACAGTCCCCTGGGGCCTGGTGCTCACTGTGGGCCTCTCACAGCCAGGCCACGAAAGCCACACAGCACACCCTCCACCCGGAGGAGAGAAAGAAGCACTCAGCTGGGGACACAAAGAAAAGTCTACGGCTTCTCCTGCCTGGGAAGGCCTGTGGGCACGTGGATCACAACCCCAAGGTCTTCCAAGGGCACGAGCTCCTGTGGCAAAGAGGACGGAACGCCCGCTAACCTCCCGCACCGAGAGGCCTCCAGCCCCTCTCCCTCGCAGCACTGCACGTCATCTCCTCGCGCCCCCGCCCACCTGCAGGACAGGATGTGTGGCTCTCGCTGACGGACTTCACCAGCCGGAGGTCACCGCTCGGGACTGAAGGAGGCTCTGCGGAAGGCTGTGGCTCCTGCTCGGGGCCCGGCGCCTCCTGCGGCTTGCGGCGCTCCTGCCGCTGGCTGTGGTTGCGCAGGACGCGGTGGGCCGTCTCCATGACCACGTCGGTGTTCAGGCTCTCGGCTGCCACGGCCAGGAGCCCGTCATCGTCCTCGCCGGCATCCCAGGCGTCGCTGGTGTTGCTCCCAAACTCCGGGAAGGTGCTGATGCTCTTGGCCTTCACAGGTGTGGCGGGCACCTTCGGCGCGCCCTTGAGCAAGCTGCAAAGCAAAGGCAGACTTCAGCTGTCCCCTCGGAGGCTGGAGCGGACTCACCCCACGACCGGTCAGAAAGGAGCCCTTGGATGAAAGGTGCACATTCAAGCTTCCAGTGTCAACTGAGCTGAGGGTGAAGAGCAAGCACAACCCAAAGAGGCATCCGAGAGAGGACTCCTGGGGCACCCAGGGGGCTCAGTCGGTTAAATGTCTGCCTTCGGCTCAGGCTGTGATCCCGGGGTCCTGGGATCGAGGCCCACATCCGACTCCCTGCTTGGTGGGGAGTCTGCTTCTCCCTCGCCCCCCTCCCTACCCCCCCCACTCTTGTGCCCTCGCTCTTTCTCAAATAAATAATCCTAAAAAAAAAACAGAAGAGGACTCCTAGGATTCGGGCGCAGGAAGGAGAGGCTCTCGAGGGGCAGTACCGCTGAGCAGTCTCTGCTCAGTGACAGAAGCCACTCAGGAGGAACCCCAGCACCGCAGTCACGGCATTCACAGGGAGTCCCCAAACCTCACACGGGCCAGTGCCCGCAAACCTAAGGCAGCAGTGGGGGCGGCGGGGGCAGGAGCGGCTGTCCTTCGGCGTGCAGACGCGACACAGCACCACTAGGGCAAGAGCCCCCGCGGGGGGCCCAGTGACACCCGCCAGCACGGGCGGGGGGTCACACCAGCCCCCTGCATGGCTCTGGTGGAGGAGCCAGACACAGGGGCAGAGCGTGCAGTGGAGGGCAAGGGAAGTGAGCTGACCACCGAGAACAGGCCCGGGGCCAGGACCTCCCGTCAGCTAAGGGGGTGCCAGCTTCGTGCTCTCCTCCACTTTGGGCTGGGCTTCCTCCTCTGCCCTTGTCCGGAGGACCAGTCGTGCGAGGCCCTGACGCGTGTCTGCTCGAGGGAAGACCACGCTGCTCCCCTCAGGACCCCGAGGAGGCCGGCGGGTCACCAGGACGCCCAGGCGCGTGCGTGATGCAGCATGACCACAGGCCTCACTTACGTGCCGTGTAACAGTGGGTCGAAGGGGGGGTGCTGGGCGCCGTACACATGCTGGATGCTGTTTAAAAAGAAAGGAAAACCGATTAGCTTCTCTCCAGCTTCCTCAAGAGCCCACACTAACTCGGGAAAAGGACCAGTTCCCAGTAACCTACACGCCTGAGCAGCAACTCTCCCTCAGCTGCCACGGGTCCCGAGGGCCCGTCTGGAAGGGATGAATGGCGCCACACAGGTCCACGCCACACACACAACGGGGCATTCAGCCTGCCGGGCAAATGGGCCTCAGCCCGGGGAGCCGCAGCCCTGACCGCATCGGCAGGGCCTCAGGCGCCGCTGCCGACGAGGCTGCTGGGAGCTGGGAGCCACTCAGCATCGCCCAGTTCCAGCAGCCTCTGCTCCCGGACCGTGTGCCAGCGGCAGGACTACGAACTAATGCTGAAATGCCCGTCTGGAAATTCCCATCTGCTGCCATTTCATCAAAAACAGAATGCAGAATCACGAAAAGAAGATAAATGTGTTTTTTAAAGACTTAATGATTTTATTATAAAAGTTTTCTGGGGGCGCCCGGGGGGCTGAGTCGGTTAAGCGTCTGCCTTCAGGTCAGGTCATGATCCCAGGGTCCTGGGATCGAGCCCCACATTGAGCTCCCTGCTCCGCGGGAAGCCTGCTTCTCCCTCTCCCACTGCTGCTCCCCCACTCGTGCCCTCTCTCTCTCTCTCTCTCTCTCTCTCTCTCCCTCTCTAATAAGTAAAATCTTTTTAAAAAAGATAAAAATTAAATTTAAAAATAAAGTCTTCTGTTCATCAGAGTAAACTTGGAAAACAGATGGAAACAAAACAGCCCCCGTGGCAGACACCAGGGCGGTCCACTGAGTGGCCGCACCCGCACCCCTTCCTCGGCGGGGGCGTCCAGCCAGGGGAGGCCCTGTGACCCAGCGCAGCTCAGTCACCAGCAGTGTGGGCCCTTCCTCATCTGCCTGGAACACACATGTGAGGCCTAGAGGTTCCCCAGCCTCATGCCACCATGAGAAATGAGCAGGAGATATCAACCACCCGAGAACGCGGGCACGGCAGGAAGATGAGAAAGAGCACGGGTCTCGGGGGCACTGCAGCCCTGCCAACACCTTCATCTTAGCCCAGCACCAGAACTATAAGACAGCAAGTGTGTATTATAAGCCAATAGGGTTATGCTGATTTGTTACAGCAGCAGCAGAAAACCAAAAGAGAACAGAATGGTGAAAGACAGGTGACAAAGCCATCCTCTTGGCTTATGGAAGCTTAAAGGTCTCTGTGGTTAAGTCAACCTCACTTTTATGCGTTACACGGGGCTCTCCTTTGAGGACTCTACTTAAAAAGGCCCACCCCCAACTGTCTTAGTCCATCCCGGCTGCTATAACAAAAATACCACGCATGTGGCAGCTTATAAACAAAGACATTTATTCCCCACAGTTCTGGAGGCTGGACGTCCAAGATCAAGGTGCTGGCAGATTTGGTATCTGGTGAGGGCCTCAGCTGGTGCCTTCTGCTGCGTCCCCACCCAGCGGAAGAGGCAGGGAAGCTCTCTGGGGTCTCTTTTATAAAGGCTCCAATCCCACCATGGGGGACTCTGGCCTCAGGACCTCCTCACCCCCTCAAAACCCCCACCTCCTAACACCCTCAGTCTGGTGGGTAGGGCTTCCTGTGAGTTTTGGGAGCGCACGAACATTCAGCCCAGCCGACTTACTGAGATGGCATAAATCTCCAACTGTGTCCTAGTTCCACGCTTGTGTGGTTTTATTTTTTACCCTTGAGTATTGAGTCACCTAGAATTTATTTTATTTTGCTACAGACTGTAGAAAACATTTTTTTCTTTTGACAGAGAGAGAGAGAGCGATAGCAGGAACACAAGCAGTGGGAGTGGGAGAAGGAGGCTCCCCGCCGAGCAGGGAGCCCGATGTGGGGCTCGATCCCAGGACCCTGATATCATGACCTGAGCCGAAGGCAGACGCTTAAGGATTGAGCCACCCAGGCGCCTGCAGAAAACTTTTTTAAAAAATAATCCACTGCTCCAATGACATTGGTTAAAAACCTATCCTATTCCCTACTGGTTTGCGGACACTGTCTTCAATACGCAGGAGATTACTCTATGCTGGGGCATTTTTTCAGTTTTCCATTCATTCCTCCATGTCTGTGCCTGTGACACAACATTTTAATTACAGAAAATGTTCCCTTTTATATCCTAAAATGTTTCAGCAAAATTTAACGGACATTCGATAGCCCCCACATTGCGACGGGGTTATGAGGAGTACGAGGCAGGCAAAGACAAGCACACTGGACTCCAAACTCGCACGAACCTTTAAGTTTACCTACAAAAATAAAAAAAATGAATTGGCATTTATAATGTTCTTGGACAACAAAAACATGGTAAACTGGAATATTATTCAGTGAAATAGTCATCAGCTAAAAAATAAAGTGCTAGCTCACGCTGTAACACGGAAGAACCTTGAAACCATCACGCTACGCGTGGGAAGCCAGTCATGAAAAAACACCTATTCTGGGGCGCCGGGGTGGCTCAGCCGTTGGGTGTCTGCCTTCGGCTCAGGTCCTGATCCCGGGGTCCTGGGATCGAGCCCCACGTCGGGCTCCCTGCTCCGAGGGAGGCCTGCTTCTCCCTCTCCCACTCCCCCTGCTTGTTCCTGCTCTCACTAACACTCCCTCTCTGTCAAACAAATAAAAATCTTAAAAAAAAAAACACCTATTCTATGATCTCACTGACATGAAATGTCTAGAAGGGAGACAGAAGGGAGACTAGTGGTTGCCTGGGTGGAGGATGGGAGACTGGGGTGACAGCAGAAGACTACAGGGCTTCTTCCTGAGGGGACAAACATATTCTAACGTTGACTGTGGCGACGGATACACCGCAGTACCACTGACTTTCACCCCTTAAATGAGGGAATGGTGTTGTACGTGAATTTTAATGGGTGAACTATTATTATATGTGAGTCTCAATGAAGATGTAAGTTTTTAAAGGCAGCACAGTTTCCACCTGGTTCTCTTGGGTTCTCCCTTGGAACCCAGCCACCAGGCTTTGAAGAAGCCCACATGTAAGCACTAGAACCAACAGCTTCAAGGGGGTGTCCCAGCTGATGACGGCCGGCATCAACCTCGACAGGCGTGAGTCACCAGCCTTCTTCTGATTTCCCTCCCAGCCTCTGAACCTTCCCAGTGACACCATGGAAAAGAGACCAGTCTGACCCACAGAATCCAGGAGGGTTTGGGGGTTTGTTGTCATTGTTTGAAAGAAAGAATATCAGCCCACGGAGGTCATGCACAACCCCTCTGTCGTGGTCCCTTTCCAGAAATCTCTTGGAGGCTTCCCCGACCTTGGTAGGTTTCCTGTTTTAAGAAGCAAAGGGCCTGGGTAATTGCTCTAGGCTTTAGCTTCCTCGTCTTGGAAATGGGAATAAGAACGTGTAAGAAATGAGACAGCCATAAATGGCAGCAGCTTGACTACCGCCAAGTGACCTACAGACAGCATTCACCGGTACTATGCACCTACCTTGCTGGCTTGCACCCTTCCCTTATGTCTCAGTACACGAATAGGGCTCAAAACCAGCAGGCAGTGGGCCTCTGCCCTCTATGTGCAAGGCATTTCCATGGGTCTTGCAGTGTTACCACAAGCTGCAGGCCCCTTGCCTCCCAGGAAAGCGCCAGTGCATTAATTCTTCATGGGCACACCACTTGTGTTTATTGAGCAGAAAATGTTCCAGCAAAGTTCAAGCTCAGACTAAAAGGCATCTCATTTTATCTTATTAAAATTGCATTTTTATCTGGTCTTGCATAGCCAAAAAGAAAAACAGGCTTCATCTAAAGCCATTTTAAAAGAATAAGTAGCACATCATGAAATCTTTCTTTAAAAAATATGTTCACCAATAAACTTTTTAATGAATTGTACTGCTTAAAAACACCACAGTAACTCATTGCTTTAAAGAGGACCCCAGTGATTCCTCACAAAAAGCAGATACACACGACATAATGCCACTTCTAGGCACACGCCATGAAAACCCCTTGTGTAAGGACGCAGAAGGCAGGTTCAGCGATGTCGCTAACGCTAAAAAGAAAAAAAAAAATTAAGAAAAACTTTTATCCATCATCAACTGAAGAATGAATTCACATTATCCCTTTGTCCACTATCAACTGAGTTCCAACTGAGTTCCAACAAACTGGAACATACACCTATAATGGAATACTAACTACAATAAAAACGAAGGAACTACAAGAACCAAGATCGGTGAACTTACAAGCCTACCACTGAAGAGTAACTTGAATATGCACAGTATGATGTCATCTATAAAAAGTTTTTAAAACGAGAAAATGAAACTATCTACCGTGTCAGATACATACATGGTGGTCAAAACTCCCAGCTCATGATGGTGATGAAAACAAACGGAGAATAGGATGGGAGCGGAGGGCTGGGGGTGGAGGGGACTCTGGGGCTGGGAAGAGGATGCAACGGCTTCAACTCCAAATAGCCAAAGTGCGCAAACAGTCCCGAGGCCCATCGGTGGGTGACCAGGCACACGCCGGAATATACTGTCAGCTTCCAACAAGGAATGAAGGGCTGACAGCCGCTCCCACGTGGATGAAGCCTGGAAACATCACGCGCAGCGAAAGGAACCAGTCACGAAGACCACATTCATATGATCCCACACGCACGAATAAGCACATGTCCAGAATAAGCAAGTCTACAGAAACAGAAAGCAGATGAGTGGCAGCCAGGGGCTGGGGAGGAGGGACTGGGGAGTCACGGCTGGTGAGGCAAATGCTCTAAAATTGACTATGGTGATGATCGTCCAACTCCACAGACTAAAAATACTGAACTGTACACTTTAAGTGAGTGAAATAGAGGACAGGTAAATGACGTCTCCACAAAGATGCTGAAAGGAAGGGAGGAAAGGGGGAGGGAGGGAGGGAGGGAGGCGGAGAGGCGGAAGAAGCAGGAGGGTCTCCTCCCTGACCGGGTGTCCGGGAAGGTGGCTGTGCCGTGGGGGGCGAAGGCTGGAGCAAGGCAGCCCTTCTGCACCAGCCACCCGGCTGACCTTTAAACAGGTCCGAGTCTACCTCTGCAGCCCCGAATGACAGAAGTCCCTAATGCCACCAGCCCAGAACAAAACATTTTAGTAGCTTCAAGTGAAGATGACAGACATGATATCACCCCTGAACTAAGACCACGAAACTTCAGAAGGATTCACTGGTTATCAGCAGGCCAACAGTGGGGACCACAGCTACATTTTCTGGGCGGGCGGGTCTCCATCCTGTATATAGTATACGTAGTGTATAGCGTTAGCGACCACACAACTGGGTGGCCGGGAAGGACTCTCAGATGGAAGAACAAATGCACGAGAACTCACGATGAGTCATGGACCCAACCCTGTGGCCCCACAGAGGTTCCCATCCAGCTGAGAGGGAGGCGCCCAGACCAAGGACCGCACCCCACAGGGCAGCCCAGGGACAGGCAGGTGGAGAGATGCCCCCCAGGATGGCGCCCGGAAGAGGACCCCCCGACAATAGCCCCTGAGTTCTCAACAGAGCACACCCCTCCTGCATGAGGCACAGGGAGTCACCCCTGCAACGCCCCCACCAGGAAGGGGAAGGCAGGCGACAGAGACAGTAAAGCTGAGATTCACCACAAGCAGGAGGTGGGAGCGAGGGGCGCCCCCAGGCAGAGGAGGTCACAGGTGAGGACAGGCTGGAGACACGGGTCAGCTGGGGGAGGCCCACAGAAGAGAGACGGGGACCCCTGAACAATCACCGCTGGCTCCTCAGGACTCTGCTCCACCACCTTTACAACTCGGGCAGGGAAAGTATAATAAAAACCAGAATCTAAGGCTGTCTGAGTGCCCACTTGTGGATGGCCAAGTGCTCAAGCCTGGTCCCCCTTGGAGAGCACCCTTCATTCGGCAGACACTGGCTGAGCACCTGCTGCAGGCAGCGGCACCGGAGCTGGAGAGACGCCAGGGAGCCAGGGACACAGGGACAACCCCTGCCCGCCCCCGGCTCCCACGATGGCAGGCGATCATCTGAACACAGGTGAGCAGAGCAGCGGGAGAAGCAAGAGGGCGATTCTCTCCCGCGTGTCCTGGCAAACATGTCTCTGGTCTAACTAGGACGCCCCACCACCAAGGCCCTGGCTCGGCAACAAAACTGACGAGCCAGGAACCAGGATGGCTCTCTGTTCCTCAGTGAAAGGCTGGAGTAGCAGGGCTGCTTTCAGCCCTGAGACAGTGAAGCGTGAGAGGAAGGGAAAGTACGGAAAAGAAGTGTCCTAAGCACCTAAAAGGAAACCAAGAACCTATGCCGGCAATTAGGATGAAGTGCTCGCCCGCAGCTCGGGCGCGGGGCATCAGTGGGCAGGTCGGGAGCCCCCGCCGCGGCCACCACCTCCCCAGCCACCAGCCTCCCCGGCCGGGCTCACAAACCATGCTGCGCCCCCTCTGCGCTCAACATGCTTTTCTGAAATATGAACTCAATTGGCGACTGATTTACCATTAGGCTCGCTCTAACACACAGCGATGTTCCCCAGGTTTATAAAATATTCAGAAGTAAGTTTTCCAAGGAAATTAACTTTAGAGGGCTTCAGAGGAAAATGCGTGAAACACCACTATCACCACAGCAAACAATTCCATCGTCCCTCCACCCACAGCAGAGTCTGGAGCTCTCGGCCCCCGCGGAGCCAGCTGCAGGCACACGTGGCCCCACGGACCCAGACCGGAGCACCTCTCGAGCTGTCCCAGCAATGACACCCGCGCCACCCCACCCGGCACTGCCGCTCAGCCTGTCCCACACACTCTTGGCCGTCCAGTGCCCCCACAGGGCCAGAGCTCCCCGTGAAAGGGACAGGATTTGTCTCCTGTCATGCTCCTTGGGGCCCCCAGAACCCAGCAGAGACTCGGGCAGTTGTTGAGTCGATCAGCAGGTTGCTCCATGGACAGTCTCTTGGAATAGATCTTGGAAATGAGCATGTTTACAAAAAAGTGCTCCTCCACATGAGAAGAGGAACGTGTGAACTCACAGATACAGGGGACAGGCTGGTGGCTGCCTGATGTGGGGGGAGTCAGGCAAAAGGGTGAAGGTGGGCAGGAGGCACAAACTTAAATAAGTCCTGGGGAAGTGATGTGGGCAGCACGGTGACTACAGTTAGTAACACGGTGTCGCAGACTTGACCGCAGCTGACAGAGAAGACCTCACAAGTTCTCACCAGAAGAAAAGCAATCTGAACCTTGTGTGGTGGTGGAGGTTAAGGACAGGCTGTGGTGATCATCTCACAAGATATACACGTATCAAATCATTACACTGTCGCCCAAAACTCCTACAATGTTCTATGTCCACGAGACCTCAACCCAGACAAAAGTGATGGGTGTGTATTATGGAAAACAGAAGATACGATGAGTAGGAAGAAAGGAGGCTTTGGAATCAGCAGGGAAAGTGTACAGCGTGGTGGCCAGCCACCCCCAAGTCCCACCTTCCCACAATCCTCCTGCCCTCGTCTGGCCTCCAGACGCACCTCGTCCAGCCCTCCCGACCTTGCTCTCCATCCCCCCATGCCACCGCACCCCCTTTCCTGCCGGCCTGTCCAGGGGCTCCTCAGACTGTTCTACACATTCCTGACCTCCACACCCCACAGCCGAGGCCCCAGCCCTGCCTTCTTCCCACTTCACGGGAAACCACGCGCTTTCCTGATGCTCCTGACCGTCTCTAGGTAAAGGGTTCTCAAACCGCTGCCTCTGGGGCACCACTGGCAACTCAGCCACACGCTCCCCACCTCACATTAACGGGTCCACTACGGAAGTCAGCTCCGCCCCAGTTGCGACACCTCATGCCCACTTCTCACAGTGTCCAGCCCCGGGACAACCCCCACGGATCAGGCAGAAGACTAACGAGCGCACCCTGCCTCCTGCACCCCCCCACGCCCCTCTGCCACCAGCAGCTCCTGGCCCTCCTGGGCCGCCAACGTCTGTGGCGTCAAAACCCACCTGCTATCCCCACCACCCTGGATTGGGGCTCGGTCTCTCCTCCTGCCCAGGTCACCAACTCCCTCCATGACCTAATCTCCATGAATGGCAATCCAGGAGCCCAAGGGCCCCCCTCCCCTCCTCCCTGAAGCAGGCCACCCGCATTCAGCCAATCTCCACGTCCTCCTAAACCCTGAACCACTTCTCACAGCTCCACCCTCCCCTCTGTCACTGTCCCACGCGGCTGCCTCTGGTTCTGGTCTCGGCTCTGCCAGTCGGGGGACAGCTTCACTCCCCAGCTCAAAGTCTGCAAGGTCTTCCTGTCGCCCTTGGGGAACAACTGGAACCCTCCCTGTTCCTCTCCCGCCCCTCCCCTCACCAACACCCCCGCTTGGGGCCAGCGCTGGCCTCCAGCCCACCCCGTCTGAACGCCCAGCCCCCTCGGTCAGGTCCCTGCTAGCCACGCTCTTCTCTCCTGCTCACCTTTTCCTCGGCTGGGCCTTCATGCAGCCACTCGGCTGCCACACAGGCCAGCCCCGGGCCCTGTCTACAGAACACCCCCACAACTAAGTACGGACCTATAGGAACGGACGGTCCTTCAAGGTCCAGTTTGAGGTCACCCCCACCCTCCTCCACCAGCATCTCCCGTCCCTCGCCCACGCTGCCCCACGAACTGGGAGCGCCCCCCAGACTGCCCTGCAGGGGCCCAGGCCAGCAAACTTTAGGGCCTGTTGTGCACACAGAAGGCATCCAATAAATGCTTGAGACATTTAATGCTTCTTCGTTATACAAATATTTGAATGATTGAGCCTTTTACACGTGAAGGAGTTAAGTTCCACAGGACAGAGCACACTCTCTCAGAACCCAACAGGAGAGCGCCCTCTGATCAGCTCCTGCATTTCCCTGGCCTGACCCATCCCAACTGAGCCACTGAAAATCAGGCCGGTCTCTGAATCCACATTTGGTCTGGAAATAAAATGCCACACAGCTCTAGTGAGTGGTTTGGGAACAGAAAACTAATCCAAGAAAGAGCACAATCCTAAAGAGAAAACAAAACGGGGCCCAGAGCCACGCCATGGCGGCCCGACCCGAGGCACTACCAGCTCGCCCGGCAGACGTCCCGGCAGACGGCTACCGTCGGCGGAGACAGGCCTATGTGCTCCTTCCCCACCCCATCAAACTGCCCAGCGCCCCCGACAGGAGGAGGAAAATGCTTTTCTCCTCCCAGAGCCGGCCTGAATTCTGAAAGCAGCGTGGCCAGTGGCCCCCTTTAGATCCCCACGCCGACAGCCCAACACATCGTCCCACCAACTGGCTGGCCTCAGCCCCTGCAAACAAGTTCACTGGAAAAACTAGAGAACCCCGTGTATCAACACCCTCAAACGGACTGCCCCCTGCCTCCAATGTTCACAGTGGCGCCGAGGGACCCGTCCCCTTTCCAAGACCCTGCCCTTTGCCCTGCTCTCCACGCACATCATGCCCAGTGCCCCGTGACATTCCCAGTCACCCTGCGGAGGGCTTTCCGTGAAGGATCAGGAGCTCATCCAGAAGACAGGAATTAAGCGCTGTTTGTCTCCCCTGGGCATAAGCCTTAGAGCCAGCAAGGCTTATTCTTTTAGTTTAGTACAAAGGTTCACTGAAAGAAGGGTCATTTCAAAACTGGAGCAAGGTATACGCGGGAACAGGTGCAGAGCTGCTCCACGGCACATTTGAGAAGCGTATCGAGGGGGGCTGCCCACGAGCAGCATGGCCAAGCTCAAGTGCAGAGGCTGTGTGAGAAGGAAGACAGCAGGCGACAGACATGCCAGCCGGGGCAGTGGGCACACACCAGCGCCGGCGAACTGCAGACCCCCAGAGGATGGATGCCAGGACGGGCAAGAACACCCAGGAGGGTCCCCAGGGAACAGAGCTAATGCCGTCGGGGACCCAGAAGTGTCCAGCTCTGCCCTGAACTAGCATGCCTGGGCTCAGAGGCGGCTCACTCGCTTAGGAGCCGCGGGCCTGGGACAGACGCAAGCTCGGCAGCACCGTCTGGGCACACGGGAGCACACTCGGGCAGGGCTGCCACAGGGCCTGGTGCGCGGGCTCCCCGGCCGGCTGTGCGAGCCCCGGCAACAGCATCTGCAGCCCTTAATTCACGTGACTGCAGGCGGTCCACACTGTTCTAACCACTGACGACCACGGGCACCCACCTCTGTGAACCTCAGCACTCAGGCTGGAATTGCCATGGTAACCCCCAGAAAAGAGGAAACAGCATTTCAGAATGGTGGAACACAAAGACTAGGGATACTCAAAATGAAAGTCCCCCAAGCCCAGGGCCCCACAGACGGGAAGAACCCAGGCTGCCCCATTCCCTCTGGGCCTCCCAACCCCTCCGCCTCTGGCCTGTGGAGGGAATATCAGGGTGAAATTAGAAGAAGCTGTTCCTCTCCTCCTGAAGAACCCCCACGCTGTGCAAATCCGAGCGCACGAGAACCGCGTTCCTGACCCCCAGGCCAGAGGAGCCGGGCGAGGGCCGAGCCCAGGGGCCAGCAGTGGGAGCCAGCTCTGCCACCCACCCACAGCCCAGGCTTCCGGGTCTGCAAACCCCCGGCCGTAGGGAGGGCCGACGGCGCGGCGCGTGTCAGGACCCCGGCAGGAGAGAAGCAGTCTCGAGCGTACAGTGTCACAACAAGGCCCACGGTGCCTCGTCCGGGGTGTGGCACAAAACCCTGCCCCAGGACGTCTGTCCGCAGCCTCGCTCGGCATTGTCTGCGCTCCCAGGGCCCGGCACAGGGCCATCCCGACACCCGGCTGTCTGCAGGACCCCCCTGGCGGACCCGTGCTGCACCCCGAAGGGCCTGCAGGGCCAGACTCCAAACTGCACACGTCTGAGCACCAGGAAGCTGAGGAGCGGTTAGAGACAGAGCTGCTGGAGAGGCCGGGGCGGGGCGGGTGTCCCATACTGGCCCCGGTCACTGCGCCACCGTCCTCCTCCGTGCTGCACGCAGGCAGGGCTGGCCCAGGGCAGTCTGGGGAACAGAGAAACAGACATAGGCTCCCAGGGCACTTTGACTTGTTCCCACCCATGACCTCCGACCATGTCTTCACAGCCCTCGGGGAATGGAATACTTGCCCCTGCTCTCAGTTTAAAAAAAAAAAAAAAAGTTTAATCAAAATCATCAGGGATTTATTTATTTTAATCATTTCTGTCCTCACTTAAGATTAACCCCTAAGAGTCTAGACTTGCTACATTAGACAAATATGTAAAAGAGAAAAAACATGATTCACATCAAGTTCATCTTTCAAAATGTTTCCAGACCAGCTAAAAAGGCATTTAGTAACATCAAACAGGACCACCAAGAAACAAACAAGCAAGAGGAACTGTGTGCATAGCAAACCACCCCCACCCCCACCCCCGGTGCTTCCAAGGCGCTGGCACAGTAAGACCAACTCCACTTACAGACGGAGCCCAGAGAGACCCGCTCGCCCAGGACACAAAGACCCACCCGAGAGACTCCCGGGCTCCTCGCAACACGGGAAGAGAGGAATAAAAAGGCACTCCGTCCAAACAGCCACTTCAAAAATACAAGCAAGGAAACAAACAGGTTTCTGAAAACGCAAGAGCAAGCTGGTCAGGGCAGCAGATCCGAGCTTCCGGAAAAAGAGGCAGGGCCTCCACCTGGTTCCTGGACCCAAGGAGACATGAGGAAGAGCCCTCCCAGTGCTGTTCCAGTCCTTTGGGACTAAATGCACTTCGCAGAGGTGGGCGGTGAGGGGCCAGCCCACCCGGGAAGATGGAAGCAGGTGCCCTGTCCACATTCAAGGGCAAGACTCTGCAGGGTCAGGTGCGGAGGGCTACCCACAACCCTTCCCATCCAACATCCCTCCCGCACATTCCTCCAACCTTCCTCCTCCCACTTCAGGGTTTTTCTGTGGCTGCTCTAACGGTCCTCCACACACAGCCTGAAACACACTTATTATCTTAAAGTCTGGAGGTCAGAGTCCAAGGCAGTTCTCACGGGACTAAAGTGTAGGTGTTGGCCACTGCACTCATTTCTGGACGCTCTGGGGAGAGTCCACGTCCTGCTCATGCAGGCTGTTGGCAGAATCCAGTTCCCTGCGGTTGTAGGACCGAGGTTCCCGCCGGCTGCAAGCAGAAGGTCACTCCAAATGCTGGAGGCCACCGCACCCCCCGGCTCATGGCCCCCGCCTC
This sequence comes from Mirounga angustirostris, assembly GCF_029215605.1. Classification (NCBI taxonomy): domain Eukaryota; kingdom Metazoa; phylum Chordata; class Mammalia; order Carnivora; family Phocidae; genus Mirounga; species Mirounga angustirostris. The sequence continues at coordinate 473,252 of NW_026991726.1, read as the reverse complement.
CACTTTCAGAGCCAGCGACAAGACAAGCGTCCATCTGCTGTTGATTCTGACCACTTTTAAGCGCTCACTCCATTCTACTGGACCCACCAGGCCACCCAGGAAAAGGTACCACCTCAGCGTCAGCAGATCTGCACCTTCCACTCTTTGGCCATGTGGTCTGGTTCCAGGTTCCAGGGATAAGGATGCAGACATCTTTGGGGTTCATCAGTCTGCAACCACGCCCCATCCCTCCGGCCAGAACCCTGGTGATCGCCACCCTTCAGTGCTTCATGGCGGCCCTTTTCTATGGCCTTCCGAGCCCTGCCCGCCTCCCACCCCTCTTCTCACAAGGCTCCCCTCCTGCCGTCCTCCTCCCCAGCCCCAGGGTCCCCACAGCACCCTTCCCCTGCCAGGAGTGCTCTGACGCCCACCCCGCATCTCCGCATCTGTGCATCTCTGTGGGCTGGCTCCCTCTCCACCTACAGGTCTCAGGTCAGGCATGACCTCTTCTGGAAAGGCATGGCCTTCCATTGACGCAGGGTCCTGTGCTTCTGCCAACGCCCCCAGATGATGACCTTCGAAGAACTTACCAATGTGCTTACCGTCTCCCTCACCCCAGCAGCCTCTGAGAGCCACATCTCTTGGCTCAGCATTCAGCACGGGACCTGGCACACAGAATGCGTTCTGAACGAATGAACTGTCCCCCCAACAAGTCCTCCCCTCAGCTGATGAGTGATGGCGGCCTGTTACAGTGACGGTGGAGCTGATGTCTCACCGGCTCGGAGACTCCTCGGGCTGTGGCCGCTGGAAGCTGAAAGCTGTCGGAGCCACAACACCGTGAGCTGTCTTCTCCTCCAGCTCCACCCCAAGCACCCACAGCCTTGCCGATTCAGTCTGGGCCCTTCCTGCCTCCATCCCGCTCACAAAGGTTGCCCTCCACAGGCCCCACCGCCCGCACGGCCTCCTGCGCGCAGCGCTCGCGGCCCCGGCGGACCCACGCCGGAGGGCCGCCTGCACTCGCACCGCGGTGGGCGGTGACTTCGTCCTGCCACTGACAGCTAAGTGTGGCAAGAGTGCCACCGACAACTGCAGAGGGCAGCCGCCCCTCGGAGCCAAGTGGGTCGCTGGCCCAAGAGAGAACCAGCCCCAGAGAGTCACAGACTGAACACGTCCTGATCCCCACCACCCGCCCTCTGATTCTTGCAACACCACCGTCCTCTCTCACCCGGACGTTCACCACAGCCTCCGAACTGGTCTCCCTGCGTCCGTCCTTCCCTCCCAGCCCCTAACCTGCCATCCACCCAGAGGCCAAAGGGATCCTGCCTCACCTCTGCCAAGACCATCCAAAGCGCTCCCCCGTCAGAATAAGAGACAGAAAGCCCACGTCTTTCCACTGTGACCACGAGGCCTGCCCCCACCAGCTTCCGGACCTCGTGCCCCAGGACTCTCCCCCTCCTCCCTTGGCTCCAGGCACCAGGCCCCCCGCTCTTCTCGAGCACACCGCTGTCGCTCCCAACCGGGGACTTTCCACTGGCCCTCTGCCCAGACCACTGTCCTCCCAGCCACCCAGGGGGCCTGTTCGCTCCCCTCCTGTGAGTCCTGCTCAAATGTTACCTCCTCTGTGAGACCTTCTCTGGCCACCTTATCACCGGGAAACCCTCCCCACTCCACACGCCTCCCAATCCCAATTCTCTGCTTGAGGTTTCAATAACAGGATAACAGTTCCCACCTTCTCAGGGGTAACTCTCTTCTTAACTTAGTCATGGTCTCTATTCTCTGCCCCTCCAGCTCCGCTGTAAGCTCTGAGACAGCACTGGTTCTGATCTGTTTTGTTCACTGGTGTATCTCTAGCCCCTGGAACTGTTATTGGCACCAAGAGTTGGTTAAACAAATATCTACTGAATGAATGAATTTTCAAACTCTCAAAGCTCCTCCAAGAGGCCCTCTCTCGTGCTCATCAAAGAGAATCGGACCAGACCGAACAAATATGTGCCTGGAGATCTCAGCCACTTAGGTCTCATCCAGCTTCAGCAGGTTACACTGGCAGAAACTGATGGCCCCAGGGGTGACATGACCTGGTGAAAGTCACACAGAGATTAATAGAAAAAAAAAAGCTGAAACCCAGACCACAGAACCAAGTCAGAGGTGCTTCCACCACATCACACATCCTGCTTCACCCAGAAGTTTCTAAGAAAGCCCCAGCCAAATAGACAACCTAAGGACCAGCGTGAATAGAGGAGGGGGGGCTACTGGCAAGACCACCTCTCATGCAGTGTGAGACCCTGGCCAAATCACCTACTAGAGATACACCAGTGACACAGTTTTTTTGGTAAGACTCCATAATTTAAAAGATGATGGCAGGGCGCCTGGGTGGCTCAGTCGGTTAAGCGACTGCCTTCGGCTCAGGTCATGATCCTGGAGTCCCGGGATCGAGTCCCGCATTGGGCTCCCTGCTCGGCGGGGAGTCTGCTTCTGCCTCTGACCCTCCCCCTCTCACGCTCTCTCTCTTTCTCTCTCAAATAAATAAATAAAATCTTTAAAAAAAGAAAAAGAAATCTTGACATCGGGGGTGCCTGGGTGGCTCAATTGGTTGGGCGACTGCCTTCGGCTCACGTCATGATCCTGGAGTCCCAGGATCGAGTCCCGAATCGGGCTCCCTGCTCGGCGGGGAGCCTGCTTCTCCCTCTGACCCTCCCCCCTCTCTCTCATTCTCTCTCTCTCAAATAAATAAATAAAATATTTAAAAAAAGAAAAGAAATCCTCAGTGTGGCGGCGCCTGGGTGGCTCAGTCGGTTGGGCGACTGCCTTCGGCTCGGGTCACGATCCTGGAGTCCCGGGATCGGGTCCCGCATCGGGCTCCCTGCTCGGCGGGGAGCCTGCTTCTCCCTCTGACCCTCCCCCCCTCATGCTCTCTCTCTTTCTCTCTCAAATAAATAAATAAAATCTTTAAAAAAGAAAAAGTAATCTTGACATCCGTTTCTCTCTAATCTAAGTTCGCCAGGCACTGTCCACGCACTGTCTTCACCTTCCCCGGGGCGCGGGCCGGGGATCAGCCGCACGCTGATCAGGACTTTGGAGCCGAACAGCTTCCAGGGTGCACCCGGGTCATTGCACGCACTTCATTTTTTGTTTAATTTCTTTTCCTTAATTCGCTTCCTGCTGCGGACTCAAGAAAGGAGTTGGTTTTGCGGCCGGAAGGTGGGGTACGTGGAAATTCACAGGGAGGCTCAAATCCACCGGAGCGAGTCCTCGAGCTCGAGGCCAAACGCAGCCGAGCGCGGGAGGGACAATAAGGCCATTCAAGGGGGTCCCACCGCCGCGCCCCCCGGAGAGGCGATCGCCCGGCAAGCGCAGCCGAGCGCGGGAGGGACAAGAAGGCCATTCAAGGGGGTCCCACCGCCGCGCCCCCCGGAGAGGCGATCGCCCGGCAAGCGCAGCCCGCGCGGCCAGCGGGCCAGGTCCGCACTCCCCGAACTCCGCAGCGCGACCCGAGTCGGTCCCCTTCGGCTGTCACCGAGGAGAGCCTGCCGAGGAGTGTCACCGAGGGGAGCCTGCGGCCTCGGGAAGACTCGCGCGCACCTGCTCCTCCTCCCTTCAAGCCTCGGTCTGCGCGCAGCCCCCGTCACCGCCCAGACCCTGCGCTCGAGCCCCCCGGCCCCCCAACGTCCCTCTCGTCCCCAGCAGCCCTCTCCCAGCCCAGCTCACCCCTCCCCAGACCCCCGACTCCACCCGCAGGCCCGCGGGCCCACGCGCCCGCCCGACCTCCGAGCCCTGACCCCGACCCGGCCTCCCCGTCACACCCACCTGCCCGGGACTTCGCCGTTGCTGCGCCTCCAGAACCGCTTCCGGGCCCCGTCGCCGGGCACGGCCCCTCCTCCTCCCTCAGGCCCGCGGCCCGACACCTCGAGCGCGGCCGGCCAGGCCCGGCGGCCCTTTCCTGCACCCCGAGCGGCCCCTCAGCGGCCCCCGGACGCCCGAGCCCAGCGCCCAGAGGCTCTTCCGCCTGCTCCCGGAAGTCCCGCCTCCGCGCGCCCGGAAGACACGCCTCCGCCCAGGCGCGCCGACGCAAGGCGCGGGCGTGACGGCATTGAAGGGCGACGCCGGGGAGGGGTGTGGTGGCTGCGGTGCGTGCGGCTGGCTGGGGCCCCCGTCCGCCTCTGTGCTCTGCCGCCGGCCGAGGCGGCGGGAGGGTCCGGGGCGCGCGGAGGCAGCGAGGGGCAGCGGGGTCGGCGGAGCGGGGGGGGGGGGGGGGGGGGGGGGGGGCGCCTGGGGGTCGCGGAACCCGGCGCAGGAAGCCCCCGGCAGGGTTTTTGAAGAGTCGGCACGAAGCGGAGCGGAGGGAGAGTCCGTCTACACTGGTGGGGCGCCGGGCGGCTCCGTCGGCCCGCCGTCTGCCTTGGACTCGGGTCGTGACCCCAGAGCCCAGAGGCTCTTCCGCCTGCTCCCGGAAGTCCCGCCTCCGCGCGCCCGGAAGTCACGCCTCCGCCCAGGCGCGCCGACGCAAGGCGCGGGCGTGACGGCATTCAAGGGCGACGCCGGGGAGGGGGTGTGGCGGCTGCGGTGCGGGCGGCTGGCTGGGGCCCCCGTCCGGCTCTGTGCTCTGCCGCAGGGCGAGGCGGCGGGAGGGTCCGGGGCGCGCGGAGGCAGCGAGGGGCAGCGGGGTCGGCGGAGCGGGTGGCGGGGGGCTCCTGGGGGTCGCGGAACCCGGCGCAGGAAGCCCCCGGCAGGGTTTTTAAAGAGTCGGCACGAAGCGGAGCGGAGGGAGAGTCCGTCTACACTGGTGGGGCGCCGGGCGGCTCCGTCGGCCCGCCGTCTGCCTTGGACTCGGGTCGTGACCCCAGGGCCCTGGGCTGGAGCCCCGCGTCGGGCCCCGCTCGGCGGGGAGACTCTGCTTCCCCCTCCGCCTGCCCCTTCCCGGCTGGTGCCCTCGCTCGCTCGAGAGCTCGCTCGAGTGAGTGAAATCTTTGAAAAGAGCGAGTCTGCGTTGGTTACGTGGTGAAATGACAGCTGCTGAAGTTATGTTTCGGTGTTTCGGTGTTTGCTTCTTTTAACTCGACGTAGCCAACGAAGATGTGGGGTGACGTGCGTGACTGGCGCTGGATTTCTCTTGGTCGCGGACCCGGACCGAGAAGCCAGGTCCTGGCCTTTCCCGACTGCAGGACAGTCCGCGGACGCACCTCCGCCAGTTCTCTCGTGAGACAAGAATTGGGCTGCATGTGTAAGTGTGCCCGTGCCCCTCGCTTACTGATGGGTAGCACTGATGGAGTTCTTGCCCCACGCAAGATCTGCGCCGGGTTCTTTACATCAGTATGTCAGCCGTATGCCCACCACCCCCAAAGGCTGCCCCTCCCGGGAGAGCAGAATGGCTCGCTCACCTCGCGGACACCGAATTTTATGCCCTTTCCACAGGTCCTTGCGCCCACCCTGCAACATTTACCTGACTGTTTTTATGATCTCTGTGTCCACAGGTAGCTTGTGAGATCCTGCTCAGTGGGGCCTAGGTCTTCTGCCTCTGCAAGTGTGTGTTGGATGAATGACAACCATGGGAACTCTCCAGGGACCCCCTTTTGTCACCATAGAAACTCCAGGAATCTTCTCTTTGGTGTGATCTTAATGGATCCTTGGTGATCCCCAGCTGACATACCCTCACTAGATCCTCAGGGCTCCTTTGTTCATAGCCTGATGAGCTCTTCCGGGATCCTGTCCTTACATGACCTCAGGGAATCTCCGGAGATCTTCCAATAAGGTTTCAGTGGATCCGCAGGGACTCCCTCCTGACACAGCCTCAGGCAGTCTCCCGGGATTCTCTCCTAGTGGAGCTCAGGAAGGCCCCAGGGACCTCTTCCCAATATACAGCCCCGAGGCCTCAGAAATCCTCTCATAGACTGGCTCCTAACAGCCTCCGGGGTCCCCTGTGGACATCACTGGGGACCTCAGGGGTTCTGTGCAGCTCTTCTGGCTCATTGCAAGAATCAGCGAGGTGACGGAGCAAGATGGCGGAGGAGTAGGAGACCTGGATTTCGTCTCCTCTCAGGAATTCAGCTGGATAGGGATCAAACTGTTCTGAACACCTACAAACTCAACAGGAGACCGAAGAAAAGAAGAGCAACAACTCTGAACAGAAAAGTGACCACTTTCTAGAAGGTAGGACGTGCGGAGAAGTGAATCCACGGCAATATTCAGGAGGATAGACGGCGGGGGAGGGGACTCCGTCGGCCGCTTCTGGCAAGTGATAGAGCCGCGGAGCACAAAATCGGAACTTTTAAAAGTCTGCTCCGCCGAGGGACGTCACTCGGGTGGCTGAGCGGGGGGTGGAACCCTCCGGGACAGTGTGGTCTCAGGACCCTCGGGGTCACAGAAAGACCGGGGGTGCGTGAGTGCAGCAGAGCTCCCAGGGATCGGAGCAGGGAAGCCAGCTGCAGAGGTGGAGCCCAGGCGCGGGCTCTCAGCTCGGGGTTGCCATTGACCGTGATCCGCAGCACAGTCGGGCCCCTGCTCCTCCAGCAGGGACCCAACAAGCGGCAGATCCAGGGAGACTCACCTTCCTCCCCCGGGAGGAGCCGCGCGGAGCGCACCGCCGGGATCTGCTGGGTTTGGAGACTCCACCCGGGGTCGGGTGCCATAGATAGAGACGCACGGTCACAGGCCAGGTGAGCACGGAGTGCGGCCAGAGACCGGGGATGGGAGTGACTGACGGCTTTTATCTGGGGGCTCACTGAGGAGCGGGGCCCCGAGTTCTCGGCTCCTCCAGGGCGGAGATTGGGAGGCCGCCATTTTCACTCTCCGCCTCCAAAGCTGTACGGAAAGCTCGCAGGGAACAAAAGCCCCGGAGAGCAAACCCGAGCAGATTACTTAGCCGGGAGGGGGCAAGGGCGGGGCAATTCCACCTCCGGCAGAGACATTTGGAAAACACGGCAACACGCCCCTCCCCAGAAGATCAGCGAGAACAGCCAGCCAAGACCAAGTTTACCGATCAATGAGAACGGCAGAACTCCAACGCTAGGGGACTACTGCACATAGAATTCATGGCTCTTTTACCATGATTCTTTAGTCTTTCAGAGTTAATTTTTTTTAACTGTCTTTTTTTCTTTTTTTCTTTTTGAATTTTTCTTTTTCCCTTTTTCAACCAACATCTTATCAATCCCTTTTTTTAAAGAAACATTTTTATTTTTCATTTTTAGAGTCATATTCTATCCCTTCATAGTAGTTACCCGTATTTTTGGCTTATATATATAAGTTGTTCTCTCTTTAAAATTTTGAGATAGTTTCTTCTAACAGATTAAAATATACCCTAAATCTCTAGTATATGGTGTTTTCTATTCCCCTGCCTGATCACATCCTCTCCCTTTTTTTTTCTTTTTTTTTCTTTTTTCAAATCCTCTTCTTTCTTTTTTCAAACAACTTCTTATCAATTCCTTTTATAAAATTTTTTATAATTTCCATTTTTACAGTCATTTTCCATCCCTTCATCATATCAACCCTTATTTTTGTACATATATAAGTTTTTCTTTCTTTAAAATTTTGGGAGACACTTTCTTCTAAAAGACCAAAATACACCCCAAATCTAGTGTGTGGCACTGGTCTATATACCATATAGATGATATTTGATCACATACTGGTTTTTCTTTTGTTGTTGTTCTTTTGTTTGGTTTGTTTATGTTTTTATCTTTATCTTTTTCTTTTTTTCTTTTTCTTTTTTTCTCTCTTTCCCCTTCTTATCCCACTGCTTCAGGTCTTTTCTGATTTGTTTAGAGTATATTTTCTGGGGACGTGGTTACTCTGCTAGCATTTTGTTCTCTCATTAATCTATTCTCCTCTGCACAAAATGACAAGACGGAAAAAATCACCTCAACAAAAAGAACAAGAGGCAGTACCAACTGCCAGGGACCTACTCAATACGGACATTAGTACGATATCAGATCTAGAGTTCAGAATCATCACTTTAAAGATACTAGCTGGGCTTGAAAAAAATATGGAAGTTATTAGAGAAACTCTTTCTGGAGAAGTAAAAGAGCTAAAATCCAACCAAGTAGAAATCAAAAAGGCTATTAATGAGGTGCAATCAAAAATGGGGGCGCTAACTGCTAGAATAAATGAGGCAGAAGAGAGAATCAGTAATATAGATGATGAAATGATGGAAAATAAAGAAGCTAAGAAAAAGAGAGATAACTACTGGATCATGAGGGCAGAATTCGAGAGATAAGCGATACCATAAGATGAAACAACATTAGAATAATTGGGATCCCAGAAGAAGAAGAAAGAGAGAGAGGGGCAGAAGGTATAATGGAGCAAATTATAGCAGAGAACTTCCCTAATTTGGGGAAAGAAACAGGCATGAAAATCCAGGAAGTACAGAGAACCCCTCTCAAAATCAATAAAAATAGGTCAACTCCCCGACATCTAATAGTAAAACTTACGAGTCTCATAGACAAAGAGAAAATCCTGAAAGCAGCTCGGGAGAAGAGATATGTAACCTACAAGGGTAGAAACATTAGATTGGCAACAGACCTATCCACAGAGACCTGGCAGGCCAGAAAGGACTGGCAGGATATATTCAGAGCACTAAATGAGAAAAATAGGCAGCCAAGAATACTCTATCCAGCTAGGCTGTCATTGAAAATTGAAGGAGAGATAAAAAGCTTCCAGGACAAACAAAAAATAAAGGAATTTGCAAACACAAAACCAGCCCTACAGGAAATCTTGAAAGGGGTCCTCTAAGCAAAGAGAGACCCTAAAAGCAACATAGACCAGAAAGGAACACAGACAATATATGGTAACAGTCACCTTACAGGCAATACAATGGCACTAAATTCCTATCTTTCAATAGTTACCCTGAACGTAAATGGGCTAAACGCCCCAATCAAAAGACACAGGCTAACAGACTGGATTAAAAAACAAGACCCATCGATATGCTGTCTGCAAGAGACTCATTTTAGAACCAAAGACACCCCCAGATTGAAAGTGAGGGGGTGGAAAACCATTTACCATGCTAATGGACACCAAAAGAAAGCTGGGGTGGCAATCCTTATATCAGACAAATTAGATTTTAAATCAAAGACTGTAATAAGAGATGAGGAAGGACACTATATCCTACTTAAAGGATCTATCCAACAAGAAGATCTAACAATTGTAAATATCTATGCCCCTAACATGGGAGCAGCCAATTACATAAGGCAATTAATAACAAAAGCAAAGAAACACATCGACAATAATACAATAATAGTAGGGGACTTTAACACCCCCCTCACTGAAATGGACAGATCGTGTAAGCAAAAGATCAACAAGGAAATAAAGACTTTAAATGACACACTGGACCAAATGGACTTCACAGACATATTCAGAACATTCCACCCCAAAGCAACGGAAAACACATTCTTCTCTAGTGCCCATGGAACATTCTCCAGAATAGATCACATCCTAGGTCATAAATCAGGTCTCAACCGGTACCAAAAGATTGGGATCATTCCCTGCCTATTTTCAGACCACAATGCTTTGAAACTAGAACTCAATCACAAGAGGAAAGTCGGAAAGAACTCAAATACATGGAGGCTAAGGAACATCCTACTGAAGAATGAATGGGTCAACCAGGAAATTAAAGAAGAATTAAAAAAATACATGGGAACCAAGGAAAATGAAAACACACCTGTTCAAAATCTTTGGGATGCAGCAAAGGCAGTCCTAAGAGGAAAGCATATAGCAATACAAGCCTTTCTAAAGAAACAAGAAAGGTCTCAAGTACACAACCTAACCCTACACCTAAAGGAGCTGGAGAAAGAACAGCAAATAAAGCCTAAACCCAGCAGGAGAAGAGAAATCATAAAGATCAGAGCAGAAATCAATGAAATAGAAACCAAAAGAACAGTAGAACAGATCAACGAAACTAGGAGCTGGTTCTTTGAAAGAATTAACAAGATTGATAAACCCCTGGCCAGACTTATAAAAAAGAGAAGAGAAATGACCCAAATCAACAAAATCATGAATGAAAGAGGAGAGATCACAACCAACACCAAAGAAATACAAACAATTATAAGAACATATTATGAGCAACTCTATGGCAGCAAATTAGATAACCTGGAAGAGATGGATGCATTCCTAGAGATGTATCAACTACCAAAACTGAACCAGGATGCAATAGAAAACCTGAACAGACCTATAACCACTAAGGAAATTGAAGCAGTCATCAAAAATCTCCCAAAAAACAAAAGCCCAGGGCCAGATGGCTTCCCAGGGGAATTCTACCAAACATTTCAAGAAGAATTAATACCTATTCTTCTGAAACTGTTCCAAAAAATAGAAACGGAAGGAAAACTTCCAAACTCATTTTATGAGGCCAGCATTACCTTGATCCCAAAACCAGACAAAGACCCCATCAAAAAGGAGAATTACAGACCAATATCCCTGATGAACATGGATGCAAAAATTCTCACCAAAATACTAGCCAATAGGATCCAACAGTATATTAAAAGGATTATTCACCATGACCAAGTGGGACTTATCCCTGGGCTACAAGGTTGGTTCAACATCCGCAAATCAATCAATGTGATACAATACATTAACAAAAGAAAGAACAAGAATCATAGGATCCTCTCAATAGATGCAGAAAAAGCTTTTGACAAAGTACAGCATCCTTTCTTGATCAAAACTCTTCAGAGCATAGGGATAGAGCGTACATACCTCAATATCATAAAAGCCATCTATGAAAAACCTACAGCAAATATTATTCTCAATGGGGAAAAACTGAGAGCTTTCCCCCTAAGGTCAGGAACGCGGCAGGGATGTCCACTATCACCACTGCTATTCAACATAGTATTGGAAGTCCTAGCCACAGCAATCAGACAACAAAAAGAAATCAAAGGCATCCAAATTGGCAAAGAAGAAGTCAAACTTTCACTCTTTGCAGATGATATGATACTTTATGTGGAAAACCCAAAAGACTCCACCCCAAAACTGCTAGAACTCATACAGGAATTCAGTAAAGTGGCAGGATATAAAATCAATGCACAAAAGTCAGTGGCTTTCCTATACACCAACAACAAGACAGAAGAAAGAGAAGGTAAGGAATCCATCCCATTTACAATTGCACCCAAAACCATAAGATACCTAGGAATAAATCTAACCAAAGACACAAAGGATCTATACTCAGAAAACAATAAAATACTCATGAAAGAAATTGAGGAAGACACAAAAAATGGAAAAACTTTCCATGCTCATGGATTGGAAGAACAAATATTGTGAAGATGTCAATGCTGCCTAGAGCAATCTACACATTCAATGCAATCCCCATCAAAATACCATCCACTTTTTTCAAAGAAATGGAACAAATAATCCTAAAATTTGTATGGAAACTTAAAAGACCCCGCATAGCCAGAGGAATATTGAAAAAGAAAAGCAAAGCCGGCGGCATCACAATTCCGGACTTCCAGCTGTATTACAAAGCTGTCATCATCAAGACGGCATGGTACTGGCACAAAAACAGACACATAGATCAATGGAACAGAATAGAGAGCCCAGAAATGGACCCTCAACTCTACGGTCAACTAATCTTCAACAAAGCAGGAAAGACTATCCAGTGGAACAAAGACAGTCTCTTCAACAAATGGTGTTGGGAAAATTGGATAGCCACATGCAGAAGAATGAAACTGGACCATTTCCTTACACCACACACAAAAATAGACTCCAAATTGTTGAAAGACCTCAATGTAAGACAGGAGTCCATCAAAATCCTAAAGGAGAACACAGGCAGCAACCTCTTTGACCTCAGCCGAAGCAACTTCTTCCTAGAAACATCGCCAAAGGCAAGGGAAGCAAGGGCAAAAATGAACTATTGGGACTTCATCAAGATAAAAAGCTTTTGCAAAGCAAAGGAAACAGTCAACAAAACCAAAAGACAACCGACAGTATGGGAGAAGATATTTGCAAATGACATATCAGATAAAGGGCTAGTATCCAAAATCTATAAAGAACTCATCAAACTCAACACCCAAAGAACAAAGAATCCAATCAAGAAATGGGCAGAAGACATGAACAGACATTTTTCCAAAGAAGACATCCAAATGGCCAACAGACACATGAAAAAGTGCTCAATATCGCTCGGCATCAGGGAAATCCAAATCAAAACCTCAATGAGATACCACCTCACACCAGTCAGAATGGCTAAAATTAACAAGTCAGGAAACGACAGATGTTGGCGGGGATGCGGAGAAAGGGGAACCCTCCTACACTGTTGGTGGGAATGCAAGCTGGTGCAGCCACTCTGGAAAACTGTATGGAGATTCCTCAAAAAGTTGAATATAGAGCTACCATATGATCCAACAATTGCACTACTGGGTATTTACCCCAAAGATACAAAAGTAGGGATCCGAAGGGGTACGTGCACCCCGATGTTTATAGCAGCAATGTCCACAATAGCCAAACTGTGGAAAGAGCCAAGATGTCCATCGACAGATGAATGGATAAAGAAGATGTGGTATATATATACAATGGAATATTATGCAGCCATCAAAAGGAATGAGATCTTGCCATTTGCAACGACGTGGATGGAACTGGAGGGTATTATGTTGAGTGAAATAAGTCAAAAAGAGAAAGACATGTATCATATGATTTCACTGATATGAGGAATTCTTAATCGCAGGAATCAAACTGAGGGTTGTTGGAGTGGGGGGTGGGGTGGGAGGGATGGGGTGACTGGGTGATAGACACTGGGGAAGGTATGTGCTCTGGTAAGCGCTGTGAATTGTGCAAGACTGTTGAATCTCAGATCTGTACCTCTGAAACAAATAATGCAATAGATGTTAAGAAAAAAAAAAGAAGAAGAAGAAGGTAGCGGGAGGGGAAGAATGAAGCGGGGGAAATCGGAGGGGTAGACAAACCATGAGAGACGATGGACTCTGAAAAACAAACAGGGTTCTAGAGGGGAGGTGGGTGGGAGGATGGGTTAGCCTGGTGGTGGGTATTGAGGAGGGCACATTCTGCATGGAGCACTGGGTGTTGAGCACAATCAATGAATCATGGAACACTTCATCTAAAACTAATGATGTAATGTATGGGGATTAACATAAGAATTAAAAAAAAAAAAGAATCAGCGAGGTGACAGCAGGACCGAAGATGATGGAAGTAGAGTTCACAGAGAAAAAATGGACAGTAGTTAGTGACTGGCTGGATGCAATTATAGCATCTTAGATCGGTTGTCCCTATAGCTTGAGGATGCTTTCCTGCCTCAGGTCTCCTGGGGGAAGGAGCAAGACTGACACCAAGATTGATGAAGGCTTCAGGACCCACTGAGCAAAGGGTTAGTAGTGCCAATCAGAAACAGGAGAGCAAGGGGTCAGCCTGTTTGCAGCCTACGTTTATGATTGGTTTAGGATGACTTGGGTCAAGGTCACGGATGTAAGACCTCAGCCAAGCACGAGGTTAGAGGACAGATTAGTCTCCAGACAAGGAGATGGGAGGATCTGCCAGGGCAAAGTCACAGGAATAGGTCAGCATCATGGCAACATAATCAAAACACAAAGCCAAGAAGAAACAATCCCCAGAAATGGATTTTGGCTGGGGAGCTTGGTAAGGATAGGATGTAAAAGAAGCCTTTGGTAGAAGGCCAGGTGTATAAAGTGAGTATAACATATGTACAGTCTAGGAATGGGATCTCTGCAGGCATCAAACAGGACAGATGCATGAACCAGAACGAATGAGTGGAGCACTTTGTATTTATTTGTGCAACAAATAATTTTTAAAAGATTTGTTTATTTATTTGAGAGAGGGGATGGGGGATGGTGGCAGATGAGGAGGGAGAGGAAGAAGCCAACTCCCCGCTGAGCGCGCAGAGCCCACACAGGGCTCAAAACTATGACCCCGAGATAATGACCTGAACCAAAATCAAGAGTCAGAAGTTCAACAGACTAAACCACCCAGGCACCCCTGTGCAACAAATAATTTTTTTAAATTTATTAGAGAGAGAGAGAGAGCACGAGAGGGGGAGGGGGGAAAGGGAGAGGGAGAAGCAAACTCCCCGCTGAGCTGGTAGCCTGACGCAGGGCCCGATGCCAGTACCCCAGGATCATGACCTGAGCCAAAGGAAATGCTTAATGAGCTGCCCAGGTGCCCCAACAAACAAGAAGGTCACTTTCACTAAGATTTAAGCTAATGGAAATTAAATCCAAGGACATGCCATTTCACACATGACAGATGGGCTAAAACTTAAAAATCTGTCAATGCCAAAATTGACAAGGATGTGGATTTGTGAGCGGTGCAGAATGAACTGATTCACTGCTGGTGGGAGTATAAATTGATTTAGTGATTCTCAACAGCCATCTAGCAATTTCTAGTAGTTAAGGATGCATATACTCTACAACCCAGCAATTCCACCCTTGGTGTGTACCCTAGAGCAGCTTGCCCAAGTGTGCAAAGACAAGAACATTCACTGCAACATGCTGCTTTTGCTGGCAGCGGGGAAGGTCATCAAGTCATCTCTAGGAGAATTGGTAAATGATACATAGCTATCCAATAGGATGCTATATGGTAACAAAATGAATAAATTAGTTACATATATCAACACAAATGATTTTCACAAGGTTAAATGAAAAAAAAGTTGAATATGGATGCATGCACTATTTAATTCCATTCTTTTTTTTTTTTTTTAAGATTTTATTTATTCATTTGACAGAGAGAGAGAGAGAGACAACCAGAGAGGAAACACCAGCAGGGGGAGTGGGAGAGGGAGAAGCAGGCTTCCCCCGGAAGAGGGAGCCGGATGTGGGGCTCGATCCCAGGACCCTGGGATCATGACCTGAGCCGAAGGCAGATGCTTAACGACTGAGGCACCCAGGCACCCCTAATTCCATTCTTTTAGAGTAAAAAAGAATGCTAAACACTAAATTCAGGAGAGTGGTTGCCTCTGGGTATTGGTGGGGACTTTGATCAGTAAGTAAGGAAGTCAAGGGGCTTCAGTTTTTTGATTATGCTTTATTTCTGATGGCCGAGGGAATGCATGCTGCTGTTGTTCTATTATTTATGACTTCTCCCATGTATAAAATGTTTGATTACGGAGCTCTTACTGCTGTGTCTGTGAGCACACTCTTGGAAAAGGATGAGACAATGAATGAGCAGCGTTCACTGAGAGGCGTGGAGGGGTCGGGACAATTGATGAGACCTGTGACTGTAGTTTAAGGCGAGCGGGCAAGATGGGACAAAATGCAAGGAGTGGCTCCAGGGAGAGGGAGCATCACAGCTGCAGCAGGGAGACAAAGATTGGAGCGCTGGGTAACAGGGGAGTCTTGGGCATGGCTGATCCTTGTGTGCAGGCAGCTTCTTGGGGAGGAGAGGTTGAACGGTGAGGGGCCACCTGGAGAGAGATCCTGAATTGAGACCAGAGGGTGGAGCCTTTGCACTGTGCACAAACCAGTCATTGCACGGCTGCCCCCTGGGAGGGGGGCCCTGCAGCTGCAGGCAGCTCCTCAGAGGGACTTCTCTGAGCCATCAGCAGCTAGCACTCCCGGCCACGGAGGAAACGAGAGCCTTCGTCCCAAGGAGCGCATCTGGGCAGCACACTGTAGCGCTGGCTGCAGTCCACCTTGGCACCACTCGGATCCAGGAGCGTCACAGGGGTCACCACTGGAAGAACATCTCTAGGATTCTGCCTGCTTCCTTTCGTGGAAATTTACAAAAGGAAGGTTGACCCGATCTTGGAGCCCCTCCTCCTGGGTGGGGGAAGGCATGTCACTGTGCTGTTGGCTTGCATTTCCTACGATCTCATGAGGAAAATCGCCCCATGTGCTCACTGGGTCGTCTGACTATCTTCTTTGGAGAAATGTCTATTATTTTCAGTAGGGTTGCTTAGGTTCTTAAGTTGGAGGAGTTTTGTACACATTCTAGATGCAAGACTCGTATGAGATTTGCAAATATTTCCTACCATTCTTTGGGTTTCTTTACATCCTCTTGAGATTACCCTTTCATTCACAAAAGTTTTTAGCAACGTTGAAGTCCAGTGTCTCTGTTTTCTCTGTTGTTGCTTGGGCTTCGGGTGCCATACAAGAGACACCATATTGCCAAATCCAAGGGAAGGAAGATCTGCCCCTAGGTGCTCTTAGCTTCCTTCTGAGTGTTAAGAATTTTCATTCTTAAAGTTCATTCTTGGATCCATGTGGAGTTCATTTTTTATAGGGTGGAAGGGAATGCTCTGACTTCACTCCATCGTATGTGGATATCCGGTTTCTCAACACCGTTTGTTGCATACACTGTTTTTGCCTCATTGAGTGATCTTGGTCTCCGTGCTCAAAAAAAACTGACTGTACATGTATGTATTCCTTGATTCTCAGCACTATCCCATTGATCCATATGTGTTGGTCTTCTCTGCTCATACCTTTCGGGAAATATTATAATCTCGTACAGAGTTTTTCCAGTTCTTAGGATTATTTGCATAGAAGATCATATCCTATATAAATAAACTTTTTCTTCTTCCTTTCCATTTGTGAGCTTTTAGTAACTAATCTTGTATAATTTCTCTGACCAAACTTCCATGACAATATGGAAATGAAGAGGTGGACATGGGCATCCTTGACTTTTTGGGGATTTTAAGGAGAAAACTCTCAGTCTTTCACCACAGAGGATGATATACATATGAGTTATTTTTCATAAATATCCTTTATCATAATTTTTAAAGAGTTATTTATTTATTTATTTATTTATTTATTTATTTATTTGAGAGCATGCAAGCCCAAGAGTGGGGAGGGGCAGAGGGAGAGAATCTCCAAGCAGACTCCCAACCGAGTGCAGAGCCCTCCCTGGAGCTCAATCTGAAGACTCTTGAGATCATGACCTGAGCCCAAACCAAGAGTCGGACACTCAACCCACTGAGCCACCCAGGCACCTCTCCTTTACCACAATTGAATCTTCTATTTCTATTTTATTGAGAACACTTGTTATGAAAAGGTTTGGATTTTGTCAAAGCTTATCCTACAACAATTGACATGATCATGTTTCTTCTGGATGTGGTCTAGGACACTGGTTAGCTACGTTGAACAGCCTTTGCATTCCTGGTGTAAATCACACTTGGTCATGATGTAGAGTCCTGTCAATGTGCTGCTAGATTCTATCTGCTAGAATTCTGTTGAGGATTTTTGCCTCGCTCTTCATAATGGATTTTGGCCTGCAACTGTCTTTTCTTGTAAGGTCTTTGTCAGTCTTTGGAATCGGGACAATGCTGGCATTCTAGGGGGACGTGGGAAGTGTTCCCTCCTCTTGTACTTTTTTCAGACTTTCAGAAGGATTGGTATTCTGTCTTCTTTAAACGTGTGGGACAAATCACCAGGGAAAGCATCAGGTTCTGGACTTTTCATTCTTGGGAAGTTCTCATGACTGCTTCAGTCTATTTACTTATTACAGGTCTGCTCAGGGTTTCCATTTCTTCTGGAGTCACTTTGGTAGTTTGTGTGCTTCTCAGAATGATCTGCTTCATCTCAGGGAGCCAATTGGTTGGTATAAAGTGGTTCCATTTTTGTCTCTTTGTCAATTTTGGTAAATCTGCAAAAGAAAGAACTGTTGTTTTCACTGATTTTTCTCACGTGCTCTTCTCTTCCATGTATCTCTGCCCTAATCTTCATAGTTTCCTTTGCTCTACTAACTTTGATCTTCTCCTTCGACTGAACCAGAGGAACATTCTAACCGTTCCAGATGCCAGCCAGCCAGAGGGCCATTGTCTAGGTCTGGGTTGTTGGGTAGAGAAGCAATACAGACTGGAGTGGATCAGGCTACCTTGGCAATTTCTACCCTACCTGGCATTCCAGGTCACCCCCAGACGTTCATTTCAGGCTGAAGCTCTCCTCCTGCCAGGCATGATGCCCAGCAACAGACTGACCTGTCTTCCCATGAACCACTCACGACCTTAGGGGCCTTCTGTGCTCTAGGAACAAGCAGACTAGCTGAATTTTGCCAAGGAGCACTGCCCATGAGCAGAAAACCTGCATAGCTCAGGGCACTGTCTTCTGTGTGCTTCCTTCACACCTTCCCATGTATGGCTCACAGCCACCTGTGCCCATGGACACCCTAGAGCACCCATTCACCCAGGATGTCGGATCAATGCAAAGTCAGCCCTTCCATTCTGCCACCACACTCCCAACACAACACCCAAGACCAAAAGGAGCGGTCACTCCAAGTCCTGGGACCAGCTCAGATGCAGCCCCTATCTGTGCAGCAGGGACATCGCCTACCCGCTCTCCATGCTCCTCCAGCCCGATGGAGATGTGGACGACATTAGTGTGGGTTTTGTCCCAGGATCCCTGATGGCCAGGAAAAGGAGGTGACTGTCCCACCCTTTCTCCCTGGCAGACATCCCTTCCTGGAGCCTGGGTCCCCACTCCACAGCCACAAGGGGCCAAGAAGACTCAGTCTCTAGAAGCTTCTGGGCTAGATGCTGACCGGGGTTGCCTTACACAGTCTGGTGTTTCTGCTGGCCTTGCCGTTCCTCAAGTTCCGGAGTTGACCTCCCAGTCGTCGCTGGAGACCTCAGGCATCATCTCAGCCTCTGTCAGCACCTCCCTCTCCTCAGCCTCCATCACATCTGTGGGAGCCTCGGACTCACACGAGCACCGTGTCTCGGGGTCTGCAACCACGGCTCCTCCCTGCCGCTCTCCATGCAGCAGGTGGGCGCCGCTGCCTCAACCCCATCAGCCTGGACATGAAGATCGGCACCATGTCCAAGAGCATCCTGCTGAACTGGGCACGTGGGGCGTCCCTTTGGTCTCCTGACTCAGACGTCTCTGAGTACTGATCTCACTGGAACAGCTAGCTACTCTGACAAGAAGCCACCTCTGGACCTTCCAGGCAGCATGCCCAGGCCTGGAAGGACTCAGACGACCACCACGGCCCCCACTCTACAGAGGAGGAAACTGCGGCAGCCTCCTCACCTCCGGCTGGTGCTTGCTTGGTGATCCATGCTTGGGTGGGGACAATAACATGCCCACCAAGCTCCTTCTAAATCTACGAAGCTGTGGCTCTTGTAAGACTGCCCGGATTGTGTCCCCTGAACCCCCCAACCCGCAGTGTCCCCTGACTCCTTGCCCAATATCCAGAGAGCCCTGCGTGATCTGGTCTAGACATGCTCCCCAGTGTGCACCCCTCAGCCCACTCCAGCCTCTGTAGGGCCTTCGTCCCCCAGGGAGCCCGGCAGGAATTTGCCCCTCAGAACTCCTGCCCTCCCTCCCTATGACCCCCATCCAGGATGGCCTCACCTCCAAGCCTGGGCTCAAAGGCTCCTTCCTCCGGCTCCTCTGTAAGCTCAGGCTTTGGGTCAGATTGAGCTGGGTTCAAACCGACAGCAGGGCCATGTCACAGCCCTGTGACTGGCAAGCTCCTGTGGGAACTCCTGGGACCTCCGTTTTCTACTTTGGAGATGGGGTCAGTGACTCCCACCTCAGGAGGATGGGTTGGGGTTGAAAGCAGGGAGATGAAGGTGTTTGAGTGCCAGATTTTGGGGAGAGGGGCTGCTGCCAGGAAGACAGGGGGAGGGGATGTCGAGGAGGAAAAGGCGGCCTGACCTCCTCCCTGCCACACTTGTCCCCGTCACCCTCCCCTGACCCCCCCCCGCCATGCACTGAGACGAACACTGAAGTGGAACGTGGGGGCCATTTCGGCAGCGGGGGTATATTTCATATATTTCATTTCTCTCTAGTCCCCAGGTCTCCACGTCCAGTCAGTCCAGCGGCCCTCCCTGGCGGGACTGGGGCTGGCCTCCGGCCTAAGAGGACGTGAGGGTCACTGAGCAGGCAGTGGAGATCGGGACAAGGAGGACCAAGGCAACAGCCAGCCCCTCGGGGTTGCTCAGGCCTGCTGGCAGGTGGGGTCCCGCGCAAGCGCCGTCTGCTGGGCCGTGTGTGCCTGCGCAGGATCCACCTGCCTCCGACCCACCGTTGGTGGGAGGGCCCCGCCCACCCAGAGTGCACCTGCGCCACGTCCACCCAAAAGGAGGGAGCCGACCGGCCACGCTGAGCCACGCTAATGAAGTTCCTCAGGGGGAGTGTGGGGACGACGGCGCTCCAGGACCGGGCTCGGGGAGTGCCTGGAGGGTCTCCTGCCCCGACGCCATCCGGGACACTGACGACCCGGGGTGCCACGATGGCTGTGCCCCTTACGTGGCCATGATCTCAACCCAAGGGGTCTGGGCTGCTCCCGTCACAGACACACACACACAGACACACACGCCAAACACACACACACACACCCAGTCCTTCAAACACACACACACACACCTGATCCTTCACACACAGACACAAACACCCGGTCCAGCCCCATCCTTGGCCAGGTACAAAATCACCCTTCACATACGTGGAAGATGATCCGAAACAATTTGGATATTCTGTTGCACTTCAGGACACAGACAGGAATAGTTTTGCAGTTTCTGTGTTGTGAATTGTCCCTCCTTTATCCACAGATCAGCACCACCGTGAACCTGAGTGGGCCCTGCCGCTGGGGGCGAACCAGAGGCTGTGGGCGGTCCGTGCTGACAGCATGAGGAAGCTGGTGGAGCCGGGCCAGGCCCTCTCCTGTGACCCCTCTCCCAGAGCACCTCCCCGAGGAACGCCTCCCCAGCCCTTCCCACACCTGCTGCTCACCAAGGTGAGCAGGGCCCCCCGTCCCTCCCGGAGGCTCCCCCTCACCTGCGGGCTGTGTGTCTCGGGCCTGGCACGTCCCCTCTCCGAACCTCAGGTGACTCCTGGGAACCCTGCGTTCACGAGGCCAGGCCCCACACACGGGGTTGCCGTCGGGCCTGTTGGGACCACTCCCCGACCCTGTGGCCAGCCCACGGGGAGGGTGGCTTGGGGCTGAGGCGGTTCCTCTCCACCGTGAAGGAGCTCTCTGCCCCAAGCCTCGCTGTCCTGTGTCCCGGGCAAAGCCGCATTCCTGGCTGTGAGGAGGTTTCACATTCCATCTGGGGCTCCCATCCTGGGTGGAGCCAGACCAGGGATCCCTGGGGGCTGGCAGAGGGGCCCCAGAGCCACTCAGACATCTAGAAGGTGCTGGCTGGGCTTCATCAACTCCACAAATGGACAGGAAGCCCCTTCTAGACATTTTCCATAATTCAGGGAACAGGGCAGACAAATGTCCCTGCCCCGCGGGCCTCTTTGTAGGTGGGGGTCCGCCGCTAAGCCTAGACGACAAAGCAGAGATGGGCACACGACGTTGCGTGGGACGCCCTGCCGGCCTCCTCTACATACGGATCCCTCTGTTCTCATTGTCTGAAGGATGACAGGCCCTAGGACAAAGAAGAGCCCTTGTCTCCGAGGTGGTGAGGGAACGCGGGGGACCGGTCAGGTGTGGAGCCATGGGTCTCGTGCACACCCGCCGCAGGGCTGGTTCATGGTCCAGGAGCTGTGGGCAGGTCGTCTGTGCACACCTGGCCATGACACACCTGGCTGGCCCTCTTGGTGGGGAGGCCTGTGAGCCTGGTGCACCTGTCCCCCACCTACCCCTGGAGGAGCAGCCACGTTCAAGCCTTTCCACGTCCGACCCTCAGGGACAGTTGGGAACCTGGGTCAAGAGAGGCAGGGACTGGCCCAGGACAACTCAGGGGTGCAGATTCCAAGGAGCTGCTCTCCAGTCCTAGGCCAGTCCCAACCCTCCCATGAGGTTTGCTTTGGGGGTGAGAGCCCCTCAGATCGTCGGGAAGAACTACCCACCCGTCCCATGTGGGGACATGACCTTGGCATCCCCAGGCACGTAGAGGCACGTGCACCCGCACACCCACTCCCACACACACACCCACACCCACACACACACCACTCTGACTGCCCAACTGGGGGTCAGAAGGGGAGGAAACCCTGGGAGCGAGGTGGGTGACAGGGGGGAAAGAAGAAACAGGTTGCAGACAGCTGGGCCATGGGGCAGGGCATCAGGACTCCTGGCAAGGACACAGATCCATAGCATGGGGAGGGGAGACAGGCCAGGCTGAGGGTCAGGGGTCCCCAAGGGGCCCAGGGCGGTTGCCAGGGCACTGGGAGAGGACAGGGTCTGGGTTCCAGTGTCCATCACCAACCTGGGCACTTGGAAGCAGGAAGAGATACCCACCCCCAAGTCCAGAGGGGCTACAGCACAAAGGCCTCAGCTTACTTTTCTGTCACTTGGGCTGTAGAGATGCAGTGTCCCTAGGGTCCCACAGGCTTGTGGGAGAGCCTGTTGGCCTTGGATCTCCATCCCCGACCCCCTGTGCTCCCAGTCCTGGGAAAATGCTTTGTACTCCCTCGAGGTCCTTCGGAGCAGGGGACAGACTGGGGGCTTGGGGGGCTGAGGACCTGGGTACGCAGAACGTGGCAGAGCACTGACCACTAGCCTGGGGACCAAGGCCAAGACCCTCCTTGTTGCAGCCTCCGGGCCTCCATTTGGAAGAGGGTCCAGATTCAGTGCTCTGGTCCGGGTGACAAGGCCTTAGGAAGGAACGGAGCCCCAGGACAGAAGAGGGAAACACGGACAAGAGAGGCTTCTGAGGTTTCTCACATCACCCCTGGAGTCCACAGATCCTGCTCCTGTGAGAGACACAGAGACAAAGACAGAAACAGAGAAGGAGACAGAGAATGAACACACGACAGAGGGAACCAGAAGAAGTCACAGACTTTCCTCCATCAGCTTGGAAATGACATCCCAGCCTTTGGCCCCATTCTCTTCCTGAGAGTGCGGTCACACAGGCCATCCACCCCGGAGGGGAGGTGATTCCATAGGGATCTGTGACCAGGATTCGGGGATGCTGGGAGCGACTGTGGGGACTGCTCAGCACATGGGCACAGATGAGTCCCTGGGACCTGAGCCTAACCCTAATAGAAGCCCCTGGAAGTCTGTGCTGTGAGAGGACAAGGTCAGAATCAGTTCATTACAACCTTTCCATGGGGGCTGGGACACAGGCAGGAGGGGGGTGGCCTTGCCCAGACCCCAGAGCAGACCCAGGCCCCTCTGAGCTGTGCTCCATGTCCCGCCCAGCCCCTGGCTCCTCCTTGCATTGCCAAGTGTGCCCCAGCCTCCTGTGATAGCAGGTCCGGAATGTATGTAGAGGTCCTACCCCTGATGGCGTCCCTAGGAGTAGAAGCCAGAACACCCCACTGTGCAGATGGGGAGCCTGGGGAGGCCCTGAGAGGCACAGGGTCTGTCCAGGGTCACAGCCCTGGGCACGCACAGGAGCCCAGTCTGAAGCCAGCTCTGTGTCCTCACAGCGGGGACACCAGCTGCACCCAGGCCTTGGGAAGGCTGTGGGGGGGCTGTGAGGGAGTCACTGTATGGATGGGGCATGGTGGGAGGGGGAGCATTGAGCAGCTGGGGGAGGGGGCCCTCGGGGGCGGGGGTCTTGTGTGAGGAGGAAGTTGGGTAAGGGGACCCCAGGCAGTGGTGACCTCACTTCCCTGACAACAGAGTCCAACAGAATTTGGAACCCCGGTAACCAGACACCCACATTCCAGAGACAGCCCCCTGCCCAGCTCATTTCGTCGGAGATCATCGAACCATGAACATGTGGGCTTGTTGCCTCCCTAAATCTGGATGCTGCAGGCTGAAGAAAGCCCGCCCTGCAAACGCTGGCCCCCGCTGGGGATGTCCGATCAGGGCTCCCCACCGCCTCTGGCCGTTTGGCCGGAAGGTCCGACAGGTGACACCAGGAGGCCCAGAGCCGGCCACCCAGGCCCACAGGGTCTAATCCACCTGTGCAGCCCCAGGTCCCCTCCCCTCCGTGTGTGTGTGTGTGTGCGTGTCTGTGTGTGAGTGCGCGTGTGTGCGCGTTTGTTTAAAGAGGGGTCATGCGGGGTGGGGCCACCCTGAGCAGGAGCAGGCTGATGAGGGGTCAGATTCCCAGTGGGCAGGTCATGTTCAAGGGCAAGGCTGGCTGTGTGGGATGGGGTGTGCGGGCGCTGCCCCTTCTACCCAGGGTTTATCCCGATAGCCCTGCAGGGATGGGTCACTGCATCCCGGGTGCAGGGCTGTGCACTCACAGGTCTGTGTCTGATCTGGGAGCAGCAGGGGGACTGGGCAGGAGGACAGTGAGGATGGCCAGGCAGGGCTGTGCTGCCTCCAGCCGGCTACCCGTCCCTGTCTTTGCAGAAGGCCACGGATGACCTCCCGAGGCGGCTGGCGGACATGCCCTCCTCCCTGATGGCGGGGTTGACCCAACAGGCATCCCCAAAAACAAGTGCTGGGGATTGCCGAGCAAGACCTCCAACACCACCCAGACCACTGTCCCAGGTGGTTGGTCACCGGACAGTGGTCTAGGAGTCGGAGCCCACGGAGACCGAGCCCGAGGGTGAGAAGGCTGGGGCTGGGTGTTTGTGGTGTGTGGGGATGGGTCGGTGCTGGCCCCACAGGGACGAGCCCCCAGAGGCTGGTGTGGGGCCTGGAGCAACGACTGGGCGCAGAGCACCCAGCGGGTGGACTGCGGTCGGGGAGACGCCCCGGGGAGGGCTCCTTCGTGGCTGCGGCTTCTCTGGGAGGCCCTGGGTGGGTTCTGTCTCCACGGAGAGCGGGCACGGGGTGAGCTTTTCTCCTCTCACAGCTGCTCCACCACCTGAGGAGCTAGAGCCCATTCCAACTCCATCGGTAGCTCTGGACGGAGGGGTGTTGGCTGCGACTTCAGCAGGAGACCAGGAGCAGGCAGGTGACCCAGCACCCACCCACGGACAGCCTGACGCAGACCAGGAAGAACTGGCAGCTGCCCCTGACCCAGCTCCTGCCGTGGATCCTGCCCCTGACCCAGCTCCTGCCCTGGATCCTGCACCTGCCACTGCTCCAACCCAGCTCCTGCCCCTCCTCCTACCCCTTCCCCTGCCCCTGCCAGAGCCACTGCCCCTTCCCCTGCCCCTGCCCCTGCCTGAGCTCCTGTTCCTGCTCCTGCTTCTGCGCCTTCCCCTGCCCCTGCCTGAGCTCCTGTTCCTGATCCTTCTCCTGCTCCTGTCCCTGCCCCTGCCAGACTCGCTGCCCCTTCCCCTGCCCCTTCCTGGGCTCCTGTTCTTGTCCCTGACCCTGCTCCTGCTCATAACCCTACCCCTGCCAGACCTGCTGCCCCTTCCCCTGCCCCTGCCTGAGCTCCTGTTCCTGCTCCTTTTCCTGCTCCTGTGTCTGCCCCTGCCCCTGCCAGACCTGCTGCCCCTGCCCCTGCGCCTGCCGGAGCTCCTGTTCCTGCTCCTTACCCAGGTCCTGCCCTAGATCCTGCACCTGCCACGACTGCTGATCCTATCCCTCCCCTTGCCCCTGCCCCTGGCCCTGCTCTTACACCTGGCCCTGCCCCTGGCCCTGCCCCTATCCCAACCCCTGCCCCTACTCCTGCTCCCGCAGGGCTCCCAAAGCCACATCCAGAGCCCACAGCCCTGCGGGGAGAGCTCCTTGTACAATTGCCCTTAGTTCCATCGCCGGACCCCGACGCCCCGCCAGATTGTTTCACCCCCTCCCCCTATATTCTTTCTCTCTGGTTCATATTGTTCTGGTTCATATTGTTCATTTTCATGTTCTGTATACTGTTTATTATTTGTTTTAAATAAAATTACTTGTTTTCAACTGAACATGTGATGAGCATAAGTACATTCCCAACGCTGTGCCACCACACCCCAGAACATTGCTGCGGAATATCTCGTGTCCCAAAGGAGTCCCCGAACCAGAAGCCCCCCTGCCCATTTCTCCCCCAGCCCAGACCCTGGAAACCCCTAAGCTGCTTTCTCTCCCTATTCTTTTACTTGTTCTGGATGTTTCTGTACGTGGAATCATGCAATAGGAGCCTTTGTGTCTGCCCACTTATTTTCAAAGGGGACTCGTTTTCTTCTGTTTATTTGTCATAAAATTTCCCTTATTCGATATTGAAATCCCCGATTGATTACAGATCAGATGTAATCAGAGAGGCCACTTTAGGAATTATGGGCACAGGGACGCCTGGGTGGCTCAGTCGTTAAGCGTCTGCCTTCGGCTCAGGTAATGATCTCAGGGCCCTGGGATCGAGCCCCGCATCGGGCTCCCTGCTCCGTGGGAAGCCTGCTTCTCCCTCTCCCACTCCCCTTGCTTGTGTTCCCTCTCTCTCTGTGTCTCTCTCTGTCAAATAAATAAATAAAATCTTTTTTAAAAAAAGGAATTATGGGCACAATCTCGGGGCGGAGACCCCTGTTCCTGCTGGGACACCACAGCCTGACCCCAGACAGGAAATGGCTGGTTACTCCTGTGGCCCACACAGAAAACAGGGAAATGAAGAAAGCTGGAAGACACACCACAAAGCAAGGCCAGAGAAAGGTTTCACCTGACTCTGGTCCAAACCACGCTCTGAGTCCCACCCAGGAAGGCACGTTCATACCAAGAGGAGCTGACACGCACCCGGATACAGACCTTTCTTTTCCCTTGACTGGGGGGTTGGCCAAGGTGGAGAGCGGTTTGTGGACCTCCGTGGTGTTGCTCACAATGACCACTGCCCTTTTTGAGCAAATACCATGGGCCAGGAGGGTGCGGTTGCTTGACCGACCTCCAGTGGTTCGGCTTCACTTACAGAGAGGGAGGGCCTGAGGCTCAGAGCACAAGAACTCAAACCCCAAAGCTCCCCTAGCTCCAGAATAGGCCTCAGTGCCAGCTGCAGCCCCTAAGCAGACCCTGAAGGCTCAGGGTCCCACCAGTGAGGGGCTGGGGGGGGGGGCGATGAGGGGCCTCACCCAGAGTCTCCCAACAAACGGCAGCTGAGAGTCCGGCCAAGGCAGGCGGTGGGACTGCCGCTGGCTCCTGCCAGGCTCCTGGCAGCATGAGCGATGGCAGGCTGAGCGATAAGAAACTAATAATTTTTGTTTCCAGCTCCCGCGGCCCGGCGCCAAGGGAAGGCTGGGCCACAGCCTCCTCCTCACACTGAGCGGCCAAAACCCTTTATTGCACAAATTATTAACGACCAAAGAATGAATGACTGTGTAATCAGATCAGGGCTGCCAGCACTTCTCATTTCGTTTATTTGTATAAATTCTGAAGCCAGGGTCTACCTGAGCTCAGAAAGTCAGTCTCATGCTAGACGGGTGTGCAGGGCCCCACCTAAACAGAGCACACCCCTCTCTCACCCTCACCCAGGACTCCACGGGGTGCTGAAGACAGAGGGTGTCGAGGAGGGGGACAGGGAGGTCGGTCTGACTGAGCTGGGCCCCGGGGCCAGGGTCGGAACTCTGTCCTTCAGCCTGCCTCAGGGCCATCTCCTACCCGTTCTCAGGGCCAGGGGTAGCCCAGGGCTTGGTGGCGAGAGAAAGCTCCCCTGTCCCTGCATGAAAGCCTCTGATCCCTACCTGTCTTTACCCTTCTTCCCCAGGGCCTGCTTTGTCACACTGATGGTCCAGGCCAGCAGCAGCCCCAGGCTCCGTGCCCCACTCTGTCCGCTTCTCCTGCCTGGCCTCCCATCCTCTTTCCCCTTCTCAGGCTGATCTCTCCCCTGCCCTCCCTTTTCCTGTCCTGCTGCTGGGCTGTGCTGTCCTCCCTTGGGTGCAGGGACTCAGGCCATGAGGTTCCTGTGGCAGCGCGGAGGACTGAGCTGCCTATGGCCCTCTCACAAGCCCACTTTTAATCCCACTGACCTCTCGTTATACTACAGAGCATAAATTCAGATTTGGAGAGCTTATGTCCCATCATAAATTGGGCTGGCAGACTTCCGATCAACAAGATAAAGCTGTCTCCTGGGAGGTGGGTGTTTTATTAGTCTTGGCCTCAGTGCTGCAGGCACTGGGACTGGGGGAGGGGGGTGAGTCCTCTGCTCTGGAACCCTCCCGTGCAGTTCAGAGCAGCCTGATGGTGCCCAGGGATCTGAGTGCTTCCTATCACATGGGCAGGCACCAGGAACCTAGTCATCCCCTGGACCTGGGCTGTAAATGCCCTTAGACCCCCATCCCCACATCACCAATCTGAGTGGCCACTACTCAATCCCTAGGCTGGGCACTCGAGGGTCAAGACAGAGGCTCGGTGTGCACCCAGGCATGTGCATGTCTGTGCCCCACCCTCCCTGGTAGACCTTTGAGAACCTGGCCAGAGCCAGAGAAGGGTTGGGGTATGGGGGGAGCAGCTGGACCTGCCTGGAAACCCTGGGGGCAAAATGGCTGGAGGAGGGGGGCCCAGAAAGAGGGAAGTCAAACCCCCAGCTCCAGAGATGTGATGGCCTGGTCCAGCTTTACTTGCAGGTGTAGACACAGGCAGAGTCCCTACAGGCAGAGATGGGGAGGTCTTGGCAACTAGGGCCACTCTGGGCCTGGGCTCCTGCCACTCACCCAGAACTGGGAGTGATGTCTGCTGGCCTTGCCTGCCCCTCCCTAGAGGTCAGGTCTTTCTTCAAAATCTCAGTCTCTGTCAACACCACCTCCCTCTGCCACTGCCACTTCCAGCTCAGCTTCCGTACCAGCCTGCCAGAATCACTTCTCAGTGAAGTCACCCAAATCAGCATCCCCAGGGGGGCTCCACTTGGCCCTTCTGAGCACCCTCGTCTGCCCAGGGCCTCAGCAACACAGTAAGAAACCTGTGGGTCCAGGGTATGTGCTGGTGTTCTGGGGTGTAGGACACCCTGACAGGAAAGGAAGGCAATCCAGGGAGGCTTCTTGGAGGAGGGGTTGCTGCTGTAAGTCTTGAAGATAAGCAGGTGGGAGAGGGCCAACATCACCACCAGGCACAGAGAGCATAGAACCTGGATCCCTGGTGCCTTTAGAGACGACAAAGACATTTTACTTTGATTTCCCTTAAAACCAGAAGGAAAAAAAATAATATAATAATAATGAAGATTAAATAATATATCTATCATGGATTATATTTGTCTTTATATCAATAGGGTTATAAAATATAATTTAAAATTTTTCAATGGAGGAAAGGACTCCCAAATGCAGAAGTTGCTACACAAGTGGTAACGGGGCCACAGAATAGTGATATTAGGGAGTGACGCTCCTGGGCAAAGGCAACAACTCAGCCATGCTCAGACACTGAAGAAGACAGGGAAACAGGAAGTTGAGCCCACGGGCGGAGGCAAGGCCTGGAGGCCAAGGGTCCCAGACTGTTCCCAAAGGAGCCCCTGGAGAGCAAGTTGGCCAGATGTGCCCATCAGGTACTGGATGAGTGGGGGCAGAGTCTGGGAGTATCACAGAAATATCATAGGTGAGAGGGGCCAGACTAGGTATTTGAAGGAAAGGGATCTAGAAGGGAGCACATATGAGGTTTGCTGATTGGCTAATGGGGAGGAGTATGGTGCCTGCTCTCTGAGGGACTGCGAGCGAGATGGGGATGACAGCATGGCGGTAGGAAAAAGACTCAGGGGGCTGTGGGGTGGATGCACAGGGCAGGCTATTATATTATTTTCTTCCTTCTGGTTTTAAGGGAAATTAAAGTAAAATGTCTTTGTCGTCTCTAAAAGCACCAGGGATCCAGGTTCTATGCTCTCTGTGCCTGGTGGTGATGTTGGCCCTGCTCCCACCTGCTTATCTTGAGTGTCTGGACTGAAGCTAGAGACTCAGGTTCATAGTCTGTAAAGGAAACCACAGAAGTCTTATGAAAGAGAAGAGTGCCTAGTGTAGAACCCACCCACTTACCCAGTCACCCATCATCCACTCATTCACGCATCAGTCCATCCCCCCACTCATCTACCCCTCAACCCAGCCTATGTTTGAGGGGTGGGTGAGGCAGGAATGAGAGGCGAGGCTGATCTGAGGGGATGGTCTCAGGGCATGTGCCCATGAGTGAAGCCCATCTAATACATAGCAAGGCGTCAACTAGAAGCACTAAGAAAAATCCCAATGTATTGAGGCCAAAATCACGCTATCAAGCAGAAGCTGACAATTCGCTGAGGACCATGTTCCTGGATGGAAGATGGGATAACCCAGCAGGAGTTCTGGCTTTGCCCCTCACCAGTCATGAATCACCCTGTCACGTCTCTGAGGCCCCGGGAGCTCAGGAGCCCACATATACCTGCTGGACCTTAGACACACAGTTACTCAACTGCCGACATGTGGCAGACTCATATTTTGGCAAGGCCACCCAGTCTGGAAGAATGGTCTGTCTGTTCTCCTGGGAGGGGTCTATAGCACGCTGACCTCTGTTAGCATCTGCATGTACACAGAGCATCAAAGGTCAGGATCCTTTGTCCTGAGCAGGGCATGAGGACTCCACATTTGGGGATGCCCATATTCCTCTATGCAGAGGTAAAACCCCCTCAGACCAGCCCCAGTCCCTCCGGTTGCCTCTTCTGCTCCCACTTCCCCCAGGCCCCCAAGCAGCCTAGCCAGTCTGCAGGTGGGAAGGCCCCCAAGGCCAACCTGGGACTATTAAATGCCCCGGAGAAAGTGCCAGGTTGTGGCCTTGGACAGAGCCCTGGAATCGCTGCCCCTCCCCTGCCGGAGGTAGGTGTGGGTCTGGCCTCTGCCGATGGGCTCTGCTCAGGGTCTCAGCCCATACCAGACTGTGCTCTTCAGCCTGCCCACTTCTGAGACTGCACCTGGGGCACTGTGCATAACTTCACACGGTTGGGCATCACAGAGTTCCTGTTCTCATGGCACAGTGTGCGGGGCCACTCCGCGCAGATGGTGAGTTGACCCCATGGAGGACTTAGTGGGTTGCAGTAATAAAGGAACCCTCACACCCAGGGGTGCCTGGGTGGCTCAGTTGGTTGAGTGTCTGACTCTTGGTTTCGGCTCAGGTGGGTCTCAGGGTCATGAGATTGGGCACCCGCATTGTGCTCCCCACTCAGCATGGAGTCTGCTTCCCCTCTCCCTCTCTGTCTGTCCCTCCCCCCACCAAATAAGTAAATCTTTAAAAATAATAAAAATAAAGGAAACTCACACCCAGACAGGCACTCACAGATGTCAGTGCATTCGGGGCACCCCACAGGGATGTGACCAACTCAACCAGCCCTTGGAGGGATGGGCCCACTGGCAAGGAGGACCGGGCCTTGGATGGGGTCAGGCTAAGTCGATGACCTCAAACAGCCAGCCTGGGCTGGACTCGTGAAATCGTGAATTCACTGACCACCTCGGCTTGCTACTTCTTGAGGCGACAAATCCATGCCGTCAAAGTGACTGTTGGTCTTCCTGGTGGCCCTGACGGTGGGACTGTGTGTGAGGTACACCCAGACCACCCCTCCTCCCAGCGCAGGCAGGCGCAGAGTTGCAATCCTGCTGCAGCATAGTGGATGAGGCCTTGCCAAGAGGCTTGAGAACTTTTTCTCTCTCTCTCTGATGAAGAGGATGCCTGTGGCCAAACTCTTGAGAATCTTCTGGGGACAGGAGGGTATTCAGAGTCCTGCCTGGGCAGAAGCCCAGTGGACAGGTGCTGGGAGAAGAGGTGAGCAGGGATGGGGCTTCCCCAGGGCAGGGAGGCCAAGCTGGGCTGAGTGGGCCACACCAGGATGGACCCCTGTATGCAGCCCTCAAATGCTGACACGTGGGTATGTCAGAAAACAAAAGTCCTGCTCATAGGGAGCTCACACTCTGCAGGAAGTCCAACGTATTAACAGTTGCTCCCAGAGCCAGTCTGGACTCCCTGTGCAGCCTGGGAGTCTTTCAGAGCTGGGCCTGGAGACAGCAGCTGTAGCCTCCCACCCTCCTAGCCCTCCACCAACTGACCCCTCACCTCCCGTTTCCCTCTGCCTCCAGGCTTTCTGTGCTGAGGGTCCCCACCTGAATGTCCCCTCTTCTCCTTCAACTTCCACCTGGCAGTCCTGGCAGAGAGCCCACGGGAGCCCATTCTGCCCCATCATGCTCATCATGCTCAACTCCAAGGCCCCTCCCACATCCAAGCCCACTCCTCCCCCAGTACCCACTCCCCCCCATGGGAGCCTGACCGCTGCCCTACGACTCTGAGGACAGCACCTCCTAATGTCTCTATCAGGACTGTGGTCACAGGTCTGCCCAGGCCAAGACAGCTGACCATGCAAAGAGTACACATGTGACCAGCCGAGTTGGGATTGACCCTCCAGGGCCTATACCCCCACAATGAGGAGCGTGGGTCCCTAAGGCCTTCATGTGGGATCTACGCTGACTATGAGCTGATGTGGACAGCAAGACTGTGGTCACAGGAGGAGGGAAGCACATTCACATATAAGCACACAGTATGGACACACACGAGCACACAGGAAACCCTACACTCTCAGGTAAGGGTCTCCTCGTCTCTCACACTCAGCCCCTGCTGGCACATTCCTGGGACGTAGGGGTGTAATGGGACTGGAGCTGAGTCTGCGTGCTGCACCCAGCTCTACTACTCCACTCTGGTCATCTCCCTGACCTGACATCTGAAAGAGGGGGTGACTGGTGCTGCAGAGGCTTGTGCCATGAGGGATGAGGACCACGTGGGGCTTTGGCACCCACATCCACCCAGCAGGGCACCAGCTGCGTCCGGGGGTCCCCCCAACCCCGTTTCCACCCTAAGCCATGTCCAGGCAGTAGGCTGGCAGTGTCGACAGGGAGAGAAAGGGGTGACACCAGCCCTCATGCCCATTCACTGGGATAGATTCTTTGGTCCCGAGGGGCCCTGGAAGACTCTGCTCCTGCCCTTTACTTGGCCCTACCTTGGAGTGGACCCCCCAGGTCCTGCACTCTGGGCCCATTTATGGAGAAAGCATCTAGGGTGTGCCAGGCCTGCCTCACCGTGCTGACCAGGGCACATGTAGCCACATCTTACCCTGACTGCTCTCCTCTGAGCCAAAGGGAACCCACAGATTTTGAGCCCCTATCTCATTTTTCAGATGGAGAAACTAAGGTCCAAAGAAGGGCAGCGAAGACTGGGTCATTCAGTGGCTAGCCAGGAGGACCGAAATCTCAGGCCCCTGCAGAGTCTGCCGTCCTTACCACCTGTGTCAGCCTACCTCGGCATAACCCTGGCCAAGAAGGGTCCACAGCCCCCGGCAGGCTGCTCTGGGGCAGGTGCTGCTCTCTGTCCCCAGTGATGCCAGCAAGTGGGTGTCTTCGTCCCTCCTCAAGAGGGGCCAAGCAAGCAGAGCCAGTGGTAGCCAGACTCCGACCCATGTTGCCAGACCAGCAACTTCCTCTGTACGACATCAGTGTACCCAGCGCACCCTGTGTGTTGAGCTCATTTGTGTCCTTGTATTTGTGTCTGAGAAAGTGTGTGTGTGTCCCAACTTCTGTGTAACACAGCAGGTGAGTATCGTGTAACCAGTGCTCTCCGGCAGCGTGTGCCCTGTGGGTGCCCCAAGTCTGCACACCCACGGGAGAATGTAAGGTTGACCCTAGGTCCTATCTCTTTCTCCTTTAAATGGCATATGTTAAGGTCAGTGAACAGACTGGGCTCTGAAACATCTCTACTCCTGAGACGGAGACGGCATGGCCTGCCGCCAGCTCGGGACTGGCCAAAGGTAAGGCATGTCCTCGCAGGGCAGCCCCTCCTGTGTCTGACCTGCAGCTGGAAACAGACACATTCCTCCTGGAAGCTCCTGCCACTCTTGCAGGGAGTCTGGGGGAGCCCCAGCTGACTCACCACCGACCTTTGACCTCACAGGTTAACCCTTCCTAAACCAGACCCTTGCCCCAGCCATGCTGTCTTAGATATGACAGCTGTATCCAAATGGAGCCCATGGTGCAGGCCTGTGTGTCTACGGATGTTTTTGCACAGGTCTTGGTGTCCTTCCTCTGGCTGTGCTGTACGTGAACACATACACTGTCCGTGCACGTGTGTGGTCAAGATGTCAGCATCCGTGCAAGCCCCTGTCCTGCGCCTGCGCTTTTGAGAATGTACCCTGTCGTATGTATCTGTTGCTGGCTTCGGGTGCTTGCCTGAGGACACGGACGTGTACACAAGGATGTACTTCCTCAGAGACGTGTCAGCTGTGCTCACACCTGTGTGGGCTGTCCCTGCATGCCTTCGCGTGCCTGGCATGTCTGGGCCTGCTCTCCCACCCTGACAGTCACCCTGGATGAGCTCAGGAAGACTAGGCTGAGGGAGCAGGCCCAAGGATGCACCTGAGGTCCAGAGACACACTGCTTTCCTCTGCATCTCCCAGCCTCACCTCGGGATCCCTCTCCCTGGGGCTGCACATCTGGTGCTCAATAAATGACTGGTGAACGAATGGATGAAAAGGGGCTCTAAGGGGCACAGTCTGGAGATGGGGGTAGGCAGGCCCTCCAGGATGGGAGCGAGGCTACTGGCAGGAGCGCCAGTCGTGGACTGGGTCGGAGAGCTCCAGAAGAGGCGGTCAAGGCTGGCCGAGCCCGGGTTGGGGGCAGCAGGGTCTGCGGGCCGCCCCTGCGCACTCCCCGATGTCTCGGGTCACCTTCTGCACCGCCAGGGCCAAGCTGCCCAGCAGGTTATTTATGACCCCCTCCCCCTCCCTGGTGGCGGCGGCGGCCATGGCGGCGGCGGGGGCTCAGGCCTCCGCCCAGCGGCAGAGGGCCCCCAGCGGGGGGACCTCGAGCAGCGAGGGGGCCGCCCCATGGCCACGAGGAAGGCAGGGGCGGGGCCTCTGAGGGCCGGAGGAGGGGTTTGGGCAGCCGCTCCCACCTGCGTTTCCCAAGGAAGGTGCCGCCAGGCCTGAACTCCAGGCGGGGGGAGGTTCTAGAGCCAAAATTCTGTCCTTCTGACCTCTGGCTCCAGTCAGAAGCGCAGAGCAGGTGCCAAACCAGGACACAGGTGGACAGGAGGAAGAAAGTGAGCAGATCCTTGTGGCAGGGGTAGAATGCCCAGGAGTAAGGATGCCTGATCCCTGTGGGAAAGTGGCTCTGATCCTGTGGGCAGAGAGGTCTACTTCCCATGAAGAGGGGGAAACAGGTAGGGGTGGGGGTAGGGGTGAACTGATCAGCCAAAGCCCTAGAAGGGGGTCTCCTGAAAGTCAGGGTGTGGCCCTTGGAGGAGAAGGGGTCCTGCAGGGAGCTTTGAACCCAGTCATGGTCATTTTAGGAAGCCCCTTGATCCTCCAGAGAGAGGTGGAACCAGATAGTAGCATGGAGGTTAGGCTGGGTGAGCTAGGTTAGTTTAGCCCCCTTACCTTGCCAGCTGGGTTCCACTTCCGAAAGCCAGAGTTGGGGCCTTCTTTGCCCCTCCTTCACCACTGTGGGCCTGTTCAGGATGAAAGAAGTCAGGGGTGAGTCAAGGGTGGTCCTGCAGAAGGGAAGGGAGGCCCCCTCCACAGGCTACATGGTACCTTCTCAGATCTAGAGATAAACTGCACTAGCCTTCCCTCCCCAAACCTCAGTTTAAAGGTCAGGGGTTAGGAGGCCTAAGGGTCAGTGAATAGGTGCAGGCAAACATGAGAAGAGCTGAGTGGAGGGGACCATCTCTTGAAAGCGGTGTCAGGGCTGTAGCCGGACAGTTGGCCTCACGCTGAGCCCTGATAACCTCTCCACACTGTGCCATGACCACAGCTTAGCATGATGGCTCCTCTGTGGGCCTTGGCTCTTGGGCAGGAACAGCCTCCTGCATCCATTAGACATGGAGGGAGCACACCTGAGAGCAAGACGCGGACCACAGAAGGTGAGTGTGCACCTAGGGTCAGGCATGTGCAGGTGTCCAGTTTGCACGGAGAGCAACTGGGCTGAGGGTGGCACACCATAGAGGACCACTCACTTTCACACCCACATTCACACCTGGCCCCTTAAATCCCAGCAGGCAGATGGACAAAGAGTAGAGCAGAAGGGGGATACAGAGGTTTGGGTGCATAGGTTCCCAGACACGTTCCTGGTCTCAGCCCAGACCTTGCTCCCCGAGTCAGTCTTGGGGCTGGCTGGTGCCTCGGTTGCAGATGATCTTGGCAGTGTGCATCAGCAAGGGAGAGCAGAGCAGGAGCCAGTGGTCAGGCTCATGCCCAGCTGGTGCAGGTGCCTGGGAGGAGGTGGGTGAGGGTGGGGTGCTCCCTCACTTCCATCACTCCCTTGCACAAGGTGCTCATGCAAGCACGCCTGTGGTCCAGCTCAACCCCCCAGAGCCTGGTCAGAGAGATGCCCACAAAAATGCCTTGCCAAATGCATCTCAGTGGGGGTCTAGGCGCTGGGATGGGATCTGAGGCTACTTTCTAGCTTGTTCAGAATAACACATCAGAGAAAGACAAACCTGTCTCATCAGCTATTAGTAGGTTTCTGTTTCTCTTCCTAATGCTTCTACTGCAAGGCTGGCATGCTGGCCTGCAGGGAGATGGGAGTTGAACACCAAGGGACAAGCCACCCTCATGCCAGGACTGGGCCAAGGCTGACCTGCTTCCTCAAGGCACCAAAGTGGACATGAGTGTAGAGGGTTTCTCTTCCCCAGACTGGCTCATACTAGGGAACAGAAATGTGCTCAAGTGTGCAATCTCGCACTCATCGGCCCCTCTTCCTCCCCACATCTTCCATCCCTCAACCAGACTGCGTCTAGCCCACCTTCCTGCCCCACAGCATGGCTCAGATATTGTTTGTCCTGGAGTCAGAGAGCCTGGATTTAAAACAGCTGTATGACATCAGGAGAGTTACTTGACCTCTCTGTGTCTCACCCTCCTCATCTATAAAATGAGAATAATGAGGAAAACTCATATTGAGACGATCAAGTGAACTAAGGCATGTAAAGTGCAGAGTAGTAAGGTGGCGGTTATTGACAGCATCGTTGTCGTGTTGTTCACAGAACATGAAACCTCCCCAACACATTTGCAGAGGCCACACACCACAAACCCACAGCCTCACACCCTGCAGATGCAGAGGAGACCACCCACGCCCGACACTGATGCCCACCACCCACCGCCGCTGTGAAAACACTCCTACCCAGAACCGCCAGGCCAGCGGGCCGCTCCTAATCACAGGTCCCTCCTGCGCCAGGAGCCCACTCTCGGTCCTGGGCCCGCCCCCTCCCCAAGTGTAGTCCGGGGCTCCCAGCTGCGCCCCATGACTCCCTCAACGATGGCGCGGTCGGGGCGCGCAGCTTCTCGCTAGCGTACGCTCCTTCGCACACCCTTGCGCGCTTGGAAATAGGGCAGGGGCGCAGCCCTGTCCCACCGCCCCCGCCGCCAGCCGTGTGAGCCCAGTCGGCCGTCACGCACCCCCTGCTGGAGCCCGCGCCCGCCCGCCCGCCGAGCCCGGGCCATTTAAATGGGCCAAGTTGTGGCGGCGGTGGCGGCGGGAGTCTCCCAAGTCCCTGCCGGGCGGGCGCGCCCCAGTGTACGCGGGTGCGCAGCCGGGGCGCCGGGGCGGCGAGGTGGGGCTGGGGCCTGGGACCCCCGGGCGGGGCGGGGCGCAGGGCCAGAGACTTCTGGACTCCACTGCCCGGCTGGGCCCTGCGGGCGGACCAGCGAGCGGGGCCGCCCCAGGGGGCGCGGGCGCAGGTGGCCCAGGGTCCTGTGGAGCCCTGGGGCCCCGGGGCTGCGGCGCTCGGCAGGTCGATAGGGGATCGAGAGGAGCTCCCGCAGCACCATGTCTCGGGCAGCCAAGGCCCCGGCAGCCGGCCGAGAAGCGGCCCGTGGTGGCCCGGCGGGCGGCGCGGCCGCAGGTGCCGGGGCGCAGTAGCGGGTAGGGCGCGCGCGTGGCCGGGAGACTCCCGGGCCCCCCGCCCTCGAGACCCAACGCCAGCCCAGGCCCGAGCAAGTGGCGCCGGCGGCGGAGAGCCAGGCTACAAGGCCACCGGCCGTCACGCCAGCGGTCAAGAAGGAGCTCCCAGGCCGCGAAGACCGGGCCCTGGCTCTGGCCACCTTCCATCCGACCCGGGCCGCACTGCCACTGCCGCCGCTCCCAGGCTACCCGACACCGCTGCCGGCCGCGGCCGCCCTGCCCCCGGCCGCCTCGCTGCCCGCCGCGACCGCTGGCTACGAGGCGCTGTGGGCTCCACCACTCCGCTCCCCGCGCGCCTACCTGAGCCTGCACAAGGCCGCCCCGCACCTCCACCTGCCCCGGGGCCCTCTGGCCCTGGAACGCGTCTCAGCCACTGCGGCCGCGGCCCCGATTTCCAGCCGCTGCTGGACAACGGCGAGCCGGGCATCGAGGTGGAGCGCGGCGCCCACCGCGCGCTGCTCTCCGTGCGCAAACTGCCAAGGCAGCAAGGGTCCGTCCATCCGCCACCGCGGCGAGTGGCTCACACCCAACGAGTTCCAGTTCGTCAGCGGCCGAGAGACGGCCAAGGACTGGAAGCGCAGCATCCGCCACAAAGGTGCGGCCGCGGCGGGGGCGCAGGCCGCTACGGTCCCTCCCCTCTGCTCCCCGAGGACCCCTGGGTCCGGACCCCCTCATTCTGCCACCCGGGAGACTCCATCTCCGCCCGGAGAGGGCGCTGCGACTCTGGGGCTGCCGCAGGGACACTCCCTCCCCCCCCCCCCCCCGCCCCCAGCACGGTCGCCTTGTTGGACCCGAGCAGAGCGCCCTCGGCCTCCACCGCCACCTCAGCTTGAGCCGCGGTGCTCTGGGCTCCCGGCTGCACACGAGCCGGCCCCTCCTCCCACTCGGAAGGTCTTTGCGGGATTCCTGGGCTGTGTGGCCCAGGGGAAGTTTAGGGGAACTCGGGAGACGGCGGGAGGCCGGCTGGGCGGGACCCCACTTCCCTCCCGGGTCGGGGAGCCACCAGGTTCCAGCGGGAGTAGAGGGGCCCACGGGCGGCCGGGGTGCGGGTGCGAGTTGCTGGAAGGCAAGGGAAGGTGTAGGGGTGTCGTGGGTAGGTGGGGGCCGCGGGGGCGCGCGTCGGGGCGGGGGCGCGCGTCGGGGCGGGGGCGCGCGCGGAGCTGGCACGGCGGCGGGGCTGGGAGCAGCCTGCTCAGAGCATTCAGGAGTCTGGCTCCGAGGGCGCGTTGCGAGGGCGCCAGAGCAGGCAAACGGGGGAAGCGCAGCGAGCGACAGGGGCGGGGGTGGGGGATCCTTAGAAAGTTGGGGACCCCGTCGCGCTGGGCTTTGAGGCTCGCGGCTCTGCTGTGGCCGCCCTCCTCCCGCTGAGGGCTCAGACACAGCCCTGGTCCCGGCGGCGCCGCTCACCGGCGCGCAGGCTCGACCTTCGTGAACCCTGTTCCCAGTTCCCCCGGACCGGCTTGGAGAGAGGGTGGAGAGCGGGAGGAGGGACGCAGGGGGCGGGGAGGAGGCCGCCCTTGGTCAGGGGCCGGCGCTTGCCGGGATCGTGAGTTTCTGAGCTCCGCAGAACCCCGCGGCGTCCGCGAGGGTGTGGGGGGCGGCAGGGCCAGGGAGCGGGTTCGGAAGTTGGATGTTCCTGCACGTGCCAGGAGGGGGAAACGGCCTTGCAGCTTACTGCGCCCCGAAAGCGCGCCCGTGCGCGCCGGCTCTACCTGTGCCCCAGCCCTGCTCTCTCACCGGTCCTGCCTCGGCTCTCCTCACAGGAAAAAGTCTGAAGACGCTTATGTCCAAGGGGATTCTGCAGGTGCACCCTCCGATCTGCGACTGTCCGGGCTGTCGAATATCCTCCCCGATGGTGAGATGGGGGAGAAAAGTTGGGGCTTTGGGTCTTCCTTCTCCCCTGTGGAGCTTGTGCCTGTTCTCTAGGATCCAGAGTCCTAACCTCAACCCTGCCAGTGTGCAGGAGTGAGCCCCCGCAGGGGCAAATAGGGGAGACTTCGCTTTGGGTGGGAATCCTGGGGCAGCCCTCCGCTCTTTGCATGCAGGACCTGACCATTCCCTATCTTGGAGCTGCTTCTTCTCAGGTCTTGGGGACAGCCTAGGCTGTAAAGGTCTCCTCCCTGGACAGTGCCATCCACCTGGGGCCTGGGACCTTGCCCTGTCACAGGTCTGGGGTGGGGGTGGGGGTGTCACTGTGTCAGCTGGCCTGGCTTGGGAGAGGGGCTGGTCCTAAGGTAACACTTGTTCTGGGATGTGACACTGTTGGCTGGCCTGGATGTACATTCTGGGGTGGTCACAGCTTGGAGGTGAGTAACATGTGTCTCTGGGATGCCAAAAGCTAGAACCCTGCTGGGCAAGGCCCTGGATGTCCAGGAGAGTCTGAGGATACAACCCAGTTGGGGGCAGAATCTGAGCAGTGTGGGCCTTTGGTGTCAAGATCTGGAGGTGGAGGCTGATGTGGGACCCCCAACCCAGTGTAGACATGTATTGACGCCCTCTTTGGCCTAGGGGAGCAGCAGAGATTGGGGTGCTGGGCCTGCCCCTGAAGCACTGTCTTCCACATCCTATGTCCTCCAGGCAGCCATAGTTGGAGGACTGATCTGAAGAAGAAATTGCATCTTGAGAGGAACCAATTTTGAGCTGCTCGGGGAGAGCCGGTTAGGGCCCTGGCTGCTGGTGGTGGTTGGGATTGTGCTGTTATTGCTGGCGTCTGCAGCCCCCCACACAGGAAGGGGTGAGAGAGGACCCAGGACACCACCTTCAGCTTCTTTACTTTGGACTGGAAGTAGGAAGGAGGAAGGGATGTTTTGGTTTCCTCATGGACCCTGGAGGCGGGGAAGCCACAAACACACCTGTGAATACAGACACCAGATCAGACACACAAGTTGGACAGGGGGACGGGGATACAGCCATGCCTCTCCTGTGTGCCTACCCCACACACCTGTCTGCCATGAGCTCGTGGTCAGAGTATGTGTGCACAGGCAGCCCACCTCTTACCTGCTACTACGGTACCTGCCTGGGGCAAGAAGCTGAGCTCCCGCTCCACTTAAGGCACCTTTTCAAGCAGCTGGTACTGGAGAAGAGTCTTCTGGGCACCCTCAAGGCTAGCCTGGGGTTTCTGTTCGGCTTGGATGGTCCCAGCCTGTCTTAACCCACCCTTCCAGAGGTCTCTCACACGAGTGTGGGGTTCAGGTGGCCTGAGCCCAGTATCAATTTCCCCGGGACATTGCTTGGATTGGAGAGGGGTGGGGAGGTCTGGCAGGGATGAGGCCACGACCTCGAACTGCCTACCTGTCTGGGGCTCCCGGGTACCTGTCCTGCATGAGGGATGCCTCAGACCTGGGCCTGCCTCTCCTGAACCTGGTCGCTCCCAGGCCCATCCCTGTACCCTTCCCTTAGGAAGGAGCTACACAGACCCCCTTGTCTTTCCAGCCCCCGCTTTCGCCACATAGAGATGGTCTTCCTCCATCCCCCACAGCCAGGCCCGAAGGTACATACACACCTCACAGCCACAGATACCCCAGGGGCACAATGTGGGTGTGCATATTGGGTGCAGGGATCGTGCAGACATGTAAGATGGCTTTCCTGTTCCCCTCCTTGTGTTCTGAGGCGCCAATCGTTGACTAGCAACAGAGGTTTGTCACAGAGTTTTCAAATCTGTGCGCTGCTGAGCAGGGGTGAGTGGCTGAGGTCTTGGGTGTGCGTAGGAGGAAAGTATGCTCCCTGTCCTTGGTCGGGGTCAGGGCTGCCCATCCTGGTCCCTCTTCCTCAGCTCCCCTCCCACAGGAGCACCTCCAAGAGCCACCGCAGGCCAGCATAGCTGGTCTGGCCTCATCCCAAGTGGCGGTATTACTGCCCTCATTTTCCCCTCCTCCTCGCCCTACAGATGAGAAGCAGAGGGAAATGCATTTCCTTTTCTTCTTAAGAGAATAGTTCAATTAAAGCAGAAAGACAGGAGAGGAGGTCCTGGTGCTTGGGCCACAGGCTAGAGAAGGGCAGACCGGAGTGGGACTTCCCAGCAGTGCACACTTCAGACAGGCCAGCGGTTGTTGAAAACACTGCCCTTGGCGCCCAAGAGCTGGACCAGACAGGCCCTCGCACCTGCGGCTCAACCACTCTCTGCTCTTGCTGTTAGAGCACAGGGCCAAGGCCGGGATCTCAGAAGGGGCCACAAAGCAGGCCATTTCATCTCTCAGGCCTACCCTCAGACTCCCACCCGGCCCCAGTGCTGTCCAGGGTCTCTCACTGAGTATGTTGCAGAGAGGAATACGGAGGGTGTCCCAAGTGGATTCATAAGGGCAAGTATGGGGGAGACTGTGGCTCGCGGTGGGGGGCCAGGAGAGGGGGGCAGTTGTGGTCCCCAGACCAAGCAAGGGGAGAAGACTAGGGCCCCCTGACCCTGTTGGGGCCACGGACCAAATCTGGAGCTGGGGTGGGCTGGGTCTGAAGGGAAGGTCCCTTATTCTGGAGGGCAGGACGATGGTGGCTGCTTAGCAGTCCTTCAGGTCCAGGATGACACGGGTCCAGGGTGAGGCGAGACCCTCCTCCACACTTTCCTCCTCAAGCTCGTGGGTATGATGGCATTGTCCTTGCAACAGGAAAGAGGATGTCCGAGGGTCCCCAGGTGACTGAAGAGATGAGAGAGAATTAGATAATCCCAAGGTCCCTGCCACCCCCCTGAAACAGCAACCCCTTATTAAATGAGAAAAGGGTTCCTGCCCACCCGAAAATAATCAGTAACTTTTCTTCTTCCACTGGGGCAGCAGGACCTAAGGACACTGTAGGGAGCCTTGGTGTATAGTGACCTTGTATAGTGTGCTCTGAGCACGGACAAGCTCGGTGTGGAGTACCCTCCATGTCTGTGCACAGGACATGCCTTCCTGCTCTGATCTCCCAGCACACAGCACACACATGAGCTCCACATCCTCACAACATGGGTGTAGGGAGGGGAGAAGGAGGTGTTGTGGAAGAAATGGAATCTCTGTTTCTGACCCAGAGGGTAGGCTCACTAGGGGCCCATGGGACAAAGGGTCTAGGTTGGTAAGGGCTCCCCATCAAGTGACCTGTGAACCCCGGGCCTGCAGTTTGCAAGGGGTCAGCAGGATCAGGCCCCAGACTCAGGCTCCAAACAACCCGGAACTGGACCCTGCGTGGCACTAGCAGAATAGAAGACAGGACTTGGCAGTGGCTGGGGGTTCATGCAGGAGCTTGTGGGACGGTCCAGCAGACACAAGCACACAGAGGTACCTGCACGCTGAACACGTGGCAGAATGCAGACATGCTGTGTTGTGCACACGTGGTCCCTGGGGCTCCCTGGGGCCGAGAAAGCTGGGGTCTGCCTCCGGGTGGGCACCCCCACACTCCGGCTAGAGTGCAGAGTCTGGACGAGGCAGTGTCACGAGGAGCCTGGCCAGGGCCTACAGCCCTTCACTGCACCCCGCTCCCCGGTAGCAGACCCGGGCCTCATCTTTCTGCTCTTGTCTTCAGCTCCAGCCACTGGGACCCATGTGGACCCCCGGGCCTGTCCTGTGGGCTAGAAGCCCTGCAGCGGGGCCAGTGATGGTGCCTATTTGATCTTAGCAGCTGCTCTGAGGGCTTCCGTCACCTGCACCCTGCCTGAGGCTCGGGCCTGGAGTGCACAGCTCCCAGGACCCTGAGGGTCCTGGCTCAGCCTAACCTTCCTCTCTTCCCTCCCTACCCAGAACCAGGGGCGGCTGGCAGACAAGAGGACAGTTGCCCTGCCCACTGCACGGGTCCTAAAGAAGGAGCTGACCCCCAGCTTCTCATCCAGTGATGGTGACAGCGATGGGAGTGGCCCAGCCTGTGGGCGGCAACCAGGCTTGAAACAGGGGGACACCCCATATGTCCCTCTCATGAGGAGAAGGTACTTTTACTGGGGGCCAGGCTCAGGGGAGGCACCCGGGCTCTGGTCGGGACATCAAGACTGGTGTCTCCAGGTAGCTGAAGGCCAGGCCAGGGCGAGGACCCTTTGCCCTGGGGACAGGGCCCAGGTTTAGCTTGTCATGTCTTGGTGTCTGCCGAAGCTGAAACAGCCTGAACCCCTGACGCCACAAGACCATAGTGAGAACCTACCCTGCCCCCACTTGGAGGGAGGGGGTCGACGAGGTTCCATGTGGGGAAGGAAGGAGGCTCTAGGAAGGGCCAGGGGCTCTCGGAGGAGGGCAGTCAGGGAGACCCAGCAAGGGAGGGCCTGATACCACCACAGCCAGGCAGAGAGAAAGGAGCTGAGCAGCCCCCTTCCCGGAGCTGTCCCTGAAACTCATGCTCATTCTCCTTGGCAGGAGGCAGCTTTCCTGGCTACCCACTGTCCCTTCCAGGCTTGGGGCCACTCTTCCTGACTTCCCACCATCTCCTCTCCTGGCAGAGACACCTCCCACTGTCCACTCACCTCTCCATGCCTCCATCTATCTGTCGTCGGTCCATTCATTTGTCTGTCCATCCAGCACATGTTACTCACCCCCAGAGTTTCTAGGCCTTTTCTCTTCCCACCTAGTCTTTCAACGTGTTCCAACATCTCCTGCCCTAAAATAACCCTCCCAAACCCCCAACACCCCCACTTCCCAGCCCTCATACCCACGCTTGCTAGGGTGACACACCCACACAGGCTTCCAACCACCATCCCTCAGCCTGAGGGTCTTTCTGGGAACACTGCTATGAGTGAGGGGACAGGCAGAGGGCAGAGCTGTTTCCTTACTTGACCTCTCGTTTTGGCA
Source organism: Mirounga angustirostris (assembly GCF_029215605.1). Classification (NCBI taxonomy): domain Eukaryota; kingdom Metazoa; phylum Chordata; class Mammalia; order Carnivora; family Phocidae; genus Mirounga; species Mirounga angustirostris. Next base: position 429,100 of record NW_026991726.1, on the reverse strand, counting down.
TCCCTCCTACCTACAAGTGCGGTGGTCGCTTTCAGGAGGCAGACTGGTAGCAGCTGGGACCCAGGAAGCTGCACCCACCTGGGCTGACTCTGGACCATCGGTGCCGGCAGCGGCCATGGGGCTTGCTCCCTGACCTGTTCCAGCCTGGCTGGAGCAGCTCTAGCAACTAGGAATTTGGTTCAGTTGCATGGCTGATCGCAGAAGAGGCTGCAGCTCCCCTCCCCACCCCCGCCCTCAGCACAATGTGGCAGCTCTCCTGGGTTCGCTGCAACAAGAAGGACAGGTGTGGCAGCCTCATTTCTGTCCTTCCCAATTCCTTTGGTGAGACCAGGAGTCGGCTCCTGCCCCACGGTCCTATCCTGGTGGCAGCCACTGGCTGGTTGAGCTGGTACCAGATAGCACTGGAGACAAATCCAAGCCAACCCAGTTCCCTTGGGGCCAGCGCTCTGGGGAAGATGAGGGCTATGCCATACACACACCCTGCTGTTCAGGTACCAGATCCTGGAGGCCACTTTGACCCTCCGCTTCTTTCCTTGCAGAGTCCACACCCACTGGGACGTGAACATCTCCTTCCGAGAGACGTCCTGCAGGTAGGGTCTGGGCTTATCCCCACACATCGTGCGTGGGCAGGATGGAGCCTTGTTGCTCCATTTCCCGTGGGTCTGCTTCTAAATCTTTCCAGCCTCCCTCCCTTCCTCCCCTCCCTAGTCTGTGGTCTGTCGGTCGGTGTGTGCCCAGGCCCTAACAACAGCACAGGTGGGTTCTGGGCAGCCTAACCCTCCCACATGGGACTGACCATTTGACTCAGTCTGCCCAAAGATGAGGCCATGACCTCCCCCTCCCACCCTCCCAAAGACCCACCCGGAGATGAGGATGGTGATGTGTGCCTGGGGTCTCATAGGATGCAGAGGCGTTCACTAGGGAAAGAGGATGTCTGCAAAGATGTGGAAGAACAAGGGAAGGGGATGTGGGGCTGTGGGGGGCTGGCAGGTCTGGTCCAACTGAATGCTAAGGACTTTGGATGCTGAACCTGTAGGACACGGTGCTCCAGGCAGTGAGGAGCCACCCGAAGTTCTTGGGCAGAGGGGTGATAGAGTGTGTGTTTTGATGGGGTCCTTCTGGAGGCCCTGCCCAGGAGGTTGGAGGTTTGCTCCAGTCTGCAGTGGTTCAGGCTGTGGAAGCATGATGGAAGGCAGGGGGCGGCGAACCCAAGACATAGCAAGGAGATAAAAATGAGGGGACCTGATGAGGAAGTTGGGAGGGCACTGGGGAGACCCAAGTTCTAGATTCCAGATGAGCAAAGGATGGTCAGTCTGTGGATGGAGCCCAGGCTGTGGCTTCTGGTCGGTGTGGACAAGTCCTACCACAGGGCTTCCAGGGAGGGTACAGGAAGGGCCCAGCCTAGGAGACAGTAGGCACCCAGCACAGGCCCAGCTTCCTCAGCCAAAGCTGAGGGGCCAGCCCCCAAGGTGGGAGCCTGTCCTCCCCACTCCCAGCCTGGTTCTGTGCCATATGTATTATTATTTACGTCTCTGAAAATATCTGGGTCCTAGAGCCGAATTACAGTGAAAACATCTTTAAACTTATTTCTACCTCATTTTGAAGTTGCCTGCTCAACTGATCATTTTTATGAACCGTTATGAACATTGATGACATTTTATGAGCCTTTTGCTTGGGAAGCTACAGGATGAATTTGTCAGTGAAGCTTATAGCGAACCCAAGGGAGGTTCCTCCACTCCTGGAATGACTCCTCCTGCCTCCGGTAGCCCTTTCCTCACCCACCCCTGGCCTTGTAAAGTGAGAGAAGGTCCCAGGTATCCAGACAGAGGGTGCCCCTGGTAAGGGACCAAGTCCAAGTGCATGTGGGCTCCTTCAGTCCTGCACAGGCACTAGGGGTGTCTGGGATGATTTTCTGGATTTTACCAGAGAGGAGACTGCGGTTACGGGGCAGGGGTGTAGCGTGCCGAGAGGACTTATAGGCTATCTGCCCCCACCTGCTGATGCGGCACCTTGGCTTCGGGCCAAGGAGGGCTGCAGGCAGCCTGGCTTGTCTCTTCCTGGCTCTTTTGACGCTGTCCCTCTGTCCTTCATCTCTAGTCTCCTCTCTGTTCTTTAGCCTCTGTCCATTCATCTCTCTGCTATTCCCATCCTTTCTGTCTCTGCGTCCATCCATTCAGTAGTGCCTGTCTGTTCATCTGTCATCATCTCTCACTTTGTTTGTCCCTCTCTCTCCACCCATTGGCCTTCACCTGTCTGTCCATCCATCTGTCCATGGGTTCCATCCATTGGCCCACTTGCCTGCTTGGAGCTCCGAACCAATTTGGATATTCTGTTGCACTTCAGGACACGGACAGGAATAGTTTTGCAGTTTCTGTGTTGTGAATTGTCCCTCCTTTATCCACAGATCAGCCCCACCATGAACCTGAGTGGGCCCTGCCGCTGGGGGCGAGCCAGAGGCTGTGGGCGGTCCGTGCTGACAGCCTGAGGAAGCTGGTGGAGCCGGGCCAGGCCCTCTCCTGTGGCCCCTCTCCCGGAGCACCTCCCAGAGGAACGCCTCCCCAGCCCTTCCCACACCTGCTGCTCACCAAGGTGAGCAGGGCCCCCCGTCCCGCCCGGAGGCTCCCCCTCACCTGCGGGCTGGGTGTCTCGGGCCTGGCACGTCCCCTCTACGAACCTCAGGTGTCTCCTGGGGACCCTGCGTGCCACGAGGCCAGGCCCCACACACGGGGTTGCCGTCGGGCCTCTTGGGACCGCTCCCCAACCATGTGGCCAGCCCACGGGGAGGGTGGCCTGGGGCTGAGGCGGTTCCTCTCCACCGTGAAGGAGCTCTCTGCCCCAAGCCTCGGTGTCCTGTGTCCCAGGCAAAGCCGCATTCCTGGCTGTGAGGAGGTTTCAGATTCCATCTGGGGCTCCCATCGTGGGTGGAGCCAGAGCAGGGATCCCTGGGGGCTGGCAGAGGGACCCCAGAGCCACTCAGACATCTGAAAGGTGCTGGCTGGGCTTCATCGACTCCATACATGGACAGGAAGTCCCTTCTAGACATTTTCCATAATTCAGGGAACAGGGCAGACAAATGTCCCTGCCCCGCGGGCCTCTTTCTAGGTGGGGGTCCGCCGCTAAGCCTAGACGACAAAGCAGAAATGGGCACACGACGATCCGAGGGACGCCCTGCCGGCCTCCTCTAGATACGGATCCCTCTGCTCTCATTGTCCGAAGGATGACGGGCCCTAGGACGAAGAAGAGCCCTTGTCTCCGAGGTGGTGAGGGAACGCGGGGGACCGGTCAGGTGCGGAGCCGTGGGTCTCGTGCACACCCGCTGCAGGGCTGGGTCATGGTCCAGGAGCTGTGGGCAGGTCGTCTGTGCACACCTGGCCATGACACACCTGGCTGGCCCTCTCGGTGGGGAGGCCTGCGTGCCTGGTGCACCTGTCCCCCACCTACCCCTGGAGGAGCAGCCACGTTCAAGCCTTTCCATGTCCGACCCTCAGGGACAGTTGGGAACCTGGGTCAAGAGAGGCAGGGACTGGCCCAGGACAACTGAGGGCTGCAGAGTCCAAGGAGCTGCTCTTCAGTCCTAGGCCAGTCCCAACCCTCCCATGAGGTTTGCTTTGGAGGAGAGAGCCCCTCAGATCCTCGGGAAGAGCTACCCACACCGTCCCATGTGGGAACATGACCTTGGCATCCCCAGGCACGTAGAGGCACGTGCACCTGCACACCCACCCCCCCACACACACCCACACACACACACACAACACTCTGACTGCCCAGCTGGGGGTCAGAAGGGGAGGACACCCTGGGAGTGAGGTGGGTGACAGGGGGGAAAGAAGAAACAGGTTGCAGACAGCTGGGCCATGGGGCAGGGCATCAGGACTCCTGGCAAGGACCCAGATCCATAGAATGGGGAGGGGAGACAGGCCAGGCTGAGGGTCAGAGGTCCCCAAGGGGCCCAGGGGGGTTGCCAGGGCACTGGGAGAGGACAGGGTCTGGGTTCCGGTGTCCATCACCAGCCTGGGCACTTGGAAGCAGGAAGAGATACCCACCCCCAAGTCCAGAGGGGCTCCAGCACAAAGGCCTCACCTTACTCTTCTGTCCCTTGGGCTGTAGAGATGCAGTGTCCCTAGGGTCCCACAGGCTTGTGGGAGAGCCTGTTGGCCTTGGATCTCCATCCCCGACCCCCTGTGCTCCCAGTCCTGGGAAAATGCTTTGTACTCCCTCGAGGTCCTTCGGAGCAGGGGACAGACTGGGGGCTTGGGGGCTTGGGGGCTGAGGACCTGGGTACGCAGAACGTGGCAGAGCACTGACCACTGGTCTGGGGACCAAGGCCAAGACCCTCCTTGTTGCAGCCGCCGGGTCTCCATTTGGAAGAGGTTCCAGATTCGCTGCTCTGGTCCGGGTGACAAGGCCTTAGGAAGTAACGGAGCACCGGGACAGAAGAGGGAAACACGGACAAGGGAGGCTTCTGAGGTTTCTCACATCACCCCTGGAGTCCACAGATCCTGCTCCTGTGAGAGACACAGAGACAGAGACAGAAACAGAGAAGGAGACAGAGAATGAACACACGACAGAGGGAACCAGAAGAAGTCACAGACTTTCCTCCATCAGCTTGGAAATGACATCCCAGCGTTTGGCCCCATTCTCTTCCTGAGAGCGCGGTCACACAGGCCATCCACCCCGGAGGGGAGGGGATTCCACAGGGATGTGTGAGCAGGATGCGGGAATGCCCGGGAACCACTGTGGGGACTGCCCAGCACATGGGCGCAGACGAGGCCCTGGGGCCTGAGCCTAAACCTAATGGGAGCCCCTGGAAGTGTGCGTCACCAGGGGACAAGGTCGGAATCCGTTCATTGCAACCTTCCCACAGGGGCTGGGAACAGGCAAGAAGGGGGTGGCTTTGCCCAGACCCCAGAGCAGACCCAGGCCCCTCTGAGCTGTGCTCCATGTCCCGCCCAGCCCCTGGCTCCTCCTTGCATTGCCAAGTGTGCCCCAGCCTCCTGTGATAGCAGGTCCGGAATGTATGTAGAGGTCCTACCCCTGATGGCGTCCCTAGGAGTAAAAGCCAGAACACCCCACTGTGCAGATGGGGAGCCTGGGGAGGCCCTGAGAGGCACAGGGTCTGTCCAGGGTCACAGCCCTGGGCACGCACAGGAGCCCAGTCTGAAGCCAGCTCTGTGTCCTCACAGCAGGGACACCGGCTGCACCCAGGCCTTGGGAAGGCTCTGGGTGGGCTGTGAGGGAGTCACTGTATGGATGGGGCATGGGGGGAGGGGGAGCATTGAGCAGCTGGGGGAGGGGGCCCTGGGGGGTGGGGACCTTGTGTGAGGAGGAAGTTGGGTAAGGGGACCCCAGGCAGTGGTGACCTCACTTCCCTGACAACAGAGTCCAACAGAATTTGGAACCCAGGTAACAAGGCACCCATATTCCAGAGACAGCCCCCTGCCCAGCTCATTTCGTTGGAGATCATCCAACCATGAACATGTGGGCTTGTTGCCTTCCTAAGTCTGGATGCTGCAGGCTGAAGAAAGCCCGCCCTGCAAACGCTGGCCCCCGCTGGGGATGTCCGATCAGGGCTCCCCACCGCCTCTGGCCGTTTGGCCGGAAGGCCCGAAAGGTGACACCAGGAGGCCCAGAGCCGGCCACCCAGCCCCACACGCTCTGATCTGACCTGTGCAGCCCCAGGCCCCCCTCCGTGTGTGTGTATCTGTGCGTGTCTGTGTGTGAGTGTGCGGGTGTGTGCGTGTGTGACTGTGGGTGTGCGTGCGTGTGTGTGTGTAAAGAGGAGTCATGCGGGCTGGGGCCACCCTGAGCAGGAGCAGGCTGATGAGGGGTCAGATTCCCAGTGGGCAGGTCATGTTCAAGGTCAAGGCTGGCTGTGTGGGATGGGGTGTGCGGGCTGCCCCTTCTACCCAGGGTTTATCCCGATAGCCCTGCAGGGATGGGTCACTGCATCCCGGGTGCAGGGCTGTGCACTCACAGGTCTGTGTCTGATCTGGGAGCAGCAGGGGGACTGGGCAGGAGGACAGTGAGGATGGCCGGGCAGGGCTGTGATGCCTCCAGCCGGCTACCCGTCCCTGTCTTTGCAGAAGGCCACGGATGACCTCCCGAGGCAGCTGGCGGACATGCCCTCCTCCCTGATGGAGGGGTTGACCCCACAGGCATCCCCAAAAACAAGTGCTGGGGATTGCCGGGCAAGACCTCCAACACCACCCAGACCACTGTCCCAGGTGGTTGGTCACCGGACAGTGGTCCAGGAGCCAGAGCCCACGGAGACCGAGCCCGAGTGTGAGAAGGCTGGGGCTGGGTGTTTGTGGTGTGTGAGGATGGGTCGGTGCTGGCCCCACAGGGACGAGCCCCCAGAGGCTGGTGTGGGGCCTGGAGCAACGACTGGGCGCAGAGCATCCAGTGGGTGGACTGCAGTCGGGGAGACACCCCAGGGAGGGCTCCTTCCTGGCTGCGGCTTCTCTGGGAGGCCCTGGGCTGGGTTCTGTCTCCGCAAAGGCCCACGGAGAGCGGGCACGGGGTGAGCTTTTCTCCTCTCACAGCTGCTCCACCACCTGAGGAGCTAGAGCCGGTTCCAACTCCATCGGCAGCTCTGGAGGGAGGGGTGGTGCCTGCAGCGACTTCAGGAGGAGACCAGGAGCCGGCAGGTGACCCGGCACCCAACCACGGACAGCCTGACCCGGACCAGGATGAACTGGCACCTGCCCCTGACCCAGCTCCTGCTACTGTTCCTGCCCCTGACCCAGCTCCTGCCCTGGATCCTGCACCTGCCACTGCTCCAACCCAGCTCCTGATCCTCCTCCTACCCCTTCCCCTGCCCCTGCCAGAGCCACTGCCCCTTCCCCTGCCAGAGCTCCGGTTCCTGCTCCTTCTCCTGTTCCTCTCCCTGCCCCTGCCAGACTCCGCTGCCTCTTCTCCTGACCCTTCCTGAGCTCCTGTTCTTGTCCCTGACCCTGCTCCTGCTCATAACCCTACCCCTGCCAGACCTGCTGCCCCTTCCCCTACCCCTGCCTGAGCTCCTGTTCCTGCTCCTTTTCCTGCTCCTGCTTCTGCCCCTTTCCCTGCCAGACCCGCTGCGCCTTCCCCTGCTCCTTCCTGGGATCCTGTTCTTGTCCCTGCCCCTGCTCTTGCCCCTTCCCCTGCCAGACTTGCTGCCCCTTCCCCTGTGCCTGCCGGAGCTCCTGTTCCTGCTCCTTACCCAGGTCCTGCCCTAGATCCTGCACCTGCCACGACTGCTGATCCTATCCCTCCCCTTGCCCCTGCCCCTGGCCCTGCTCTTACACCTGGCCCTGCCCCTGGCCCTGCCCCTATCCCAACCCCTGCCCCTACTCCTGCTCCCGCAGGGCTCCCAGAGCCACATCCAGAGCCCACAGCCCTGCGGGGAGAGCTCCTTGTACAATTACCCTTAGGTCCATCGCCGGACCCCGACACCCCGCCAGATTGTTTCATCCCTTCCCCCTATGTTCTCTCTCTGGTACATATTAACTGTTATTTGATCTTTTCATGTTCTGTATACTGTTTATTATTTGTTTTAAATAAAATTACTTGTTTTCAATTGAACACGTCATGAGCATTAAGTACATTCCTAACGCTGTGCCACCACACCCCAGAACATTGCTGCAGAATATCTCATGCCCCAAAGGAGTCCCCGAACCAGAAGCTCCCCCTGCCCATTTCTCCCCCAGCCCAGACCCTGGAAACCCCTAAGCTGCTTTCTCTCCCTGTTCCTTTCCCTGTTCTGGATGTTTCTGTAAGTGGAATCACGCAATAGGTGCCTTTGTGTCTGCCCACCTATTTTCAAAGGGGACTTGTTTTCGTCTGTGTTTATTTGTCATAAAATTTCCCTTATTCGATATTAAAATGCCTGATGGATTACAGATCAGATGTAATCAGAGAGGCCGCTTTAGGAATTATGGGCCGAGACCCCTGTTCCTGCTGGGACACCACAGCCTTAACCCAGACAGGACAGGGGTGGCTCCTGTGGCCCACACAGAAACCAGGGAAATGCAGAAAGCTGGAAGACACACCACAAAGTGCAAAAGCATTGCTCACAACCCAAGGCCAGAGAAAGGTTTCCTATGCCTCTTGTCCAAACAATACACCAAGTCACTGGGTTCCACAAGGACAGACACCAAACGCATGCAAGTCCAAGGGGGGAGGACAGGCACGTGCAGAGTCAGAGATGAGGGAGCTCCCGGGGAAGGACTCTGGCAAAGGAAACCCTATGGAGGCAGCACTGGTCACCCTCAGACTGGCAGGTGTCTGGTCTGGGGAGAACATGAGGAAGCGGAGATCCCCTGCAGGTACCCTGGAGAGAAGGGTGACAGGCACCCCTGTTTGAGAGAACAGTGAGCAGCACCCATCCCAGGCCACAGGAGCACCTGGCATGCTTGGCCTCTGACCAACCCCTGGAAACTCCGGCTCGGTTTTTCACATATGTGTTTTCAGGAGTGTTTATCACAGCAGTGGTAGAGAGAGCAGGGAATGGAACAACGCTAATGCCCGAGGAGATGGATGGGATCCACAGTCCCAGTCCTCATGATAGGATGTCCTGTAGCCACTGTCACATTGTCATTCGGGGCACAGGATCCGGGAAGCCCCTTCTGAGACCCCTCCTGCCACCCTGTTCCTGGGAACATTCAGAATTGGAGGAGGAGGAGGTGGAGAGGATCCAGGATGACAGAGGGCCAAGGAGAAGGAAGGTCAGCACTGGGAGGACCTGAGCCACCATCCAGGGCCCAGGCTGTGGTGCCCTCAGACGTCACCCCAAATAAGGGCTCCTGATGGATGGACCCAACTTCTGTGGTTTCCCTCCCTCCCTCCCTCTCTCTCCCTCCCTTTCTCCCATCCTCCCTCCCTCTCACTCCCTCCCTCCTTCCCCCCTTCCTCCCTCATTCAGCAGAGGACCGGGGGTCCCTGCTGTGTACTGAGCACTGGGGCTTCATCAGTGAGCACCCCCTAACCCACATGGTCACATCCACTGTGGGAGGTGACAGGGGTCAGTCCTCACGGCTAGGAGTGCTATGAGCACCAAGAATGTGCTCCTGAAAACAGAGTCCAATTGCACAAAGAATGGAGAGACCCATGCTTAGCACTTCCTCTAGAAAAATCGAGTCCTGAAAAGTGATGAAGGGTGAGTATATCCTAGACTTCCTGCAATGTGAGTTCTAATGGCAGGTATGCACTGATTCTTAGAACCAACAAAGTAAATTACCCAGTGTCGACTGGGGGGTTGTGACTAACTTTTCTGACCCAATGACAGCATTTCAGCTAACATCTCCAGGGCTTCCAAGTTGTCCCAAAGGTCTCTGCGATTCTCTGATCCTTCCTCTGACCTCCTTGGGAAGCTCTGTCTTGTCGTCTTCCTTGGCTCCTGCCCCTTCTGGGACCCTTCTCTGGCCTCCCCGCCAGGGCCACTCCCACCAGGACTTCCTGTGCCCCGTGGCCTGGCGCCCGCATCCCATGGGGGTCCTGTGAGCCCGGTGCATTGTGCAAAGCCTGTGCGCTCCCTCTGGTGTCACTTGGCATCTCCCCTGCAGCTGCCTGCATCTTCCTGCACTGGGTCTCCTCCAAGCATTCTGTGAGGCCAACCTGTGTCCGTGTCACGGGCACAGAAGTGAGAGTCCAGAAGGTCCAGATGACCTGCTCCCAGTCCCAACGTCTGGAGCCTGGGCCAAGGATGGTCAGCGAGCAGAGGAGGACTTGAGCCTAGGAAGCCTGAGGGAGGACATGGCACAGTGAGCCTGCAGGAGGAGAGTGAACACCGTGGGGACCTGGCGATCAGGCCTACTGAGAGACCACATTCCACCCTCACTGGCTCTGTCCCCAGGGCTGGAGGTCGTCCAGGTATCCACCCTCCCAGCCTGTAGGCTGCCAGTGGCTGCCAGGAGAGGAGGCACCTGGTGCAGGAGAGAGCCTTCAGACAGAAAGGAGGGGACAGGTGCTCCCCCAGCAGATGGAGGAACTCGGGGTATCCACCCACCCAGGCTGCAGGCTGGCAGTGGCTGGCAGGAGAGGATGCAGCTGGTGCAGGAGAGAGCCCTCAGGCAGAGAGGAGGGGGCAGGTGCTCCCCCAGCAGCAGGTACACTGGGTCGGGCTGAGGGGGCATCATTGGACAGCAGTGCCTGCAGCTGGGGTCTCCACACAGACCCTCTCCTTAGGCTCAGCACAAGCTTGTCTGGATGGCCTTTGTCCCCCAAATACAAAGTCTGGTCCAGGGCCCCCCCACCAAGTCCTGACTCCCAATCCTTTGTACTCAGCTCAAGTGACAAGAAATGGCCAGTAGTTTAGGTGGTGTTGGGTGCACAGGGAAATTTGCTTTTCTGGCCCATGCTGTAACGTTGCTGGCATTTTAAAGATCTCAGGGCTTTGATTCAAAAACAGTAGGATGCCGGGGACCCCAGCTGGCTTTCTGGAAACCTATCTCTGTGCCTTGCAGCCTTCCCATCCCACCAGCGCTGCTCAGAATCCCTCCAGGCCACAGACCCACAGTCTTGGGTCCCAGACAATGTGGCTTCAGAAAGTGATCCCGGTGGGGCAGTAGGACACACTGCAGATTCCAGCAAATCCCCCTCCCAGAAACTGAGGGTACCGCTGGATGAGCTGTCTGAAAACAGTCAGGTCAGGGTTCCAGGAAGACACCAGAGGCACAGGAGTCACTAAGGGGCATCTGAAGGTCAGGTACAGGCAGTCAGAGCTTCCAGGCCCTTCTTCCCTAAAGCTCCTCATTCCTCAGCCTTTCTTCCAGTGATTCTGCTCGGTTTCTATCTGCCCCAACTGTTATCCATTGTCTAGGCAGCAGAGACTCACATATGCCTTTAAATGTTTTGGACAATGAATGTCCACTTCAGTACATAGCCACTTCACTACTGGGAGAGTTGGTAGAAACAAAAAGTCACAGAGGACTCCAAGGGTCTGGACTTGGTGTTTCCCTCTCCTGAGATGGGGACACCTGTGGGATGAGCAAGTGGCCAGCTGGTGGGGGGTGGGCAGGGACCTGACATGGACAGATGGGGTAGGTGAGGCCCGAGGTCCCCGGGGTATGTGCCTGGCATCTGGACTGAATAGGTCTTCAAAGCTGCAGATTGGCTGGGATCATCTTCAGGCGGAGGAGGAAGGTGAGGGGAGCAGAAGGGACTGAGGAGGCTTGGCTTCGACAGGAGAGGGCTGAGACACTGCTTTGGGGGGAAAGTGGGTCAGGTCCAGACTCACAGGGACAGACCTTGAGGCCACTGGGCTATGTGAAATAAGCCAGTCGCTAAAGGACCAATACGGGAGGACCCCACTTGTGAGGGACAGAGAGCACTCCGATTCATAGAGGTGGAAGGAGCTGCTGGGTGCCGGGGCTGGGGAGGGGAAATGGGGGGTTAGTGTCTCCTGGGTAGAGGTTCAGTTTGGGAGGATGACAAAGTTGTGGCAGTGGATGGAGGCGGCAGGTGCAGAAGAGTGAATATACTTATTGCCACTAAATTGTACCCTGAAACGTGCTTAATGGTATCAGTTGTATGTCTATTACACAATAGGAGAGTAGTGAGTCAGGAGGACGGGACCATCGAAAGTCCCAGGAAGGCCCAAGAGCAGGGATCCTGTATCTCAGTTCTCGCTCTCATGCTCTGCGCCTTGTTGGGTATCTGAGTTCACAGTGGCATCAGTAAATGCTTGCTAAGACACAGTGCAGGCAGATGGTCCAGAGAGAGTGCACAAACCATCTGTGGGCACTGAGGAATCCCAGCGGCACATGCATCCAGACTGAGTGAGTGCCCACATTTCACAAACACCAGCATAAATAGTCATTTAAAACGAAGGCAGATGCCACTCTGGAAAACACTAGGGAGGTTCCTCAAAAAGTTGAAAAAAGAGCTACCTTATGACCGAGCAATTGCACCACTGGGTATTTACCCCAAAGATACAAATGTAGGGATCCGAAGGAGCACGTGCACCCCAATGTTTATAGCAGCAATGTCCACAATAGCCAAACTATGGAAAGAGTCTAAATGTCCATCAACAGAAGAATGGATAAAGAAGATGTGGTGTGTGTGTATATATATACAGAGAATATCATGCACCTATCAAAAAAATGAAATCTTGCCATTTGCAACGACGTGGATGGAACTACAGTGTATTATGTTAAACAAAATAAGTCACTCAGAGAAAGACAATTATCCTATGATCTCAGTGATATGAGGAATTTGAGGAACAAGACAGAGGATCATAGGCGAAGGGAGGGAAAAATGAAACAAGACGAAACCAGAGAGAGAGACAAACCATAAGAGACTCTTAATCTCAGGAAACAAACTGAGGGTTGCTGGAGTAGAGGGGGTTGGGAGGCGTGGGGTGACTGGGTGATGGACACTGGGGAGGGTATGTGCTATGGTGAGCACTGTGAATTGTATAAGACCGATGAATCAAAGACCTGTACCCCTGAAACAAATAATACATTATACGTTAATTTAAAATTCACTAAAATAATAAAAAAATAAAACAAAAGCAGGTGACCTCAAGCTGTATTACAAAGCTGTCATCATCAAGACAGTATGGTACTGGCACAAAACAGACACATAGATCAATGGAACAGAATAGAGACCCCAGAAATGGCCCCTCAACTCTATGGTCAACTAATCTTCCACAAAGCAGGAAAGAATACCCAATGGAAAAACGACAGTCTCTTCAATAAATGGTGCTGGGAAAATTAGACAGCCACATGCAGAAGAATGAAACTGGACCATTCTCTTACACCATATACAAAGGTAAACTCAAAGTGGATGAAAGACCTCAATGTGACACAGGAATCCATCAAAATCCTAGAAGAGAACACAGGCAGTAACCTCTTCGACCTCAGCCACAGCAACTTCTTGCTAGACACGTCTCCAAAGGCAAGGGTAATAAAAGCAAAAATGAACTTTTGGGACTTCATCAAGATAAAAAACTTCTGCACAGCAAAGTAAACAGTCAACAAAACTAAAAGGCAAGCCATGGAATGGGAGAAGATATTTGCAAATGACATTACAGATAAAGGGCTGGCATCCAAGATCTATAAAGAACTTCTCAAACTCAACACCCAAAAAACAAATAATCCAATCAAGTAATGGGCAGAACACATGAACAGACACTTCTCCAAAGACATACAAATGGCTAACAGACACATGAAAAAATGCTCCACATCACTAGCCATCAGGGAAAAAGAAATTAAAACCACATTGAGATATCACCTTACACCACTCAGAATGGCAAAAATCAACAAGGCAGGAAACAACAAATGTTGGTGAGGATGTGGAGAAAAGGGAACCCTCTTACACTGTTGGTGGGAATGCAAGCTGGTACAGCCACTCTGAAAAACAGTATGGAGTTTCTTCAAGACGTTACAAATAGAACTACCCTACCACCAGCAATTGCACTGCTGGGTATTTACCCCAAAGATACAGATGTAGTGAAAAGAAGGGGCACCTGCCCCTCAATGTTCATAGCAGCAATGTCCACAATAGCCAAACTGTGGAAGGAGCCGAGATGCCCTTCAACAGACGAATGGATAAAGAAGATGTGGTATATATGTACAATGGAATATTCCTCAGCTGTCAGAAAGGATGAATACCTACCATTTGCATTGACATAGATGGAATGGGAGGGGATTATGCTAAGTGAAATAAATAAATCAGAGAAAGACAATTATCATATAGTTTCACTCATATGTGGAATGTCAGGAATAGCACAGAGGACTACAGGGGAAGGGAGGGAAAACTGAACAGGAAGAAATCAGAGAGGGAGACAAACCATGAGAGACTCTGGACTCTGGTAAACAAACTGAGGGTTACAGAAGGGAGGAGGGTGGGGGGATGGGGTAACTGGGTGACGGGTATTAAGGAGGGCACATGTTGTGATGAGAAATGGGTGTTATAGGCAACTAATGAAACACTGAACACTACATCAAAATCTACCGATGTACTATATGTTGGCTAATGAATTTAAATTTAAAAAATTAAATAAAATTAATAAATAAAAAATAAATCCATGGCAGGAAATGGAAATAACCCAGAGGGCGCCATGCTCCTGGAGGCTGAGCTAGCGGTCACGGCCAAGGCCACCGGCGGTGAGGGCATCGGGGTTCGGAGAGGTGGCTCGGTGCACCCCTGACCCTGAAGCCCCATGGCCATGGCAAGGTGCAAGGAATGGGAGGGAAGACCCAGCCAGGACCCGTTCTGGCTCCATGGCTGCTACAGGGCTGCTCCCAGCCCCACCAGGCGGTGTCTGTTTAGAACCAGGGAGAAAACCTTTTCCCTCAATTGTTCTTTTTAAAAATGGTTGCTCAGCATTGACACAGAAAAACATCTGACATAAAACTGGAGCCGTTCACAGCTGCAAATGACCCAGAAGTGAAGAAAATGTAGTGAACGCAAAGAGAGGACGCTGTATCCCCAGGCAGGCCTCCTGTGAGCAGGTGCGGCTGGGGCGCTGGACACGCCAGTGCAGGCTCCACAGTGTCCCTCGAGGGGACAGAAGTAGGAACCTGCTCTGATGGCTCCACTGAAGTCAGCACCCGCTGCTGGAGACGGGGACAGCCCCTCATGAGTTCCAGGTGTCCTGGTGATTCTGGGCACGGCCCAAATCTCAGCTTCTTCATGACCCGGGGCCAGCCCAGCAGCTGCACACAGGTCCTCCAGGGCCAGCCCAATAGCTGTGGGTCCCGCAGGTCCTCCAGGGACAGCACCTTGGTGGGCTTGTGGTCCAGCAGGTACCTGTTCAGGTGGCTCTTATCGTACCATATGGCCTCGATCGCATTGGCCCAGTTGACCACCATCACCTGGTGACAGGCTGAGGTCAGTCGGTGAACCTCCGCCATAACCCCCCAAAAAAGGCCCCCATGTAGTAGAAGTCACCCTCGTCCTTGGGGATGTGGGCCTGGGACTGGGACCAGCGCTCATAGCTTAAGTCCTCACGGGCCACCCAGTAGAAACCGGGGTTCAGGGTGCCAAAGAGGGGGGACAGGATCTCCATGCCCACGTGGTCACAGAACTTCATGTCCACATCCCCGCACACCATGTCATCCACCTCATGGAGGAAGGGCTCCTCACAGAAGCGGCTCATCATCGCCATGTGCTACATGGACACATCCTGCCAGTGTGGGGCACCGCGGACCTCAAGAACCACCACCCTTCAGTGCTCCTGGAGGGGCACACGGGACACAGCAACCAGCTGGTCGGTGAAGACATAGTAGATGACCCTGTGTCCACCATGAAGTGATTCTGCAGGAACAGCTCCAGGAAGACCCCGTATCCACACGGGCAGGGGACAGGGCAGAAAGAGGGTCACTGCCAGAGGCTGGCAGCAGGACCCCAGAGCTGGGGGTCATGGACGTGTGCACCTTCTTCATGGGGACAGGCCCTGTGCTGCTTTAAGCAACAGCCACCCTGGCCTGTCCTGAGCAATTCCACCGGCAGGGCCTCCCTACCTTCTGCTCCCAGAGATAGGGGCCATCAGCACCCCATCTTACACAGGGGAGCCTGAGGCATAGGAGGCTGGAAACCCATGCAGCCCCACTGTCAGCATGCTGGAGCCAGGAACACCCCCCTGTCCTGAGCTCCCAGGCAAACCCTGCAGGTGCCCTCCCCTGGCTGAACCCCTGCAGGTTCTGTCCCCACCTGCCATGAGTTGAGCACCTTTGGGCACAGCACCTGTTTCTATGCCCTACAGACTGGGTAGAATCAGCAGGGCCGGCCACCTGCTCCACTTTACCTTGAGTGGGCTGTCGCTGGTCCCTAACAGAGCTGTCTCCACCCCCTATAGGGTCCTCCCTTGAAGGCTACTGGGCCTCTGGATGACAAGGTCCATCAGTAAACCACTGGTATTCCTAGGAGGGGTCACCCTCGAACTCCCCAGATCAGGAATCAGGTTCAGCCTGTGGACAGGGAAGGGGAAAGATGGCCCCTGGAAGAAAAGGGGGCTTGCTTAGACCCCCACCTTGAATCCAAGGGTGTAGCTTCTGGTTCCAGGTCTACATCTCCCCGGCCCCAAGAGGTTGGAAGTCTTGTCCAACTTCCTCACATGGCTGGTCCCCCTTTGAGGGGACTACCTGCCCCTCACTATGGGGACAGCAGCTCCCCCATTGTCAGCAAGGGTTGTGAGCCCCTCTGAGACTGATTTTTTTTAAAGACTTTATTTGACAGAGAAAGAGACAGCTAGAGAGGGAACACAAGGAGGGAGAGTGGGAGAGGGAGAAGCAGGCTCCCCGTTGAGCAGGGAGCCTGACATGGGACTTGATCCCAGGCCCCTGGGATCACGACCTGAGCCGAAGGCAGACGCTTAATGACTGAGCCACTCAGGCGCCCTGAGACTGATTTTTTTACAAAGGCACTAAGACTACTTCCCTGTGCCTGCCCCCATACCTCACAGGTTAGTAAATCACGCACACAGGGAAGGCAGGTACTACATTTAAATAGGGGACGAGCACACACACCCAGCAGACATGAGTCAGGTCCCCAGGGGGCAAGTAGAGGCCCAGCCAATGGGAGAAGAAGCCAGACATGATGCAAGGGGAGAGAAGAGTGCTCCTGGCAGAGGGCACAGAGAATGTAAAGGATTGGAGTCAGGCCCAAGGCACATGTGGGACAACCACACAGCTGGGTGGCCCACAGAGGGGGGCTGCAGTGGGAGAGGTGAGGCTGGAGAGGACAGACAGGTGGGGAGCGGATCGCAGAGAGGCTCAAAGGTTACGTTCTGAAATGATCAATCTCGTTACTGGAAGAGAATGGTCTCTATACAGCAGAGGACAGGGAGACCCTAATCCTAACCTCTAACCCTTAACCCTAACCCCTAACCCTAACCCTAATCAAACATCATGCTCAATTTTGAGGACTAACAGCTCTACTCTGAACTCACAAACAAGTCCATCATTCTGGCTTTCACTCATTGCCCAGTATTGTACTGAAAGTTGTACCCAAAACAATAAGGCAAGAAATAAGGCATCCATATGTGAAAGGAAACAGTAGAACTAGATCTATTTGGAGATCAGAGATGACATCATCTTATACAGAGAGCTTCTTAAAAGAATCAACAAAAAATCATTACCGCCAGTTACCTAATTCAGCAAAGTTACAGAGCAAAATATCAATACACAATAATCTCTCTTATTTGTATACACTAGCAATGAATCATCCAAAAAGGAATTCAAGAAAACAATTCCATTTTAGGGAACATCAACATTGACCAAATACTTACGGATAGATATAATCAAGGTGCAAGTCCTGTCCACCGGAAGTTACAAAACATTGCTGAAAGAAAGGGAAACGTGAATAACTCTGAGGACGCCCCACAGTGATGAAAAGACATACTATTGATAAGATGGCAATAGTACACAATGCGATGTGGAAGTTCAATGTGTTCCGAAGGAAATTCACAAAGGCCTTTGGGAAGAATTGCACAAGCTAATCCTAACAGTCATATGGAATTTCAAAGGACCACAAGATAGCCAGAACAATCTTGAAAAAGAAGTTCGAAGGTGAAAGGTCATACTTCCAAAGTTCAAATCTTAATACAAAACCAACAATAAGTCAAACGTTGTGCTATTGTCGTAAAGGTATGCATACACCCTGAAACAGAGAATACATTGTATGTTAATTAACTGAGTTTAAATTAAAATTTTTTTCAATAAATAAAATATTTTTTTTAAAACAAGGTATGCATACAGATCAGTGGGATTGAACTGAGAGCCGAAATAAACCCCTTCATCTATGGTCCACTGAATTTTGACAAGGGTCGACAACAATACATTGGGAGACAACTGGTTATCCATGTGCAGAGGAATGAAACTGGACCCTTACCTCATACCACATAGAAACATTAGCTCAAAATCAATAAAGGCTTAAATGGAAGAGGTAAAATTACGAGAAATAAATGGGGCTAAATCTTCATAACCTTGGATTTAGCAATGTTTTTAGATCTGACACCAAAGCATAAGAAAAGAAAGAAAGAATAGATAAAATCATATCCTCAAAATTAAAAATATTTTCAGGGCGTCCAGGTGGCTCAGTAAGTTAAGCATCTGACTCTTAATTTTGGTTCAGATCATGATCTCAGGGTCATGAGATCAAGCCCCATGTCAGGCTCCACGCTGAGTGTAGGGCCTGCTTGAGAGTCTCTCTTCCTCTCCCTCTGCCCCCGACCGCTCGCACACTCTCTCCCTCGCTATTAAAACAAATGTTAAAAAAAAATTAAAATCTTGGTACATCAGAAGTTACTAACCTAGGGGCGCCTGGGTGGCTCAGTTGGTTAAGCGACTGCCTTCGGCTCAGGTCACGATCCTGGCGTCTCGGGATCAAGTCCCGCATCGGGCTCCCTGCTCAGCAGGGGGTCTGCTTCTCCCTCTGCCCTCTTCCTTCTCGTGCTCTCTGTCTCTCATTCTCTCTCTCTCAAATAAATAAAATCTTTAAAAAAAAAAAAAAGAAGAAGTTACTAACCTGAATGTGAAAAGACAGCCCCCAGAAGGAAGGAAATATCTGTACCTTATGTATCTAGTAAGAGCCTGTTGTCCAGAATATATAAAGAGCTTTTACAACTCCTCAACAAAAAGACAACCCAATTTTTAAAATGGACAAAGGGGACGCCTGGGTGGCTCAGTTGGTTAAGTGACTGCCTTCGGCTCAGGTCATGATCCTGGAGTCCAGGGATCGAGTCCCACATTGGACTCCCTGCTCGGCAGGGAGTCTGCTTCTCCCTCTGACCCTCCTCCCTCTCGTGCTCTCTGTCTCTCATTCTCTCTCTCTCAAATAAATAAATAAAATCTTTAAAAAAAAAATGGACAAAGGACTTGGATAGACCCTTCTCCAGAGAAATCATGGGGAGTTGGGTGTTTAATGCATACAGAGTCTCCCTCGGGGAGAATGAAAAAGTTCTGGAGAATGATGTACAACCGTGGGAACTCAGCTAAGGCCAGAGAACTGTGTACCTAAAATGTTTTAGGCGGTAAATGTTATTTATGTTTAGTCACAGTGAAAAAATGAATGAGGGACTGATGCATGTCACAACATGGATGGACACTGAAAACAGCCCAAGTGACAGAAGCCAGACAGAAAATACCACTCAGATTAGAGCCATCTGTACTCCTTCAATCCATCAGGGTTGTGCAAATAGCAGGTCTCGGGAGCAGCTCCAGAAAAAGAAAACTGAATCCGAATGGAGAAAGACATTTCAGACTGTGGGGCAGGTGGCGACAGCTGAAGTGGGTCTGTGGTCTGGGTTATAATGTGGAAAAGGAGATGATTTCCTCATTTAGGGTTATGTGGTGCTTCTGCAGGAGAGTGTCCCTGTTTGGGGTAAAACGCACTGAATCACCCCGTGTGAAGTGGTAAATGTAGTAAGGAGACGACAGCTGGGGGGTCTGAGTGTGGAGATCAAGTGTATTTGTGCTGCTGTGACAGGTTTACCACACTTTGAAATCTCTACAGAGTCAACTACTCTTCCAAACAACCATGTCAGCACCAGGTCACAGAAGCAGAGACGACATCAAACTCCAGGATGGAGGCCAAGCCCTCCCAGATCCAGGTCACCCACCGTGGAGAGGCCACTCGCCCTTGTAGGAGGCCACATGGTAGCAAGAGACTCGTGGGAGGATTAGGTCGGTGGCCCCTGTGTCTTGGGTGCAGTAGAAGCAGTAGAATCTGGAATTCCAATTTTCCACAGTGCTCCACCAAAAACTGGTTAGAACTGTGAAAATGCATGAAGGGAAGCCTCAGGAAAGTGGACCGGGGACGCCAGAAGGGGAGGCTGGAAGGGGGAGCCTGCCACTCAGGGTCGGTTACAGGAACAACTGTCAGTTACAGGCTCAACATTAGAACCCTCCACAGGAGAGACCCATCAGTCACAGGCCGCAGAGGGGAAGATGCAGGTTTCACCTCCTCCAAGAAACCCACCACCCCTGCAGCTCAGCAGGTGACAACCCTCCATCACCTGAAGCCCTGCTTCTCTCCAGTGGACTTTCCTTCAAAACAACCCTCCCAACTTCCCCCACCTTCCCAAGAAATAATGTTTCTCTCCTTTCTTTTTTTTTTTTTTTTAAGATTTTATTTATTTATTTGAGAGAGAGAATGAGAGACAGAGAGCACGAGAGGGAGGAGGGTCAGAGGGAGAAGCAGACCCCCCGCCGAGCAGGGAACCCGACACGGGACTCGATCCTGGGCCTCCAGGATCAGAACCTGAGCCGAAGGCAGTCGCCCAACCGACTGAGCCCCCCAGGTGCCCTCTCTCTTTTCTTTCTTGCACTTGCCTGTGATGTGGCTCTAGCTTGCTTGTCCCTGATTGCAAGTCTCTGCTATTCCCAAATAAACCCATTTTGCTGGTAAAATAACTGACAGTTTTAGTTTAAGATTAACAGAACTAATAAATTCGATAAATTTGCAAGAAACGAAACCAACATACAAAAATCAATTGCATTTCTATGTGCTCATAACAAACTATCAGAAAAAGAAGTACAGAGAACAATGCATTTACACCTGCATCAGAAAGAACACTATACCCTGGAATCCATTTCATCAAGGAGGTGACGGACCTGTTCTCTGACACCCTGATGACAGACATCGAGGGAGACACACGGAGACGGGGAGACACCCTGTGCTCACGGAAGAGCGGACACTGTGAAAATATCTACTCTCCCCCACCTTCTCCTGAAATACTGACCAGGTGACAGGCCTGTTCTCTGACACACACACACACACACACACACACACACACACGAGATACTGATAACAGGCATCGAGGGAGACACACGGAGACGGGGAGACACTCTGAGCTCACGGAAGAACCGGCTCTGTGAAAATGTCTACTCTGCCCAAAGCTGTCTACACAGTCCGCGCCGTCGCTGCCCAACTTCCAGCCGGGTCTTCACAGACCCCGAACCAACAGCCCCGAAGCGGGTGTGGACGCGGGGAGGACCCCGCAGGGCCGAGGCCGGGGGAGCACGAGCACCGCGGCGGGAGGCCGCCCCCGACCACAGACTGCCGGAGGAGCCCCCGGAACCGAATCCGGGCGCGCATAAACACGTGCGCGTGGGCCGCCGGGGCAGGTCCCAGTCCCGAGAGCGGAGGCCCGACAGCCCCGCGCGCAGCACCGCCCACGAAGCCCCGGATACGCCCCGGTCTGTGCGCCCGCCCTTCCTCCGCGGGGTCCCGTGAGCGCGGACCCCCTCAGCAGCCCCGCTCCGACGGCTTCTCCTCACCTGCTCCTCCCTCGGCGGGTCCTGAGGAGGCCCGGCTCCTGCCCTTGTGGACGCCGCCCCACATCATCCACAGCGGGTCCTGAGGAAGCCCGGCTCCTGCCCTTGTAGACACCACCCCACATCCTCCGCAGCGGGTCCTGAGGAGGCCCGGCTCCTGTCAGCGCGGACATCAGGTTCCGAGGTCCGGCTCCTGTCCCAGCGGCTGCGCAGGCCGGGCTCCGGGCGGGAGCCGGGGTCGTGCGCCCTCTGCAGGCGGGGGACGCAGTGCAGGACAAGGTGAGCTCAGCGGTCAGTGGAAGCACCTGCTCGCTCCCGGGGTCCAGCGAAAGCCATTAAGTTCTGAAAATTCAAGCTGAATGGAGCCCAATATCCCCCAAACTTCTCCAAAAATAGCTAAGGGACAATTAATTGGAAACAATATGGAAGGACAACACTCCCTGACCCAAACAGTGCCACTGAACATGGCCCTGGCCCTGACTGAACATGACTCTGACCCAAACTTCATCTCAAGCCTGGTCCTGACCCTCACCCAGGACCCTAACCCTAGCCCGCAACCTGAACAATGTTCACAATAATCAAAAGGTAGAAACCATGCAAATGTCCATCAGTGGCGAATGCATAAACAAAGTGTGGTTAAGGGTTTGGGTCTGGGTTCAGGTTTGGCTCAGAGTTCTAGGTCAGGGTTTGGGTTTAGGATCAGGGTGAGGGTGAGGGTTTTGGGTGAGGGTGAGGGCACTGGTTAGAGTTAGAGTTTAGGGCTTTAGGCTTATGATTTAGGGATTAAGACTTAGGGCTTAGGGGATAAAGTTCAAGGTCAAATTTGGGGTTTGGGTTCAGGGCTCATGACTCAGAGTTCGGGTTCAAGGTTTGGGTTCGTGGTTCATGGCTTGGATTCAGGGCTTGGTTCATAGTTCAGGTGTGGGGTTCAATTTCAGGTTTGGGATTCAGGGTTCCAGTTTGGTGTTTAGGGTCACGTTAGGTTTTAGGGTTAAAGTTAGCGGTTAGCGTTAAGTTTAGGGATTACACATGTTCTTCAGTTGTCCTCATGGACACAAAATTTCTATCTGAAGTTTCTAAATCTGAAATCTATTTAGTCTGGGTGTCAGGAGCTTGTTCAGAATTTAGGGTCACAGTAACTGCCTACCAACAGCATTCTGACCCTAGTTTCCCAGTCACCCAGATGCTATTTGTCTTTTTTTGTTTTTTTTTTTTTTTCTTGGTTCAAACATGCCCTCTGCATAGAAGGGTGAGCTGGTGCCGAATTTGGGATGATTTCACAGTGGTAGAGGTGTGAAACCAAATATTGTGGAAATGTCCATAGAAAATGAAAAAGGAGACAAATAATTTGTCGACTCCTGATTCAACAACAAAGACCAAGTTCCCGATAGAATCTGATAATGTTCCCTAGGAAGGACTATGGTACTCATTACCAGTACCAAAAGAGGGCCCCCTCCCCTGGTTTAAACTAAGAATCACAGGAGGATACTTCCTATTTTGTTGTCAGAAATAAAATTTTATTATTTGGATGTTCCAGTGGACAATATGTGGAGGGCATTGCCAACATTTCCCACTCTCCCCAAATCCTCATCAACACACAGATACAATGCAGACAACATTGTAATGCACTGCTCATTGGAATTCCAAGAACAAGGAGGGCTATTAGAACTAATAAAAATATATCTACTATTAAACTCAGAAAAAGCACTCTTTATGGGCACTTAATGAGGACCCCTATCCTTAAGATCTAACATCTCATCCTATGGAATCCACCCATAAAAATCGTCAATAACAATAGCCTGCCAACCACTGTAACCACCCCACGATTTACCTATAGACTTGTAATACACACTCCAACCGCTAGAGGCACACTTCTCAGCAGCCGAACAGGACTTGCCCACCCCGGGGGGACCAACTGTTACAATGATGTAAAAAAATCCCACTCCTTGGAAATCCCAGCCTTGAGGACAAAGGCACAGAAACTACACCCATAACTTAATAAAAGACAGACATCTCGTTAGCCAGATGCTGCAGATCACCACCACTCTCACGAAGTCACTCCACAGTGGACTCCAGATCTGTCTTCTTCCCAGGATTACGAGGTGCGCCACATTCTTCCAATACGCCACCCTTAGAACAAAACCTTTAACTGTCCTCGTCGGTCCTGTGTGCAGGCTCACAGTGAGCCCTGCGAAAGCCGGACACCTTCTTGAGAGCACTCAGCCTCTCGCGCCTATCCTAGCAGATAGAGGGTGCCACCGCTCTCCCCAACTTCTGTACCAACTGGAAAATACTTTGAACAAGCCTTGTCATACTCCATACAAAAGGCATATTCTTCATCTGCAAAATTACTGACGGTGAAACACCATGGATTCCTCGCACCTTCTTGAACCTAGGTAAATTGGAGATACAGGTTGGCCAGAGCTATCATCCCCAATCCCCATACCCCCCGCACACACACACCCTACCTTGTGCATTCCAGACCAGTTTCCATCAGCTTTGCTCATTCTCAGCCATTGTGTCTGCAGAATAGTAGAGTAGAACTGAGGTGCCGGGACTGAGGTGCTAGGTACTAAGCCAGCACCTTGGACCCACTCACTACCAGAAATCAACACTCGTTTTATCAACAGATGCATCAGAGAAGATGTTGCCACCACAGCAATTAGAAAAGTCGTTGCAACAGAGGACCTAACAACCTCTACCAGTCTCCACGGCCCCACTCCCTGGCTCCAGGGATTGGCTCATCCATGGACATGTGACCTGGTCCCAGCCAGTGAGGTGGCAGGAAACTCGGTTCTCGGCCTGCAGAGCAAAGCATGGGGTGGACCACCCAGGCCGGGGGCTTTTCCATCACGACTGCAGAAGTGGCCTAGGCGAGGGCCCAGGAAGCCAGGGGCTCGATAACATTGCTGAGGGCTGAATCGAACTCGTCCTGAAGCCCACACATGGTAGGTCCTCCACTGACTCACAAGAACCATAAATGTGCTCACGGTCTTGGCCTGAACAAGATGACTGTCTGCTAGGTATATAACCTGCAAGATGTACCCGCCAGGCAATGGGGACATACTCAGCCAAACAATACCTACATGTACTTCAACCACTGACAAACATCTTGTGGGAAGCTCGAGGCATTCAGATAAATGCGGGGGAGTTCCTGAGGCCTTAACTGTTGGTCAGTCTCGCTATCGTCTTTCCTTTCAAGTTTAGGGGCCGGGTCAGGCAGGATAGATCCCAGTGTACGCCCACGTTGCCATTTCAGAATAAGAGCCCTCTCCCCCACCGTCCATCAGGTTGCAAATCTGGGCTGTGGGAAACTACCACCCATGGGCCAATGTGACCTCCCCCTGTATTCTGTAAATTAAGTGTGGCTGGAACATGAGCTATGGACGGTCGGTGGCTGCTTTCAAGCCACAGTGCAAGAGTGGAATCATTGTCAGAGAGACCACGTGGATTGCAACGCCTAACAGAAAATCTTTACAGAAGACTTTACAGAAGAGTCTGTGTCGATCCCTGTTCTAAAAGGTAATATTATCATGTCACTCCTTTGACTAGAACGTAGCACCTTCTCGGTAAGGACTAATTTCTTTACCCCCACAGGCAAGGACTTCCATTGTTTTAGCCAGAACTGCATATCCATCCTCCTCTATTTATACCTTTAGTGGCACATCTACATGTCTGCAGCCCAGTGTGATTCACTGCAGTTTACATGGTACTGATGCTCTGAAACGGAGGTGTAAGTGTGAACGTGTGAGTGTGAGTGTGTGTTGACTCTTTGTTAGCCACGGTATGCGAGTAGAACATAATAAAGTAGCGTGCTTTCTGTCTCACAGTGACGGCCACGTTATGTGGTTACCTAATGACATCAGAAGGAATCCACCTTCATAGAACAAACTTCGTCTGGGAAGACTCTCAAATCCCTTGTCCTGGGCCCTATGCTCCACCGCAGCTGGGGGCACACAGAGGGACAGAGACTCACCCTGCCCATCAGGGTTTTGAAGGATGCCTATGGTTCCAGGACAAAAGATCCCGAAACCAATTACTTACCTGTCATCCAGCCAGGCAGCTGTGAGAGAGATCTACTCGTAGCAGAAAGGACAGAACGAGAGACAACAAATGACAACATGGAGTGACAAGTGCCACTACAGAGGACGCTCAGGAGGACTGGGGTGTGCAGGGTTGGCCAGAGCAGGGGCAGGGGGACCAGGAATGCTCCAGGAGGTTGATCACAGTTGTGTCCTTGCGTGGCTACACGTGTCAGTGTGCCTGGGCATTGGCCAGACAGGAAATGACAGGGCGGGGGGGGGGTGTCGCTACAAAAGAGATTTCTTTCCGTACAATTTTATTTTGCATGCTTTTCTGACTCCCTAAAGCTGGATGAGTATAACATGAGGTATGTAGTTTGCCATTTCTTTAAAGTCTGAGGTACGGCACACAGAGCACACTTGAGATTTATTTTTGTTGCTTTTGCAGTCTGATGACTTTTCCTGCCTTTATATCTGACCCAAGGACAGGGAACAAAGTCAACACAGATCTGCACACTTTGAAATGTCAACAGAAACCCGCAAAGGCAGGTTCCCACAGGAGTGGAAGTTTAAGGACCAGAGTGACAAAAAGGGGAGGAAGATAGCAAGTAACCAAAAGAAGATGTCATGTGTCTGTGAGCTGGCCACCTTCTCTACCTGTCGGAAGGAAGCCATGCCTGATAGGAGGGAGCCACACCTGGACCTGGTCTCTCTGGGCTGCCCTTGAGCAGAGCAGAGGATGTGCTGAGCTGGGTGTGGGTGTCGGGGGAAGAGATGGGCAGCTGGCCACAGATGTTACCTGCCAAGTACCTGTAGGACCAGCTCCCGGTCCTCAGCTAAGGTTAAACAATAAATACGTTTCGTTACATATTTACTGTGACAGGAAAGGTGCTCAGTGCTTTGGGTGACTATATTCTTAAAAACACTTTATGGAGGTATGACTGACATACAAAAAGCTGTCCATAATTAATGTATGCACCTTGACCCTGAACCTAACCCTAATATCTAGTTAAGATATACTCGATTTAGAATATGGCTTATAAATTATATGGAGGTTTTCAGAAGCTAGGGGATCCAGGGACCAACCTATTCCATCTTCTTCTCCCTTGAATTTGACAGATTGGAACATATTCTGCCACATGCTATGTGGAGAGCGGCCACACGGGGGCAACAGTGAGTAAAGAGTAGGGCAAACCTGGCCACAAAGCCAATTCTTCCTTCATCCTGTAAACCTTGCTCATTCAATGTTCACAGATCATTCTATAGATTATTAAAAGTGTGACTTTGCTGAACTTTTTAAAAAACAAACTAATTCTTTGAAACTGTTAAAAATATAAGATGTTTTAAAAAATCTCGGAGTTGGCGAGCAGATGAAGACCCAAGGGTCTGGGAAAAGGCTGTGACTATAGAATATGTTCAGATCTAATTAGGAAACAAGTATGATTTACAGTCCACTTATTTTCACAAGGAATTTGTGTCAACTAACAGTACTGAACCCACACAAAAGAGTGCAGCTCAGAGGAAAACAAAATGAGAATCAACAGCCTCAAGAGGCAGAGAAAGAGCCACATCCGGGAGCAAAGAAGACATACCACAGAGGCTAGGCTCAGGCTGATTTGCAGCCTGTAGGTCCTCTGGAGCTAGAATGCCCCCAATGCCCCTGGGGGTCGTGGGTCGGGCAGAGCTCAAACCCTGATGCTGCATTGTTGTAACCAGTGACAGGTCTCCTGGTCACTTCCTCCATGAGACACCCCCCACGCCCTGATTACTCCAGCCCGCTTCTGGGAACTCCCATTCCTCTTTCTGACCCCATTGTTTTTCCCTTCACATACATAGTATATAGTATGTTTACCTACATACTATTCTGTCATTTAAACGTTTTTGTCATGTTCTCAGTGCACTGTACTTTGCATCATCCACCCTGATGTATAATCACTTGTTGCATTGCATGACTTAACTGGGGACTAGGAATACCCTCATGGTGTCATGGGGCTAGAGTCCTGGGCAAGATCCTCACTAGGTCCTCATCTTGCAGCTGTTGCACTGAAGGCCTGATCCAGGCACTGCTGTTTTCGTGCAAGCAAGACAGCACAAGGCAAATAAACCAAAACCTTGGGTTTCGGTTCAGATACTCATGGCCCCTCAGCCACATCAAATGGCGTGAGGGCACACCCTGAATATACTTGCTAGTCCAATGTTGCCCTAGGGAATTCCCATGGAACAGCCATTGTGTCAAATGGGGGAAAGCAGTGTGAGTGGGGAGGGTGGGAGTTCGAATTCCTGAGATAGAATCAGTCTTGGAGACTGCCTAGCACTTAATAGGAGTACATTACATAGTTCTTGAGTGAATAAATGAATCTAAAAACATTTCCTAATTTTAGAAATGATGAGCCTGAAGCTCAGATTAAGTGACTCACCTAAATTGTACTGGAAATTGGTGACGGAGCCAGACTGAGATCTGAGATGGCCTCCGGCATGATCCCCCTGAGTGGCTTTAGCTCGAGCCATAATCACGCATTTAAATTTTCTGGACTCCCAGGCTCTCATGGGACTCTTCATGTAGCATATTCAGGGGACAAAGGTCATGTCAGTGTCACAGAAACCTCTTACACTGGTTATAATGAGATTTTGTGAGGTCAATGGAGTCCCAAGCCATAGGCCAACTCAGAGTTTGTCTGCGGAGATACAGTTGGTGGGAAACCCACATGCTGACAGAGGGTAGAGGAAGATGGAAAAAGCAGAGCAAAAGAGGTGGGTGCTCACTTCACTTCTGGCCCCAGATGACATGGTGATGTGCAGCAGGAAGAGCCCCCCAAGTGCCCCCCAGAACCTTCACAGAACTCACCCCTAATGTTTGAAGCTGAGCTTCATACATGGGTCATGAGCACTCCTGACAGCTCAGGATAGGATGACCGCGACATAATAAAGCCACAGCATTGACAGATGTATATTCATGGAGCAATGGATTTCTCCAAATACATTCTGAAAAAGGTAAAAAAGTCACAGATAAAACATTGGTATTTTTAATGAACAAGAAAGCCATACATATCACAGAGTAAAACTGGTTCAATTAATAAAAATATTTATTATCTACTTTGTGCAAATGTATAGCTCTAGTTCTACCTGGGAGCTTGTAAAAAGCATGGGATATAATAAAGGGATCAACAGTAGGAAGGAATGCTGGCTAAAAAGAGAACAGTGTGGGCTAAGGGGGCCATCGTATTCAGAGAGGCCCATTCGGAAGCCCCTCTGAGAACGTGGCATTTGAGCCAAGACCAGAATGAAAGGGAGAGCAAATCCATCCGTGAGAAGAACAACAGAGCAAGTACATTTCTTATTAACTTTAAAGATAAAACATACATGTCAAGATGTTTTGACTCAGGTGTTGCTTTGGGACCTTCGGTTCTTCACCCTAACGTTTTGGGATACATGCTTACTCTTCCTCACTGTAAAATGGTCTAAGAAAAGATGTCTTATTTAAGCACTGACATCGTTTATTAAAAGGCAAATAAATTAACCCAAGCTAACCCCTAACCCTAACCCTTAACCCCTAACCCTAACCTAGAGGTTGAGTACTGTATTAGTTTTCTACTGAAGTTTGAACAAATTTCCACAAACTTAGTGGCCTAATACAACCGAAACTTATTATCTTACAGCTGGGCCACCGAGAAGTCTAGTGTGGGTGGGCAGGGCTGTGTCTGGAGGTCCAGGGGAGAATCCCTCTCGAGGCCTTTTCCACCTTGTGGATGACTCCTGCATTCCATGGCTCACAATCCCTTCCTGCTAGAAAGGAATGTGGCTCTGCTGAAACCTTGGTTTTAACTCAGCAAGACCTAGTTTCGACTTATGGCCTACAAAACTGTGACAAATACACCTGAGCTACTTTAAACCACTACGTTGATGGTAGTTCATCATGCCAGCTGTAGAAAACCCATGCACGAGTGAAGGTGAGGGTCAAATGCAGGGATGAATTCAGCGTGGAGGTGAGGGTTAGGGTCAGAATCTTGTTGAGGTTAGTTGCAGGGTCAGGGTGGGGGTGAGGGTCAAGGTCACTCCGAAGGTCAAGGTTAGTGTGACAGTAAGCATCAGGTTGAACAGGGTCAGGGTCATAATCAGTGCTTCAGGGTTAATGTCAGGGTCAGTTTTAGGTAAATGGTCAGAGTGAATGTCAAATTATGACTCACTTTGAACGTTAGGGTCCGATTACTGTGACAGTTGGGTCCAATTCAGGTTCAGGGTGAGAGAGGGTTCCAGGTCAAAGTCAAGATCAGAGTCAGAGTGAAGGTAATGGTCAATTCTGGGTCGGTATCATGGAGAATGCCAGATTCAGAATCAGGTTAAGGGTACACTGCAAGGTCAGTAACAGGGTGAAGGTCAAACAAGGTAAGGGTCACGTTCAGGACCAAGGATAGTGTGAGTGTAGGGTCAGGATCAGGACCAAGTGTGACATCAGCATGGTGGCTACAAGAGTCTTCCCTTTTTTCCTCTCCCCTTTTATTTACAACTACTTCGACATTCATAATCAAACAAAAGTGCCTCTGCTCATCACACCAGGACGCCCAGATTTCTATGCACCTGTGCATCAGAAAGTAGGTGGACAGGACCATGAAGGGGATTGCAGATCCAAGGAAGCTGATGTGTCTGCCCCACCCTGACTTGCTATGATTGGGGGAAGCACAACTCGAAAGTAAAAAACAGGGCAACACTCACTGAAGATGGAGAATTTGTGGAAGCCCAGCCAGCTGAGGGGAAAACCAGGCACACCACTGAAGCAGGGTAGAGATGGGCTTGGAGTCAGAGAAGAAGGAATTCAAGTCGGCCCCTCCCCAGGGCAACACTGGTGACAGCCTGCCCCTCAGTGCAGGTGGAAAGCCAAAGTGGTGAGTGAGTGAGTCCATGACCAGTGGAGTTGGAGGAAGGGAAAGAGGCAGACAATAACCAAAGGCATTGGAAGAATGTGTTCCCTGCTGTCTGCTTCCAGGTTTCAGCAAGAGATGTTCCCGTGGATGTCTGGGAGTCTGCCCACTGCAGGATGCCCCTACTGGGGCGTGGGCACCCCCAAAGCAGAAAGACCTTCTCCAAGGAAGGTCATTCATTGTATTTGACATTGTAATGAAACTCTCAAAAGCCAATCATAAAGAAAGCATCTTGGCAGCCAGGGAACAAAAGAAAGTAACCTACAATGGACCCCCCATTTGGCTATCAGCAGATTTCTCACAAGAAACTCCATAGGCCAAGAGAGAGCGGAAGGACCTATTCAGTGTTAAATGATAAAAACTGCAAGCCAAGAATACTTCATGAAGCAAAGTTACCCTTCAGATAGAAAGGAGGAATAGAGGCTTTGCCAGACACACCAAAGCTGAGAGAGCTCACCACCACTAGACCAGCCTTGGAGGAAATGCTCAAAGGGGTTCTTCAGCTGAAATGAAAAGGCACTAATTAGTGACATAAATGCAAATGAAAGTACATAAAACACTAGCAAAGGCAAACAATTAACACAATTACAAATGGCAACTCTGTATTAGAAGGGTGTGTTAACCACTTAATTATAGTTTGGAGTCTAAAGGAAAAGAGCATGAAAAATAACCAAAGTCATTATCACTTCTCAGTGAATTTGCAGCATAAGAAGAGGTACATTTTAACATTAAAATTAAAGGGGAAGAGTCAAAGTGTGGAAACTTTACAGGGAATGAAACTAAGGTGCTATCAGCATAAAAAGGACTATCTTATATAACAGATGTTGTTTGTAATCCACATGGTAACAAGAGAGCAAAACTCTAGAGTCACAAAACAAGAAAAGGGCGAGACCAAACACACCGTGGAAAACCAGCACTCCACAAAGGTAGACACAGAAACAGAGGGGGGGAATAACAAAGGAGCTACAAAACAATCAGAAGGCAAGACATAAGGTAGCAGGATTGAGTTCTTTCATATCAATAATCAGTCTAAATATTAAAAATTGAATTCACCAATCAATAGGCCGATAGGTTCCATGGATTAAAACATGAGAACCAACGGCAGCTGAACACGCAATCTCCTCAAGTGCACATGGGACTTTCTCCAGAAAGGACCGCACGATAGGACACACAACAAATCTTAGCTTCTGACCACAATGGTATGGAACTAGAAATCAGTAAAAGGAAAGCTAGAAAATCCACTAATATGTGGAAACTAAACAACACACTTCTGAGCAATCAATGGGTCAGTGAAGAAATCAAAAGGAAAATAAAAAATTACCTCAAAAGAAATGAAAATGGAAAGACAACATATCAAAACTTACAGAAAGGGCGCCTGGGTGGCTCTGTTGGTTAAGCGTCTGCCTTCGGCTCAGGTCATGATCCCAGGGTCCTGGGATCGAGTCCTGCATCAGGCTCCCTGCTCAGCGGGGAGTCTGCTTCTCCCTCTGACCCTCCCCCCTCTCATGCTCTCTCTCTATATATCTCATTCTCTCTCTCAAATAAATAAATAAAATCTTAAAAAAAAGAATTAAAAAAAAAACTTACAGAAGGCAGCAAAAGCAGCTCTGAAAGTTTAAACTGATAAATGCATATATTAATTGGAAAGACCTCAAATAATCAACCTATCTTTACACCTCAAGGAACTAGAGAAAACAGCAACAACAACAACAAATTAAGCCCAATTTAGCAGAAGGAAGGAAACAATAAAGCCCAGAGCAGAAATAAATGAAGTAGGAATGATAAAAACAACAGAAAGGATTGATGAAACTGAGAACTGGTTCTGTGAATAAGATAAACAAAATCAACAAACCTTTAGCTAGACTAAGAAAAAAAATGAAAAGACCGAAATAAAATTAAGAGTGAAAAGGAGACATTAGGGGCACCTGGGTAGCTTAGTCAGTTAAGCGTCTGCCTTTGGCTCAGGTCCTGATCTCGGGGTCCTGGGATCAAGTCCCACGTCGGGTTCCCTGCTCAGCACAGAGTCTGCTTGTCTCTCTCCCTCTCCTTCTGTTCCTCCCCCTGCTTGTGCGCTCTCTCTCTCTCAAATAAATAAATAAAAATATTTTTAAAAGAATAGAAAAGAGAAAGACATTACAACTGAGACTGCAGAAAAACTGGATTGTGAGACTAAACAATTACAAGCCAAAAACTCAGATAACTTAGAAGAAACAGATCCATTCCTAGAAACAAGCAACCTACCAAACTGAATCAGGAAGAAATAAAAAATCTGAACAGACCAATAGACACTAAAGAGATTGAATCAGGAATCAAAAACTTCCCAACACAGTAACCTGCCCCAGGACCAGACAGCTTCACTAGAGATTCTACCAGACAGTCAAAGAAGAATTAACACCAATTCTCAAACTCTTCCAAAAAATTGACAAGGAGGGAATACTTCCAAAATCACCTTGTGAGGCTGGCATTGCCCTGGTACCAGAGCCAGAGAAGGACTCCACAAGAAAAGAAACCTACAGACCAATATCTCTGATGAATCCAGATGCAAAAACTCTCAACAACATATTACCAAACTGAATTCAAGAACATATAAAAAGGATTATACATCATGAGCAAGTAGGATTTATCCCTGGAACGCAAGGATCATTAAACATACACAAATCAATAAATGTGATCCATCACATTAATAAAATGAAAGGGAAAAAAATCACATGATCATCTGAAGAGATGCAGAAAAACCACTTGACAAAATACATTATTTCGTAAAAACCCTCAGCATATCGGGTATAAAAGGAACATACCTCAATATATTAGAGGCCATACGTTATGAGCCCATGGCTAACATTAGACTTGCTGTTGAAAATTGAAAGCCCTTCCTCAAGAAGCAGGAACAAGACGTGGATGCCCACACACACCACTCTTATTCAGTTTGGTATTAGAAGTCCCTGCTAAAGCAATTAGGACAAAGAAATAACAGACATCCAAATCAGGAAGGAAGAAGTGAATCTGTCACTGTTTACAGATAATATGATTCGGTCTATAGAAAATCTAAAAGGCTGTTAGAGGTCAGTCAAGTTGCAGGATACAGAATCAACTTACAGAAGTCGTTGATGTTCCTATACACTAAGAATGAAACATCTGAAAAAGAAATAAAGAAAACTACCCCATTAACAATAGCATCAAAAACAATACAATATTAGGAATAAATTTAACCAAGGATGCGAAAGTCCTGTATAGTGAACTATAAGACTTTGTTAAAAAAAATCAAAGAAATGGAAAGACAAACGAATGGAAAGACATACTCTGTTAATGGATCAGAAAAATTTATATTGTTAAAATGTCCTTCTTGAGGAAAAAAGAACAAAACCAGAGATATCACCCTTCCTGACTTCAAATTACACTACAAAGCTTCAGGAATAAAAACAGTACGTTACTGCATAGACAGACAAAAATAGACACATAGACCAATGGAACAGAATAGAAGGCACAGAAGTAAACCCCTGCTTATACAGTCAAAAAATTATTCAACAAAGAAGCCAGGAACACACAATGGGGAAAGGACAGCCTGTCAACAAGTGAGGTGGGGAAAACTGGATGAGTACATGCAATGAAATTAGACCCACCAGTCACAAAAATCCACTCAAATAGATTAAAGACTGAAACAGAAGGACCTGGTACTATAAAACTCCTAGAAGTAAATACAGGGAAGAAGCTCCTTAACGTTGCTTTTGGCAATGATTCCTTGAATAGGACACCACCAGCACCAAAGACAAAAGGGAAAATGAACAAATAGGGCTCCAGGAAACTTAAAACCTTCTGCACAGCAAAAGGAACCATTAACAAGACAAAAAGCACTCTACAGAATGGAAGAAAATTTTTGCAAGACATACATTGGATAAGGAGTTGGTTTTTTTTTTTTTTAAGATTTTATATATTTATTTGACAGAGACAGACACAGCAAGAGAGGGAACACGAGAAGGGGGAGTGGGAGAGGGAGAAGCAGGCTTCCCACGGAGCAGGGAGCCTGATGCAGGGCTCGATCCCAGGACCGTGGGATCGTGACCTGAGCCAAAGGCAGACGCTTAACGACTGAGCCACCCAGGCACCCTGGATAAGGAGTTATTACTGAAAATATATAAAGAACTCATACAATTCAAAATCAAAAACAATCTGACTGAAAAATGGTTGGAACGAGACCTTTCTCCAAAGAACACATCCCAGTGGCCAACAGACACATGAAAAGATGCTCCACATCACTCATCATCAGGGAAATGCAAATCAAAACCACAATGAGATATCACTCACACCTGTCAGAAGGCCTATTATCAAGAAGACAAGAGATAAAAATTGCTGGCTAGGGTCTGGAGAAAAGGGAACTCTTTCATGCTGGTATGCATGTACATTGACTCAACCACAATGGAAAACAATATGAAGCCTTCTCAAAAATTAAAAATAGACCCAACAATGATGCAGTGTGATTCCACTTCTAGGTATACACACAAAGGAAATAAAAACAGGGTTTTTGAGAGAGATATGCACTCCTATGTTTACCGCAGCGTTGTTCACAATAGCCTGTAAGTGAATGGATAAAGAAGATGTGGTATATAAATACAATGGAATATGAGACAGCCATGAGAAAAGAGGACATCCTGCCATTTACAACAACATGGTGGACCTTGTGGAAATGATGCTAAGTCAAATAAGTCAGACAGAGAAAGACAAATACTGTACGACATCACTTATAAGTGTAATCTAAAAAACCCAAACTCACAAAAACAGAGCAAAATGGTGGTTACCAGGGGTTGGGGAGTGGAGAGGACAGGGCAGATGTTGCCTAACGGTACAAATTTATGATGAACAGTGAGCACAGACAACAATATTGTATTATAATCAACAAACTTGCTAGGAGCCTAGAACTTAATTATTCTAATGACTAAAAAGACAGGATAATTATGTAATATGATAGAGGTGCTAATTGTTGCAATCATTCCATGATATATAATGTATTAAGATACATAAATGTATCAACATGTACACCTTAAATTATACAATGTTATATGTCAAATATATTTCAATTAAAATAATGGATCAGTGTCAAGATCTGGGTAAGTCTATAGGGTGAATATCAAAGCAAGGTTGTGCATCAGGGTCACAGTCGAGGATAGGATAAGGGCCTGTGTCAGTTAAGGATTTGAATAAGGTTCAGGGTCAAGGTCAGGGTTAAGTGAAGTTTCATGATCAGTATGTGGGTGGATCAGGATCATGAGGGTCAGGAACATAATCAAGTCCAGCTGAGGTTCAGTCAGATCACTGTTAGTGGAAGGGTCAAGATCAGTATTAGGGTGAGAATCAAGAAGAGGGTGAGGGTTAAATTCACATGAAGTCCAGGATAAGGGTCGGTGACAGAGTGAAGGTCACAAGCATCAGGTTAAGGTTGAGTTTTGTCAGCAAGGTGTGAGGGTGTCTCAGGGCCTGAATGACAATCAGTCACATCAATCCAGGGTTGTTGAGTGTTAGAATCAGGGTCAAGACCAGGGTTCAGAGTAGGCTCAGATCTGTGTGAGGAACAGAGTCTGGGTGACGTTTGCATTTTGGGGTCAAAATCAGAGTCTGGTTTATCAATAAAGGAAGATCAGGGCTAGGGTCAAATTTAGATGACTGTCAGTTTTATGGTCAAGGTCATGATGAGAGTCCGGGTGAGGATTATGGTCAGAGTAAAAGCAAGCCTCAGGGTTAGAGTTAGGATAAGGTCACAGTCAGGGTCGTGGTAAGGGTCAGATAGCATTAGGATATTTTCAGTGTGAAGTTCTTACTGAAAATCAGGGTTATGTGAGGGATGTAGTCAACATCAGTGTCAGAGTCAGACATGATCAGGGAAGGGTCCGGGTGAGACCCTCAGGTAAGAGTGAGGTTGAGTGAAGGTCAAGTTGTGGGTAGGATTAGGGAGAGCATTACTGTTAGAATGAGGGTAAAGCTTAGGGTAGAATCAGAGTCAGGGTCATAAGTCAAGTTCAGAGTTGGAATTAGGGTGTGTGAGGTTGAGGTTCAGTGTTAAGTGGAACAGGGTCATGGTCAAGGTCAGGGTCAAGTGTCACAGTGAAGTTGGTCAGCAAGCCCCTCCCCACCACCCAGCACCACATGCAGCTTTTGCAGATGCCACCTCCTAAAATGCTCTCCTGCACTGAGCTCACCTGCTTGGAGTCCTCAGTGCTGCCTAACCCTCCCTGCCGACCTCCATGGGGATACAAGTGTCACGAAGGCAGGGATCTTGGAACAGAATGTTTTGTCCATTGATGGATTCCAAGCACTCAGAAGAATCTGTGGCCTACAGTAGGTGTTCAATTGAAAGCTTATTTATTAAGCAATGAGTATCCATTAAGGTATTTCTAGAGGGAAAAAGTACATCTGGAAATAAAAGAAACTGTTCACAGTAGTTCTCTGTGGAAAAATTACAAGAAACGTTCATGGTTGACTTGACACATGTCCAAACTATTTAAAATTTTTAAAAATTAATGTTGATTATTTTATAATGACCAAAAATGGATTCTTCCACTTTGAGAGAAAACAAAGAACTCCAGGTAGAGTTCCTGGTAAAATGACAAGAGACTCAGTGCACTGTAGCTATTACCCAAACCTCAAACAACTGGCAACCTTTGGGGGAGTCTTGGAACATCCTCAAAGAACCCCTACTCTAGTTCTCTTCTCTAAGGAGGAAAGACAAACCAAGAGACAAGACAACACGGAAGGTCTATTAATTCAACAGCAGCTTTGAAAAGGAATCCTTGAGACAGTGAGGTGATGTATTTCCCCATT
This sequence comes from Mirounga angustirostris, assembly GCF_029215605.1. Classification (NCBI taxonomy): domain Eukaryota; kingdom Metazoa; phylum Chordata; class Mammalia; order Carnivora; family Phocidae; genus Mirounga; species Mirounga angustirostris. Next base: position 392,158 of record NW_026991726.1, on the reverse strand, counting down.
TCTACTTCACTTCTTTCCACATGGTTCTGTCTTTCGCAGGCTAGAGCCTGATGCAGAAAAGGTGACTGTCTTAGATGTATGTATACACGACCTTGGAGGGCACAGTCTGGAGGTGCAGATGGACGGAACATTTGTAAAAGTGGGACAGCAGAGTCTCACTGTAGCCCACCAGGAAGTAGAACTTGTGTGCAGTAGAACTTTTGTGTAGCCCACCAGGAAGTAGAACTTCTGTGCCCTCAGGACCAGGGCACAGATCTCCAACTGGTTAGCCCAGCGCTTTAAGATCAGCTGGACAGTCAGACACCCTGGGAAGGTGCCCAGCATGAACTTTAGGAGCAAAACATCCTCCACTGTTCGCTCTGCAGCATGGTCCTCCCCATCCAGGTTACCTGAAAGGAGAAGGGCACCTCGAAGACTCAGCAGAAACTCCAGAGGTAACATCCAAGAGCACTGGGCACTCAAGTCCACCCCCACTCTAGTTTCTTCACTCTTCTTCTACAAGTGGAATAAAAATAATAACACTTTAAAGTTCAAAGTACATTATTTCATTACATTCACAAACAAATCCTGTGAAGTATGAATTATCGGTTATCGCAAAAGGGGAGACTGAGGCCTTAGCAGGGCACAAAACTTAGATGATCCTTTCCTGTCTAGCCTTTTCCCACTCTTTCTGGATGTTTATAGAGGCACTGGCCATCCCTTAGCCCAGAGAGATGAGGACACCAACTACTTCTGAGACTGGGGACATGAGCTCTCTCACCAGCCAGGGCCATGGCCTCAACCAGTGGATTCTCAGTGTAGATCCTGAGACTCCTACACCTCGTACAGTATGCCTGAACAGTCTCCACACCCTTAGTAGAAGGGGAGTAGGGTCCTGATGATGATGTTTGGCTGATTTGTGGTCCTTACTTCCAACCACTAAGTCCTAGAACTTTTGCCTCCAGATAATGCTGTTATTGTCATTAATTAGCATGCTTGATTGAGGTGAATCCCTTAGAAGTCTCCATCCCTTAGAAGTCTTTGTATTTGTCTGTTGCAGAATCAACACTTCTCTAGGCACATGGACATGGGATGTGCAGGAGTTGGCTCATACTAGCTCCTGACTGTTAAATTTGGGGGACTTTTGTGAGAGAGAATTAAACTATTGGTAGCTTGGACCAGCCATTGTAGGAATATTTATGCCACGGAACTTGGCTAGCCCTTCAATCGGGGGCTGTATTTCCCCCAACCAAACTGGTTGCCAAACACTTACCAGCAAGCCTCTGATTACCCACACAACTCTGTGCACCCACTCCCTTTGATGTAGAGAATCTGAAGCAGAGAAAGATTAAATCCCTTGTCTCAGACAGTACAGTCAGTGAGCACGAGAGTGGATATTTGAACCTAAGTGATCTGGTTGCAGGGGCTGCACGCCAACCTCGGCGCACCACGTCCCTGCAGGAAAGGTGAGGCCCCAGAGGTCAGAGGCTCCTGCTTGTGAACAGCATTTGCCCTCGGGCTGGGGAGAAGGTAGGTTGTTTCAGGGGCACAGGGATTAGAAGGGTTGATCTGATGCTAGAGGGAGGGATTGCATGACTCCCATCCTATGGAGACAAAGCTCATTAATTTTATTAAGACCTTAGGGTCCCACAGTCCACAGACAATTAGTCCCTGATTGTTGTACAGAGGCAGGGGACTATCTAGAGGAACCATGCCAGCATTTGCTATCCCTGTGGTAGGTAAAGAGGTCCCCCACTGCTTCTTTCTGTCAGGAATAACAAGGTGGTCTCCTCCCTACCACTCCAGAGACTCCCCCAGGCTTCTAGATATTCCCCCAAGCCTCTGATCCAATCATGTAGGATCCCATTTTTTAAAGTACTCAACTTCCTTCTGTCCCATCGACTTCTGTCTGAGTTAGACCTGACTGCAACAGCACAGAATTACAAAACCTTAGGGCTGGAACAGTCTAAGGCTCATACAACATAGCTGAGTCATTAACGTGCCTGTCCTCCATTGCAGTAGGGGCTCATGGGGTCAGCTAATCAATGACACCCTGGCCCTGGTCCAAATCACAGTGGCTCTGTGAGGTCCATGGACCTACCTGGTAGTCATTTTTATAGTTCCTGAATGTGTAATTGGAATGCATACACCTGGTGTTTGGCAGAACCCCACATTGGTTCTTGGGCCAGTGGAGTAAGTGATATGGTAGGAGGATGCTGAGGGGGAGTCCCGAATCTGTACTCCCTTCTCCACAAAGACACTAAGTCCAGAGCAATATCACAATCCAAAGGAAATGGTGCAGATTGATGCAGGGGGTGGTTGTTCCTATCCTGTCCACTTCATTGACCACTCTGGTCACTACAAACACCCGACCAGATCCTGGAAGAAGACAATGAGCCACCAGAAACGCAACCAGGTAGTTGTCCTAACTACAGCTTTCATGCCTGATTAACATGGTTTGGGGCTCGGTTACATGGCTCTTGGGTACTGGTGAATGTGTTTTCAAATACTATAAGGATAGAGGACGAGAAGCAGTTTGCATCTACACGGTGTGTGTAAAACTGTACGTTTATGTTACTATATCATAACTGGCATCATAACGTGGTCCAAAGGGACGTGGATAGCGTGTGCTGGTACTACAGGCAGAAAAGTGTGGTCTGTCCTATTTGCTGATTTCTGTAGAGGGAATATTTCTACCATACCCAATTTTAAGCTGCCAGCGTGACTTTACTGAAAATGCAGATTTGGAGAGCTGTACATGGTAACACACCCCCACGCAGTATATCATAGTATTTTTTTTTTAATCATACAGACACAATAGATGTCAATAAGCACAGTTTAGCATAAAATATAGCTCTTCCCATAAGCAGCCTGAGGTGATCTCTGGAAATATTTCACTATTCACTTGACCCAGATAACCCTACAAAATCATGCCAATCAAGAGGTTCGAATCTTTGTGTTCACTTTAGGAACACACCTGAAACTGCCCAGGCCATCAAAAATATGCATATCTGGAAAGCCACCAAGTATCTGAAGGATGTCACATTGCAAAAGCAGCGTGCATCACTCCCTGGCTACAATAGTGGAGTTGGGAGGTGTGCCCTGGCCAAACAGTGGGGCTGGACACGGGGCTGGTGGCCCAAAAAGAGTGCTGATTTTTACTGCACATGCTTAAAAATGAAGAGAGTAATGCTGAGCTTAAGGGTTTCGATGTAGATTTTCTGGCCATTGAGCACATCCAGGTGAACAAAACCCCCAAGATGCGACTCAGAACTTACCGGGTTCATGGTCGGATTCACCCACACGTGAGCTATCCCTGCCACACTGAGATGATCCTTACTGAAAAAGAGCAGATTGTTCCTAAACCAGAAGGGGAGGTTGCACAGAAGAAAAAGATATCCCAGAAGAAACTGAAGAAACAAAAGTTTATGGGCTGGTAGTAAATTCTGCATAAAATAAATGCAAATAAAAGTTTAAAAAATCACAGAATATAGTAAAATAGCGAGGAAATGATCAGTTTTAAATATTATCTCTGATTTTAATATAACTTATAAATTTATAATGACTTATTTTTAATAGCTGTATTTAACAACTGGTTTGCAAAATGCCTGAAAATCTAACAGCTCTCATGATATTTTTTTTCAAAGATTTTATTTATTTATTTGAGAGAGAGAGAGAGCATGGGGAGGTGGGGAGGTGGGGACGGAGTGGCAGAGGGAGAGGGAGAAGCAGACTCACCACTGAGCAGGGAGCCCAACGAGGGGACCCATCCCAGGACCCTGGGATCATGACCTGAGCTGAAGGCAGATGCTTAACCCACTGAGCCACCCAGGTGCTCCTTTCATGAAACAATAGGAGGCAGCTCCAGCACCGCCTGGACATGGGCCTTCTGGACATTCCACAAAACCTCACTTGGTTCCATCATATTGATGACATATAATTATTCAAGCAGGGTGAGCCAGAACTGGTGAATATGTTGCTGGCATTGGTACAACAACTGTACTCCCAAGAGTGGGAGAGAAACCCTATGAAGATTCAAGGCCTGGGGCGGAGCAAGACGGCGGAGGAGTAGGAGACCTGGATTTCGTCTCCTCTCAGGAATTCAGCTGGATAGGGATCAAACCATTCTGAACACCTACAAACCCAACAGGAGATCGAAGAAAAGAAGAGCAACAACTCTCTCATCAGAAAAGCGACCACTTTCTGGAAGGTAGGACGTGCGGAGAAGTGAATCCGAGGCGATATTCGGGAGGATAGACGGCGGGGGAGGGGCCTCCGTCGGCCGCTTCTGGCGAGTGATAGAGCCCCGGGGCACAAAATTGGAACTTTTAAAAGTCTGCTCCGCTGAGGGACGTCACTCCGGTGGCTGAGCGGGGGGTGGAACCCTCCGGGACAGTGTGGTCTCAGGACCCTCGGGGTCACAGAAGGACCGGGGGTGCCTGAGTGCGGCAGAGCTCCCAGGTAATGGAGCAGGGAAGCCGGCTGCAGAGGCGGAGCCCAGGCGCGGGCCCTCAGCTCGGGGTGGCCATAAACCGTGATCCGCGGCACAGTCGGGCCCCTGCTCCTCCAGCAGGGACCCAACAAGCGGCAGATCCGGGGAGACTCACCTTCCTCCCCTGGGAGGAGCCGCGCGGGAGGGCACCGCAGGGATCTGCTGGGTTTGGAGACTCCACCCGGGGTCGGGTGCCAGAGAGAGAAACGCGCGGTCACAGGACGGGTGAGCACGGAGTGCGGCCAGAGACCGGGGAGACGGGAGTGACTGGCGGCTTTTCTCTGGGGGCTCACTGAGGAGCGGGGCCCGAGTTCTAGGCTCCTCCGGGGCGGAGATTGGGAGGCCGCCATCTTCACTCTCCGCCTCCAAAGCTGTGCGGAAAGCTCGCAGGGAACAAAAGCCCCGGAGAGCAAACGCGAGCAGATTACTCAGCCGGGAGGGGGCAAGGGCGGGGCAATTCCGCCTCCGGCAGAGACATTTGGAAACCACGGCAACAGGCCCCTCCCCAGAAGATCAGCGAGAACAGCCAGCCAAGACCAAGTTTACCGATCAATGAGAACGGCAGAACGCCAGCGCTAGGGGACTACTGCACATAGAATTCACGGCTTTTTTTACCATGATTCTTTAGTCTTTCAAAGTTAATTTTTTTTAACTGTATTTTTTTCTTTTTTTTTTTGAATTTTTCTTTTTCCCTTTTTCAACCAACATCTTATCAATCCCTTTTTTAAAAAAAAACATTTTTATTTTTCATTTTTAGAGTCATATTCTATCCCTTCATAGTAGTTACCCCTATTTTTGGCATATATTATATATAAGTTGTTCTCTCTTTAAAATTTTGAGATAGCTTCTTCTAACAGATTAAAATATACCCTAAATCTCCAGTATATGGTGTTTTCTATTCCCCTGCCTGATCACATTCTCTCCCTTTCTTTTTCTTTTTTTAAATCCTCTCTTCTTTTTTCAAACAACTTCTTATCAATTCCTTTTATAATTTTTTTTTTATAATTTCCATCTTTACAGTCATATTCCATCCCTTCATCATATCAACCCTTATTTTTGTACATATATAAGTTTTTCTTTCTTTAAAATTTTGGGAGGCACTTTCTTCTAAAAGACCAAAATACACCCCAAATCTAGTGTGTGGCACTGATCTATATATCAGCCTGATCATATTTGATCACATTCTGTTTTTGTTGTTGTTGTTGTTGTTGTTTTGTTTTGTTTGTTTTTGTTTGTTTTTATCTTTATCTTTTTCTTTTTCTTTTTTTTCTTTTTCTTTTTTCTCTCTTTCCATTTTTTTTTTCCACTGCTTCAGGTCGTTTCTGATTTGTTTAGAGTATATTTTCTGGGGACATTGTTACTCTGCTAGCATTTTGGTCTCTCATTAATCTATTCTCCTCTGCACAAAATGACAAGACGGAGAAAATCACCTCAACAAAAAGAACAAGAGGTAGTACCGACTGCCAGGGACCTACTCAATACGGACATTAGTACGATGTCAGATCTAGAGTTCAGAATCATCACTTTAAAGATACTAGCTGGGCTTGAAAAAAATATGGAAGTTATTAGAGAAACCCTTTCTGGAGAAGTAAAAGAACTAAAATCAACAAAGTAGAAATCAAAAAGGCTATTAATGAGGTGCAATCAAAAATGGGGGTGCTAACTGCTAGGATAAATGAGGCAGAAGAGAGAATCAGTAATATAGAAGACCAAATGATGGAAAATAAAGAAGGTGAGAAAAAGAGAGATAAACAACTACTGGATCACGAGGGCAGAATTCAAAGGTAAGCGATACCATAAGACGAAACAACATTAGAATAATTGGGATCCCAGAAGAAGAAGAAAGAGTGAGAGGGGCAGAAGGTATAATGGAGCAAATTATAGCAGAGAACTTCCCTAATTTGGGGAAGGAAACAGGCATCAAAATCCAGGAAGCACAGAGAACCCCTCTCAAAATCAATAAAAATAGGTCAACACCCTGACATCTAATAATAAAACTTACGATTCTCATAGACAAAGAGAAAATCCTGAAAGCAGCTCGGGAGAAGAGATATGTAACCTACAATCGTAGAAACATTAGATTGGCAACAGACCTATCCACAGAGACCTGGCAGGCCAGAAAGGACTGGCAGGATATATTGAGAGCACTAAATGAGAAAAATAGGCAGCCAAGAATACTCTATCCAGCTAGGCTGTCATTGAAAATTGAAGGAGAGATAAAAAGCTTCCAGGACAAACAAAAACTAAAGGAATTTGCAAACACAAAACCAGCCCTACAGGAAATCTTGAAAGGGGACCTCTAAGCAAAGAGAGACCCTAAAAGCAGCATAGACCAGAAAGGAACACAGACAATATACGGTAACAGTCACCTTACAGGCAATACAATGACACTAAATTCCTATCATTCAATAGTTACACTGAACGTAAATGGGCTCAATGCCCCAATCAAAGGACACAGGCTATCAGACTGGATTCAAAAACAAGACGATCGATATGCTGTCTGCAAGAGACTCATTTTAGAACCAAAGACACCCCCAGATTGAAAGTGAGGGGATGGAAAACCATTTACCATGCTAATGGACACCAAAAGAAAGCTGGGGTGGCAATCCTTATATCAGACAAATTAGATTTTAAACCAAAGACTGTAATAAGAGATGAGGAAGGACATTATATCCTACTTAAAGGATCTATCCAACAAGAAGATCTAACCATTGTAAATATCTATGCCCCTAACATGGGAGCAGCCAATTATATAAGGCAATTAATAACAAAAGCAAAGAAACACATCGACAACAATACAATAATAGTGGGGGACTTTAACACCCCCCTCACTGAAATGGACAGATCGTCTAAGCAAAAGATCAACAAGGAAATAAAGACTTTAAATGACACACTGGACCAAATGGACTTCACAGACATATTCAGAACTTTCCATCCCAAAGCAACAGAATACACATTCTTCTCGTGTGCCCATGGAACATTCTCCAGAATAGATCACATCCTAGGTCATAAATCAGGTCTCAACCAGTACCAAAAGATTGGGATCATTCCCTGCCTATTTTCAGATCACAATGTTTTGAAACTAGAACTCAACCACAAGAGGAAAGTTGGAAAGAACTCAAATACATGGAGGCTAAAGAGCATCCTACTGAAGAATGAATGGGTCAACCAGGAAATTAAAGAAGAATTAAAAAAATACATGGAAACCAATGAAAATGAAAACACAACTGTTCAAAATCTTTGGGATGCAGCAAAGGCAGTCCTAAGAGGAAAGTATATAGCAATACAAGCCTTTCTCAAGAAACAAGAAAGGTCTCAAGTACACAACCTAACCCTACACCTAAAGGAGCTGGAGAAAGAACAGCAAATAAAGCCTAAACCCAGCAGGAGGAGAGAAATCATAAAGATCAGAGCAGAAATCAATGAAATAGAAACTAAAAGAACAGTAGAACAGATCAACGAAACTAGGAGCTGGTTCTTTGAAAGAATTAACAAGATTGATAAACCCCTGGCCACACTTATCAAAAAGAGAAGAGAAGTGACCCAAATCAACAAAATCATGAATGAAAGAGGAGAGACCACAACCAACAACAAAGAAATACAAACAATTATAAGAACATATTATGAGCAACTCTATGCCGGCAAATTAGATAACCTGGAAGAAATGGATGCATTCCTAGAGATGTATCAACTACCAAAACTGAACCAGGAAGAAATAGAAAACCTGAACCGACCTATAACCACTAAGGAAATTGAAGCAGTCATCAAAAATCTCCCAAAAAACAAAGGCCCAGGGCCAGATGGCTTCCCAGGGGAATTCTACCAAACATTTCAAGAATTAATACCTATTCTTCTGAAACTGTTCCAAAAAATAGAAATGGAAGGAAAACTTCCAAACTCATTTTATGAGGCCAGCATCACCTTGATCCCAAAACCAGACAAAGACCCCATCAAAGAGGAGAATTACAGACCAATATCCCTGATGAACATGGATGCAAAAATTCTCACCAAAATACTAGCCAATAGGATCCAACAGTACATTAAAAGGATTATTCACCACGACCAAGTGGGATTTATTCCTGGGCTGCAAGGTTGGTTCAACATCCACAAATCAATCAATGTGATACAATACATTAACAAAAGAAAGAACAAGAATTATATGATCCTCTCAATAGATGCAGAAAAAGCTTTTGACAAAGTACAGCATCATTTTTTGATCAAAACTCTTCAGAGTATAGGCATAGAGGGTACATACCTCAATATCATAAAAGCCATCTGTGAAAAACCTACAGTGAATATCATTCTCAATGGGGAAAAACTGAGAGCTTTCCCCCTAAGGTCAGGAACGCGGCAGGGATGTCCACTATCACCACTGCTATTCAACATAGTATTGGAAGTCCTAGCCAAAGCAATCAGACAACAAAAAGAAATCAAAGGCATCCAAATTGGCAAAGAAGAAGTCAAACTCTCACTCTTTGCAGATGATATGATACTCTATGTGGAAAACCACAAAGACTCCACCCCAAAACTGCTAGAACTCATACAGGAATTCAGTCAAGTGGCAGGATCTAAAATCAATGCACAGAAGTCAGTGGCATTCCTATACACCAACAACAAGACAGAAGAAAGAGAAATTAAGGAGTCGATCCCATTTACAATTGCACCCAAATCCATAAGATACCTAGGAATAAATCTAACCAAAGAGATAAAGGCTCTGTATTCAGAAAACTACAAAATACTCATGAAAGAAATTGAGGAAGACACAAAGAAATGGAAAAACGTTCCATGCTCATGGATTGGAAGAACAAATATTGTGAAGATGTCAATGCTACCTAGAGCAATCGACACATTCAATGCAATCCCCATCAAAATACCATCCACTTTTTTCAAAGAAATGGAACAAATAATCCTAAAATTTGTATGGAACCAGAAAAGACCCCGCATAGCCAGAGGAATGTTGAAAAAGAAAAGCAAAGCTGGCGGCATCACAGTTCCGGACTTCCAGCTCTATTACAAAGCGGTCATCAACAAGACAGTATGGTACTGGCACAAAAACAGACACATAGATCGATGGAACTGAATAGAGAACCCAGAAATGGACCCTCAACTCTATGGTCAACTCATCTTCGACAAAGCAGGAAAGAATGTCCAGTGGAACAAAGACAGTCTCTTCAACAAATGGTGTTGGGAAAATTGGATAGCCACATGCAGAAGAATGAAACTGGACCATTCCCTTACACCACATACAAAAATAGACTCCAAATGGTTGAAAGACCTCAATGTGAGACAGGAGTCCATCAAAATCCTAAAGGAGAACACAGGCAGCAACCTCTTTGACCTCAGCCGAAGCAACTTCTTCCTAGAAACATCGCCAAAGGCAAGGGAAGCAAGGGCAAAAATGAACTATTGGGACTTCATCAAGATAAAAAGCTTTTGCAAAGCAAAGGAAACAGTCAACAAAACCAAAAGACAACCGACAGAATGGGAGAAGATATTTGCAAATGACATATCAGATAAAGGGCTCGTATCTAAAATCTATAAAGGACTCATCAAACTCAACACCCAAAGAACAACGAATCCAATCAAGAAATGGGCAGAAGACATGAACAGACATTTTTCCAAAGAAGACATCCAAATGGCCAACAGACACATGAAAAAGTGCTCAATATCGCTCAGCATCAGGGAAATCCAAATCAAAACCTCAATGAGATACCACCTCACACCAGTCAGAATGGCTAAAATTAACAAGTCAGGAAACGACAGATGTTGGCGGGGATGCGGAGAAAGGGGAACCCTCCTACACTGTTGGTGGGAATGCAAGCTGGTGCAGCCACTCTGGAAAACAGGATGGAGGTTCCTCAAAAAGTTGAAAATAGAGCTACCATATGATCCAGCAATTGCACTACTGGGTATTTACCCCAAAGATACAAAAGTAGGGATCCGAAAGGTTATGTGCACCCCGAAGTTTATAGCAGCAATGTCCACAATAGCCAAACTGTGGAAAGAGCCAAGATGTCCATCGGCAGATGAATGGATAAAGAAGAAGTGGTATATATATACAATGGAATATTATGCAGCCATCAAAAGGAATGAGATCTTGCCATTTGCAACGACGTGGATGGAACTGGAGGGTATCATGTTGAGTGAAATAAGTCAAACAGAGAAAGACATGTATCATACGATCTCACTGATATGAGGAATTCTTAATTGCAGGAAACAAACTGACGGTTGCTGGAGTGGGGGGTGGGATGGGAGGGATGGGGTGACTGGGTGATAGACACTGGGGAGGGTATGTGCTCTGGTAAGCGCTGTGAATTGTGCAAGACTGTTGAATCTCAGATCTGTACCTCTGAAACAAATAATGCAATATATGTTAAGAAAAAAAGAAGAAGAAGGTAGCAGGAGGGGAAGAATGAAGTGGGGGAAATCGGAGGGGTAGACGAACCATGAAAGACGATGGACTCTGAAAAACAAACAAGGTTCTAGAGTGGAGGGGGGTGGGAGGATGGGTTAGCCTGGTGGTGGGTATTGAGGAGGGCACATTCTGCATGGAGCACTGGGTGTTATGCACAAACATTGAATCATGGAACACTTCATCTAAAACTAATGATGTAATGTATGGGGATTAACATAAGAATTAAAAAAATGTGTAGACTTGATTCATGGCCCAACGTATCATCTATTTGGATAAATATTGTAGGACCACTGGAAAATAATGTATTCTGCACTTACTATGTAATGTTCCATATATGTTAATTGAGGTCCCATTTGTTACCAGTGTTTTGTCTGCTTTTTCTATCAGATATTGAGAAAGGTATATTAAAATCTTCAAACAATGCTACTCTAGTCAACATTGCATTGGAGAATCTCCGAAGTGTTATAAGCCAAGAGAAACAAAAAGGAATAAGAATTGAGGAGCTCATTATGACTATTCACAGATAATATGATGGTGTACATAGAAAATTCAAAGTAGTCTATTAATACACTATTAGATTTAAACATGGAAAACTTGTAAATCTTAGAACCAAGGAAGCAATCCAGAAAGCAGCCAGGGGGAAGAGATTTCTTACATATGGAGAGAGGAACATCAGATTAACGTCACACCTGTCCATAGGGACCTGGCAAGCCAGAAAGGGCTGAAAAGGCATATTCACGGTACTACATGAAAACATGCAGCCAAGGATACATAGTCAGGGAAATGTTGCAAAAGAAAACTAAACCTGGGGGCATCACAATGCCTGACTTCAATCTATATTACAAATCTGTGACAGGATGGTATTGGCTCAAAAACACATAGATCAATGGAACAGAATAGAAACCCCAGAAATGGACCCTCAACTCTATGGTCAACCAATATTTGACAGATCAGGAATGAATATCCAATGGAAAAAAGACAGTCCCTCCTATAAATGGTGCTGGGAAAATTGGACAGCCACATGCAGAAGATTGAAACTCGACCATCCTCTAACATCATACACAAAGATAAACTCAAAATGAGTGAAAGACCGCAATGTGAGACAGGAGTCCATCAAAATCCTAGGGGAGAACAGAGGCAGTAACCTCTTCAACATCGGCCACAGCAACTTCTTTCAAGACACGTCTCTGAAGGCAAGGGAAACAAAAGCAAAAATGAACTTTTGGGACTTCATCAAGATAAAAAGCTTCTGCACAGCAAAGGAAACAGTCAACAAAACTAAGAGGCAACCCATGGAATGGGAGAAGATATTTGAAAATGATATTACAGATAAAGGGCTGGTATCCAGAATCTATACAAAATTTCTCACACTCAACACCCAAAATAGTAATAATACTAATACTAATAATCCAATCAAGAAATGGGCAGAAGACATGAACAGACATTTCTCCAAAAAAGACATACAAATGACTAACGTTTAACATCACTAACCATCAGGGAAATTCAAATCAAAACCACAATGAGATACCACCTCACACCGGTCAGAATGGCTAAAATGAACAAGTCAGGAAATGACAGATGTTCTGAGGATGTGGAGAAAGGGGAACCCTCTTTACACTGTTGGTGGGAATGCAAGCTGGTACAGCCACTCTGGAAAACAGTATGGAGGTTCCTCAAGATGTTAAAAATAGAACTACCCTACTACCTGACAATTGCACTACTGGGTATTTAACCCAAAGACACAGACATAGTGAAAAGAAGGGGCACCTGAACCCCAATGTTCATAGCAACAATGTCTTCAATAGCCAAACTGGGGAAGGAGCTCTGATGCCCTTCAACAGATGAATGGATAAAGATGTGGTCCATATATACAAGGGATTACTCAGCCATCAGAAAGGATAAATACCTACAATTTGCACTGACGTGGATGGAACTGGAGGGGTTATGCTAAGTGAAATAAGTCAAGCAGAGAAAGACAGTTACCATATGGTTTCACTCATATGTGGAAAATAAGGAATAGCATGGAGGACCGTAGTGGAAGGGAAGGAAAACTGAATGGGAAGAAATCAGAGAGGGAGACAAACCATGAGAGACTCTGGACTCCGGGAACCTAACTGAGGGTTACAGAAGGGAGGAGGGTGGGGGGATGGGGTATCTGGGTGATAGGAATTAAGAAGGTCACATGTTGTGACGAGCGCTGGGTGTTATATGCAAATAATGAGTCATTTAACAATACATCAAAAAATGAAGATGTACTATATGTTGGCTAATTGAGCATAATTAAATAAGTAAATAAATAAATATGCTTTCTACATGAAAAACAAATAATGGGTACAGAATTTCAGATTTGCAAATGAAATGTTCTCAAGATACGTATCACAGCACTATAAATATACGTAACACTACCGGACTTTATCCTGAAAATGTTAAAATGGCAAAATCAATGTTATGATTTTTTACAACTTTTTCCCCTTTTTTATTATGTTAATCACCATACATTACATCATTTTTCCCTGCCTACTATCTTCTTTTTTCTTAACATATAATGTATTATTTGCTTCAGAGGTACAGGTCTGTGATTCAACAGTCTTACACAAGTCACAGTGCTCGCCATAGCACATACCCTCCCCAATGTGTATCACGCAGCCGCCCCATCCCTCCCACCCCCCACCACTCCAGCAACCCTCAGTTGGTTTCCTGAGATTAAGAATTACTCACATCAGTGAGATCATATGACAGATTTTTTACAACTTTTTAAAAGTACATTCTGTAGGATTCCATTTTTATAAATATTTTATTAATTTATTTTAGAGAGAGAGAGTGTGGCACGGGAGTGGTAGGAGAGGCAGGAGGTGGAAAAGAGAATCATGAGCCCACGCTGCCCTGAACACAGACCCTACATGGGGCTCCATCCCACACCATGAGATCACATCCTGAGCCCAAATCAAGAGTCAGCGGCTTAACGGACTGAGCCACCATCCATCTCCTTGGGCATTACTGCTGTTCCATTCCCTGCTCTCTCCACCACTGCTGTGCTGAACACTCCTGAAAACACATCTGTGAAAAACCAGGCCAGAGTTTCCGGGGGTGAGTCTGAGGCCAAGCACTGCCAGGTGATGGGTGCACGTGTGGCCTGGGATGGGTGCTGCTCACTGTTCTCCCAGACAGGGGTGCCCGTCACTCTTCTCTCCAGGGGACCTGCGGGGAACCCCCATGTCCTCAGGCACCCGAGGGCCACCCGGCCCAGGAATTCACCTTCTCTAGCAGAGGACAGATGGGACTTCTTTCTCTGGCCAGGAATATGAACCCTGATCCTGGGAAAGGAGAGCTCTCCCGGACTCCTCACCCAGCCAGGCAGCTGTGGCCACGATGTATGTGATGGAGCCAGAGCGGCTGGGCCTTGGAGGGAATGAGTGCCTTAAACCAGCCTTGCGCAGGGCATGTGGGAGCAACAGCCCCTGCTTCTGGGGGAGCAGTGATGTGTGCGGAAGGAAGGAGGCTGGGGTGGAGCCTTCCAAGCCACACCACAGTCTCTCCCCTGGTCCTGAAACCAGCAGGAAGGGAGCTCCGAGAGCGGAGACGAGACTCCAGGAGGATTCCTATCCAGAGAAAGGGTGCCCTGAAGCAGCCAGCCCTACCGGCCCACAGACCATTTGCACAGGATCACCTCCTGTGCTTCCTTAGCAAGTTGTCCGTCTTCGTGTGTGGACAGTGACTGGCTGGTGCACTTCCAGAGGCAGACTAGAAACTTTTCAGTGCTTGCTCGTGGGTCAGAGGACCACCGCCCAAAGAAGCAGAGGATGTCACTCTTCCTCCGGAGCTGGGGAAGGCAGCCACCGTCCTGGAGCAGGACCGGGTCCAGGAGTGTGTTCTTTCTGAAGCGCCCCCTTTCAGTGGGCGTGGCTGTGCCTGAGAAAGGCCCACTGAGCCCCAGAGTCAGGAGCAGTGAGGGGCTGTCTCCAGCCCTGGCCCAGGATCACGACCCAAAACCATCCTGTCTTTGGGAGGACAGGTCTCCTTCAGGAGCCAGGGAGGGGACTGGCCCCTCTCCCCTCCCCAGGTCCAGGACTCCCGGGACCTGCAAGAGCTCTTCATCTGAGGAGGAGTCATGGAGAGTGTGTGTGTCTCGTCAGCCCAGCAAGTGAAAGAACCGAACCCCAACGCTCAGGTTCTAACAGCAGCAGAATTTCAATGTACCATTTTGGGGCAGCCTCCTCCCTTCTTATGTGGCCTTAGGGGACCCCAGGGAAAGTCTTTGTTCTCCTTCCGTCAGAGACAGGAGCTGGCGCCGTGTCACGGGGTCCCCACCACATCCCCATTCCTGAGGAAGAGCCACACACAGGGGCCTGGTGTCTGGAGTGTGGTCAGCCACTTCTCCTGGGCTCCCAGCCAGGGGCCTGGGGGCTGCATGGAAGGGCTGGATTGCTTTTGGGGGGAGGGGTGCTCACTGCCGACATGGCTCACCATCCCCCACTGCACTCTGCAATCCAGGTTCTGTGCCCAGCACCCCACATGTTCCTGCCATAGGAGCAATCATTCAGCATTGCCCCATTGCACAGAGGAGGAAAGTGAGGCCCAGAGAGGGGAGGTACATGGCTCCAGTCCCAGGGCTGGTCAGCAGAGAAGCTGGAAGGCCAGCCCTCCTAAGCCCCTGCTAGCCCAGCCAGAGGCTCCCTGACCTGAAAGCAAGCCCTCCCCTGCCTGCCCAGCCACACACTGGCCCCTGAGCTTCATGATGGCCTGTTCTTGGCCCTGAAGTTGTTGCTGGCCGACTAGGAGGGGGACTCCAGCTCAGGAGACAGGCTGTAGATACAGGACAGAGGGACACGTCTGAGCTAATAGGAGCCACACTCTGGTCTCCCTCCCAGAGCCTGCCCGGGAGCTGAAATCTGGGTGCCCTAGGGGCCAGCACACAACAGGGTCTGCGCTGAACAGGGAGCCATGGCCCCCAGGGAGAGTCCACTCTGCCCTCTCCCCGCTCCTGCCTGGCCTCACCTCTCCTCACTGTGGGGCTGCAGGACCCGGAATCAAGCCCCATTGAGCTGGCTCTGCTCCACCTTGTAATGAGTTTGCAGCCCCCGGAAGAGCTGGATTTCCTGGGACTGGAGGGAGGACTGGCTGCAAACAGGGACTGGGCTGGGGAGGATGCGGGCCTTGTGGAGGGTGAAGGATGGGGCAGGGGCCGGGTCCTGGGGCTGAAATCCCTGAATGCCCATGGGGTCCCTGATTACAGTAACTACCACCTTCACACTCGGGCATCCTGCTGGGGGGCCCCTCCTCCCCGGCCTCCTTCCCGCCCCTCTGACTCCAGCCACGCCTGCAGCCAGGGACAGGCTGGACCTCTGTGCCGGGTCCTGCCAGGAAGACAAGGCATAAGAGGGAGAGGAGAAGGGGAAGGGGAGGACTGATCTTCCCCCTGCCCTGACTTGGCCTCCACGGATGCCTCCAGATCCTCTGGCCCAGCCCTGCACTTAGCTGGACCCTGAGAGGGTATCTGCATTCCAGGCAAGCTGGGTGGGGGGTATTCAGTGACTTTTGCCTCCGCACATGTCCACCCCACCTGGCCTTGCACCCTAAGGCCTGCTGCCCAGGATGGGTGTGGTTGCAGGGCTCAGGGGACTTCAGGGGCACAGAGCAGTTGGCGGTGGTGAGAGAACGTGGGGGACTGGTCAGGTGCGGGGCCATGGGTCTCGCGCACATCCGCCGGAGGGCTGGGTCATGGTACAGGAGCTGTGGGCAGGTCATCTGTGCACACCTGGCCATGACACACCTGGCTGGCCCTCTCGGTGGGGAGGCCTGTGTGCCTGGTGCACCTGTCCCCCACCTACCCCTGGAGGAGCAGCCACGTTCAAGCCTTTCCATGTCGGACCCTCAGGGACAGTTGAGAACCTGGGTCAAGAGAGGCAGGGACTGGCCCAGGACAACTGGGGGTGAAGAGTCCAAGGAGCTGCTCTCCAGTCCCAATCCTCCCATGAGGTTTGCTTTGGGGGTGAGAGCCCCTCAGATCCTCGGGAAGAGCTACCCAACCCGTCCCATGTGGGGACATGACCTTGGCATCCCCAGGCACGTAGAGGCACATGCACCTGCACACCCACCCCCACACACACCACTCTGACTTCCCAGCTGGGGGTCAGAAGGAGAGGACACCCTGGGAGCGAGGTGGGTGACAGGGGGGAAAGAAGAAACAGGTTGCAGACAGCTGGGCCATGGGGCAGGGCATCAGGACTCCTGGCAAGCACCCAGATCCATAGCATGGGGAGGGGAGACAGGCCAGGCTGAGGGTCAGGGGTCCCCAAGGGGCCCAGGTTGGTTGCCAGGGCACTGGGAGAGGACAGGGTCTGGTTTCCGGTGTCCATCACCAGCCTGGGCACTTGGAAGCAGGAAGAGATACCCACCCCCAAGTCCAGAGGGGCTCCAGCACAAAGGCCTCAGCTTACTCTTCTGTCACTTGGGCTGTAGAGATGCAGTGTCCCTAGGGTCCCACAGACTTGTGGAAGAGCCTGTTGGCCCTGGATCTCCATCCCCGACCCACTGTGCTCCCATTCCTGGGAAAATGCTTTGTATTCCCTCGAGGTCCTTCAAAGCAGGGGACAGACTGGGGGCGTGGGGGCTGAGGACCTGGGTACACAGAACGTGGCAGAGCACTGACCACTAGTCTGGGGACCAAGGCCAAGACCCTCCTTGTTGCAGCCTCCGGGTCTCCATTTGGAAGAGGTTCCAGATTCACTGCTCTGGTCTGGCTGAGGAGGCCTTAGGAAGGAATGGAGCACCGGGACAGAAGAGGGAGACACGGACAAGGGAGGCTTCTGAGGTTTCTCACATCACCCCTGGAGTCCACAGATCCTGCTCCTGTGAGAGACACAGAGACAGAGACAGAAACAGAGAAGGAGACAGAGAATGAACACACGACAGAGGGAACCAGAAGAAGTCACAGACTTTCCTCCATCAGCTTGGAAATGACATCCCAGCATTTGGCCCCATTCTCTTCCTGAAAGCGCGGTCACACAGGCCATCCACCCCGGAGGGGAGGGGATTCCACAGGGATGTGTGAGCAGGATGCGGGAATGCCCGGGAACCACTGTGGGGACTGCCCAGCACATGGGCACAGACGAGGCCCCGGGGCCTGAGCCTAAACCTAATGGGAGCCCCTGGAAGTGTGCGTCACCAGAAGACAAGGTCGGAATCCTTTCATTGCAACCTTCTCACAGGGGCTGGGAACAGGCAAGAAGGGGGTGGCTTTGCCCAGACCCCAGAGCAGACCCAGGCCCCTCTGAGCTGTGCTCCATGTCCCGCCCAGCCCCTGGCTCCTCCTTGCATTGCCAAGTGTGCCACAGCCTCCTGTGATAGCAGGTCCGGAATGTATGTAGAGGTCCTACCACTGATGGCGTCCCTAGGAGTAGAAGCCAGAACACCCCACTGTGCAGATGGGGAGCCTGGGGAGGCCCTGAGAGGCAGAGCGTCTGTCCAGGGTCACAGCCCTGGGCACGCACAGGAGCCCAGTCTGAAGCCAGCTCTGTGTCCTCACAGCGGGGACACCGGCTGCACCCAGGCCTTGGGAAGGCTGTGGGGGGGCTGTGAGGGAGTCACTGTATGGATGGGGAATGGGGGGAGGGGGAGCATTGAGCAGCCGCGGGAGGGGGCCCTCGGGGGCGGGGGTCTTGTGTGAGGAGGTCGTTGGGTAAGGGGACCACAGGCACTGGTAACCTCACTTCCCTGACAACAGAGTCCAACAGAATTTGGAACCCAGGTAAGAAAGGCACCCACATTCCAGAGACAGCCCCCTGCCCAGCTCATTTCGTTGGAGATCATCCAACCATGAACATGTGGGCTTGTTGCCTCCGTAAGTCTGGATGCTGCAGGCTGAAGAAAGCCCGCCCTGCAAACGCTGGCCCCCGCTGGGGATGACCGAACAGGGCTCCCCACTGCCTCTGGCCGTTTGGCCGGAAGGCCCGAAAGGTGACACCAGGAGGCCCAGAGCCGGCCAGCAAGCCCCACAGGGTCTAATCCACCTGTCCAGCCCCAGGTCCCCTCCCCGCCGTGTGTGTGTGTGTGTGTGTGTGTGTGAAGAGGGGTCATGTGGGGTGGGCCAACGCCTTTCAAGAGCAGGCTGATGAGGGGTCAGATAACCTGTGGGCAGTTCATGTTCAAGGTCAAGGCTGGCTGGGTGGGACGGGGTGTGGGGGGCTGTGAGCTTCTGCCCAGGGTTGCTCTCGATCGCCCTGCAGGGATGGGTCATTGTCCCGCATGCAGGGCTGTGCACCCACAGGTGTGTGTCTGATATGGGAGCAGCAGGGCGACTGGGCAGGGGACAGGGAGGTTGGCCGGGCAGGACTGGGGTGCCTCCGAGCCGGCTACCCATCCCTGTCTTTGCAGACCTCCGATGAGATCGGCACGAGGCTGGCGGACACCCACTCCATGTCCGGGATCCGGAGCGGGACCCCACAGGACTCCCCTGGAGCAGGTGCTGGGGATTGCGGGGAGAGGCCTCTGACACCACCCAGACCACTGTCCCTGGTGGTCATTGACTCCATTGTGCTCCAGGAGCCGGAGCCCACGGAGGCCGAGCCTGAGGCTGAGAAGCCCGGGGCTGGGTGCCCGTGGGTGTGTGCGGAAGGGTGGGGGCTGGCCCCACAGGGAGGAGCCCTCAGAGCCTGGTGTGGGGCCTGGAGCAACGACTGGGCTTAGAGCGCCCAGCGGGTGGACTGCGGTCGGGGAGACGCCCCGGGGAGGGCTCCTTCCTGGCTGCGGCTTCTCTGGGAGGCCCTGGGCTGGGTTCTGTCTCCACGGAGAGCAGGCTCGGGCTGAGCTTTGCTCCTCTCACAGCTGCTCCACCACCTGAGGAGCTAGAGCCGGTTCCAACTCCATCGGCAGCTCTGGACGGAGGGGTGGTGGCTGCGACTTCAGCAGGAGACCAGGAGCCGGCAGGTGACCCAGCACCCGCCCACGGAGAGCCTGACGGGGGCCAGGAAGGGCCTGCTGGAGAACCTGCCTCCGGAGAGCCTGCCCCTGTGCCTGCCAGAGCCGCCGCCCCTGCGCCTGCCCCGAACTGTGGCCCTGCTCCTGCCCCCGACCCAGCTCCTGCCCTGGATCCTGACCCATCCCTACCCCTGCCAGTGCCTCGGTTCTTGCCCCTGACCCAGATACTGCACCGGTTCCTGTACGTGCCAGTGTGGCAGACCCTGTCCCTCCCCTTGCACCTGCCCCCTCCCCTCCCCCGGCTTGTGCTCCTGTTCCGGCCCCTGCCCCAACTCCTGCCACTTCCCCTGCCCCTGCCCCTGCTAGAGCCAATATCCCATCTCCTGACCCACCTCCTGCCCCTGCACCTGCCCCTTCCCCAGCACCTGCCTGTGCACCTGTTCTTGCCCCTGACCCAGCTCCTGACCCTGTACCAGCCCCTTCCCTTACCTGTGCAACTCTTCTTGCCCCTGATCCGGATCCTGACCCTGACCCAGCTCCTGCCCTGGATCCTGCCCCTTCCCTTGCCCCTGCCTGTGCGCCTATTCTTGCCCCTGACCCGGGTACTGCCCCTGCCCCTGCCTGTGGTCCTGTTCCTGTCCCTGACCCACCTCCTGCCCCTGCACCTGCCCCTTCCCCTGCCTGTGTTCCTGTTCTTGCCCCGGACCAAGCTCCTGCCCTGGATCCTGCCCCTTCCTCCTGCCCCTGCCTGTATTCCTGTTCTTGCCCTTGACACGGCTTCTGCCCCTGCAACTGTCCCTTCCCCAGCCCCTCCCTGTGCTCCTATCCTTGCCTCTGACCCAGCTCCTTCCCCTTTCCCTACCCGTTTCCCTGCCCCAGCGTGTGCGCCCATTCCTGCCCCTGGCCCACCCCCTGCCCCTGCACCTGTCCCTTCCTCTGCCTGTGTCCCTGTTCCGGCCCCTGCCAGAGCCGATGACCCTTCCACTGCCTGTGTCCCTGTTCCTGCCCCTGCCAGAGCCGATGCCCCTACCCCTGCCTGCGTCCTTGTTCCTGCCCCTGCCCCTGCCAGAGTCGATGCCCCTTCTCCTGCCAGTGTCCCTCTTCCTGCCCCTGCCAGATCCGATGCCCCTTCCCCTGCCTGCATCCCAGTTCTTGCCCCTGCCCCTGCCAGAGCTGATGCCCCTTCCCCTGCCTGTGTCCCTGTTCCTGCCCCTGCCAGAGCCAATGCCCCTCCCCGTGCCGGTGTCCCTGTTCCTGCCCCTGCCCCTGCCAGAGCCGATGCACCTTCCCCTGCCTTCCAGGGCCGCTGCCCCTTCCCCTGGCACTGCCTGTGCTCCTCTACTTGCCCCTGACCCAGCTCTTACCGTGGATCCTGCCCCTGGCCCTGCTCTTGTGTCTGGCCCTGCCCTTGCATCTGGCCCTGCCCCTCCTCCTGCTCCTGCAGGGCTCCCACAACCACATCCAGAGCCCACATCCTCACGGGGAGAGGTCCTTGTACAATTACCCTTAGCTCCATCACCCGACCCCGATGCCCCGCCAGATTGTTTCATCCCCTCCCCCTATGTTCTTTCTCTCTGGTTCGTATTAACAGTTCTATTCTCTTTCCATGTCCTATATGCTGTTTATTATTTATTTTAAATAAAATTCATTGATTTCAGTTGAACAAGTCCTGAGCATCAAGTACATTCCCAACGCTGGGCCACCACACCACAGAACATGGCTGTGGAATATCTGCTTCCCCAAAGGAGTCCCCGAACCAGAAGGCCTCCCTGGAAACCCCTAAGCTGCTTCCTCTCTCTGTTCCTTTACCTGTTCTGGAGGTTTCCTGTACGTGGGATCATACAGTATGGGCCTTTGTGTCTGCCCCCCTATTTTCAAAGGGGACTCCTTCTTTTCTGTGTTGACTTGACATAGAATTTCCCTTATTGGATGTTGAAATCCCCGATGGATTACAGATGAGATATAACCATAGAGCCCCCTTTGGTAAATATGGACACAATCTCGGGGCGGAGACCCTTGTTCCTGCTGGGACACCTCAGCCTGACCCCAGACAAGAAAGGGCTGGTTCCTCCTGTGACCCACAGAGAAACCAGGGAAATGCAGAAAGCTGGAAGACACACCCCAAAGGGCCAAAGCATTGCTCACAAGCCAAGGCCACAGAAAGGTTTCCCATGCCTCTGGTCCAAACCATGCTCCAAGTCACTGGGTTCCACAGGGACAGAGACGAAATGCATGCAAGTCCAAGGGGAGGGGGAAAGGCATGGGGGCAGTCAGAGATGCAGGAGCTCCCGGGGAAGGACTCTGGCAAAGGAAACCCTATGGAGGCAGCACTGGTCACCCTCAGACTGGCAGGTGTCTGGTCTGGGGACCAGCAGCCCTGGCGAGAACGTGAGGAAACGGAGGTCCCCGGGAGAGAAGGGTGACGGGCACCCCTGTCTGGGAGAACAGTGAGCAGCACCCATCCCAGGCCACAGGTGCACCCATCACCTAGCGTGGGCAGCTCACTCCCACCGTGTCGAAGGGAACACCGTGTCCATCAACCTCTCTTTGCAACAGAATCCATAAAGTGGAGTTTCTGGGTCAACACGTATACAGTGTTGAAGGTACAAGCCTCAATTTCCAACATCCCAGGTCTGCTTGTCCACCTTGAGCCTTGTTTGGGAAGCAGGGGTGGGGATCCCTGGGGCTGTGACCTGTGGGAGGGGTGGGGAGGGGGAGCTCTGAGTGGAGTGACCAAGGTACCCGCGGTGACCTGCGCAGCAGGGACCCTCCCGCTCCCAGCCCCTCTCCGGACCTCGTGCACGATGGCGAGGGTGTGACGGTGAAGGTGCTGGCCCTTGGCTGGCGAGTTCCCTAGCTGGTGCTGGAACTGCTCAAGCTCCAAACCGGGCTCTGATCCCAGAGGTGGCGCGAGAGCCGAAGCTGCAGCTGCCCCAGTCTCGGGAGCTGCGGCACGCATCGGGGGAGGACCTGGCTCGAGCTCTGGGGCAGGTGCTGGAGCTGAATCCCCCTCCAGAGATGATCCAGACCCGGTTCCGCACTTGGATAGGGCTCTTGAACCCACGAACGGCTTTTCTCCCCTGCCCACTTCATGGATGACAAAACTCGGGACGGTGACGGGACCGGCTACATGGGGGTAATGGCTACGGGGGGATTCAGACCAAGGATCCTGCATCCCCTTCACCACGCGCCCCACGCGGGTCGGTCCTGAGCTGCCAGACGGGGACAAGGGCCTGACCCGCTGCTCCCGGCAGCTGCCCCCAGCTGAGCAGAGACACTTGCCGGGGACCTGAAGTCCTCGTTTGACCTCTGTTCCGGCCAGCCCCACGTGAGCAGGGACCGTGCTTCCTCACCGCTGGGTCGCCAACCCCCAGAACAGTGCCTGGGAGGTGGTAGCACTTCACAGTTTAGTGAGTCAGTGGGATTCCCCCAGCAGCCCCGGCATGCGGGGTATGTTGTTACACATGAGAGGTCTGGGCCACAGACTCTTGTGTTCACGCTTTCTTCCACGCGGGCATCACCCACACCTGTGTCTGTTCGCTGGAATGCAGAAGGGACCCCCAGACACCCTCCCTGCCCTCGGAGCTCACAGCCTAACCGGTGGGTCAGCATCCCACCCACGGTCAGCAAGTGGGCGATACAGAGCTAGAGCACCTCGAGCACGAGACCTTGCACGAGCCGTGGGGCAGCTAAGATCTCGAACCATCTGACGCACCAGAACGTGCCCCGGCGCTGACTCGAGCCAGCCATGGAAGCAGCTCGAGAGCCTGAGTCAGGGCCCCGCACACTAGAGCCCCTCCAGCTCCGACCCGCAGTCCCCCTCCGGAGGCAAAATCACCTCCGGGGTGAATTCCAGAGCAGAGCCACCTCCACACCAGTTCTCCCACCCGATCCGGCACCACTGGCAGAGTGAGAGGCAGCCCGAGAACGAGAGCCAGGTCCCGAGGCAGCTCAGCGCTGCTGGGGGAGGCCGGTTTCCTCTGACAAGGCACAGGGACGGGCTGTGGGGATCAGCACAGGGTGATCCCCCTGGCAGGGTGGTGATCTTCTCTCCCCCTGCTGCTTCGGCACCATCTCGAGACGGAGAACTGGCCTCTGCCCCGGGGCCGGTCACCGCTGCAGAGTCGACGCGGCTGCAGAAGCAGCTACAGACCCAAAGCCCACTGCAGAGCTCGAGGCATTTCCATGTCCTGCTGCGGGGCCTTCGCCAGGAGCTCGGGAGCTGGAGCCACGTGTGCCCCAGTGGGAGGAAGCCCCTGGACCTACGGCTCCATCACCGACTGCAGAGCTAGAGCCAAGGCAAGACTCCGAGCTGGACCGGCTCCACAGTCAGCTCCGGCGGCACCTCCGACCTGGAACCAGCGCTGGCTCCCCCTGCAGAGCTAGGGCCAGTGGGAGCAAGACCCAATCCAGCACCAGCTACAGCCAGCTCCGGCCCCACCTCCCGGAGCAGCTGATGAGCTCCAACCAGGGCCAGTTCCAGCACCAGAGTCGGCCTGTCCTCACCAGCAAACGCATTCCTTTTCTTCTCTTTTGGCTTTGGTTTCTTTTCATGTCTCCAGGTATATTTGTAGCTTAAGATAAAATAAACTTTATCTTTTTAAACATTTCAAAGTGTGCAAACCACTGTTATCAACTCCATTTCCCATGCTGGCACCATCACCCTATCTGTCGCAGAACATTTAATGCCCTGGAGAGAAACCCCGCACCCTCTGAGCAGGCAGTCACTGGCCATTCCCCATCCCCCTGCTCCCAGGCAACCACTGATCTGGCACCTGTCATTTACCTGGGACGAATTTTTCATACACGTGGGATCATACCGTATGTGGTATTTGGGGTCTAGTTTCTTCCACTGAGTAGGATGTTTTCGAAGTTCACCCACGTGATAGCGTGTATCACTACTTCATTCCTGGCGTGGCTGAATGAATCCCATTGTATGAACAGACCACGTTGTGTTTGTCCATTCAAGTGTGGGTGCACCTGTGGGTTATTTTCATCTTTCGGTTATTGTCCAGAGTGCTGCTACAAAGACTTACGTGCAGGCTGTTTTTAGAGGGCCTGTATTCCATTCTTCTGTTTAGAGAATAAGTGGAGTTCAGCCAAATGAGAACAGTATGCTCAACGTGTGGACGACGTGCCACACCCTTTGCCACAGTGGCTCCGCCATATTACATCTCCCCCAGCAATGGAGGAGGCTTCTGTTTCCCCAGATCCTCTCCGACACTTGTTATTTCTGCTTATTCACTCGAGCCCCTCTTCCTGGGTGGGGGAAGGCATGTGACTGTGGTGTTGGCTTGCATTTCCTACGACCTCATGAAGAAAATCGCCCCATGTGCTCACTGGGTCGTCTGACTATCTTCTTTGGAGAAATGTCTATTATTTTCAGTGCGGTTGTTTAGGTTCTTAAGTTGGAGGAGTTTTGTACACATTCTAGATGCAAGACTCGTATGAGATTTGCAAGTATTTCCTACCATTCTTTGGGTTTCCTTACATCCTCTTGAGATTACCCTTTCATTCACAAAAGTTGTTAGCAACATTGAAGTCCAGTGTCTCTGTTTTCTCTGTTGTTGCTTGGGCTTCTGGTGCCATACAAGAGACACCATATTGCCAAATCCAAGGGAAAGAAGATCTGCCCCTAGGTGCTCTTAGTTTCCTTCTGAGTGTTAAGAATTATCGCTCTTAAAGTTCATTCTTGGATCCATGTGGAGTTCATTTTTTATAGGGTGGAAGGGAATGCTCTGACTTCACTCCTTCGTATGTGGATATCCGGTTTCTCAACACCGTTTGTTGGAGACACTGTTTTTGCCTCATTGAATGATCTTGGTCTCCGTGTTCGAAAACAACTGACTGTACATGTATGTATTCCTTGATTCTCAGCACTATCCCATTGATCCATATGTGTTGGTCTTCTCTGCTCATACCTTTCGGGAAATATTATAATCTCGTACAGAGTTTTTCCAATTCTAAGGATTATTTGCATAGAAGATCATGTCATATATAAATAAACATTTTCTTCTTCCGTTCCATTTGTGAGCTTTTAGTAACTAATCTTGTATAATTTCTCTGACCAAACTTCCATGACAATATGGAAATGAAGTGGTGGACATGGGCATCCTTGACTTTTTGGGGATTTTAAGGAGAAAACTCTCAGTCTTTCACCACAGAGAATGATATACATATGAGTTATTTTTCATAAATATCCTTTATCATACTTTTTAAAGAATTATTTATTTATTTATTTATTTATTTATTTATTTATTTATTTATTTAAGAGCATGCAAACCCAGGAGTGGGGAGGGGCAGAGGGAGAGAATCTCCAAGCAGACTCCCGACTGAGTGCAGAACCCTCGCTGGAGCTCAATCTGAAGACTCTTGAGATCATGACCTGAGCCCAAACCAAGAGTCGGACACTCAACCCACTGAGCCACCCAGGCACCTCTCCTTTATCACAATTTAACCTTCTATTTCTATTTTATTGAGAACACTTGTTATGAAAAGGTTTGGATTTTGTCAAAGCTTATCCTACAACAATTTACATGATCATGTTTCTTCTGGATGTGGTCTAGGACACTGATTAGCTACGTCGAACAGCCTTTGCATTCCCGGTGTAAATCACACTTGGTCATGATGTAGAGTCCTGTGAATGTGCTGCTAGATTCTGTCTGCTAGAATTCTGTTGAGGATTTTTGCCTCGCTCTTCATAATGGATTTTGGCCTGCAACTGTCTTTTCTTGTAAGGTCTTTGTCAGTCTTTGGAATCGGGACAATGCTGGCATTCTAGGGTGACGTGGGAAGTGTTCCCTCCTCTTGTACTTTTTTCAGACTTTCAGAAGGATTGGTATTCTGTCTTCTTTAAACGTGTGGGACAAATCAGCAGGGAACGCATCAGGTTCTGGACTTTTCATTCTTGGGAAGTTCTCATGACTGCTTCAGTCTATTTACTTATTATAGGTCTGCTCAGGGTTTCCATTTCTTCTGGAGTCACTTTGGTAGTTTGTGTGCTTCTCAGAATGATCTGCTTCATCTCAGGGAGCCAATTGGTTGGTATAAAGTGGTTCCATTTTTGTCTCTTTGTCAATTTTGGTAAATCTGCAAAAGAAAGAACTGTTGTTTTCACTGATTTTTCTCACGTGCTCTTCTCTTCCATGTATCTCTGCCCTAATCTTCATAGTTTCCTTTGCTCTACTAACTTTGATCTTCTCCTTCGACTGAACCAGAGGAACCTTCGAACTGTTCCAGATGCCAGCCAGCCAGAGGGCCATTGTCTAGGTCTGGGTTGTTGGGTAGAGAAGCAATACAGACTGGAGTGGATCAGGCTACCTGGGCAATTTCTACCTCACCTGGCATTCCAGGTCACCCCCAGACCGTCATTTCAGGCAGAAGCTCTCCTCCTGCCAGGCATGATGCCCAGCAACAGACTGACCTGAATTCCCATGAAGCACTCACGACTTGAGGGGCCTTCTGTGCTCTAGGAACAAGCAGACTAGGTGAATTTGGCCAAGGAGCACTGCCCATGAGCAGAAAACCTGCATAGCTCAGGGCACTGTCTTCTGTGTGCTTCCTTCACACCTTCCCATGTGTGGGTCACAGCCACCTGTGCCCATGGACACCCTAGAGCACCCATTCACCCAGGGTGTCGGATCAATGCAAAGTCAGCCCTTCAATTCTGCCACCACACCCCCAACACAACACCCAAGACCAAAAGGAGCGCTCACTCCAAGTCCTGGGACCAGCTCAGATGCAGCCCCTACCTGCGCAGCAGGGACATCGCCTACCCGCTCTGCATTCTCCTCCAGCCCGATGTAGATGTAGACGACGTTAGTGTGGGTTTTGTCCCAGGATCCCTGATGGCCAGGAAAAGGAGGTGACTGTCCCACCCTTTCTCCCTGACAGACATCCCTTCCTGGAGCCTGGGTCCCCACTCCACAGCCACAAGGGGCCAAGAAGACTCAGTCTCTAGCAGCTTCTGGGCTAGATGCTGACCACAGTTGCCTTACACAGTCTGGTGTTTCTGCTGGCCTTGCCGTTCCTCAAGTTCCGGAGTTGACCTCCCAGTCGTCGCTGGAGACCTCAGGCATCATCTCAGCCTCTGTCAGCACCTCCCCCTCCTCAGCGTCCATCACATCTGTGGCAGCCTCGGACTCACACGAGCGCCGTGTCTCGGGGTCTGCAACCACGGCTCCTCCCTGCCGCTCTCCATGCAGCAGGTGGGCGCCGCTGCCTCAACCCCATCAGCCTGGACATGAAGATCGGCACCATGTCCAAGAGCATCCTGCTGAACTGGGCACGTGGGGCGTCCCTTTGGTCTCCTGACTCAGACGTCTCTGAGTAGTGACCTCACGGGAACAGCTAGCTACTCTGACAAGAAGCCAACTCTGGACCTTCCAGGCAGCATGCCCAGGCCTGGAAGGACACAGACGACCACCACGGCCCCCACTCTACACAGGAGGAAACTGCGGCAGCCTCCTCACCTCCGGCTGGTGCTTGCTTGGTGATCCATGCTTGGGTGGGGACAATAACATGCCCACCAAGCTCCTTCTAAATCTACGATGCTTTGGCTCTGGTAAGACTGCCCGGATTGTGTCCCGTGAACCCCCCAACCCTCAGTGTCCCCTGACTCCTTGCCCAATATCCAGAGAGCCCTGCGTGATCTGGTCTAGACTTGCTCCCAGTGTGCACCCCTCAGCCCACTCCAGCCTCTGTAGGGCTTTCGTCCCCCAGGGAGCCCGGCAGGAATTTGCCCCTCAGAACCACTGCCGTCCCTCCCCATGTCCCCCATCCAGGATGGCCTCACCTCCAAGCCTGGGCTCAAAGGCTCCTTCCTCTGGCTCTTCTGTAAGCTCAGGCTTTGGGTCAGATTGACATGGGTTCAAACCCACAGCAGGGCCATGTCACAGCCCTGTGACTGGCAAGCTCCTGTGGGAACTCCTGGGACCTCCGTTTTCTACTTTGGAGATGGGGTCAGTGACTCCCACCTCAGGAGGACGGGTTGGGGTTGAAAGCAGGGAGATGAAGGTGTTTGAGTGCCGGATTTTGGGGAGAGGGGCTGCTGCCAGGAAGACAGGGGGAGGGGATGTAGAGGAGGAAAAGGCGGCCTGACCTCCTCCCTGCCACACGTGTCCCCATCACCCTCCCCTGACCCCCCCGCCATGCACTGAGACAAACACTGAAGTGGAACGTGGGGGCCAGGACGGCAGCGGGGGTATATTTCATTTCTCTCTAGTCCCCAGGTCTCCATGTCCACTCAGTCCAGCGGCCCTGCCTGGCGGGACTGGGTCTGGCCCCCGGCCTAAGAGGATGTGAGGGTCAATGAGCAGGCAGTGGAGATCGGGACACGGAGGACCAAGGCCACAGCCAGCCCCTCGGGGTTGTGCAGGCCTGCTGGCAGGTGGGGTCCCGCGCAGGCGCCGTCTGCTGGGCCGTGTGCGCCTGCGCAGGATCCACCTGCCTCCGACCCACCGTTGGTGGGAGGGCCCCGCCCACCCAGAGTGCACCTGCGCCACGTCCACCCAAAAGTTGGGAGCCGACCGGCCATGCCGAGCCACGCTAATGAAGGTCCTCCTCCAAGCCCTCATGGGACAGTCGGCAAACTGAGGGCAGGAGAGGCAGGGACTGGCCTGGGACCCACCAGCTGAGCAGAGGCTAGAGGAACAGGGAGGGTTCCAGCTTCTGAGGCCAAGCTTCACCTCGCAGGGGGTTTCCTTTGGGAACGAAGGCCCCTCAGATCTGGGGGACCCCTGCCCACACTCCCATGTGGGGCCCTCTCTTTTGGTCATCCTCGCGCGGGCACACGTACGCACAAGGCTCTCTGCCTGTGCACATGCGCGTGCACACACACACACTCACACACACACACACACACACACAAGCTCCCCATGGGCGTCCAAGGGGGCGTGCAACCTGGAGGGGACAAGGGGGAAAGAAGGAGGAGGTTGGAGGCAGCTGGGCCGTGGGCTGTGGGCATTATCTCCTGGGAACATGCCCGGGGCCGTAGCATGGGGCTCGGGGCAGACATGCCAGGCTGATGGCCAGGGCGTCCCCAAGATGCCCAAGGGCTGTCACAGGCACCCACATTCTAGAGACAGCCCCCTTCCTACTCAGTTCACTTGGCTGGAGATGCTGCAATCCTGCTGTATCCCGATGTCCCCAGGATGTGGTCTCAGCAAAGCCGACAGTGAGAGCCGTTGCCTACACTGCAGACCTGGGGTCAGGTCCCACCCCTGACACCTCTGGCCATTTGCCTGGAGGGGCCCAAAGGGAACACAGGGAGGCCAAGAGCCAGCCAGGCCAGCCAGACACCGCTGTGATCCGACCGTCCAGCCCAGCGCCCCTCTGTCTGTGTGTGTGTGTGCAGAGGTCTCGGGCAGGGTAGCCCACCCTGAGCAGGAGCAGGGTGATGAGGGGTCAGATGCCTGGTGGGTGGATCATGTTGACACCCCGGGTCAAGGCTGGCTGGGTGGGACGGGGTGTGCTGGGGCGGCCTCCTTCTCCCCAGGTTTGATCCGGAGACCTGTCGATACATGTCACTGCACCCCGGGCGCAGGGCTGTGCCCACACGGGGCTGTGTCTGATCTGGGGGCAAAAGTGGGGCTGGGCAGGAGGACGGTGAGGACGGCCGGGCAGGGCTGTGATGCCTCCGGGCCGGGCGCCGCTCACTGTCTTTGCAGAGCCCCATGGAAGAAATTGGGGACAAGCTGGTCAACAGGAGCCTCACTCGACGGCTCCCCGGCGTGGGGCACGTGCACCAGGCAGTCGGTAAGGGCTGGTGAGGACTCAGGGGGAGTGGGGGAACGAGGGCGCTCCAGGACCGGGCTCGGGGAGGGCCGCAATGGTCTCCTGCCCCGACGCCATCCGGGACACTGACGACCCGGGGTGCCACGATGGCTGTGCCCCTTACGTGGCCTGATCTCAACCCAAAGGGTCTGGGCTGCTCCCTTCACAGACACACACAAACAGACACACACGCCAAACACACACACACACCCAGTCCTTCAAACACACACACACACACACACACACACACACACCTGGTCCTTCACACACAGACACACACACCCGGTCCAGCCCCAGCCTTGGCCGGGTACAAAATCACCCTTCACTTACGTGGACGATGATCCGAACCAACTTGGATATTCTGTTGCACTTCAGGACACGGACAGAAATAGTTTTGCAATTTCTGTGTTGTGAATTGTCCCTCCTTTACCACAGATCATCCCCACCGTGAACCTGAGTGGGCCCTGCCGCTGGGGGCGAGCCAGAGGCTGTGGGCGGTCCGTGCTGACAGCCTGAGGAAGCTGGTGGAGCTGGGCCAGGCCCTCTCCTGTGGCCCCTCTTCTGGAGCACCTCCCAGAGGAACGCCTCCCCAGCCCTTCCCACACCTGCTGCTCACCAAGGTGAGCAGGGCCCCCCGTCACGCTCGGAGGCTCCCCCTCACCTGCGGGCTCTGTGTCTCGGGCCTGGCACGTCCCCTCTCCGAACCTCAGGTG
The DNA here is from genome assembly GCF_029215605.1 of Mirounga angustirostris. NCBI lineage: Eukaryota > Metazoa > Chordata > Mammalia > Carnivora > Phocidae > Mirounga > Mirounga angustirostris. The sequence continues at coordinate 360,870 of NW_026991726.1, read as the reverse complement.
TCTCCTGGGGACCCTGCGTGCCACGAGGCCAGGCCCCACACACGGGGTTGCCGTCGGGCCTGTTGGGACCGCTCCCCGACCCTGTGGCCGGCCCACGGGGAGGGTCGCCTCGGGCTGAGGCGGTTCCTCTTCACCGTGAAGGAGCTCTCTGCCCCAAGCCTCCGTGTCCTGTGTCCCGGCAAAACCGCATTCCTGGCTGTGAGGAGGTTTCAGATTCCATCTGGGGCTCCCATCCTGGGTGGAGCCAGAGCAGGGATCCCTGGGGACTGGCAGAGGGGCCCCAGAGCCACTCAGACATCTGAAAGGTGCTGGCTGGGTTTCATCGACTCCACACATGGACAGGAAGCCCCTTCTAGACATTTTCCATAATTCAGGGAACAGGGCAGACAAATGTCCCTGCCCCGCGGGCCTCTTTCTAGGTGGGGGTCTGCCACTAAGCCTAGACGACAAAGCAGAGATGGGCACATGACGTTCCGTGGGACGCTCTGCCGGCCTCCTCTACATACGGATCCCTCTGTTCTCATTGTCCGAAGGATGACGGGCCCTAGGACGAAGAAGAGCCCTTGTCTTCGAGGTGGTGAGGGAACGCGGGGGACCGGTCAGGTGCGGAGCCATGGGTCTCGTGCACATCTGCGGCAGGGCTGGATCATGGTACAGGAGCTGTGGGCAGGTCGTCTGTTCACACCTGGCCATGACACACCTGGCTGGCCCTCTCGATGGGGAGGCCTGCGTGCCTGGAGCACCTGTCCCCCACCTACTCCTGGAGGAGCAGCCACGTTCAAGCCTTTCCATGTCCGACCCTCAGGGACAGTTGGGAACCTGGGTCAAGAGAGGCAGGGCCTGGCCCAGGACAACTGAGGGGCGCAGGGTCCAAGGAGCTGCTCTCCAATCCTAGGCCAGTCTCAACCCTCCCTTGAGGTTTGCTTTGGGTGTGAGAGCCCCTCAGATCCTCGGGAAGAGCTACCCAACCCGTCCCATGTGGGGACATGACCTTGGCATCCCCAGGCACGTAGAGGCACGTGCACCTGCACACCCACCCCCCCACACACACACCCCCCCACACACACACCACTCTGAATGCCCAGCTGGGGGTCAGAAGGGGAGGACACCCTGGCAGTGAGGTGGGTGACAGGGGGAAAAGAAGAAACAGGTTGCAGACAGCTGGGCCATGGGGCAGGGCATCAGGACTCCTGGCAAGGACCCAGATCCATAGCATGGGGAGGGGAGACAGGCCAGGCTGAGGGTCAGGGGTCCCCAAGGGGCCCAGGGGGGTTGCCAGGGAACTGGGAGAGGACAGGGTCTGGGTTCCGGTGTCCATCACCACCCTGAGCACTTGGAAGCAGGAAGAGATACCCACCCCCAAGTCCAGAGGGGCTACAGGACAAAGGCCTCAGCTTACTCTTCTGTCACTTGGGCTGTAGAGATGCAGTGTCCCTAGGGTTCCACAGGCTTGTGGGAGAGCCTGTTGGCCTTCGATCTCCATCCCCGACCCCCTGTGCTCCCAGTCCTGGGAAAATGCTTTGTAGTCCCTCGAGGTCTTTCGGAGCAGGGGACAGAATGGGGGCTTGGGGGGCTGAGGACCTGGGTACGCAGAACGTGGCAGAGCACTGACCACTAGTCTGGGGACCCAGGCCAAGACCCTCCTTGTTGCAACCTCCGGGTCTCCATTTGGAAGAGGTTCCAGATTCACTGCTCTGGTCTGGGTGACAAGGCCTTAGGAAGGAATGGAGCACCAGGACAGAAGAGGGAAACACGGACAAGGGAGGCTTCTGAGGTTTCTCACATCATCCCTGGAGTCCACAGATCCTGCTCCTGTGAGAGATACAGAGAAAGAGACAGAAACAGAGAAGGAGACAGAGAATGAACACACGACAGTGGGAACCAGAAGAAGTCACAGACATTCCTCCATCAGCTTGGAAATGACATCCCAGCATTTGGCCCCATTCTCTTCCTGAGAGGCCATCCTCCCTGGAGGGGAGGGGATTCCATAGGGATCTGTGAACAGGATTCAGGGATGCTGGGAGCCACTGGGGGACTGCTCAGCACATGGGCACAGATGAGTCCCTGGGACCTGAGCCTAACCCTAATAGAAGCCCCTGGAATTCTGTGTTGTGAGAGGACAAGGTCAGAATCCGTTCATTGCAACCTTCCCACAGGGGCTAGGAACAGGCAAGAAGGGAGTGGCTTTGCCCAGACCCCAGAGCAGACCCAGGCCCCTCTGAGCTGTGCTCCATGTCCCGCCCAGCCCCGGGCTCATTCTTGAATTGCCAAGTGTGCCCCAGCCTCCTGTGATAGCAGGTCCGGAATGTATGTAGAGGTCCTACCCCTGATGGCGTCCCTAGGAGTAGAAGCCAGAACACCCCACTGTGCAGATGGGGAGCCTGGGGAGGCCCTGAGAGGCACAGGGTCTGTCCAAGGTCACAGCCCTGGGCACGCACAGGAGCCCAGTCTGAAGCCAGCTCTGTGTCCTCACAGCGGGGACACCGGCTGCACCCAGGCCTTGGGAAGGCTGTGGGGGGGCTGTGAGGGAGTCACTGTATGGATGGGGAATGGTGGGAGGGGGAGCATTGAGCAGCCGCGGGAGGGGGCCCTCGGGGGCGGGGGTCTTGTGTGAGGAGGTCGTTGGGTAAGGGGACCACATGCACTGGTGACCTCACTTCCCTGACAACAGAGTCCAACAGAATTTGGAACCCAGGTAACAAAGGCACCCACATTCCAGAGACAGCCCCCTGCCCAGCTCATTTCGTTGGAGATCATCCAACCATGAACATGTGGGCTTGCTGCCTCCCTAAGTCTGGAGGCTGCAGTCTGAAGAAAGAGCGCCCTGCAAACGCTGGCCCCCGCTGGGGATGTCCGATCAGGGCTCCCCACCGCCTCTGGCCGTTTGGCCGGAAGGCCCGAAAGGTGACACCAGGAGGCCCAGAGCCAGCCACCCAGCCCCACACGCTCTGATCTGACCTGTGCAGCCCCAGGCCCCCCTCCGTGTGTGTGTGTGTGTCTGTGCGTGTCTGTGTGTGAGTGTGCGTGTGTGTGCGTGTGGGTGTGTGTAAAGAGGGGTCATGCGGGGTGGGGCCACCCTGAGCAGGAGCAGGCTGATGAAGGGTCAGATTCCCAGTGGGCAGGTCATGTTCAAGGGCAAGGCTGGCTGTGTGGAATGGGGTGTGCGGGCGCTGCCCCTTCTACCCAGGGTTTATCCTGATAGCCCTGCAGGGATGGGTCACTGCATCCCGGGTGCAGGGCTGCGCACTCACAGGTCTGTGTCTGATCTGGGAGCAGGGGGACTGGGCAGGAGGACAGTGAGGATGGCCGGGCAGGGCTGTGATGCCTCCAGCCGGCTACCCGTCCCTGTCTTTGCAGAAGGCCACGGATGACCTCCCGAGGCGGCTGGCGGACAGGTCCTCCTCCCTGTCGGAGCGGTTGACCCCACAGTCATCCCCAAAAACAAGTGCTGGGGATTGCCGGGCAAGACCTCCAACACCACCCAGACCACTGTCCCAGGTGGTTGGTCACCGGACAGTGGTCCAGGAGCCGGACCCCACGGAGACCGAGCCCGAGGGTGAGAAGGCTGGGGCTGGGTGTTTGTGGTGTGTGGGGATGGGTCGGTGCTGGCCCCACAGGGACGAGCCCCCAGAGGCTGGTGTGGGGCCTGGAGCAAAGACTGGGCGCAGAGCATCCAGCGGGTGGACTGCAGTCGGGGAGACACCCCAGGGAGGGCTCCTTCCTGGCTGCGGCTTCTCTGGGAGGCCCTGGGCTGGGTTCTGTCTCCGCAAAGGCCCACGGAGAGCAGGCTTGGGGTGAGCTTTTCTCCTCTCTCAGCTGCTCCACCACCTGAGGAGCTAGAGCCGGCTCCAACTCCATCGGCAGCTCTGGAGGGAGGGGTGGTGCCTGCAGCGACTTCAGGAGGAGACCAGGAGCCGGCAGGTGACCCGGCACCCACCCACGGAGAGCCTGACGCGGACCAGGAAGAACTGGCACCTGCCCCTGACCCAGCTCCTGCTACTGTTCCTGCCCCTGACCCAGCTCCTGCCCTGGATCCTGCCCCTGACCCAGCTCCTGCCCTGGATCCTGCACCTGCCACTGCTCCAACCCAGCTCCTGATCCTCCTCCTACCCCTTCCCCTGCCCCTGCCAGAGCCACTGCCCCTTCCCCTGCCTGAGCTCCGGTTCCTGCTCCTTCTCCTGCTCCTCTCCCTGCCCCTGCCAGACTCCGCTGCCCCTTCCCCTGACCCTTCCTGAGCTCCTGTTCTTGTCCCTGACCCTCCTCCTGCTCATAACCCAACCCCTGCCAGACCTGCTGCCCCTTCCCCTGCCCCTGCCTGAGCTCCTGTTCCTGCTCCTTTTCCTGCTCCTGCTTCTGCCCCTTCCCCAGCATGACCTGCTGCCCCTGCCCCTGCCCCTGCCCCTGCCCCTGCCTGAGCTCCTGTTCCTGCTCCTTTTTCTGCCGCTGCCCCTGCACCTGCACCTGCCGGAGCTCCTGTTCCTGCTCCTTACCCAGGTCCTGCCCTGGATCCTGCACCTGCCATGACTGCTGATCCTGTCCCTCCCCTTGCCCCTGCCCCTAGCCCTTCTCTTACAAATGGCCCTGCCCCTGGCCCTGCTCTTACACCTGGCCCTGCCCCTAGCCCTGCCCCTATCCCAACCCCTGCCCCTACTCCTGCTCCCGCAGGGCTCCCAGAGCCACATCCAGAGCCCACAGCCCTGCGGGGAGAGCTCCTTGTACAATTGCCCTTAGTTCCATCATCGGACCCTGACGCCCCGCCAGATTGTTTCATCCCCTCCCCCTATATTCTTTCTCTCTGGTTCATATTGTTCTGGTTCATATTGTTCATTTTCATGTTCTGTATACTGTTTATTATTTGTTTTAAATAAAATTACTTGTTTTCAACTGAACATGTGATGAGCATAAGTACATTCCCAACGCTGTGCCACCACACCCCAGAACATTGCTGCGGAATATCTCATGTCCCAAAGGAGTCCCCGAACCAGAAGCCCCCCTGCCCATTTCTCCCCCAGCCCAGACCCTGGAAACCCCTAAGCTGCTTTCTCTCCCTGTTCCTTTCCCTGTTCTGGATGTTTCTGTAAGTGGAATCACGCAATAGGTGCCTTTGTGTCTGCCCACCTATTTTCAAAGGGGACTTGTTTTCGTCTGTGTTTATTTGTCATAAAATTTCCCTTATTCGATATTAAAATGCCTGATGGATTACAGATCAGATGTAATCAGAGAGGCCGCTTTAGGAATTATGGGCTGAGACCCCTGTTCCTGCTGGGACACCACAGCCTGACCCCAGACAGAACAGGGCTGGCCCCTGTGGCCCACACAGAAACCAGGGAAATGCAGAAGCTGGAAGACACACCACAAAGGGCAAAAGCATTGCTCACAACCCAAGGCCAGAGAAAGGTTTCCGATGCCTCTTGTCCAAACAACACACCAAGTCACTGGGTTCCACAAGGACAGACACCAAACGCATGCAAGTCCAAGGGGGGAGGACAGGCACGTGCAGAGTCAGAGATGAGGGAGCTCCCGGGGAAGGACTCTGGCAAAGGAAACCCTATGGAGGCAGCACTGGTCACCCTCAGACTGGCAGGTGTCTGGTCTGGGGAGAACGTGAGGAAGCGGAGATCCCCTGCAGGTACCCTGGAGAGAAGGGTGACAGGCACCCCTGTCTGGGAGAACAGTGAGCAGCACCCATCCCAGGCCACAGGTGCACCTGGCATGCTTGGCCTCTGACCAACCCCTGGAAACTCTGGCTCGGTTTTTCACAGATGTGTTTTCAGGAGTGTTTATCACAGCAGTGGTGGAGAGAGCAGGGAATGGAACAACGCTAATGCCCAAGGAGATGGATGGGATCCACAGTCCCAGTCCTCATGATAGAATGTCCTGTATCCACTGTCACATTGTCATTTGGGGCACAGGATCCGGGAAGCCCCTCCTGAGACCCCTCCTGCCACCCTGTTCCTGGGAACATTCAGAATTGGAGGAGGAGGAGGTGGAGAGGATCCAGGATAACAGAGGGCCAAGGAGAAGGAAGGTCAGCACTGGGAGGACCTGAGCCACCATCCAGGGCCGGGGCTGTCGTGCCCTCGGACCTCACCCCAAATAAGGGCTCCTGATGGATGGACCCAACTTCTGCGGTTTCCCTCCCTCCCTCCCTCTCTCTCCCTCCCTTTCTCCCATCCTCCCTCCCTCTCACTCCCTCCCTCCTTCCCCCCTTCCTCCCTCATTCAGCAGAGGACCACGGGTCCCTGCTGTGTACTGAGCAATGGGGCTTCATCAGTGAGCACCCCCCAACCCACATGATCACGTCCACTGTGGGAGGTGACAGGGGTCAGTCTCACGGCTAGGAGTGGTGATGAGCACCAAGAATCTGTTCCTGAAAACAGAGGCCAGTTACACAAAGAATGGAGAGACCCATGCTTAGCACTTCCTCTAGAAAAATCGAGTCCTGAAAAGTGATGAAGAGTGAGTATATCCTAGACTTCCTGCAGTGTGAGTTCTAATGGCAGGTACGCACTGATTCTTAGAACAAACAAAGTAAATTACCCAGTGTCGACTGGGGGGTTGTGACTAACTTTTCTGACCCAATGACAGCATTTCAGCTAACATCTCCAGGGCTTCCAAGTTGTCCCAAGGGTCTCTGCGATCCTCTGATCCTTCCATTGACCTCCTTGGGAAGCTCTGTCTTGTCGTCTTCCTTGTCTCCTGCCCCTTCTGGGACCCTTCTCTGGCCTCCCCGCCAGGGCCACCCCCACCAGGACTTCCTGTGCCCCGTGGCCTGGCGCCCGCATCCCATGGGGGTCCTGGGAGCCCGGTGCATTGTGCAAAGCCTGTGCGCTCCCTCTGGGGTCACTTGGCATCTCCCCTGCAGCTGCCTGCATCATCCTGCACTGGGTCTCCTCCAAGCGTTCTGTGAGGCCAACCTGTGTCCGTGTCACGGGCACGGAAGCGAGAGTCCAGAAGGTCCAGATGACCTGCTCCCAGTCCCAACGTGTGGAGCCTGGGCCAAGGATGGTCAGCGAGCAGAGGAGGACTTAAGCTTAGGAAGCCTGAGGGAGGACATGGCACAGTGAGCCTGCAGGAGGAGAGTGAACACCGTGGGGACCTGGCGCTCAGGCCTACTGGGAGACCACATCCCATCCTCACTGGCTCTGTCCCCAGGGCTGGAGGTCGTCCAGGTACCCACCCTCCCAGCCTGTAGGCTGCCAGTGGCTGCCAGTAGAGGAGGCACCTGGTGCAGGAGAGAGCCTTCAGAGAGGAGGGGACAGGTGCTCCCCCAGCAGCTGGAGGAACTCGGGGTATCCACCCTCCCAGGCTGCAGGCTGGCAGTGGCTGGCAGGAGAGGAGGCACCTATGCAGGAGAGAGCCCTCAGGCAGAGAGGAGGGGGCAGGTACTCCCCCAGCAGCTGGAGGAACTCAGGGTAGCCACCCTCCCAGGCTGCAGGCTGGCAGTGACTGGCAGGAGAGCAGGCACCTAGTGCAGGAGAGAGCCCTCAGGCAGAGAGGAGGGGCAGGCGCTCCCCCAGCAGCTGGAGGAACTCGGGGTAGCCACTCTCCCAGGCTGCAGGCTGGCAGTGGCTGGCAGGAAAGGAGGCAGCTGGTGCAGGAGAGAGCCCTCAGGCAGAGAGGAGGGGGCAGGTGCTCCCCCAGCAGCAGGTGCACTGGGTCGGGCTGAGGGGGCATCATTGGACAGCAGTGCCTGCAGCTGGGGTCTCCACACAGACCCTCTCCTTAGGCTCAGCACAAGCTTGTCTGGATGGCCTTTATCCCCCAAATACAAAGTCTGGTCCAGGGCCACCCCACCAAGTCCTGACTCCCAATCCTTTGTACTCAGCTCAAGTGACAAGAAATGGCCAATAGTTTAGGTGGTGTTGGGTGCACAGGGAAATTTGCTTTTCTGGCCCATGCTGTAACATTGCTGGCATTTTAAGATCTCAGGGCTCTGAATCAAAAACAGTAGGATGCCGGGGACCCCAGCTGGCTTTCTGGAAACCTACCTCTGTGCCTTCCAGCCTTCCCATCCCACCAGCTCTGCTCAGAATCCCTCCGGGCCACAGACCCACAGTCTTGGGTCCTCAGATGGCCCAGGCGACGTGCCCTCAAAAAGTGATCCCGGTGGGGCAGTAGGACACAGTGCAGATTCCAGCAAACCCCCCTCCCAGAAACTGAGGGTACCGCTGGATGAGCTGTCTGAAAACAGCCAGGTCAGGGTTCCAGGAAGACACCAGAGGCACAGGAGTCACTGAGGGGCATCTGAAGGTCAGGTACGGGTAGTCAGAGCTTCCAGGCCCTTCTTCCCTAAAGCTCCTCATTCCTCAGCCTTTCTTCCAGTGATTCTGCTCGGTTTCTATCTGCCCCAACTGTTATCCATTGCCTAGGCAGCAGAGACTCACATATGCCTTTAATGTTTTGGACAATGGATGTCCACTTCAGTACATAGCCACTTCACTACTGGGAGAGTTGGTAGAAAGCAAAAAGTCACAGAGGACTCCAAGGGTCTGGACTTGGTGTTTCCCTCTCCTGAGATGGGGACACCTGTGGGATGAGCAGGTGGCCAGCTGGTGGGGGGTGGGCAGGGACCTGACGTGGACAGATGGGGTAGGTGAGGCCCGAGGTCCCCGGGGAATGTGCCTGGCATCTGGACTGAATAGGTCTTCAAAGCTGCGGATTGGCTGGGATCATCTTCAGGCGGAGGAGGAAGGTGAGGGGAGCAGAAGGGACTGAGGAGGCTTGGCTTAGACAGGAGAGGGCTGAGACACTGCTTTGGGGGGAAAGTGGGTCAGGTCCAGGCTCACAGGGACAGACCTTGAGGCCATTGGGCTATGTGAAATAAGCCAGTCCCTAAAGGACCAATACGGGAGGACCCCACTTGTGAGGGACAGAGAGCACTCCGATTCATAGAGGTGGAAGGAGCTGCTGGGTGCCGGGGCTGGGGAGGGGAAATGGGGGGTTAGTGTCTCCTGGGTAGAAGTTCAGTTTGGGAGGATGACAAAGTTGTGGCAGTGGATGGAGGTGGCAGGTGCAAAAGAGTGAATATACTTATTGCCACAGAATTGTACCCTGAAACGTGCTTAATGGTATCAGGTGTATGTCTATTACACAATAGGAGAGTAGTGAGTCAGGAGGACGGGTCCATCGAAAGTCCCAGGAAGGCCCAAGAGCAGGGATCCTGTATCTTAGTTCTCGCTCTCATGCTCTGCGCCTTGTTGGGTGTCTAAGCTCACAGTAGCATCACTAAATGCTTGCTAAGACACAGTGCAGGCGGATGGTCCAGAGAGAGTGCACAAACCATCTGTGGGCACTGAGGAATCCCAACGGCACATGCATCCAGACTGAGTGAATGCCCACATTTCACAAACACCAGCATAAAGAGCCATTTAAAACGAAGGCAGACGCCACTCTGGAAAACACTAGGGAGGTTCCTCAAAAAGTTTAAAAAAGAGCTACCTTATGACCGAGCAATTGCACTACTGGGTATTTACCCCAAAGATACAAATGTAGGGATCCGAAGGAGCACGTGCACCCCAATGTTTATAGCAGCAATGTCCACAATAGCCAAACTATGGAAAGAGTCTAAATGTCCATCAACTGATGAATGGATAAAGAAGATGTGGTGTGTGTGTATATATATATATATATATATATATATATATATATATATATATATATACAGAGAATATTATGCACCTATCAAAAAAATGAAATCTTGCCATTTGCAACGACGTGGATGGAACTACAGTGTATTATGTTAAACAAAATAAGTCAATCAGAGAAAGACAATTATCCTATGATCTCAGTGATATGAGGAATTTGAGGAACAAGACAGAGGATCATAGGCGAAGGGAGGGAAAAATGAAACAAGACGAAACCAGAGAGAGAGACAAAACATAAGAGACTCTTAATCTCAGGAAACAAACTGAGGGTTGCTGGAGTGGAGGGGGTTGGGAGGCGTGGGGTGACTGGGTGATGGACATTGGGGACGGTATGTGCTATGGTGAGCACTGTGAATTGTATAAGACCGATGAATCAAAGACCTGTACCCCTGAAACAAATAATACATTATACGTTAATTTAAAATTCACTAAAATAATAAAAATAAAACAAAAGCAGGTGACCTCAAGCTGTATTACAAAGCTGTCATCATCAAGACAGTATGGTACTGGCACAAAACACACACATAGATCAATGGAACAGAATAGAGACCCCAGAAATGGACCCTCAACTCTATGGTCAACTAATCTTCCACAAAGCAGGAAAGAATACCCAATGGAAAAACGACAGTCTCTTCAATAAATGGTGCTGGGAAAATTAGACAGCCACATGCAGAAGAATGAAACTGGACCATTCTCTTACACCATATACAAAGGTAAACTCAAATTGGATGAAAGACCTCAATGTGACACAGGAATCCATCAAAATCCTAGAAGAGAACACAGGCAGTAACCTCTTCGACCTCAGCCACAGCAACTTCTTGCTAGACACGTCTCCAAAGGCAAGGGTAACAAAAGCAAAAATGAACCTTTGGGACTTCATCAAGATAAAAATCTTCTGCACAGCAAAGGAAACAGTCAACAAAATTAAAAGGCAAGCCATGGAATGGGAGAAGATATTTGCAAATGACATTACAGATAAAGGGCTGGCATCCAAGATCTATAAAGAACTTCTCAAACTCAACACCCAAAAAACAAATAATCCAATCAAGAAATGGGCAGAACACATGAACAGACACTTCTCCAAAGACATACAAATGGCTAACAGACACATGAAAAAATGCTTCACATCACTAGCCATCAGGGAAAAAGAAATTAAAACCACATTGAGATACCACCTTACACCACTCAGAATGGCTAAAATCAACAAGGCAGGAAACAACAAATGTTGGTGAGGATGTGGAGAAAGGGGAACCCTCTTACACTGTTGGTGGGAATGCAAGCTGGTACAGCCACTCTGAAAAACAGTATGGAGTTTCTTCAAGACGTTACAAATAGAACTACCCTACCACCAGCAATCGCACTACTGGGTATTTACCCCAAAGATACAGATGTAGTGAAAAGAAGGGGCACCTGCCCCTCAATGTTCATAGCAGCAATGTCCACAATAGACAAACTGTGGAAGGAGCCGAGATGCCCTTCACCAGACGAATGGATAAAGAAGATGAGGTATATATGTACAATAGAATATTCCTCAGCTGTCAGAAAGGATGAATACCTACCATTTACATTGACATAGATGGAACGGGAGGGGATTATGCTAAGTGAAATAAATAAATCAGAGAAAGACAATTATCATATAGTTTCACTCCTATGTGGAATGTCAGGAATAGCACAGAGGACTACAGGGGAAGGGAGGGAAAACTGAACAGGAAGAAATCAGAGAGGGAGACAAACCATGAGAGACTCTGGACTCCGGTAAACAAACTGAGGGTTACAGAAGGGAGGAGGGTGGGGGGATGGGGTAACTGGGTGACGGGTATTAAGGAGGGCACATGTTGTGATGAGAACTGGGTGTTATAGGCAACTAATGAATCACTGAACACTACATCAAAATATACTGATGTACTATATGTTGGCTAATGAATTTAAATTTAAAAAATTAAATAAAATTAATAAATAAAAAATAAATCCGCGGCAGGAAATGGAAATAACCCAGAGGGCGCCATGCTGCTGGAGGCTGAGCTAGCGGTTACGGCCAAGGCCTCTGGCGGTGAGGGCACCGGGGTTCTGAGAGGTGGCTCGGTGCACCCCTGACCCTGAAGCCCCATGGCCATGGCAACATGCAAGGACTGGGAGGGAAGACCCAGCCAGGACCCGTTCTGGCTCCATGGCTGCTACAGGGCTGTACCAGCCCCACCAGGCGGTGTCTGTTTAGAACTAGAGAGAAAACCTTTTCCCTCAATTGTTCTTTTTAAAAATGGTTGCTCAGCATCGACACAGAAAAACATCTGACATAAAACTGGAGCCGTTCACAGCTGCAAATGACCCAGAAGTGAAGAAAATGTAGTGAACGCAAAGAGAGGACGCTGTATCCCCAGGCAGGCCTCCTGTGAGCAGGTGCGGCTGGGGCACTGGACGTGCCCGTGCAGACAGTACTGGACTCCACAGTGTCCCTCGAGGGGACAGAAGTGGGAACCTGCTCTGATGGCTCTGCTGAAGTCAGCACCCCCTGCTGGAGACGGGGACAGCCCCTCATGAGTTCCGGGTGTCCTGGTGATTCTTGGGCATGGCCCAAATCTCAGCTTCTTCATGACCCGGGGCCAGCCCAGCAGCTGCACACAGGTCCTCCAGGGCCAGCCCAATAGCTGTGGGTCCCGCAGGTCCTCCAGGGACAGCACCTTGGTGGGCTTGTGGTCCAGCAGGTACCTGTTCAGGTGGCTCTTATTGTACCACATGGCCTCGATCCCATTGGCCCAGTTGACCACCATCACCTGGTGACAGGCTAAGGTCAGTTGGTGAACCTCTGGCACAACCCCCCAAAAAAGGCCCCCATGTAGTAGAAGTCACCCTTGTCCCTGGGGATGTGGGCCTGGGACTGGGACCAGCGCTCATAGCTTAAGTCCTCACGGGCCACCCAGTAGAAACCGGGGTGCAGGGTGCCAAAGAGGGGGGACAGGATCTCCATGCACACGTGGTCACAGAACTTCATGTCCACGTCCCCGCACACCATGTCATCCACCTCATAGAGGAAGCACTCCTCATAGAAGCAGCTCATGATCGCCGTGTGCTGCATGGACACATCCTGCCAGTGTGGGGCACCGCGGACCTCAAGAACCACCACCCTTCAGTGCTCCTGGAGGGGCACACGGGACACAGCAACCAGCTGGTCGGTGAAGACATAGTAGATGACCCTGTGTCCACCATGAAGTGATTCTGCAGGAACAGCTCCAGGAAGACCCCGTATCCACAGGGGCAGGGGACAGGGCAGGAAGAGGGTCACTGCCAGAGGCTGGCAGCAGGACCCCAGAGCTGGGGGTCATGGACGTGTACACCTTCTTCATGGGGACAGGCCCTGTGCTGCTTTAAGCAACAGCCACCCTGGCGTGTCCTGAGCAAGTCCACTGGCAGGGCCTCCCTACCTTCTGCTCCCAGAGATAGGGGCCATCAGCACCCCATCTTACACAGGGGAGCCTGAGGCTTAGGAGGCTGGAAACCCATGCAGCCCCACTCTCAACATGCTGGAGCCAGGAACACCCCCCTCTCCTGAGCTCCCAGGCAAACCCTGCAGGTGCCCTACCCTGGCTGAACCCCTGCAGGTTCTGTCCCCACCTGCCATGAGTTGAGCACCTTTGGGCACAGCCCGTGTTTCTATGTCCTACAGACTGCGTAGAATCAGCAGGGCCGGCCAGCTGCCCCACTTTACTTTGAGTGGGCTGTCGCTGGTCCCCAACAGAGCTGTCTCCACCCCCTATAGGGTCCTCCCTTGAAGGCTACTGGGCCTCTGGCTGACAAGGTCCATCAGTAAACCACTGGTATTTCTAGGAGGGGTCACCCTCGAACTCCCCAGATCAGGAATCAGGTTCAGCCCATGGGCAGGGAAGGGGAAAGATGACCCCTGGAAAAAGGGGGCTTGCTTAGGCCCTAGCCTTGAATCCAAGGGGGTGAGCTTCTGGGTCCAGGTCTACATCTCCCTGGCCCCCAAACATTGGAAGTCTTGTCCAAATGCCTCACATGGCTGGTCCCCCGTTGAGGGGACTACCTGCCCCTCACTGTGGGGACAGCAGCTCCCCCATTGTCAGCAAGTGTGGTGAGCCCCTCTGAGACTGATTTTTTTTAAGATTTTATTTATTTGACAGAGAAAGAGACAGCTAGAGAGGGAACACAAGGAGGGGGAGGGGGAGAGGGAGAAGCAGGCTCCCTGCTGAGCAGGGAGCCTGACATGGGACTTAATCCCAGGCCCCTGGGATCACGACCTGAGCCGAAGGCAGACGCTTAAGGACTGAGACACCCAGGCGCCCTGAGACTGGCTTTTTTACACAGGCACTAAGACTACTTCCCTGTGCCTACCCCATTCCTCGCAGGTTAGTAAATCGCTCACACAGGGAAGGTGGATACTACATTTAAATATGGGACGAGCACATCCGCCCAGCAGACATGAGTCAGGTCACCAGGGGGCAAGTAGAGGCCCAGCCAATGGGGAAAAAGCCAGACATGATGCAAGGGGAGAGAAGAGTGCTCCTGGCAGAGGGCACAGAGAATGCAAAGGATTGGAGTCAGGCCCAAGGAACATGTGGGACAACCACACAGCTTGGTGGCCCACAGAGGGGGGCTGCAGTGGGAGAGGTGAGGCTGGAGAGTACAGACAGGTGGGGAGCGGATCGCAGAGAGCCTCAAAGGTTATGTTCTGAAATGATCAATCTGGTTACCGGAGGAGAATGGTCTCTATACAGCAGAGGACAGGGAGACCCTAACCCTAACCCTAACCCTAACACTAACCCTAAACCTAACTCTAACCCCTAACCCCTAACCCCTAACCCTAACCCGTACACTAACCCGTACCCTAACCCTAACCCTACCCTAAACCGTAACCTAACCTGTACCCTAACCCTAATCCTAACCCTAACCACTAACCCCTAACCCTAACCCTAACCCGTACCCTAACCCTAACCCTCGCCCTACCCTAACCCGTACCCTAACCCGTACCCTAAACCGTTCCCTAACGCTAACCCTAACCCGTAACCTAACCCGTACCCGTACCCTAACCCTAACCCGTACCCTAACCCGAACCCTAACCTGTACCCTAATCCTAACCCGTACCCTAACCAAGCCGTACCCTAACCCGTACCCTAACCCGTACCCATACCCGTATCCTAACCCTAACCCGTACCCTAATCCTGACACTAACCCGTACCCTAACCCGTACCCTAACCCTAACCCGTTCCCTAACCCATACCCATACCCGTAACCTAACCCTAACCCGTTCCCTAACCCGTACCCGTCCCCTAACCCTAACCCTAACCCATACCCTAACCCGTACCCTAACCCTAACCCATACCCTAATCCTAACCCGTACCCTAACCAAGCCATACCCTAACCCGTACCCGTACCCGTACCCGTACCCTACCCCTAAACTGTACCCTAACCCTGACCCTAACCAGTACCCTAACCCTAACCCGTACCCTAACCCGTACCCTAACCCTAACCCGTACCCTAACCCTAACCCGTTCCCTGACCCGTACCCTAACCCATACCCGTACCCGTACCCTAACCCTAACCCGTTCCCTAACCCGTACCCTAACCTGTACCCGTACCCTAACCCATACCCTAACCCTGTATATCCTCCCCAGGGACAGCGAACAAAGTCAACACATATCTGCACACTTTGAAATGTGAACAGAAACCTGCAAACTCAGGTTCTCACAGGAGCTAAATGTTAATGACCAGGTGACAAAAAGGTGACACAGATAGCAAGTAACCAAAAGAAGATGTCATGTGTCTGTGAGCTGGCCACCTTCTCTACCTGTCGGAAGGAAGCCATGCCTGACAGGAGGGAGCCACACCTGGACCTGGTCTCTCTAGGCTGCTCTTGAGCAGAGCAGAGGATTTGCTGAGCTGGGTGTGGGTGCAGCAGGGAGAGATGGGCAGCTGGCCACAGATGTTACCTGCCAAGTACCTGTAGGACCAGCTCCCGGTCCTCAGCCAAGGTTAAGCAATACTTATGTTTAGTTACATATTTACTGTGACAGGAAAGGTGCTCAGTACTTTGAGTGACTATATTCTCTCCCTTTTTTTTTTTTAAATACACTTTATAGAGGTATGATTGACATACAAAAAGCTGTACATAATTAATGTATTCAGCTTGACCCTGACCCTAACCCTAATATCAAGTTAACATATACTCTGATTTAGAATAGAGCTCATAAATTATTTCATGATTATTAGGAGCTAGGGGATCCAAGGACCAACCTTCTTCTATCTTATTCTCCCTTGAATTTGACAGGTTGGAACACATTCTGCCACATGCTATCTGGAGAGTGGCCACGCGGGGGCAACAGGGAGTAAACATTAGGGCAAACCCGGCCACAAAGCCAATTCTTCCCTCATCCTGTAAAACCTTGCTCATTCAATGTTTACAGATCATTCTATAGAGTATTAAAAGTGTGACTTTCTGGAATTTTTTAAAAACCAAACTAATTCTTTGAAACTGCTAAAAATATAATGTTTTTAAAAATCTCAGCGTTGGTGAGCAGATGAAGACCCAGGGGCCTGGGGAAAAGCTGTTATTATTGAATATGTTCAGATCTAATTAGGAAACAAGTAGGATTTATACTCCACTTATTTTCACAAAGAATTTGTGTCAACTAACAGTACTGAACCCACACAAAATAGTGCACTTCAGAGGAAAATAAAAGGAGATTCAACAGCCTCAAGAGGCAGAGAAAGAGCCACACCCGGGAGCAAAGAAGACATACCACGGATGCTAGCCTCAGGCTGATTTGCAGCCTGTGGATCCTCTGGAGCTAGAATGCCCCCAATGCCCCTGGGGGTCGTGGGTCAAGCAGAGCTCAAACCCTGATGCTGCACTGTTGTACCTGGTGACGGGTCTCCTTGGTCACTTCCTCCATGAGCCACCCCCCACCCCCTGACTCCTCCAGCCTGCTTCTCGAAACTCCCATTCCTCTTTCTGACCCCGTTGTTTACTTTTCCCTTCACTTACATAGTATATAGTATGTTTACCTACATCCTATTCTGTCATGTAAATGTTTTTGTCATGTTCTCACTGCACTGTACTTTGCATCATCCACCCTGATGTATAATCACTTGCTGCACTGCATGACTTAATTGGGGACTGGGAACACCCTCACAGTGTCATGGGGCTAGTGTCCTGGGCAAGGTCCTCACTAAGCCGGCTCATCCTGCAGCTGTTGCACTGAAGGCCTGATCCAGGCACTGGAGCCCAGTCTGAAGTCAGCTCTGTGTCCTCACAGCGGGGACACCGGCTGCACCCAGGCCTTGGGAAGGCTGTGGGGGGGCTGTGAGGGAGTCACTGTATGGATGGGGCATGGGGGGAGGGGGAGCATTGAGCAGCCGGGGGAGGGGGCCCTCGGGGCGGGGGTCTTGTGTGAGGAGGAAGTTGGGTAAGGGGACCCCAGGCAGTGGTGACCTCACTTCCCTGACAACAGAGTCCAACAGAATTTGGAACCCAGGTAACAAAGGCACCCACATTCCAGAGACAGCCCCCTGCCCAGCTCATTTCTTTGGAGACCCTCCAACAAAAAGCATGTTCGCGTGCTGCTTCCCCAAATCTGGACGCTGCAGGCTGAAGAAAGAGCGCCCTGTAAACGCTGCCCCCCGCTGGGGATGTCCAATCAGGGCTCCCCACCGCCTCTGGCCGTTTGGCCGGAAGGCCCAAAAGGTGACACCAGGAGGCCCAGAGCCTGCCACCCAGCCCCACAGGGTCTAATCCGCCTGTGCAGCCCCAGGTCCCCTCCCCTCCGTGTGTGTGTGTGTGTGTGTGTGTGTGTGTGTGTGTGTGTGTGTGTGAGAAGAGGGGTCATGTGGGGTGGGCACACGCCATTCAAGAGCAGGCTGAGGAGGGGTCAGATAACCCGCGGGCAGGTCATGTTCAAGGTCCAGGCTGGCTGGGTGGGACGGGGTGTGGGGGGCTGTGAGCTTCTGCCCAGGGTTCCTCTCGATCGCCCTGCAGGGATGGGTCACTGTCCCGCGTGCAGGGCTGTGCACCCACAGGTGTGTGTCTGATCTGGGAGCAGCAGGGCGACTGGGCAGGGGACAGGGAGGTTGGCCGGGCAGGACTGGGATGCCTCCGGGCCGGCTACCCGTCCCTATCTTTGCAGACCTCCGATGAGATCGGCACGAGGCTGGCGGACACCCACTCCATGTCCGGGATCCGGAGCGTGACCCCACAGGACTCCCCTGGAGCAGGTGCTGGGGATTGCGGGGAGAGGCCTCCGACACCACCCAGACCACTGTCCCTGGTGGTCAGTGACTGCACTGGGCTCCAGGAGCCGGAGCCCACGGAGGCCGAGCCTGAGGCTGAGAAGCCCGGGGCTGGGTGCCCGTGGGTGTGTGCGGAAGGGTGGGGGCTGGCCCCACAGGAAAGGGCCCCCAGAGCCTGGTGTGGGGCCTGGAGCAACGACTGGGCTCAGAGCGCCCAGCGGGGGGACTGCGGTCGGGGAGACGCCCCGGGGAGGGCTCCTTCCTGGCTGCGGCTTCTCGGGGAGGCCCTGGCCTAGGTTCTGTCTCCACGGAGAGCAGGCTCGGGCTGAGCTTTTCTCCTCTCACAGCTGCTCCACCACCTGAGGAGCTAGAGCTGGTTCCAACTCCTTCGGCAGCTCTGGACAGAGGGGTGGTGGCTGCGACTTCAGCAGGAGACCAGGAGCCGGCAGGTGACCCAGCACCCGCCCACGGAGAGCCTGACGGGGGCCAGGAAGGGCCTGCTGGAGAACCTGCCTCCGGAGAGCCTGCCCCTGTGCCTGCCAGAGCCGCCGCCCCTGCGCCTGCCCCGAACTGTGGCCCTGCTCCTGCCCCCGACCCAGCTCCTGCCCTGGATCCTGACCCATCCCTACACCTGCCAGTGCCCCGGTTCTTGCCGCTGACCCAGATACTGCCCCGGTTCCTGTACGTGCCAATGCGGCAGACCCTGTCCCTCACCTTGCACCTGCCCCCTCCCCTTCCCCGGCTTGTGCTCCTATTCCGGCCCCTGCCCCAACTCCTGCCCCTTACCCTGCCCATGCCCCTGCCCCTTCGCCTACCCCTGCTAGAGCCAATGTCCCTTCTCCTGACCCACCTCCTGCCCCTGCACCTGCCCCTTCCCCAGCACCTGCCTGTGCACCTGTTCTTGCCCCTGACCCAGCTCCTGACCCTGCACCAGCCCCTTCCCTTACCTGTGCACCTCTTCTTGCCCCTGATCCGGATCCTGAACCTGACCCAGCTCCTGCCCTGGATCCTGCCCCTTCCCTTGCCCCTGTCTGTGCTCCTATTCTTGCCCCTGACCCGGGTTCTGCCCCTGCCCCTGCCTGTGGTCCTGTTCCTGTCCCTGACCCACCTCCTGCCCCTGCACCTGCCCCTTCCCCTACCTGTGTTCCTGTTCTTGCCCCGGACCCAGCTCCTGCCCTGGATCCTGCCCCTTCTCCTGCCCCTGCCTGTATTCCTCTTCTTGCCCTTGACTCGGCTTCTGCCCCTGCAACTGTCCCTTCCTCAGCCCCTCCCTGTGCTCCTATCTTTGCCTCTGACCCAGCTACTTCCCCTTTCCCTACCCGTTTCCCTGCCCCTGCGTGTGCGCCCATTCCTGCCCCTGACCCACACCCTGCCCCTGCACCTGTCCCTTCCTCTGCCTGTGTCCCTGTTCCGGCCCCTGCCAGAGCCGATGCCCCTTCGCCTGCCTGCGTCCCTGTTCCTGCCCCTGCCCATGCCAGAGCCGATGCCCCTTCCCCTACCAGTGTCCCTGTTCCTGCCCCTGCCAGAGCCGATGCCCCTTCGCCTGCCTGCGTCCCTGTTCCTGCCCCTGCCCCTGCCAGAGCCGATGCCCCTTCCCCTGCCCGTGTCCCTGTTCCTGCACATGCCAGATCCGATGCCCCTTCCCCTGCCTGAGTCCCAGTTCCGGCCCCTGCCCCTGCCAGAGCCGATGCCCCTTCCCCTGCCTGTGTCCCTGTTCCTGCCCCTGCCAGAGCCAATGCCCCTTCCCCTGCCGGTGTCCCTGTTCCTGCTCCTGCCCCTGCCAGAGCCGATGCCCCTTCCCCTGCTTTCCAGGGCCGCTGCCCCTTCCCCTGGCCCTGCCTGTGCTCCTCTACTTGTCCCTGACCCAGCTCTTACCGTGGATCCTGCCCCTGGCCCTGCTCTTGCATCTGGCCCTGCTCTTGCTTCTGGCCCTGCCCCTCATCCTGTTCCTGCAGGGCTCCCAGAACCACATCCAGAGTCCACATCCTCACGGGGAGAGCTCCTTGTACCATTCCCCTTAGCTCCATCACCCGACCCCGATGCCCCGCCAGATTGTTTCCTCCCCTCCCCCTATGTTCTTTCTCTCTGGTTCATATTAACTGTTCTATTCTCTTTCCATGTCCTATATGCTCTTTATTATTTATTTTAAATAAAATGAATTGTTTTCAGTTGAACAAGTCCTGAGGATCAAGTACATTCCCAAAGCTGGGCCACCACACCACAGAACATGGCTGTGGAATATCTGCTTCCCCAAAGGAGTCCCCGAACCAGAAGGCCTCCCTGGAAACCCCTAAGCTGCTTCCTCTCTCTGTTCCTTTACCTGTTCTGGAGGTTTCCTGTACGTGGAATCACACAGGATGGGCCTTTGTGTCTGCCCCCCTATTTTCAAAGGGGACTCCTTCTTTTCTGGGTTGACTTGACATAGAATTTCCCTTATTGGATGTTGAAATCCCTGATGGATTACAGATGAGATGTAACCATAGAGCCCCCTTTGGTAAATATGGACACAATCTCAGGGCGGAGACCCCCGTTCCTGCTGGGACACCTCAGCCTGACCCCAGACAGGAAAGGGCTGGTTCCTCCTGTGACCCAGAGAGAAACCAGGGAAATGCAGAAAGCTGGAAGACACACCCCAAAGGGCCAAAGCATTGCTCACAAGCCAAGGCCACAGAAAGGTTTCCCATGCCTCTGGTCCAAACCATGCTCCAAGTCACTGGGTTCCACAGGGACAGAGACGAAATGCATGCAAGTCCAAGAGGATGGGGACAGGCATGGGGGGAGTCACAGATGCAGGAGCTCCCTGGGAAGGACTCTGGCAAAGGAAACCCTATGGAGGCAGCACTGGTCACCCTCAGACTGGCAGGTGTCTGGTCTGGGGACCAGCAGCCCTGGCGAGAACGTGAGGAAACGGAGGTCCCCGGGAGAGAAGGGTGACGGGCACCCCTGTCTGGGAGAACAGTGAGCAGCACCCATCCCAGGCCACAGGTGCACCCATCACCTAGCGTGGGCAGCTCACTCCCACCGTGTCAAAGGGAACACCGTGTCCATCAACCTCTATTTGCAACAGAATCCATAAAGTGGAGTTTCTGGGTCAACACGTATCCAGTGTGGAAGGTACAAGCCTCAACTTCCAACATCCCAGGTCTGCTTGTCCACCTTGAGCCTTGTTTGGGAAGCAGGGGTGGGGAGCCCTGGGGCAGTGACCTGTGGGAGGGGTGGGGAGGGGGAGCTCTGAGTGGAGTGACCAAGGTACCCGGGGTGACCTGCCCAGCAGGGACCCTCCCGCCCCCAGCCCCTCTCCTGACCTCGTGCACGATGGCGAGGGTGTGACGGGGAAGGTGGTGGCCCTTGGCTGGCGAGTTCCCTAGCTGGTGCTGGAGCTGCTCAAGCTCCAAACCGGGCTCTGATCCCAGAGCTGGCGCGAGAGCCGAATCTGCAGCTGCCCCAGTCTCGGGAGCTGTGGCACGCATCGGTGGAGGACCTGGCGCGAGCTCTGGGGCAGGTGCTGGAGCTGAATCCCCCTCCAGAGATGATCCAGACCCGGTTCCACACTTGGATAGGGCTGTTGAACCCACGAACGGCTTTCCTCCCCTGCCCACTTCATGGATGACAAAACTCGGGACGGTGACGGGACCGGCTACATGGGGGAAATGGCTACGGGGGGATTCTGACCAAGGATCCTGCATCCCCTTCACCACGTGCCCCACGCGGGTCGGTCCTGAGCTGCCAGACGGGGACAAGGGCCTGAACCGCTGCTCCCGGCAGCTGCCTCCAGCTGAGCAGAGACACTTGCCGGGGACCTGAAGTCCTCGTTTGACCTCTGCTCCGGCCAGCCCCACGCGAGCAGGGACCGTGCTTCCTCACCGCTGGGTCCCCAACCCCCAGAACTGTGCCTGGGAGGTGGTAGCACTTCAAAGTTTAGTGAGTCAGTGGGATTCCCCCAGCAGCACTGTGATGCGGCGGATGTTGTTACAGATGAGAGGTCTGGGCCACAGACTCTTGTGTTCATGCTTTCTTCCACGCGGGCATCACCCACACCTGTGTCTGTTCGCTGGAACACAGAGGGGACCCCCAGACATCCTCCCTGCCCTCGGAGCTCCCAGCCTAACCGGTGGGTCAGCATCTCACCCACGGTCAGCAAGTGGGCGATACAGAGCTAGAGCACCTCGAGCACGAGACCTTGCATGAGCCGTGGGGTAGCTAAGATCTCGAACCATCTGACGCACCAGAACGTGCCCCGGCGCTGACTCGAACCAGCCGTGGAAGCAGCTCGAGAGCCTGAGCCAGGGCCCTGCACACTAGAGCCCCTCCAGCTCCGACCCGCGGTCCCCCTGCGGAGGCAAAAGCGGCTCCGGGGTGAATTCCAGAGCAGAGCCACCTCCACACCAGTTCTCCCACCCGATCCGGCACCACTGGCAGAGTGAGAGGCAGCCCGAGAACGAGAGCCAGGTCTCGAGGCAGCTCAGCGTTGCTGGGGGAGGCCGGTTTTCTCTGACAAGGCACAGGGACGGGCTGTGGGGATCAGCACAGGGTGATCCCCCTGGCAGGGTGGTGAACTTCTCTCCTCCTGCTGCTTTGGCACCATCTCGAGACAGAGAACTGGCCTCTGCCCCGGGGCCAGTCACCGCTGCAGAGTTGACGCGGCTGCAGAAGCAGCTACAGACCCAAAGCCCGCTGCAGAGCTCGAGGCATTTCCATGTCCTGCTGCGGGGCCTTCGCCAGGAGCTCGGGAGCTGGAGCCACGTGCGCCCCAGTGGCAGGAAGCCCCTGGACGTACGGCTCCATCGCCGACTGCAGAGCTAGAGCCAAGGCAAGACTCCGAGCTGGACCGGCTCCACAGTCAGCTCCGGCGGCACCTCCGACCTGGAGCCAGCGCTGGCTCCCCCTGCAGAGCTAGGGCCAGTGGGAGCAAGACCCAATCCAGCACCAGCTACAGCCAGCTCCGGCCCCACCTCCCGGGGCAGCTGATGAGCTCCAACCAGGGCCAGTTCCAGCACCAGAGTCGGCCTGTCCTCACCAGCGAACGCATTCCTTTTCTTCTCTTTTGGCTTTGGTTTCTTTTCCTGTCTCTGGGTATATTTGTAGCTTTAGATAAAATCAACTTTATTTTTTAAACATTTCAAAGTGTGCAAACCACTGTTATCAACTCCATTTCCCATGCTGGCACCATCACCCTATCTGTCCCAGAACATTTAATGCCCTGGAGAGAAACCCCGCACCCTCTGAGCAGGCAGTCACTGGCCATTCCCCATCCCCCTGCTCCCAGGCAACCACTGATCTGGCACCTGTCATTTACCTGGGACGAATTTTTCATACACGTGGGATCATACCGTATGTGATATTTGGGGTCTAGTTTCTTCCACTGAGTAGGATGTTTTCGAAGTTCACCCACGTCATAGCGTGTATCACTACTTCATTCCTCGCGTGGCTGAATGAATCCCATTGTATGAACAGACCACGTTGTTTTGTCCATTCAAGTGTGGGTGCACCTGTGGGTTGTTTTCATCTTTCGGTTATTGTCCAGAGTGCTGCTACGAAGACTTACGTGCAGGCTGTTGTTAGAGGGCCTGTATTCCATTCTTCTGTTTAGAGAATGAGTGGAGTTCGGCCAAATGAGAACAGTATGCTCAACGTGTGGACGACGTGCCACACCCTTTGCCTCAGTGGCTCCGCCATATTACATCTCCCCCAGCAATGGAGGAGGGTTCTGTTTCCCCAGATCCTCTCCGACACTTGTTATTTCTGCTTATTCACTAGAGCCCCTCTTCCTGGGTGGGGGAAGGCATGTGACTGTGGTGTTGGCTTGCATTTCCTACGATCTCATGAAGAAAATCGCCCCATGTGCTCACTGGGTCATCTGACTATCTTCTTTGGAGAAATGTCTATTATTTTCAGTGGGGTTGTTTAGCTTCTTAAGTTGGAGGAGTTTTGTACACATTCTA
The DNA here is from genome assembly GCF_029215605.1 of Mirounga angustirostris. Taxonomy (NCBI): domain Eukaryota; kingdom Metazoa; phylum Chordata; class Mammalia; order Carnivora; family Phocidae; genus Mirounga; species Mirounga angustirostris. The sequence goes on along the minus strand of NW_026991726.1, from coordinate 337,043 downwards.
GATGCAAGACTCGTATGAGATTTGCAAATATTTCCTACCATTCTTTGGGTTTCTTTACATCCTCTTGAGATTACCCTTTCCTTCACAAAAGTTTTTAGCAACATTGAAGTCCAGTGTCTCTGTTTTCTCTGTTGTTGCTTGGGCTTCGGGTGCCATACAAGAGGCACCATATTGCCAAATCCAAGGGAAGGAAGATCTGCCCCTAGGTCCTCTTAGTTTCCTTCTGAGTGTTAAGAATTTCCGCTCTTAAAGTTCATTCTTGGATCCATGTGGAGTTCATTTTTTATAGGGTGGAAGGGAATGCTCTGACTTCACTCCTTCGTATGTGGATATCCGGTTTCTCAACACCGTTTGTTGGAGACACTGTTTTTGCCTCATTGACTGATCTTGGTCTCCGTGTTCGAAAACAACTGACTGTACATGTATGTATTCCTTGATTCTCAGCACTATCCCATTGATCCATATGTGTTGGTCTTCTCTGCTCATACCTTTCGGGAAATATTATAATCTTGTACAGAGTTTTTCAAATTCTTAGGATTGTTTGCATAGAAGATCATGTCATATATAAATAAACTTTTTCTTCTTCCTTTCCATTTGTGAGCTTTTAGTAACTAATCTTGTATAATTTCTCTGACCAAACTTCCATGACAATATGGAAATGAAGTAGTGGACATGGGCATCCTTGACTTTTTGGGGATTTTAAGGAGAAAACCCTCAGTCTTTCACCACAGAGAATGATATACATGTGAGTTATTTTTCATAAATATCCTTTATCATAATTTTTAAAGAATTATTTATTTATTTATTTATTTATTTATTTGAGAGCATGCAAGCCCAAGAGTGGGGAGGGGCACAGGGAGAGAATCTCCAAGCAGACTCCCGACTGAGTGCAGAACCCTCCCTGGAGCTCAATCTGAAGACTCTTGAGATCATGACCTGAGCCCAAACCAAGAGTCGGACACTCAACCCACTGAGCCACCCAGGCACCTCTCCTTTATCACAATTTAACCTTCTATTTCTATTTTATTGAGAACACTTGTTATGAAAAGGTTTGGATTTTGTCAAAGCTTATCCTACAACAATTGACATGATCATGTTTCTTCTGGATGTGGTCTAGGACACTGATTAGCTACGTTGAACAGCCTTTGCATTCCCGGTGTAAATCACACTTGATCATGATGTAGAGTCCTGTCAATGTGCTGCTAGATTCTGTCTGCTAGAATTCTGTTGAGGATTTTTGCCTCGCTCTTCATAATGGATTTTGGCCTGCAACTGTCTTTTATTGTAAGGTCTCTGTCAGTCTTTGGAATCGGGACAATGCTGGCATTCTAGGGTGACGTGGGAAGTGTTCCCTCCTCTTGTACCTTTTTCAGACTTTCAGAAGGATTGGTATTCCGTCTTCTTTAAACGTGTGGGACAAATCACCAGGGAAAGCATCAGGTTCTGGACTTTTCATTCTTGGGAAGTTCTCATGACTGCTTCAGTCTATTTACTTATTATAGGTCTGCTCAGGGTTTCCATTTCTTCTGGAGTCACTTTGGTAGTTTGTGTGCTTCTCAGAATGATCTGCTTCATCTCAGGGAGCCAATTGGTTGGTATAAAGTGGTTCCATTTCTGTCTCTTTGTCAATTTTGGTAAATCTGCTAAAGAAAGAACTGTTGTTTTCACTGATTTTTCTCACGTGCTCTTCTCTTCCATGTATCTCTGCCCTAATCTTCATAGATTCTTTGCTCTACTAACTTTGATCTTCTCCTTCGACTGAACCAGAGGAACATTCTAACCGTTCCAGATGCGAGCCAGCCAGAGGGCCTTTGTCTAGGTCTGGGTTGTTGGGTAGAGAAGCAATACAGACTGGAGTGGATCAGGCTACCTGGGCAATTTCTACCTCACCTGGCATTCCAGGTCACCCCCAGACCGTCATTTCAGGCTGAAGGTTTCCTCCTGCCAGGCATGATGCCCAGCAACAGACTGACCTGACTTCCCATGAACCACTCACGACCTTAGGGGCCTTCTGTGCTCTAGGAATAAGCTGACTAGCTGAATTTTGCCAAGGAGCACTGCCCATGAGCAGAAAACCTGCATAGCTCAGGGCACTGTCTTCTGTGTGCTTCGTGCACACCTTCCCATGTGTGGGTCACAGCCACCTGTGCCCATGGACACCCTAGAGCACCCATTCACCCAGGGTGTCGGATCAATGCAAAGTGAGCCCTTCAATTCTGCCACCGCACCCCGAACACAACACCCAAGACCAAAAGCAGCGCTCACTCCACGTCCTGGGACCAGCCATAGTTGCAGCCCCTACCTGCGCAGCAGGGACATCGCCTACCCACTCTGCATGCTCCTCCAGCCCGATGGAGATGTGCACGACATTAGTGTGGGTTTTGTCCCAGGATCCCTGATGGCCAGGAAAAGGAGGTGACTGTCCCACCCTTTCTCCCTGACAGACATCCCTTCCTGGAGCCTGGGTCCCCACTCCACAGCCACAAGGGGCCAAGAAGACTCAGTCTCTAGCGGCTTCTGGGCTAGATGCTGACCGCGGTTGCCTTACACAGTCTGGTGTTTCTGCTGGCCTTGCCGTTCCTCAAGGTCGGGAGTTGACCTCCCAGTCGTCGCTGGAGCCCTCAGGCATCATCTCAGCCTCTGTCAGCACCTCCCCCTCCTCAGCCTCCATCACATCTGTGGCAGCCTCGGACTCACACGAGCGCCGTGTCTCGGGGTCTGCAACCACGGCGCCTCGCTGCCGCTCTCCATGCAGCAGGTGAGCGCTGCTGCCTCAACCCCATCAGCCTGGACATGAAGATCGGCACCATGCCCAAGAGCATCCTGCTGAACTGGGCACGTGGGGCGTCCCTTTGGTCTCCTGACTCAGACGTCTGTGATTACTGACCTCACTGGAACAGCTAGCTACTCTGACAAGAAGCAACCTCTGGACCGTCCAGGCAGCATGCCCAGGCCTGGAAGGACGCAGACGACCACCACGGCCCCCACTCTACACAGGAGGAAACTGCGGCAGCCTCCTCACCTCCGGCTGGTGCTTGCTTGGTGATCCATGCTTGGGTGGGGACAATAACATGCCCACCAAGCTCCTTCTAAATCTACGATGCTGTGGCTCTGGTAAGACTGCCCGGATTGTGTCCCGTGAAACCCCCAACCCGCAGTGTCCCCTGACTCCTTGCCCAATATCCAGAGAGCCCTGTGTGATCTGGTCTAGACATGCTCCCCAGTGTGCACCCCTCAGCCCACTCCAGCCTCTGTAGGGCCTTCGTCCCCCAGGGAGCCCGGCAGGAATTTGCCCCTCAGAACCCCTGCCGTCCCTCCCTATGACCCCCATCCAGGATGGTATCACCTCCAAGCCTGGGCTCAAAGGCTCCTTCCTCCGGCTCCTCTGTAAGCTCAGGCTTTGGGTCAGATTGAGCTGGGTTCAAACACACAGAAGGGCCATGTCACAGCCCTGTGAATGGCAAGCTCCTGTGGGAACTCCTGGGACCTCAGTTTTCTACTTTGGAGATGGGGTCAGTGACTCCCACCTCAGGAGGATGGGTTGGGTTTGAAAGCAGGGAGATGAAGGTGTTTGAGTGCCGGATTTTGGGGAGAGGGGCTGCTGCCAGGAAGACAGGGGGAGGGGATGTAGAGGAGGAAAAGGCGGCCTGACCTCCTCCCTGCCACACGTGTCCCCATCACCCTCCCCTGAACCCCCGCCATGCACTGAGACGAACACTGAAGTGGAATGTGGGGGCCAGGACAGCAGCGGGGGTATATTTCATTTCTCTCTAGGCCCAGGTCTCCATGTCCACTCAGTCCAGCGGCCCTGCCTGGCGGGACTGGGTCTGGCCCCCGGCCTAGGAGGACGTGAGGGTCACTGAGCAGGCAGTGGAGATCGGGACACGGAGGACCAAGGCCACAGCAAGCCCCTCGGGGTTGTGCAGGCCTGCTGGCAGGTGGGGTCCCGCGCAGGCGCCGTCTGCGCGGCCGTGTGCGCCTGCGCAGGATCCACCTGCCTCCGACCCACCGTTGGTGGGAGGGCCCCGCCCACCCAGAGTGCACCTGTGCCACATCCACCCAATAGGTGGGAGCCGACCGGCCACGCCGAGCCATGCTAAGGAAGTTCCTCCTCCAAGCCCTCATGGGACAGTCGGCAAACTGAGGACAGGAGAGGCAGGGACTGGCCTGGGACCCACCAGCTGAGCAGAGGCTAGAGGAACTGGGAGGTTTCCAGCTTCTGAGGCCAAGCTTCACCTCGCAGGGCGTTTCCTTTGGGAACGAAGGCCCCTAAGATCTGGGGGACCCCTGCCCACACTCCCATGTCGGGCCTTTCTTCTGGTCATCCTCGCGTGGGCCCACGTACGCACAAGGCTCTCTCCCTGCACGCGCGCGTGCGCACACACACACATTCACACACACACACACACACACACACAAACTCCCCAGGGGCGTCCAAGGGGGCGTGGACCCTGGATGGGACAAGGGGGGAAGAAGGAGGAGGTTGGAGGCAGCTGGGCCGTGGGCTGTGGGCATTGTCTCCTGGGAACATGCCCGGGGCCGTAGCATGGGGCTCGGGGGAGACAGGCCAGGCTGGTGGCCAGGGCGTCCCCAAGATGCCTAAGGGCTGTCACAGTCACCCACATTCTAGAGACAGCCCCCTTCCTACTCAGTTCACTTGGCCAGAAATGCTGCAATCCTGCTGTATCCCGAAGTCCCCAGGATGTGGTCTCAGCAAAGCCGACAGTGAGAGCCGTTGCCTACACTGCAGACGTGGGGTCAGGACCCACCCATGACACCTCTGGCCATTTGCCTGGAGGGGCCCAAAGGGGACACAGGGAGGCCCAGATCTAGCCAGGGCAGCCAGACACCACTGTGATCCGACCGTGCAGCCCAGCGCCCCTCTGTGTGTGTGTGTGTGTGTGCAGAGGTCTCGGGCAGGGTAGCCCACCCTGAGCAGGAGCAGGGTGATGAGGGGCCAGAGGCCTGGTGGGTGGATCATGTTGACACCCCGGGTCAAGGCTGGCTGGGTGGGACGGGGTGTGCTGGTGCGGCCTCCTTCTCCCCAGGTTTGATCCGGAGCCCTGTCGATACGTGTCACTGCACCCCGGGCGCAGGACTGTGCCCGCACCGGGCTGTGTCTGATCTGGGGGCAGCACTGGGGCTGGGCAGACGGACGGTGAGGACGGCCGGGCAGGGCTGTGATGCCTCCGGGCCGGGCGCCGCTCACTGTCTTCGCAGAGCCCCATGGAAGAAATTGGGGACAAGCTGGTCAACAGGAGCCTCACTCAACAGCTCCCCCGCGTGGGGCCCGTGCAGCAGGCAGTCGGTAAGGGCTGGTGCGGGCTCAGGGGTAGTGTGGGGACGAGGGCGCTCCAGGACTGGGCTCGCGGAGGGCCGCGAGGGTCTCCTGCCCTGACGCCATCCGGGACACTGACGACCCGGGGTGCCACGACGGCTGTGCCCCTTACGTGGCCATGATCTCAAACCAAGGGGTCTGGGCTGCTCCCTTCACACGCACACACACACAGACACACACGCCAAACACACACACACACTCAGTCCTGCAAACACACACACACACACACACACACACACCTGGTCCTTCACACACAGACACACACACGCGGTCCAGCCCCAGCCTTGGCCACGTACAAAATCACCCTTCACATACGTGGAAGATGATCCGAACCAATTTGGATATTCTGTTGCACTTCAGGACACGGACAGAAATAGTTTTGCAGTTTCTGTGTTGTGAATTGTACCTCCTTTACCACAGATCAGCCCCACCGTGAACCTGAGTGGGCCCTGCCGCTGGGGGCGAGCCAGAGGCTGTGGGCGGTCCGTGCTGACAGCCTGAGGAAGCTGGTGGAGCCGGGCCAGGCCCTCTCCTGTGGCCCCTCTCCCGGAGCACCTCCCAGAGGAACGCCTCCCCAGCCCTCCCACACCTGCTGCTCACCAAGGGGAGCAGGGCCCTCAGTCCCACCCGGAGGCTCCCCCTCACCTGCGGGCTGTGTGTCTCGGGCCTGGCACTTCCCCTCTCCGAACCTCAGGTGTCTCCTGGGGACCCTGCGTACCACGAGGCCAGGCCCCACACACGGGGTTGCCTTCGGGCCTGCTGGGACCGCTCCCCGACCCTGGGGCCGGCCCACGGGGAGGGTGGCCTGGGGCTGAGTCGGTTCCTCTCCACCGTGAAGGAGCTCCCTGCCCCAAGCCTCGGTGTCCTGTGTCCCGGGCCAAGCCGCATTCCTGGCTGTGAGGACGTTTCAGATTCCATCTGGGGCTCCCATCCTGGGTGGAGCCAGAGCAGGGATCCCTGGGGGCTGGCAGAGGGGCCCCAGAGCCACTCAGACATCTGAAAGGTGCTGGCTGGGCCTCATCGACTCCACAGATGGACAGGAAGCCCCTTCTAGACATTTTCCATACTTCAGGGAACAGGGCAGACTAATGTCCCTGCCCCACGGGCCTCTTTCTAGGTGGGGGTCCGCCGCTAAGCCTAGACGACAAAGCAGAGATGGGCACATGACGTTCCGTGGGACGCCCTGCCGGCCTCCTCTACATACGGATCCCTCTGCTCTCATTTTCTGAAGGATGACGGGCCCTAGGACGAAGAAGAGCCCTTGTCTCCGAGGTGGTGAGGGAACGCGGGGGACCGGTCACGTGCGGAGCCATGGGTCTCGTGCACATCTGCCGCAGGGCTGGGTCATGGTACAGGAGCTGTGAGCAGGCCGTCTGTGCACACCTGGCCATGACACACCTGGCTGGCCCTCTCGGTGGGGAGGCCTGCGTGCTGGTGCACCTGGCCCCACCTACCCCTGGAGGAGCAGCCACGTTCAAGCCTTTCCATGTCCGACCCTCAGGGACAGTTGGGAACCTGGGTCAAGAGAGGCAGGGACTGGCCCAGGACAAATGAGGGGTGCAGAGTCCAAGGAGCTGCTCTCCAGTCCCAACCCTCCCATGAGGTTTGCTTTGGGTGTGAGAGCCCCTCAGATCCTCAGGAATAACTACCCACCCCGTCCCATGTGGGGACATGACCTTGGCATCCCCAGGCACGTAGAGGCATGTGCACCTGCACACCCACCCCCACACCCACAACCACACCCACACACACACCACTCTGACTGCCCAGCTTGGGGTCAGAAGGGGAGGACACCCTGGGAGCGAGGTGGGTGACAGGGGGGAAAGAAGAAACAGGTTGCAGACAGCTGGGCCATGGGGCAGGGCATCAGGACTCCTGGCAAGGACCCAGATCCATAGCATGGGGAGGGGAGACAGGCCAGGCTGAGGGTCAGGGGTCCCCAAGGGGCCCAGGGGGGTTGCCAGGGCACTGGGAGAGGACAGGGTCTGGGTTCCGGTGTCCATCACCAGCCTGGGCACTTGCAAGCAGGAAGAGATACCCACCCCCAAGTCCAGAGTGGCTCCAGCACAAAGGCCTCAGCTTACTCTTCTGTCACTTGGGCTGTAGAGTTGCAGTGTCCCTAGGGTCCCACAGGCTTGTGGGAGAGCCTGTTGGCCTTGGATCTCCATCCCCGACCCCCTGTGCTCCCAGGCCTGGGAAAATGCTTTGTACTCCCTCGAGGTCCTTCGGATCAGGGGACAGACTGGGGGCTTGGGGGGCTGAGGATCTGGGTACGCAGAACGTGGCAGAGCACTGACCACTAGTCTGGGGACCAAGGCCAAGACCCTCCTTGGTGCAGCCTCCGGGTCTCCATTTGGAAGAGGTTCCAGATTCACTGCTCTGGTCCGGGTGACAAGGCCTTAGGAAGGAACGGAGCCCCGGGACAGAAGAGGGAAACACGACAAGAGAGGCTTCTGAGGTTTCTCACATCACCCCTGGAGACCACAGATCCTGCTCCTGTGAGAGACACAGAGACAGAGACAGAAATAGAGAAGGAGACAGAGAATGAACACACGAGAGAGGGAACCAGAAGAAGTCACAGACTTTCCTCCATCAGGTTGAAAATGACATCCCAGCATTTGGCCCCATTCTCTTCCTGAGAGGCCATCCTCCCTGGAGGGGAGAGGATTCCATAGGGATCTGTGACCAGGATTCAGGGATGCTGGGAGGCACTGTGGGGACTGCTCAGCACATGGGCACAGATGAGTCCCTGGGACCTGAGCCTAACCCTTATCGAAGCCCCTGGAAGTCTGTGTTGTGAGAGGACAAGGTCAGAATCCGTTCATTGCAACTTTCCCACAGGGGCTGGGAACAGGCAAGAAGGGGGTGGCTTTGCCCATACCCCAGAGCAGACCCAGGCCCCTCTGAGCTGTGCTCCATGTCCCGCCCAGCCCCTGGCTCCTCCTTGCATTGCCAAGTGTGCCCCAGCCTCCTGTGATAGCAGGTCCGGAATGTATGTAGAGGTCCTACCCCTGATGGCGTCCCTAGGAGTAGAAGCCAGAACACCCCACTGTGCAGATGGGGAGCCTGGGGAGGCCCTGAGAGGCACAGGGTCTGTCCAGGGTCACAGCCCTGGGCACGCACAGGAGCCCAGTCTGAAGCCAGCTCTGTGTCCTCACAGCGGGGACACCGGCTGCACCCAGGCCTTGGGAAGGCTGTGGGGGGGCTGTGAGGGAGTCACTGTATGGATGGGGCATGGGGGGAGGGGGAGCATTGAGCAGCCGGGGGACGGGGCCCTCGGGGGTGGGGGTCTTGTGTGAGGAGGAAGTTGGGTAAGGGGACCCCACGCACTGGTGACCTCACTTCCCTGACAACAGAGTCCAACAGAATTTGGAACCCAGGTAACCAGGCACCCACATTCCAGAGACAGCCCCCTGCCCAGCTCATTTCGTTGGAGATAATCCAACCATGAACATGTGGGCTTGCTGCCTCCCTAAGTCTGGGTGCTGCAGGATGAAGAAAGCCCGCCCTGCAAACGCTGGCCCCCGCTGGGGATGTCCGATCAGGGCTCCCCACCGCCTCTGGCCGTTTGGCCGGAAGGCCCGAAAGGTGACACCCGGAGGCCCAGAGCCGGCCACCCAGCCCCACACGCTCTGATCTGACCTGTGCAGCCCCAGGCCGCCCTCCGTGTGTGTGTGTGTGCGCGTGTCTGTGTGTGAGTGTGCGTGTGTGTGCGTGTCTGTGTGTGTAAAGAGGGGTCATGCAGGGTGGGGCCACCCTGAGCAGGAGCAGGCTGATGAGGGGTCAGATTCCCAATGGGCAGGTCATGTTCAAGGTCAAGGTTGGCTGTGTGGGATGGGGTGTGCGGGCGCTGCCCCTTCTACCCAGGGTTTATCCCGATAGCCCTGCAGGGATGGGTCACTGCATCCCGGGTGCAGGGCTGTGCACTCACAGGTCTGTGTCTGATCTGGGAGCAGCAGGGGGACTGGGCAGGAGGACAGTGAGGATGGCCGGGCAGGGCTGTGATGCCTCCAGCCGGCTACCCGTCCCTGTCTTTGCAGAAGGCCACGGATGACCTCCCGAGGCGGCTGGCGGACATGCCCTCCTCCCTGACGGAGGGGTTGACCCCACAGGCATCCCCCAAAACAAGTGCTGGGGATTGCCGGGCAAGACCTCCAACACCCCCCAGACCACTGTCCCAGGTGGTTGGTCACCGGACAGTGGTCCAGGAGCCGGAGCCCACGGAGACCGAGCCCGAGGGTGAGAAGGCTGGGGCTGGGTGTTTGTGGTGTGTGGGGATGGGTCGGTGCTGGCCCCACAGGGACGAGCCCCCAGAGGCTGGTGTGGGGCCTGGAGCAACGACTGGGCTCAGAGCGCCCAGCGGGTGGACTGCGGTCGGGGAGACGCCCCGGGGAGGGCTCCTTCCTGGCTGCGGCTTCTCTGGGAGGCCCTGGGCTGGGTTCTGTCTCGGCAAAGGCCCACAGAGAGCGGGCACGGGGGTGAGCTTTTCTCCTCTCACAGCTGCTCCACCACCTGAGGAGCTAGAGCCGGCTACAACTCCATCGGCAGCTCTGGAGGGAGGGGTGGTGCCTGCAGCGACTTCAGGAGGAGACCAGGACCCGGCAGGTGACCCGGCACCCACCCACGGACAGCCTGACGCGGGCCAGGAAGAACTGGCACCTGCACCTGACCCAGCTCCTGCTACTGTTCCTGCCCCTGACCCAGCTCCTGCCCTGGATCCTGCACCTGCCACTGCTCCAACCCAGCTCCTGCCCCTCCTCCTACCCCTTCCCCTGCCCCTGCCAGAGCCACTGCCCCTTCCCCTGCCTGAGCTCCGGTTCCTGCTCCTTCTCCTGCTCCTCTCCCTGCCCCTGCCAGACTCCGCTGCCCCTTCCCCTGACCCTTCCTGAGCTCCTGTTCCTGCTCCTTTTCCTGCTCCTGCTTCTGCCCCTTCCCCTGCCAGACCTGCTGCCCCTGCCCCTGCCTGAGCTCCTGTTCCTGCTCCTTCTCCTGCTCCTGTCCCTGCCCCTGCCAGACTCGCTGCCCCTTCCCCTGCCCCTTCCTGGGCTCCTGTTCTTGTCCCTGACCCTGCTCCTGCTCATAACCCTACCCCTGCCAGACATGCTGCCCCTTCCCCTGCCCCTGCCTGAGCTCCTGTTCCTGCTCCTTTTCCTGCTCCTGTGTCTGCCCCTGCCCCTGCCTGAGTTCCTGTTCCTGCTCCTTTTCCTGCTCCTGCTTCTGCCCCTTCCCCTGCAAGACCTGCTGCCCCTGCCCCTGCCTGAGCTCCTGTTCCTGCTCCTTTTCCTGTTCCCATTTCTGCCCCTTCCCCTGCCAGACCCACTGCCCGTTCCCCTGCCCCTGCCTGAGCTCCTGTTCCTGCTCCTGCTTCTGCGCCTTCCCCTGTCCCTGCCTGAGCTCCTGTTCCTGATCCTTTTCCTGCTCCTGCTTCTGCCCCTTCCCCTGCAAGACCTGCTGCCCCTGCCCCTACCGCTGCCCCTGCCTGTGCTCCTGTTCCTGCTCCTTTTCCTGCTCCTGCTCCTGCCCCTTCCCCTGCCAGACCTGCTGCCCCTGCCCCTGCCCCTGCCTGAGCTCCTGTTCCTGCTCCTTCTGCCGCTGCCCCTGCCCCTGCGCCTGCCGGAGCTCCTGTTCCTGCTCCTTACCCAGGTCCTGCCCTAGATCCTGCACCTGCCACGACTGCTGATCCTATCCCTCCCCTTGCCCCTGCCCCTGGCCCTGCTCTTACAACTGGCCCTGCCCCTGGCCCTGCTCTTACACCTGGCCCTGCCCCTAGCCCTGCCCCTATCCCAACCCCTGCCCCTACTCCTGCTCCCGCAGGGCTCCCAGAGCCACATCCAGAGCCCACAGCCCTGCGGGGAGAGCTCCTTGTACAATTACCCTTAGGTCCATCGCCGGACCCCGACGCCCCGCCAGATTGTTTCATCCCCTCCCCCTACATTCTTTCTCTCTGGTTCATATTGTTATTTTATCTTTTCATGTTCTGTATACTGTTTGTTATTTGTTTTAAATAAAATTACTTGTTTTCAACTGAACATGTGATGAGCATAAGTACTTTCCCAACGCTGTGCCACCACACCGCAGAAGATTGCTGCAGAATATCTCATGTCTCAAAGGAGTCCCCGAACCAGAAGCCCCACTGCCCATTTCTCCCCCAGCCCAGACCCTGGAAACCCCTAAGCTGCTTTCTCTCCCTATTCTTTTACTTGTTCTGGATGTTTCTGTACGTGGAATCATGCAATAGGAGCCTTTGTGTCTGCCCACCTATTTTCAAAGGGGACTCGTTTTCTTCTGTTTATTTGTCATAAAATTTCCCTTATTCGATATTGAAATCCCCGATTGATTACAGATCAGATGTAATCAGAGAGGCCACTTTAGGAATTATGGGCACAGGGGCGCCTGGGTGGCTCAGTCGTTAAGCGTCTGCCTTCGGCTCAGGTCATGCTCCCAGGGTCCTGGGATCGAGCCCCGCATCGGGCTCCCTGCTCCGTGGGAAGCCTGCTTCTCCATCTCCCACTCCCCTTGCTTGTGTTCCCTCTCTCGCTGTGTCTCTCTCTGTCAAATAAATAAATATTTTTTTTTTAAAGGAATTATGGGCACAATCTCGGGGCAGAGACCCCTGTACCTGCTGGGACACCACAGCCTGACCCCAGACAGGAAACGGCTGGTTACTCCTGTGGCCCACACAGAAACCAGGGAAACGCACAAAGCTGGAAGACACACCACAAAGCAAGGCCAGAGAAAGGTTTCACCTGACTCTGGTCCAAACTACGCTCCAAGTCCCTGGGTTCCACAGGGATGGAGACCAAACACATGCCAGTCCAAGGGGGAGGATAGGCATGCAGGGAATATGTGTCAGAGATGTGGAGCTCCCAGGGAAGGATTCCGGCAAAGGAAACCCTATGGAGGCAGCGCTCATCACCCTCAGACTGGCAGGTGTCTGGTCTGGGGAGAACGTGAGGAAGCAGAGGTCCAATGCAGGTCCCCTGGAGGAAAGGGTGATGGGCACCCCTGTCTGGGAGAACAGTGAGCATCACCCATCCCAGGCTGCAGGTGCACCCATCACCTGGCATGCTCGGCCTCGGACTCACCCCCGGAAAATCTGGCTCGGTTTTTCACAGATCTGCTTTCAGGAGTGTTCATCACAGCGGTGGTGGAGAGAGCAGGGAATGGAACAACACTAATGCCCAAGGAGATGGATGGGATCCATGGTCCCAGTCCTCATGATAGAATGTCCTGTAGCCACTGTCACATTGTCCTTCGGGGCACAGGATCCGGGAAGCCCCTCCTGAGACTCCCTCCTGCCACCCTGTTCCTGGGAACATTGAGAATTGTTTGAGGAGGAGGTGGAGAGGATCCAGGATGACACCGGGTCCAAGGAGAAGGAAGGTCAGCACTGGGAGGACAGATGGACGTTCCCTGAGCCATCATCCAGGACCCAGGCTGTGGTGCCCTCGGACCTCACCCCAAATAATGGCTCCTGAGGTACAGATCCAGCTTCTGTGGTTTCACTCCCTCCCTCCCTACGTCATTTATTCACTCGTTCATTCCCCCCTCTCTCTCCTTCCCCTCCACTCCTCCCTTCCCTCCCCCACTCCCTCCCTCCCTGCCTCTCTGCCTCCCTCCCATCCTCCCTGCCTCCCTCCCTCCCCTCTACCCCTCCCATCCTCCCTTTCCTCCTGCCTCTCTCCCCTCCCTCTCCCCATCCTGCCTCCCTCCCATCCTCCCTTCCCTTCTCCCTCTCTCCCCTCCTTCTCTCCCATCGTCCCTCCCTCTCTCTTTCCCTCACTCCCATCCTCCCTCATTCAGCACAGGATCTGGGGTCCCTGCTGGGTACTGAGCACTGGGGCTTCATCAGTGAGCACCCCCCAACCCACATGGTCACGTCCACTGTGGGAGGTGATGGGGGGCAGTCCTCAAGGCTAGCTCTGGCGATGAGCACTAGGAATCTGCTCCTGGAAACAGGCCAGTCGCACAAAGAAAAGAATGGAGAGACCCGTGTTTAGCACCTCCTCTAGAAAAATCTCGTCCTGAAAAGTGATGAAAAGTAAGTATGTCCTAGACTTCATGCCATGTGAGTTCTAATGGCAGGTACGCACTGATTCCTAGAACGAACAAAGAGTAAATCATCCAGTGTCAACTGGGGAGTTGTGACACAATTTTTCTGACCAAATGACAGCATTTCAGCCAACATCTCCAGGGCCTCCGAGTTTCCCCAAGGGTCTCTGTGATCCTTTGATCCTTCCATCGACCTCCTTGGGAAGCTCTGTCCTGTCCTCTTCCTTGTCTCCTGCCTCTTCTGAGACCCTTCTGTGGCTTCCCCCTCCCCCACTTGCCAGGGCCGCCCTCACCAGGATTCCCCATGCCCCTTGGCTGGGCGCCCGCATCCCACACTGAGCCCCATGAGCCCAGTGCCTTCTGCAAGGCCTGTGCGCTCCCTCTGGGGTCACTTGGCATCTCCCCTTACAGCGACATGCATCGTCCTGTGCTGAGTCTCCTCTGAGCAGTCTGTGAGGCCGGCCTGTGCCCGTGTCACGGGAACAGAAGCGAGAGTCCAGAACGTCCAGATGACCCGCTCCCAGTCCCAGCGTGTGAGCCTGGGCCAAGGATGGTCCACCAGCAGAGGAGGACTCGGACCCAGGGAGCCTGAGGGAGGATGTGGCACATTGAGCCCATAGGACGAGAGTGAGCAATGTGGGGGCCTGGTGCTCAGACCTGCTGGGAGACCACATCGCACTGACTCTGTCCACAGGGCTGGAGGTTTTCAGGGTACCCACCCTCCCATGCTGCAGGCTGGCAGTGACTGGCAGGGGAGGAGGCACCTGGTGCAGGAGACAGCCCTCAGGCAGAGAGGAGGGGGCAGGCGCTCCCCCAGCAGCTGGAGGAACTCGGGGTAGCCACCCTCCCAGACTGCAGGCTGGCAGTGGCTGGCAGGAGAGGAGGCACACCTGGTGCAGGACAGAGGCCTCAGGCAGAGAAGAGGGGGCAGGCTCTCCCCCAGCAGCAGGTGCACTTGGGCAAACTGAGGGGGCATCAGGGGACAACAGTGCCTGCAGCTGAGGTCTCCACACAGACCCCCTCCTCAGCCTCAGCAGAAGCTTGTCTGGATGACCTTTGTCACCCAAACACAAAGTCTGACCCAGGACCCCCCTCAAGCCCTGACTCCCAATCCTTTCTACTCAACTCAAGTGAAAGAAATGGCCAATAGTTTAGGTGGTGTTGGGTGCCCAGGGACATTTGCTTTTCTGGCCCATGCTGTAACGTTGCTGGCATTTTAAAAATCTCAGGGCTTTGATTCAAAAACGGCAGGATGCCGGGGACCCCAGACAGCTTTCTGGAGACCAGCCTCTGGGACTTGCAGCCCTCCCATCCCACCAGCGCTCAGAATCCCACCCGCTGCTCAGAATCCCTCCAAGCCACAGACCCACAGTCTTGAGTCCTCAGATGGCCCAGGCGACGTGCCTTCAAAAAGTGATCCTGGTGGGGCTGCAGGACACACTCCGGATTCCAGCAAATCCCCCTCCCAGAAAGTGAGGGTCCCACTGGACAAACTGTCCAAAAACAGCCAGGTCAGGGTTCCAGGAAGACACCAGAGGCACAGGAGTAACTGAGGAGCATCTGAAGGCCAGGTAGGGACAGTGAGAATCTCTGGTGTTTTTGCCTAGGGGCAGCTCCGGTCCCCCTAAACCCTCAGTGGAATGGCTTTACTGGGGGCACTGGGGGGGAACCATGCCTGGAGGACCCGTGGCTCCACTGTCCGAGGTCGCCGACTTGATCAGTGCACAGGTGGGGAAAACTGGCCACACCCCGAAGAATTTCTAGAAACAGTAGCCATCTCAGTGGTAGCTGACCTGGGAGGTCAACCTTTCAGCTGCCTGAGGTGAGATTGAGCCACAGACCAGCACACTAGCCAGAAATGGAAGAAGGAGAACCAGTTCTTCATTTCATAGTTTCTAAGTCACCGGTTTGTTCCTACGGTTAGTATATTTTGCATCCTGGGAAATCTCTGTCTGTCTAAGGTCTTGAAACTGTTCTCCTCATGTTCTCTGCTGGAGAGGTTCTTGCAAAATCTCTGGTTTATAGGTAAAAATCATCTGGAATTGACTTTGGTTGGCACACCCATGCTGGGAAAAGGATGAAGCTTCCCCAAAATACTAAAAATAGAACTCCCGTATGATCCCACTATCAGGTAGACCTTTTCAGGAAATAAAGTCAGTTTCTCGAAGTAAGATCTGCATTCTCCCACCCAATCTCCCTGAGGAGGGGCGGCCACCCTTAGCGACCCTCCCCTTGAGGCAGGTGCCTCCCTGGACAAGGGGCTACCCCAGGGCTGGAAGGTCTCCACAGCAGCACATCCAATGTCCTGGATACTAGGAGACAGAGTACAGCACCAGGCCAGTGAGGGTCAGGACACACTACCCCAAATATGGCACCTTGGCAAAATAAATACAGAAGCTAAAAGAACTTTTGCATAGAGCAAAGCAAGAAGGTCTCTCTGACCCCCAGCCATCAGCGCTTTTTCCCTTAAGCAGGTCAGAAGACTCCCATGTGGAACTTTCTCGCCCCGGACCACAGGGATGACGTGCTTATCACCAGAGTCAAGGAATTTAGGACCACGGGGTCTATACAAACACACCCGGTTAAATGAACCCTTATCTTCCTAGTTACTTCTTTACTGTTTACGAGCCCTAGTCCAAACCCCTGCGTCTGTCAATTCTTCACACACTGACTGCTTCTTTGTCTAAAAGGTAGAAGAGCTGTCTGCTCCAGTCACCTCTGCTGGTCTTCATGGTCTTGTGAGGCTCCCACCAAAGCAATCAATACATTTTGCTGGCTTTTCTCCTGTTCATCTGTCTTTGTCAATTTCCAGACTCAGCCGGGGACCTTAACAGGGTTGAGGAAAACTTTTTCCTCTCTTGCAGCACTGGGGGCAGGGGGTGGGGAGTCAGGAAAACCCATCCCATCTCCCTGGCTTTGGTTAAAACCGACCTCTGCTGGGAAGCAGCACAGGACTGTGCACGGCTGGGGGAGCCAGAGAGAGGCACGTGGAACATGTAGGAGCTACCGGACCCCCAGCCGGGGGACTTGGCCCCAGTGACAAGTCCATGGTGTGATTATGAATATTATAATGGAAGCATCCTGAACATCAGACCTTCCCCACTCCAGGCCTCATGATTGCTGCTCGTTGTAGTTGCTACTGTTGGCTTAGTGACTTTTCTGAACTCACTTTGTCAAGTCTGTATTCTTTGCTGTGTGTGGTCACTGAATCCCTGTGCTGTTAACTCAGTGGTCAGCCAGTGGCTGGGCAGAGAGGTCACCCCTGTTTCCGAGCTATGGGCTACAGACTGGAAGTCCCCACAACCTCCTCTTCAGGTTTGAATAATCTGCTCCAGTGGCTCATGGAACTCAGAGAAACATGTTACTTACTAGATGACCAATTCATTAAAAGGACAGAACTCAGAGCCAGGCAGCTGGAATCGATGAGCAGGGCAAGGTGTGTAGAAGAAGCTCGGGGCTCCCCCGCTCTCTGAGTTAAAGAGGCCTTTGCCCACCTCCACTCTGACCTTCGTCTGTACTTCCTAACTGATGACGTCCTTCCTTCGGGCTCATCTGTTAACTCAAGTGAAAGACCCGGTGGGCACCAAAATGTCTCCTCAAGTAATAACCACTGCTGATCTCCTGGTGATTCTTGGGCACAGCCATGAACCTCAGCTTCTTCATGATGGGGCGCAGCCCAGCAGCTGTGGATACCACAGGTCCTCCAGGGGCAGCCCAGCAGCTGTGTGTCCCACAGGTCCTCTAGGGGACAGCCCAGCAGCTGAGGGTCCCATGGGTCCTCTGGGGACAGCACCTTAATGGGCTTATGGCCCAGCAAGTACCTGTTTAGGTGGCTCTCATTGTGCCACACAGCCTCAATCCCAGTGGCCAGGTTGACCCCCATTGCCTGGTGACAGGCCAAGGTCAGTCGGTGAACCTCTACCACCGACCCCCCAAAAAAGGTCCTCATGTAGTAAAAGTCGCCCTTGTCCCTGGGGATGTGTGCCTGGGACTGTGGCCAATGCTCGTAGCTGAAGTCCTTGTGGGGTGCCTGGTAGAAACCGGGGTGCAGGGTGCCAAAGAGGGGGGACAAGATCTCCATACTCACGTGGTCGCAGAACTTCATATCCACCTCTGTGCATACCAGGTAGTCCACCTCACGGAGGAAGTGTGGAATTATTCTTAGAAAATATATTGTAAGCCCTCAGGAGTGATTGTGGAAGCAGCTGAAAGGTCAACAGCGTTCCTGTTCTCAGACTATTGAACGCAAGGGCCCAGTAGGAGCAGGATCCCATGATCCCCAGGGGCAGGGCACAGGTTAGGAGCTAGGAAAGAATGTAACCCTCAGGTCCCCTTTCTGCACCTGGTGCTTGCTAGCACAAACATCCTGCTTTTCCCTTATCCCATGACTGCCTCCCTGAGCGCCTGCCCCTAGGGGAGGGTGCAGGACTGCTTTACAGCTTCAGGATACTTGCCATCCCTTTGTCCTCCTTTCCCACGCTTTGAGGCAACTGCCCTTGCTTTTCTGATAAAAAAATGAAATAGGGCGCCTGGGTGGCTCAGTTGGTTAAGCGACTGCCTTCGGCTCAGGTCGTGATCCTGGAGTCCCGGGATCGAGTCCCGCATCGGGCTCCCTGCTCGGCAGGGAGTCTGCTTCTCCCTCTGACCCTCCTCCCTCTCATGCTCTCTGTCTCTCATTCTCTCTCTCTCTCAAATAAATAAATAAATAAATAATTAAAAAAAAAAAAATGAAATAAAAGAAGAGGCAGCCCTGCATGGTCACTCAGCTGCTGGGCTGCCCCCATCATGAAGAAGCTGAGATTCATGGCTGTGCCCAAGAATCACACATGTTTCTCTGAGTTCCATGAGCCACTGGAGCAGATTATCCAAACCTGAAGGGGAGGTTGTGGGGACTTCCAACTCATGGCAGGTGGGGACAGAACCTTCAGGGGGTCAGCCAGGGGAGGGGACCCGCAGGGTTTGCCCGGGAGCTCAGCACAGGGGGAGTGTTCCTGGCTCCAACATGCTGACTGTGGGGCTGCATGGGTCACAGGGTCACCTACCCTAACCCTAACCCTTAACCCTAACCCCTAACCCAACCCTAACTCTAATCAAACATCATGCTCAATTTAGAGGACTGACAGCTCTACTCTGAAATCACAAACAAGTCCATCATGCTGGCTTTCACTCATTGCTCAGTATCGTACTGGAAGTTCTACCCAGAATGATAAGGCAAGAAATCCACATGTGAAAGAAAACAGTAGAACTACGTCTATTCAGAGACCAGAGATGACATCATCTTATATAGAGAGCTTCCTAAACAATCAACAAAAAATGATTACAGCCAGTTAATATCAACACACAAAAATCTCTCTTATTTGTATACATTAGCCATGAATCATCCAAAAAATAATTTAAGAAAACAATTCCAATTTAGGGAACATTAACATTGACAAAATACTCAGGAATAGATGTAATCAAGGTGCAAGGCTTGTACACTGAAAATTACAAAACATTGCTGAAAGAAAGGGAAACCTAAATAAATCTGAGGACCCCATGGTGATGAAAAGGCATACTATTGATAAGATGGCAATAGTACACAATGCAATGTGGAAATTCATGTGTTCCCGAGGAAATTCACAAAGGCCTTTGGAAAGAAATGCACAAGCTAATCCTAACAGTCATATGGAATTTTAAGGGACCACAAAATAGTCAAAACAATCTTGAAAAAGAAAATCAAAGGTGAAAGGTCATACTTCCAAAGTTCAAATATTAATACAAAGCAACAGTAAATAAAACATTGTGATACTGTCATAAAGGTAGCATTCACCCTGAAACAAATAATACCTTATATGTTAATTAGTTGAATTTAAATTTAAAACGTTTTTAAAAATAAATAAATAAAATAATTTTTTTAAAAAGATATGCATACAGATCAGTGGGATTTAACTGACAGCCCAGAAATAAACCCCTTCATCTATGGTCCACTGAATTTTGACAAGGGTGGCAACATTACACTGGGGGAGAGAATGGTCTTTTCAACAAAGGGTGCTAGACAATTGACTATCCATGTACAGAGAGATGAAATTGGACCCTTACCTCACACCACATATAAACATTAACTCAAAATAAATTAAAGGCTTAAATGTGAGAGGTAAAACTATAAACTCTAGAAGAAATAAATGGGGATAAATCTTCATAAGCTTGGATCTAGCAATGCTTTTAGATCTGACACCAAAGCATAAGAAAGGAAAGGAAAAAATAGATAAAATAATATCCTCAAAATTAAAAATCTGTTCTGGGTGCCTGGGTGGCTCAGTTGGTTAAGCGTCCGACTCTTAATTTTGGCTCAGATCATGATCTCAGGGTCATGAGATCGAGCCCACGTCAGGCTCCACACTGAGTGTGGGGCCTGCTTAAGATTCTCTCTCCTTCTCCCTCTGCCCCTGACCACTCGCACACTCTCTCTCACTCACTCTTAAAAAAGAAATGTAAAAAAAAATAAAAATCTGTACATCATAAGATACTATCTGGAAAGTGAAAAGAAAGCCCCCAGAA
Source organism: Mirounga angustirostris (assembly GCF_029215605.1). Classification (NCBI taxonomy): domain Eukaryota; kingdom Metazoa; phylum Chordata; class Mammalia; order Carnivora; family Phocidae; genus Mirounga; species Mirounga angustirostris. The sequence goes on along the minus strand of NW_026991726.1, from coordinate 317,116 downwards.
TGGAAGAAAATATTTGTACATTATCTATCTAATAAGAGTCTGTTGCCCAGAATATATAAAGAGCTTTTACAACTCCTCAGCAAAAAGACAACCCATTTTTTAAAATAGACAAAGGACTTGGATAGACCTTCCTCCAAAGAAATCATACAAATGGTGAATAGCACATGAATAGATGTTAAGCATCCTTAGTCTTTATGGAAATGAAGATTTAAACCAGTTAGATGTCCTTTTACACACGATAGAATCGCTATAATCAAGAAAACTAAAATAACAGATTTTGGAAAGGATGTTGAGAAACTGAAATCCTTACACCTTGCTTGTAAAAAATGGTGAGTCTACGTATAAAATATTTTGGCATTTACTCAAATAGATCAAAGTAGAATTACCATATGGTTCAACAATTACACTCCTAGATGTATATCCCCAAAATTGAAAACACTGATACAAACAAAAATGTACAGAAATATTCGTAGCAGCAGTGTTCACAATAGGCAAAACCCAGAAACTATGCAAATGTCCATCAATGGGGAAAGGATAAACAAAATGAGGTAGATCCATAACTGGCAATCTTGTTCTGCCCTATGAAGGAATGAAGTAAAATGGTTCATTTGTAGAAAAAAATAGGGTGTCTCCTCAAAATATTGAACGCAGAATTCCACTGCAGCCTATATGCCCCCCAAAACTGAAAGTACAAGTACCCTTATTCAGAGCAGCAATTTTCACAACAGCCAAAAGGTGGAAGCAACCCAAGTGCCCACTGACGGATGAATGGATAAACAAAATGTGGCATATACAGTGTGGAACTCGATTCGGCCTTAAAAACGAAGGGAGTTCTGACACAGGCTACAACACGGACTGACCCTGGAAGTCGTTTCGCTGACTGAAATCAGCCAGTCACAGGAGGACAGATACTGTGTGATCCCACTTACAGGAAGTATCCTGAGACACGAAGTAGAATGTGGCTGCAGGGGCTGAGGGGAAGGGCAATGGGGAGCTGGCGTCTCAGGCACAGAGTCCCCCTCGCGGAGAAGGAAAGAGTGCTGGAGGATGAGGGACAACCGCGCAACTCGGCTGAGGCCAGAGAACTGTGCACCTGCAATGTTGTAAGTGGTCGATATTATTATGTTTAGTCGCAGTGAAAAGATGAATGAGGGACTGAGGCAGGTCACAGCGTGGGTGGACACTGAAAACAGCCGCAGGGACAGAAGCCAGACAGGAAAGGCCAGATTGCAACCAGCTTGCTCTTTACATCCGCCAAGGTTACCCGCATAAGGCAACGTGTCGGGAGCAGGTCCAGAGGAAGAAAACCGGACGCGAGGGGAAAAGGACGCTTCAGACAGTGGGGCAGGTGGTGACCGTGGAAGCGGGCCTGCGGGCTGGGTTGCAGTGTGGACACCGGATGATCTCCGCACTTAGGGTCCTGTGCCGGTTCCGCGGGACGGCGTCCCTGTTCGGGGTCCAAGGCACCCAAGCGCCCCGTGTGAGGTGGTGAATGTGCTGAGCCAACGACAGCTGGGGGCCTGAGTGCGGAGACCAAGCGTTTGTGCCGCTGGGACAGGCTCGCCGCAGTCGGTGACTCTTCCGAACACCCACGTCAGCACCTCCCAGAGAAGCAGAGACGCCAACCTCCGTGACGGAGCCGGAGCCCCACCCAGATCCTGACCGCGTGGACGCGGGAAGGAGCCCGCAGGGCCGAGGCCCGGGGAGCATGAGCCCCGCGGCGGGTGTCCCCTCCCTGCCTGCAGACTGTCTGAGCAGCCCCAGGAACCGAATCCGAGTGGCCCAGAAACACAGACCCCGGGACCTCGGAGCGGATCCAAGCTCAGGAAGGGGAGACCCGCCAGCCCCGCGCCCAGCCCCGCGCGGGACCCCACGGCAGCGCACACAAAGCCCCGCATCTACACAGCGCGCCCTTCCCCAGCGGGGCCCCGGGAGCTCGCACCCCCCGCCCCCCCGGCAGTCCCCGCTCAGGCGGCTTCTCCTCACCTTCTCCTCCCCGGGGGGTCCTGACGCGGCCGGACTCCTGTCAGCGTGGACGCCGCCCCACGTCCTCCCGAAGTCTCCACAGCGGGTCCGGAGGAGGCCCGGCTCCTATCAGCGTGGCCGCGGCCCCACGTCCTACCGAAGTCTCCACAGCGGGTCCTGACGCGGCCCGGACTCCCGTCAGCGTGGACGCGGCCCCACGTCCTCCCGAAGGCTCCACAGCGGGTCCTGACGCGGCCCGGACTCCCGTCAGCGTGGACGCGGCCCCACGTCCTCCCGGAGTCTCCACAGCGGGTCCTGAGGAGGCCCGGCTGCCGTCAGCGTGGACGCGGACCCACGTCCTCCCGAAGTCTCCACAGCGGGTCCTGACGAGGCCGGACTCCTGTCAGTGTGGAAGCGGCCCCACGTCCTCCCGAAGTCTCCACAGCGGGTCCGGAGGAGACCCAGCTCCGGTCAGCGTGGACGCGGACCCACGTCCTCCCGAAGCCTGGGCGTCAGCACAGTGGGTTCTGCGGCTTTGGAACGCCGGTCCGCGCCCCGAGGAGAAGGGCTGAGCGCGCATGCCCCGCAGGGTCTCGGAGCGGGACTCGGGCGCCCCCTGCGGGAGGCGGGGGCAGTGCAGGATGCGGTGCCCGCAGTTCAGCCGAGGCACCTGTCCTGGGGTCCAGCTGAATCCATTACATTTTGGAAATTCGAACTGAAATGGAGTCCCATTGTCCCCGACTTCTCCAGAAATAGAAACAATTAATTAGAAACCATACGGAATTAAGTGAAATGCAGACACAGGCTTTACAACTTACAGCAAAATTCATTCAAAACTGTAGATAAATTTAAAATGTAAAACTATCAAAATAAAGGGGACGCCTGGGTGGCTCCGTCGGTTAAGCGTCTGCCTTCGGCTCAGGTCGTGATCCCAGGGTCCTGGGATCCAGCCCCGCTTCGGGGTCCTTGCTCAGCAGGGAGCCTGCTTCTCCCCTGCCTGCTGTTCCCCCTGCTTGAGCTTGCTCTCTCTCTTTCTCTCTCCCTCTGCTAAAATAGCTTTTTGCAAACCAGAAAGAAGTGTTTAGGACACCTTCTAATTTGGAAACTTGGCAGTGTGGCTTTAATTAGTAGATCAGAAAAAAGATTTCTTAGGAGGTGGAGTGACTTTTCCAAGGTCCCATGGCCACTTTTTACAGGCTCCCAGTCTAGTGCTCTTTCCACTACTGATACATTTTCCATTCTCCCTCTTTTTTTAAAAAAATATTTTACTTATTTATTTATTTGAGAGATAGAGAGAGCATGCACACAAGTGGGGCGAGGGAGAAGGCGAGAGAATCTTGAGCAGACTCCACACTGATTGCGGAGCCCAACGTGGGGCTTGATCCCACGACCCTGAGATCATGACCTGAGTCAAAACCAAGAGTCTCTCACTCAACCGACTGAGCCACCCAGGCACCCCATCCATTCTCTTGTAACTAAAATACTCCCTGGAGTGACAGCTCTAGGGATTCTACACCAAGTGGACTCTATGCTTTCTCTAAAGGACCATTAGTAAATATTTTCAGCTTTGGGGGCCATATGGTCTCTGTTACAACTGTTCAACTCTGTCTGTGTAGCCGTACAGCAGCCATGGAAAATATGTAAACAAACGGCATCACTATGTTCCAATAATACTTTAATTACAAAAACAGGCAGTGGGCTAGCTTTGGCCTGTGGACTGTAGTTCTCAGGCCCCTATATAGACTAAGGTTGGAGTCCAGTTTCATTAACCCTCACTTTCGTGTTCTGTAAAAAGGGTATAATAATCAGTATAGCTGTATAGGTTGGTTGTAAGGCTTCAATGATGTGAGTAGGTCATCTGTTTATAGCACCTGGCACATAACACTCAATAAATGTTGGCAATTATTATTAGTATTATTATTATTTAAAGACTTTATTTATCTATTTGAGAGAGAGAGAGAGAGCTTGAGTGAGGGGATTGGGGGGCAGAGGGAGAGGGAGAAGCAGACTCCCTGCTGAGTAGGGAGTCCAACATGGGGCTCAATCCCAGAACCCCAAGATCATGACCTGAGATGAAGACACTTAACCAACTGAGCCACCCAGGTGCCCCTTTTATTTTTTTTTTAATTTCACTACAGTTAACATACTGTTATATTAATTTCAGGTATACAGTATAGTAACTCAACAATTGTATACATTACTCAGTGCTCATCATGATAAGTATACTCAATCTCTTTCACCTATTTCACCCATTCACCCCTATTATTATTTTTTATTATTATTTTGCCACTAGTTTACTTTTTACCATACCTTCCAAAAAAAGGAAGAGAAACAAAGGAATCAACATTTAGTGATCTTTCTTTTTCCCTTGCCCCACACAAACCAAAATGTGCCCACTGCCATGAGCCCCCCACTGCTTCACGGACATTATCGGGTAGCTGATCATCACAATCACACAGATGGTAACATCACACTCTGAGCTCCCAGGGCTCCGTATGCCTCAGATAGACAGTGTGTCTTCTATTTGGAACCCTGGTAAGTTCTGAGCTCCAACAGCCTCCTGGCTCCCTGACACCAGGTGCTCAAATAGGTAGTTTCTTTTAAAATATTGAACAGCTTTCACTTTCACTGTTTATTTCTAGAGATTTTAATGAAGCCAGGTGCATAGTTTCAAAGACCAGTCGTTTTTGCTGGTGCCACCCTGCCCCTTTTGTTCCCTTCTCATTCGAGATTTTGTACTTCACAGAGCTCCATCTTTCCAGTGCTTGTGAAAGCTACAGGAACTGGGGCTTCAGCTTTGTTGAAACCTTACTCATCTCTCCTCATGCAAATAGGGTGGGATTCAGGATAAGGTGGGCTATCTTTCACCTGCTGTAGTTTTTACTGAATTATAAAACTTCATCATTATTACATTTCAATGACACAGGCCCCAGAGATTGCATTATGACAAGGTTCTACTAAACTTTAAAATACTAAACCCTTTTAAAGCTGAAAGTATTTAATAATGTGTCTCATTAATTCTTTAACCTCTTATCTAGGTGACAAATATTCCTGAATTTATGGTTGACAAATTAAACCCTAGAGACAGTCCTGAAGTAGATTGACTGTAAACTAATGAAATACCCTGTAAAATTGTTCTGTCCAAGCTTGGATTCGACACTGGAAGTCTTCACTGTATCATTGCCACGGAGCTCTGAAGTCAACACGTTCATATATAAGAAATATCCATTTCATAATTGCCTTAATGCACCAGAGCATGGCTCCAATAAAAGTATCACAAAATCAGGGCGCCTGGGTGGCTCAGTTGGTTAAGCGACTGCCTTCAACTCAGGTCATGATCCCAGGGTCCTGGGATCGAGTCCCGCATTGGGCTCCCTGCTCTGCGGGGAGCCTGCTTCTCCCTCTCCCACTCCCCCTGCTTGTGTTCCCTCTCTTGTTCTGTCTCTCTCTGTCAAATAAATAAATAAAATCTTAAAAAAAAAAGTATCACAAAATCAGAGATACAGGTGTCCTTTTCTTCACAATTTTGGCAACTATGTGACATTGCATTAAAGTTTCCTGAAAATGACACACGTGTTTCTTTCCTTTCACTTTCTTCAATGTGCCAACAGATCAACCTTCATGGGCACACTACCACATATCCGTCCTCTTCGGTGGGGTCCAAAGCTTAGATACACATTACAGAGGGTCTTTAAATTCAGCAAAGACACTTCCAGTCTAACTTCCAGTGATTTCCCTTCATGAAACTTCCGCCAGATTTGAGATAACTACTTTTGGTGCCGTTCGTGCCTTGCCACCTCCTCTCCCACACCTGGTAGGTGATATGCGTCCATCCTTCCGGGCTCAGCTCAGAGCCTCCCACCTCCCTGCTGTCCCTCTGCATCACTCGGGGCAGAAGCCAACTCTCCTTCCCCTGTATCCAAATATCCATCACCCGTGCAGTCAGCGCTGAGGTGACTCCCTTGCTCTCTGATCGTATGGCTTCTTGACTCCATACAGGACTTCTTCTCTCCTTTACTAGACCACAGGGTAAGATTATTAAAATCCTTTTCCCTCGGAGCCTAGCACAGGTACCCTGCCCAAATGACAACTTCAGTTAATGTTTATTGAAAGCTCAGTGCAAAATCTAAAACAGATTACCTTCAGGCTCTATTAAGGGGAGCCCCATAAATTAAATGGGATTAATTTGTAGTTTTTACCTAAGAAAATAGATTTTAACTTCAAAGTAATCTTATTAACTGCACTTAAAAAATCCATTTAGGAAGACAAATGAATGAATCAAATTGTTTTCCTTGAAAACTCACTTCCATACAGGCAGCCCAGAATGATTTCAGTCCTGCGTGTGGCAAGGAAATCTGTCTCAAGAAAAGCAAGTGCTCTGATCTTTTGCTCCAGAGGGGAGTTTTGGACCAAAACAAAGACCTTGCTGAAACTTCAGATCATGCTTTGAAAGCCAACCAACGAAGGCTACCTTTGGTTTAGTGAAGAGTTTTATACATCCAGACCCTAGAGACACATCTTGCTTGGTAGCAACGCTACTCAGATTTGGGACCAGAAAATGAGCCCCAAGGCTAAGCTTGTGAATAAAAAAATTGGGAAGCTATATGGAGCATGGGAGCCAAGAACACTAGGCTCCATCCAAAGCCCTTAAAATATGCCCTTTTAAACAGCACTCTTCCAATTTCCCTCCTTTGCCTGTTCGGAGATTCAGAAATTCACTTATAATCTTTCAATGATAGACATTTATTGGGAAAAAATATTAAAATATTTAAAGCGTTAGCTGGCGTACTTCAAAGGAGCTAGTCCCATTGACTCGTTGTTCCCACCCCAACCCCTTGGTCCTTTTCTCCTCTGCCTTCCAGATTTTGTTTGACATTTGGAAGGTTCATCTCGGTACACAGGAGCCAGCCCCAATCCCACACTTGAAGTGAATCTGACTCTGTGCCAAAGGAACTTTGCAATCTTTGGGCAAGTTGCTAGTACACACATCCTTAACTCACTTATCATTTTTTAAAAACCTTCTTCTTCCTTACATTTGAAAAAAATTCCTTCACGATATAATGAATTAAACACAATTTTATTAAACATATTGAGCAAAATATGCAAGGTGGTGGGAGCAGCAGGGACAACGTAAGAGGATGTGTTCTGAGGAACCTACTACGACCGAGTCTTAGTTGTGCAAGTACACACGCCCCCGTCCAGGAAAGTACCTAACGGAGAAAGCACAGCACTGGGGCAGTGGTGAGAACCACCAGTTTAAGTGTTTTTAGCTCTTTCTAACAAAACACTAAGCTCAAATGGCTTAAACATTTAGCAAGGTGGCATTATTTCACATCACGAGAAGGTTGGAGTTGGTTCATTCAGCTGCTCAATATCATCAGGGACCCAGGCTCTACTCATTTTTGACTTGGTCGTCTAGTTGACTTTTGTCCTCAGGCTTGCCACCGCAAGGTTGCAAAAGTGGCTGCAGCAGCCCAAGCATCAACACTTACACCAATACTACCTTTAAACATTGCGCTCTGAGGGTAAGATGCTCCCTCCTTCTGAAGAGGAAGGAGGCCTCCCCCAGGAGTCCCCAACTGACTTCCCGTTGGCCAAAATTGTGTCACATGCCAATTCCTAAATTCATCATCCAGCCTGGAGAAGAAAATTCTCATGACTAATTTAGATCAAGAACAATTCACATCCTGAAGCTCCTGGGTATCTGATTATGAATAAAATCAGGGTTTATTAGCATGGAAGGCAGAGGGGCAATGACTGGTCATTAAGCAACGACAGTATCTTCCATAAGGAGGTCACATACTTCAGGGAGATTAGGAATGCAGTTTGAAACCTCTATACTTTAATTTCTGGTAATGGGAACTTCCTGAAGGCTTTTGAGCAGGAAAATAACATGAGCAGATTAAGATGTAAGGGATTTGGAAAAATTGTAATTCTGAAAATTATAATTCTTGTTTCACAACATTTACTGGTGGTACACATATTTTCATTCATTTATTGAACAAATATCTTCCGAACGCCTGCTGTTCCAAGTGTGAGGATGCAATGCTGAATAAATGCTGGGGTTCTTGCCTTCAGGAGAGCTTATATTCTGGTGGGGAAGGCAAACTACATCATTTCAAATTTGACTCTGTTTAAGCAGAAAGGAAGCAGTGTAATAAAAATACTCAGTGAGGGAGTGGAGGTGGGACTGGTTTAAATTGGCTGGTCAAGGAAGATTCTTGAGAAGATGATGCTTGAATTAAACCAGAATAATAAGGTGCCTGCCAGGGGAGGATTTGAGAGCAAGTTTGAAGCAGAAGGAACAAGTACAAAGCCCCCAAGAGGGATAATCTTGGCATGTTAGAGACCCATAAGGATCCTAGACAACAGTCAGAAGGGGGCGTGGTGGGAGATAAAGCTGATTTGGGTCGGGAAAGGATTTCTTAAACACCCTCGCCCCCTTCTCAGAGTTGAGATTGAGGAGAAGGACACGGACCAAGCCAGGCACGGCTTCTGGCCATGGTGAAAGGTTGTATGTTATTCCAGGTGTAACGGGAAACACCCAGTTTTCAAGAGGGAAGATATTTTTCAAATTTTACTTTCTTTTATTTTCTGGCTTCTGTGTGAAAAAAGAGAGACATAAGGGGCAGGAGCCCTCTTACAACTCTTTTGTAAGGCAGAGTCCCAGGTGCACGAAGGTGACTTGGAATTGGGTGGCAGTGGGACAAGCAGACAGGTATTGTGGGATGCTTCCTAGAGACTGTGAGGTATAGGAGTTAGAGTCAAGAGCTACTTGGAAAAGTTCGGTAAGAGCAGAGAGAAATTACTCCCTGGGAATGTTCTAGGCCAGTGCTTTAGTGTGCATGTGAATCCTCTAGGGATCTTTGTAAAGTGCAGATTGTGACTCGGGAGGTCTGAGGTGGGGCCTGGGATTCTGCTTGTCTAACCAGTTTCCAGGTGATGTCACAGCTTCTGGTCTGAGAACCACACTCAGTAGCAGGATTCTAGCACAAGTGACCTTAACTTACATATTTGGTTGTATTTCCTACTACTGTCCTGTGCATACCATGTACAGACCGGTACTGAAACAGTGGCTACATGTTGCTAAATTTAATTAAGCTAAAATAAGACATTCAGTTCCTTAGTTGCACTACTACACCTCAAATGCTCAAAGCCACAGGTGGCTAGTGGCTGCTCTATGGGACAGCCCATGGATGACGAACTTGCCCTTATTAAAGAAAGTTTTACTGGGTGGCGCTGCTCCAGGCAGAGGAAACTATTTCTAGTTCTCTACGCCTCCTGTTACCATCTTTCCTTATTCTGTCTTTTCCAAGGAACACACCTGTTGTCTCTGTTCGAATCAAATGCATCTTTTAAGAACTGTCTCAAATCTGTGTCTTCTACGGAACTTTCCTGGAACTGAAACTGGGTGAGCTGCTTCCTTCCGATCTGCGTATTTGGTTTTTCTCCGCGATGTGTTTCTACTGTATTTTGTCCACCTCGTATTCAAGGTCCCCAGCCCTTTTCTCTGGTTGTAGAACCCCATCTTCTATGGGTGTGCACGTTGTGGGGGGGGGGACTATTTCTCGCTCACGCGATTCCGCGGGATTCATGTGAGCCGAACGCCGCCCTCACCACGGTCATTAGCACATGAGCCAGAGGAAGCGATGTCAGTGCCAGGACATTGGCTGAATAATTAAGGGTGCTTTCTCAGCGGGGCACCCAGGAGACGAGGACAGATCCTGGACGACGTCATCTCGTGCTTGGCTCTGCCTGTCTCTGGAGCTCCATCGACCCTCGACCGTTCCTTACCGGGAACAATCCATCTCCTCGTTCCGCTTCAGCCGGGGCCTTGCTGACGCTCGGCCACCCCCCGTCCAGCCGCCCGTTCAGCCGGCCAGTCGCGCTCGCGCTCCCTTGGTTGCCGCTCACGGGTTCGCGGGAGTCCGCGAGCAGATACCTACCGAAACTACGTGTTTCTTTACAAGTCTTGATAGCCAAATTATTTTGATGTGTTGATAATCAAATGTGATGGAGCCAAACACAATTTTCCTTATATGCTGATGAGATGCTTATGGAGAGTTCTCTCCCAAGTTTTTAGCTTGGCACATGCATACTACAAATTGACTAGCCTCTGTACTACGTCACCCAAAACAAGCCCAAACTCCCCAGTTAGCACGTTCTCACTTGCCTGGCTAACCCACAGGATCCTCCGGCGTTTTTGTCCTTCAGCCGCCCCACCTCCCGCCTTTGAAGGAAGTCTCTGAAAGCCACCGCCCTGGGCGCCGGGTGGGGCCGGCGGGGTGCCTCCAGATCCTGCTCGCCCTCCTGATCAGCTCACGGGAAACTTCTTGGCTACCTGTGTTGTCTTCCTCTCACTACTGTCCTGTAATATATGGAATCTGACCAGACCCTGCTCCTCCAATTGGCTCAGAAGGCCCCACAGGTACCACACTGTCCGGAAGGTTCCCACACCCCAAACTCAAAGGTGGCCACAAACCCAGATGAACTCATCACCACCCCCGCCTGCCACTTGCTCTCTAAAACTGTATTTCCCAGCTAGCACTGGGTAGAAGGTGGAGTGATTCATTCTTGAAGGAACAAAGAACAGACCCTCACTCTTCCACCCTACCCCTCAAAATGGACTAATTCTTGTTGTTTACAAAATAAGACTTAAGCAGCACTCTGGAGGACTACGTACATGGTAAGATTTATCTTTTATTAGAGATCTTATATTACATATTCCCAAAAAGATATAAAACCTTCCAAGAGAAAAATATCAAAACCTATTTGATTCCAAGATAAGCAACATAATCAAAATGAAAGCAAAGATTTTCTTCCAAAGGAATGTGAAAACATTTCGACACAAGTACAACAAAGACATGGGAAGGTAATTAAAATGTTTCACAACACATTTTATAGCATTTTATTTTAATCAGTATTTGAAGAAAACAAGAATGCCGAGTTCTCAAACACTGCAGGTAAAAAGCTCAAATTACCAAAAAAAAAAAAAAAAATCACAGGAATGACCTACTCGCTCAACCGAACATCTGCAGTAACAAATGTAATAAAACCCAAGCAAACAAATATGCCACCGAGATCACAACTGAAATGTATGGTTTTTAGGTGTGCCAGAGACACTAAATTAATCAGTTCGTGACCGCAACCCAAAGCAAAAGCATCCTCTCCTCATTTCCCTGATGATTTATTCTAAAAATAAAAAGCAGAAATTTGCTGGTTTAAAGAGAATTTCTGCTTTACCTGTGAACGGTGGCAACACACACTAAGACCCCGACTGACATGGGACAGATCCATCTCAAACAACCAGAAGTGGCAAAACCACTGTTATTGCATCAAGATTTTTTATTTCAACTGATCAGAATTTCCACAATGATTAAGCACACCCACTTAACCACAGAACACAGTGAACTCCCAAAGGAAGGTTTTACATTTAAGATGCAATGAAAATACTGATCTTATTCCTGGGATTTGCTTCTGGCAATCTTAACATCTATAGATGTCCACAAAAAGGAAGTGCTTTGTTTTTTTTTTTTTTCTTTTAGTTGTTTATCCCCCAAAATGAGGAAGGAAACTTACAGTACATGTTTATTGCATGACATTACTCCCTTATAATATCTTCATCAACACCAGTATTGTTTCCTTAATTATTAAAGGCGAAAAAAATTTATGAACTTAACATAACTTAGCAATAATTGTAGGAGCTGCATCTTGGTAAAAAAAAAAAAAAAAAAAGGATGATCATCAGACTACCTGGTGAAACAGAAATTAGGTTTCAACTTCTCTATAAAGATGCTGGAATGGCAGGAGGTAAAAGGAAGTTTAAAGTCAGAGAATACTAAATTTATTAGGTAACACAAAGAGAATTTTCAAAAGTGTACATACTCAGTGAATCCTTTCTATCCTAAAACTGAATATTCTAAATGTTTCTAATGTTGCTTCAGTGTTAATGTCATGTTAATCATGATCCCAAATAAATTTTATCAAAAGTACTGTAATGGCACATAGGCTTGGAACTTCACTTTGAGGTTAGCACGTACAAAAGTTTGGAATTCACTCAACACACATGTTCTTTAATAAAAGAAATCAGGATGAGCTACCTATAAGTGGATTTCAAAACAGGGTCCCTTTTAAAGCATTCTTTCATAGAGTTACCTCCTGTGAAATGGAAACAGTGTATGGATTTTGCATGTCACAAAATCCTTGCTTCAAGCTGCCATCTTCTTGGCAGCAGCGGATTTTAATGAACAGTAGTTTTTCTTCCTTGTTTTGTTTTCTGACATCTCAGTACATTCAAATAGTCAAAATGTTTAGAATAACATCACCACAAATTTAATGAAACAGATCAGAATGTGGCCAGCATTGTCAGGCAAAACCGATAACACTTTACGTGTCATAGAAAGTACCCACCTCCTCCCCACCCCCGCCCTCTCCCCCTTCCTCAGTCATATGGACACCAAAAGATTTAACAAGACTTATAAAAAAATAAGGCACATTTATTTTGATATGGTTATTTTTAAAATAGAAAACCCCTCTCCGAACATCTGTATTCAAATGAGCTGTGTAAAAAGACACCTTGTGGTACCTAAAAGAGGTTATGGTACCTATGGGATTGCTTTTTCTATCTTAGTGACAATGGAATAAATTGCACCTATCCCACATTGTCAAGTAATGAAAATATGCCTCTTTTTCTACTATTGAATGATTCAAAATCTGCTATTTCTGGAAATACAAAGAGTGAGAAGGGAGGGGTCAAGTGGTACATTAGAAAAAGGTGTGAAGATCAATGATGTACAGATATCATAAGGGTTGATGGATTGCACTTTTCCACATATTTCAATACACAAAATTTTTCGAATGCGTATGAACGATTGCAACCATTTTGGCCATTAGCTTTTACCCTTCAGCTTTTTATTCCATTTTGGTAAAAATGGGTATTTTTGTAAAACGAATGAAGGATCAGCAACATGAATACTTATAACAATCTCTTCACAACTCCCGACACAGATATAGTTAGTTAGCATTTAACCTGAGATACAATCTGTGGAGAGGTTGTTTTAGACATTTCTTCCTTCATTGTTGCATCGATTCATACTGATGGTGGTGATTCATGGATGGAACTTAAAGAAAAACTGGCTATAGCATGGCTTTTTTTTTTTTTCTTTCTGTACTAGTAAAAAAAAAAAAATAATAATAATAATTATAATAACAATCACAGAATTCATGTCCTCACAGTAGCCAGAAGCTAAAATAATGTGCTTCCTTATTGCACGTCAAACCAAGAAGTGTATAAAAGACAATGCTTCCCAATCCAAATTTGAAAGCCAGGTTCATCTCAACTGGATTCGGAATGTGCTGATTTCCATGGGACTCAAGTTGATCTCACTTATATTTCGGGCGTCTGGAGGTGAATGCATCAAGGATAATGACGAAGGTATGAGACTTGCAACAGTAAACATGCTAAAAAGCTTCTGTACCAAAATCTAGAAAATAAATGATAAAAAAAATTGCACAGTTAGGTCAACTTTGAAGAAAGATTAGTAGCACATCTATATATTTATTCAGTGGAAAATAGTAGGAGAGTAAAACAGTGTATTTGAAGTTTCCTTTTAATGATAAAAAGAGGAAGAGGAAGGAGATTAGATACAGCTATGCGAGCCTGGACACACAGACCACCCTGGGAGGGACACCTAGGAGAAGTGTAACCAGGAGAGGACAGCTCACTCTACATTCTTCTTCTGAATTTCTTGAGAACTTATCACGTGCAGGGGCCACTTTTTCAATAAAAGAAAACACATCTATGAGCCAGCAAGCTTTAAAAACATCCGTATCCTCTTACACCCAACATTTACACCTAACAGTTGTCGTTCTTCTTGTTCCCAAAGAGCTGAGAGAAAGGACACAGGCTCCTCATGTCAGTGAGTCCCATTTTCAGGGTTGGGGGGTTGCTGAGAAAGTACTACCCTCACCCCATGTCTCTCTGGACCATATAATCCCCTTAAAACTTGACGCCTTAATGTCTATATACAAATGCTTACAACCAAGTACACTCACATCATCAGTAATAAGGTAAAGCGTAAATATCATGAAAAACAAACCCCAAACCATCAGTGCTTTCTTCGCACCAATTCCACGGAGGGCATGATACGAGAAATGAAGAAGCTTATCTGCCTAAGTGGATTTTGACCCCCTACCATATTGTCTTTTCTCTCCTTTTCAGACCCTATGCACATTCTAGTTGGTAGGGTTGGAAATGAATCTCTTAAGTCTGATCTACAGGTTATCTGTGAGGTTTTGGAGAAGAGCTGGGTCAGCTGAGCTGCCCCGTGGGACAGACCTGCCTGTGTGCCATCCAGCTGTCTTCTCTGAGCACAACCTGCTCAGAGCCAGAGGCAGAAGGCTGGAGGTTCATTTCCTTCCAAGGAGAGCCTGAGGGAACTATCAGAAAGACGAGCTCAAAGGAGACAGAAAAACTGGGCAGCCGGCAGGTCAGCCTGAAGACCTGTTTGGCTGGCACAGTGAGGACTCCTATGCAAATCTGTCTTGATCAGGAGATCTAGACCCTCATTTCCCCTGGGACAACAACTGACTGGAGCTAAGTAAGGTTGCTTCGGGGCCGTGGTGAAACTCCCCGACTGGCCAGTGTCACCACTTCCCTACCCCACCCCACCCCACCTTTAGTTATTATAAAACCTGCTTTTGCCCCTCTGAGACTTCATGGACCTAGATCCTACATGAGCATGTGTGAGAGAGGAGGGAATATTGGGGGATGGGGGGCGGGGAGAGGATGTTTTGTCGGCTGGCAACGGAAGGCCTAGGAATGGAGGAGAATGTTGCCCCTACACGTGCCCATGTTCCAGACGTGCATTTTGATGCTGACAAGGAGAAGAGATCGAAGGTTGAGAAAGTGCTTTCTTAAGATGGAGAGACTTGAGCTAAATTACAGCAGCTGAGGGGAATGAGTCCACGAAGAGGCAATGAAACGTTATCTTATTGTCAGAATGATTAGCAGAAAGCAAGGATTTCAAAGCACATGAAATCAACAAGCAAAAACCACTTTTCAGCTCACCTTTCCCTGGGTTGTGGAACAAAGCAGCCCCGTGTCTCTGCTCGAGAAGTGGCAGTCAAACCCCTTCCTGTGGAGGATCAAGGCTGCCTCATCGGAATGCTTGCCATCCACCTGCAGATGAGCATAGAGTGACAAGACGCCACAGCGACATTAAGGCAAATAGCGACACCACTGTATACTCCACTGTTTTAAAGTCAGCGTCCCCAAACCAAAAATGCTCACTTTATTTAGCAGTGAAGCCAGGAAAATTCATTTCCCCTCCAGTCCCACGTTCACTGTCACACCTGCTACATCCCCTCTACCTCCCCCACAAGGAGGCAGGTGACAATATGTTTTAAGTCACCTCATGCCCTGGTTTCTGGCACAGTCCCCAAGGACCTGCGTGTCCTTTTGTCTACATGCCACATACTGTTTTATCAAAGTTTCTTCAAATAAAGCATTTACTTTTTTTAATTTAAATTCAATTACTTAACATATAATGTATTACTGGTTTCATGTCTAGGTAGAGGTCAGTGATTCATCAGTCTTATATAATACCCAGTGCTCATTACATCACGTGCCCTCCTAAATGTCTATCACCCAGTTACCCCATTCCTGTAACCCCTCCCCTCCAGCAACCCTCAGTTTGTTCCCTATGATTAAGAGTCTCTTATGGTTTGTCTCCCTCTCTGGTTTTGTCTTGTTTTATTTTTTCCTCCCTTCCCCTATGACCCTGTTTTGTTTCTTAAATTCCACATACGAGTGAGATTATATATGATAATTGTCTTTCTCTGACTGACTTATTTCGCTTAGCATAATACCCTCTAGTTCCACCCACGTCGTTGCAAAGGGGCAAATAAAGCATTTAATTTTTATTTATTTGGTTTTTAACATACACGCCAGCTGAATAAAGTGTACCTGAATTTAGTCCTTATCTGGTCATTGAATGATGTATCATCCATCTCAAAACTGAAACACACTTCTTTATTGAATGCTAATTTTTGCTAATTGCATTAACATTTTTAATCTTTAATGCACTGGTTCATTATTTTTATATAAAAGACATTTAAATTGAGTTAGTTATGCTTATCACTTGCTAGGCCAACCACATTTATTAGCTTGACGTATCATTTAAATTCACATTACAGAAGCTATTCTTCTTGTGCAAAGAGAAAAATACGAAACATGACAAGTCAGCTACAGGGATCAATATATACTTTCTTGCAGTAAAATTTCTTGCATCCATTTAAGTAAAGATGCCAGGAGTGCTCTGAATATTTTAAGTTACAATTCTCTTAATAAATTTTATGTTTCCTCAAGGGGGGAGACGCTTCTGATAATAAGCAAAATAAATTAAGAATCCTTGGACGAATTAAGAAAGGGACAGCTATTCAAAGGAGTTCAGTGTGCTCAGCACTGACCTGTGATGAAAATGATCCCTTTTTCTCCTCTGTGGCCACCGATACGAATATGTCCAAGTTCTTAATCATCTTCACTGGGGGATATGATTTTTAAATGTGCCACAGAGACATCTTTTCTGAGGAGGAGCTGTCAGCATTCTCACCACTGATTTGACTTTAATGTGCCTCAACAATTTAAAGCTGGCCTCACCTCGGATTCTTGGCTGGAATAACCTGCTTTATGATATTTCACACTGGTATTCTGCAGTGGTACTGCTAAGATTTTGTTTGAAGGGAGAGGAAAAAGTCATTTAAGGAATTCTGAGTCATCACAGGACCAACATGATACACATAGCAAGTTTAAATCATATGACAATGTTTTCTAATAAAATTTCAAGGTGGGGCGCCTGGGTGGCTCAGTTGGTTAAGCGACTGCCTTCGGCTCAGGTCATGATCCTGGAGTCCGGGATCGAGTCCCGCATCAGGCTCCCTGCTCGGCAGGGGGTCTGCTTCCCCCTCTGCCCTCTTCCCTCTCGTGCTCTCTGTCTCTCATTCTCTCTCTCTCAAATAAATAAATAAAATCTTTAAAAAAATTAAAAAATAAAAAAAATAAAATTTCAAGGTGTTTCACACAGTCCCAAAAGAGCATGAAAAGAGCATAGTAAAAAAAAAAAAAAAAAAAAAAAAAATCCTTCATTTATGACATACATAAGGTCTCCAGAAGGACAAGGACAAGTCTCTCGTGTGCTAAGTGTATAGGCTTGGAATAGTTACTGATCACCTAAGCATCAGTTTCTTTGCCTATAAAATGGACCTAATGCAGGTTTCCCCTCTTCATGGAGTCATGGCGTCTAGTAAGACGTTGAAAATACGAGGTATGGTGGCTTAGCTTATAGGACAGAATGTGTTGGTGTAGAAGCTACAGAAAATGGATCAGAACCTGGGCTGGGAGTCAGGCAGCTCGACATCTAGATCCTAGCTCTGCAATTTCCTAGATGCTTTTAGCAAAACCTGGTTTCTCCTGTAGCATAAAATGGAGATGAAATTCAATTGTGTAACAGAGACTCAGCCCAGTGTCTGCAGCAGAGGAAGCCCTTGGTACATTTTAGCCATTATTCTTTCTGTCATTGTAATCTATCAGATAAGTACTGGTGATTATTTTCCCAATAGCTCACTTAATTTTTTATTCACAAATTTTCTTTAGTGACATTATAACTCTGTAGCTGAGGAATCAGAGACCCTCCAAACTGTATGTCAACAATTATGCATCAAAATCATAACATAACAAAATCATGACTAAGTCCCAATTCAGATTCACTATTTACATGGTCTATTGATGAGGCTCTTTTAAAAGCACTTATCATTATAACCTGAAGCATTTAGCCATTTTAACTCACTAAACCATCCTTACAAAACCACCAGACAGCAGGCTTTGTGAAAATTCCTGCAACACATCTGCTCTTGAAATAATGAATGTGTGAGGCCTTTACCAGACTGGAGGTGATAATAAAAAAAAAAAGCAAAAGGAAGCATCTTTGGAATTTTGCCATTAGTTTTACAAGAGATTTAAACAATGCAAAAGTAGAAATTGAAGTCATAAAGAGTAATTTTCACTGATGGAAAAATGTTACACTTTCTCTAAAAACCAAAACTGCATCACTTTCGTAAGGACCAGAACACCAACTGAAATAGCAATCATCTTGTCCAAGTTTTTAAAAATTAAATATTCATGAAAGTATCAGTTTTCAAGCAAAAATACCTGAGGCAAAGCAGCAGTTTTTCAGTTTCAAAGTCTGTCTCGTCATTTTATTTCCAAGAAAACTGTTTTTCAAAGTAGGGAAACTGTGAATTTAACTTGAATATGCATGCAAGAAAACAGATACCTTCACAAAAAAGATGCTGTTCACTCGAGGAGAGTAAACAGACTCTGAAAGACCTGTTTTTATATTCATTAATGTATGAGTACTATCCGGACCTCAGATCACATTTGAGACTGAATCCCCTCGGGAAGGCCTGGGTGTTCCGAAGTCACTTGGAGAATCCACCGCAGAACTTACTTCCAGGGGATAAAGCAACCTGTGGCTCTGAGGCTAAGCAGGGCCCGGGAGGTTTCTCTGGCAACGGGGTGGGGTGGGGGGGCACGGAAGATGGTGCGGCTGGCAGAACGACGCCATCAAGGCTAGAAGAAGCTGGACTGGGGGCAAAACACACGAACCAGTCCTGTGTCTGCAGATACGTCATTTAACCTCTCAGAACTCAGAAAACTCGGGAGACTCGTGAAGCGCCCCTCTGAGGATCAAGTCCCAACCACAGTGACAGTAACAGTAATCGCAGCTAACACTTTTTGAGCACTTGCCGTGTGTGGGACCCTGTACAGAATACTTCTCACGGAAGAACTCAATTCATCTCATAACAGCCTTTGAAACAGTGGAGGTGGTATACAAGTTTGTATTATTATATTTAAGTGCACATGAACATCGCAATCATGAAGCATGCCTTCTCATAGTCAACTAGCAATGATCACTGACCGACCCTACATTAGTCCTTCATGACCTTTCCCACAGATGGTGGATCCTTCTGAGGGTGTCCCATCATAACTGAGTGGTCAAGAGAAAAACAGGCAGAGCATTCCCTAACATTTTCAGCACTCTCACTCCCCTTTGTTTCCATACAAGAGGAGTAGAAGGTTCTGGGCGGGGATCTGGAGTCAACATGCTGGGGTGCGCCTCTCAGCACACCATTTACTGGCTGCATGACCTGGGAAAGCTACCTACCATCTTTAGGTCAGCTAGTTTCCTCTTCTGTAACAGGGGGGCACAATATTGCCTACCTTCACAGTACTGCTGGGAGAGCTAAATAAGGCTCTCTTTACAAAGAAAACACTCAGCATAATGCCCGGCACACAATTTTAGGTATCTTATTAACTTTTCAAAAAATATATACGGAATACAAGTCAAGGTGACATCGAGATTTACTTTGGGAATAAAATTCAACCTCCAATTTATTAAAAAAAAAGTGCCTACATTTTATTTCATTTTTAGCAACAATCACCACTGCTCATGACTGAACTCTCACTGTTGACAACCTTCATTCGTCACGCACTCAGTGCTTAGTACGTGCCAGATACTGTTCTAAGTGCTCTACAAACATTAACTCATTTGATCCCTAGGACACCTCTGAGGTGTGTCCTGTTATCATGGCCACGTTGCGAATGAGGCAAATGGGAGAATGAGGGGCTGTGTGCTAAGCAAACTGGCCGGTAAGCACAGGTGATGTGCTCAAACAAAGGCAGCGGGACTCCAAAGTGCTCTACTAGCTTCGCCCCCCTGCCTTCACGCTAGCTATGGACTGGCGCTCAAGGACACCTGCTAGGAGGGGAAAGAGAAAGATCACTTTTAATGTAACAGAAGAAAAGGCTATAACCCGAAGGAGCTCACTCTCTGATCTGAGCTTAGAAAAAGGGAGTATTTAATCCAAGGTTCCAGCAGCCTAAAACCACGACTTATCAGAACATACATTAGTTGAGAAAGGAAGGCATGGACACTGTCATTTCCACCCACCCGCCCCATTTTAAACGGGATTTAAAGCCATTCTGAAAATCATATATGCACACGGCAGTGTCCCATAAGCAGAGCAGCAGGCAAGTGTCCCTCCATCGACATGGGTGAGAACCCAGAAGAGAGAGCTGTGGCCGTCCCATCTCACACCAAAAGAAATCTGACTTGCTCATCAATAAGGTGAGCTTCACAGATAAGCACACTCCTGGAAACTGTAGTCAACGTTATGTGTGCACCCTTTTTTTCTGTGGAAGAGAGAAGCCATAACTTCGACTAGATTCCCTAAGAGAAATGTGTCTCTATCCTCCTCAAAGAATGTCTAAGGTCCATACAAATTAAGGCATGGCTAAACAGCTGGTGGAGAAATTTCTCCAACCTGCCCAGATTCCTTGAAAATGCCGACTGACATCCATCTTTCCCTGTATTCTGGCAACTGGAAAGGTGGGAAAACTGCACACTGCATTTTAAGTCCTGAGACAGGAAGTAACCAGTAGGAATTCATTTTCCAGGGCATTCATTAAAATGTCCAATAACAGTTATCCTGTTTCGATCAACAAGATAAGATGACAGAAAGAACAGAGAAGGTGAAGGGCTGTACAACGAGGAAATTTTCTCCACAATTTTCACCTTTCCAGAAGCCAGGGAGATTAATAAAGCACCGATCAATTCTTCTAAGAAAGGCAAAATGAAGTAAAAACCTTAAACTGCCTCTTATAAGAAAAGGGGGTGTGTAAACAAGTGGAGAGAGAAAATCTTATTCAGTAAGTGGTGATGTTGAAATGATAATATTTAACTATTTGCAAGAAATCAGAATAAAATGTCAGAGATAGAGCTAAATGTAATACACAGAGAGAGAAGTAGATACAGATATAAAGATACATATCTATAAATGAATTAAATAAAAATACATCTGAACATAAAAGAGGTGGAAATAATCTGGGGGAAAGAAAAAGGTTGAACAACGTATCATTGTGCAAAACATCAAGGCATCATGGCTCCATGAAGCCTTTAATTAAATGGCTTAATCAAATTCCTTCTGGTCCCTGGAATGTCTGCATTCCAGGCTGAAGCTATCTCTCCAGCCTACAGAACCCTGACCGATGATCCATGCCCCTGTGAGATTCTCCCAGCATCCTCTCTACCAAGACTCCCTTCCCCCCTAATCAATACCCTTTCCTGAGGATGGCATGGTTTTCCTGTTCCCGACCACTTCACTGGTGCTCCTGTTCCCCAGCTTTCAAGCCTTTACAGAATCTTCTTTTTAATATCTCAAGCTTCTGACAGTACAAGAAAAGGAGATGGTAAAGAGAAGAGAGGGGGGCCGATCCTCCAGGAGGAGAAGGCTGACAGTTCACTGCTAGACGGGACTTCACTGGCACACCCGGCGGTGCTGCGAGGCAGGGTTTAAGAGATGCCTGCTCCCATCGTCCTCTGACTGCAACTAGATGACATGCAATCAGTTTTTTCCAAAAACATATAAAATAAGAGCAACATATGCTTATATAAAACCATAAACTCATCTACCAATACAGAATAATTCCTGAAAAACTGGACTCTGAGGAACAGATTTAGTAACTCTTAAGAAGTCAAACGCCACCCTCTGAGGCCCTGTACAGCACCCAGATTCAGAAAACCTGCATGTGGGCCCTAATTCTGCCATGTACCACTGTGTAATTTTATCTTAGTCATTTAATTTCTAACTTTTACTTTCCCAACTTAGTCAATGGAGATAACAGTAATTTCTAGAATCATGAGAGTTTTTGAAAATTACTGATTCCTAAGTTGCCCCACCCCAGACCTAGGGAATCAGAATATCAGAGATGGGGAAATTTGTAAGTCTTCTCTATTTCAAAATCTCCCTGGTGTGATCTGGACACATAGGACTCTGAGGACTGGTAGCTGGAAATGCTGCAGCACCTTGATGGGTTAGCAACACCTCCAACCCTACCTTGCCTCTCTCACTGTTGCTCGAGTCCATAACCCCTTTCTCCCTGAGGAGTCAGGCTGCCCATGTGACGTTTAGAACTTGAGGAACCATCAGACGGTGACCCGGGAGCTGGGCAAGCAGGGGCCTCCTCCATCCCGCTGCCGACGAGGAGGTGCGGCAGAAACAAAGACATGCCTCCATCGTGTGAAGGTGGTTCTCAGACATGTTTCTTGTGGGAGGTGGTAGTTAGGAAAATGCTTACTTACATACAGGCCAGTGGAGACCCTGGTCTGGCTTGGAAGCTAAGAGCTATGTTCACACTACTTCAATGGGAAAAATGCTTTGCAACCTCCAGAGGAACAATTCATTATTATATGTTTGGAGCTGCCAGTACACAGAAATAGGGATACAATCCAAAATGCTGAGGTCTGGTTTCTGGATTTCTTCCAAGTGATTTTTGTCTTCTTTTAGTGTAACCATGAAATTACACTTGACACCTTTTTAAGTACCGAGCTTTCTTTGATTCAATACCTACGTCAGCTTCTTTCAATGATTATTTTCCTATTATCAGAGGTTAAGGGACAGAATGCAATTCTTTAAAGAAGTGATTTTGAATGGACAAATCAATCCCCTTGGATTACCGGTGAGCTTTTAACCAACTGTTAGAAATATGTGCTAAGAGTCAAAGACTAACACAGGAACTGGCACTGATTGATAGGATAAAGTAAAACAGCCCCCAATAATACCGACTTCTGATCATGTGCCAGTGTGCTAGTTATGGTTACACATAATATTTCAGCCTTTATTCTTCCTGGTCAAATTGTTAAATTGCTTTCTATTTCCTCTGCTAAAACCCTAGTTTGCACCTGAGCCGGCAAGTACCATAAGCACCATCAGGACAACGTATGTTTATAAAGCACTTCTGTTTCCAAAGGGCTTTCACAAGCATTAGTTTATGTGTTGCTCACAACAGACCCGCAGCAGGCAGATCTGATATCAGCCCCATTTTATAACGGGCAGCTGAGTCGGCACTCAGCCAGCCATCAGGGAGTGGAGGTGGGCCACCTGTTGAAGGGTGTGAGGAACAAGGGGAAGCCAAGCGGACATAGTGAGTGGAGACCAGACCACACGGAGCCGAATTCTTCAGAGTGTGAACCAACTGAATAGCAACATTCATTGACTCCAGACAACTGGATCTGCTTCCAGAAAACAATCATGGGAAAGAGTCATCTAGAAACGAGGCTAAGGAACAGTGGCCGCCATGTGCCCCAGAAGCCTTCAGATCCTTAGGTTGCTAATGTCCTCTACCATCATGCCCAGAGGTGGCAACCTGAGGCTCAGCGTCTTTAGTACCACCCCCCCATCCCCTCATTCCCTTTGGCTTATGAATTAATGAGAGGAAAAGCTCAGGGAGGCTATCCATCGCTGGTGTGTTCTTTCCATGAGTCAAAAAGTTGACCCACAAAAGACTAGCAGAATCCTAGAAACAGAGCTCATGAGATTCGCTCAATCAGCAAATTGTTGCTGAGCCCCTTCTATGTGCAACCATTCTTCTAGGCAACAGGATGCAGCAAGGAATCAAAGAAAAGACCAGCTCACATGGAGCTTCTATTCTCACCATGGCACCCACGTTTAGGCCTTTCTACTTGCTTGTAACTCTTCCTGGACCACTCTACCCCCAGAAATCTGCATGAGTCACTTACTCTCTAACCTCCTTCAGATTTTTACTCCATTAACACCCTTTCTGCAAGGTCCTCTTCCAACCACACTATGCAAACTCGCATCATCTTCCAGAACCATCCTTCCCTATTTTCCCTAACACTTATCACCATCTAACACATTATATGTTTCTCTTATTTTTTCTTATTTTTCTCCTCCCACCAGAATCCATGCTTCAGGAACGCAGGGGTGATTGTCTGGTTTGCTCATGACAGTATCCCTAGTGCCTTTAGCTATAACTGGCACGTAGTAGGCATGAAATAAATCCTGGTTCGTTCGCATGATCAAACAAGGCTTTTGACACATGCAGATATGCGCAGGCCTCCTGTGTTCACCTGTATTCATTATCATAAGCCTCATGGATATTCCTACATAGGCCTAAGTTCCTTCTCTTGGTCATACAGTTTTAAAAGCCCTATATGTCCCAATTTGCAGGCATTTATCCTTACTTTACTTGGTTTGCTTTAGTTCTTTGTGCTTAAACGAAACATTTTTCTCTTCTTATGTGGTCTTCAACATGAGCATTCTCTTCTTTTCATACTCAGACCATTTATTACATTCCCTGCAGAATTCCTAAGCACTTAAGACTATTTGTAGCTACACATATGTCAATTCACAATATCACAAAACAGCTCTACAAAAGATAAAAATGATGTCAAATGTCTAATTTTTATTCTTTTCAAATGCAATCTCTGACTTTAAAAGTAGGCATACATGTAAACAAAAGCAGTCTAACTGAATTAAAATTCCAAATCTAATAAAACCTTCCCCTCTCTTCCTCTAGTATATCTTTGGATGTCTCTAAATAGTTGGGTTTCTCAATGCAAACATCTGAGTTGCAGTGATTTTCAAGAGAAAGATATGAATGTACAAGGCCTCTGATACAGAAATAATTAAATGCTATGCTTCTTAATTCTCTAACTCCTCAAGAAACACTGGCTAACAAGGAGAAATGAATGGAAAATGCCAGAAGAGCTGATCTTACGGCCTGTTCTCCCACCTACTATAATGTGACCCCAGGGCCAGTTTTTGCTTTCTTATCTGTACAAAGATAATATACCCTGACCTTCTCACCACATAGAACTTTTCCGGGAATAACATAAATTAGTAGTGGGATGTGCTCTAAACTACACAGCAACAGTCAAATGAAAGGTAGAATGATTTTGCCTAAAGGCCAAGTCCTCTTAACGGCTCCTTGAGGCGCAGTAAAACCCACAGTACAGTTGACCCTTGAGCTGTGCAGGGGGTTAGGGGCGATGATCCCCCTCCCCCGAGTCAAAAATCCGCATGACTCTGACTCTCCCAAAACATAACGACTAATAGCCTACTCTTGGTTGGAAGCCTTACTGATAACATGAACAGTTGATCAGCACACATTTTGTATGTTATATGTATGTTACACTGTATTCTTATAATAAAAGAAGCTAGAGAAAAGATGATGTTAAGAAAATCATAAGGAAGAGAAAATACATTTTCAGTCCTGTAGTGTGTTTATGGGAAACAATCTGTGTAAGTGGACCAGTGCAATTCCAGCTCATGCTGTTCAAGGGTCAGCTGCAGTTCTTTCTGCTTCTCATCCCCTTATATCAAATACATCACAAAAAAGTAATTCTTTATAGATACATTTTGGGATATACCTTTGACTGTATTGTCCTCAGATTAACGAGATGAATGTCACAAGGCAAAGATGACAGTAACGGAGAGAATTCACCTAGCAGCTGAAGGGTGGGCACGGGGATCTTTTCTGTCATTGTAAAGACAGGATGATTCAGGAAAGAGGAAGTTATGTGGCTAACGAGAGAAGGATAACTGACTGACTTCTTTTCTTCTTCCTATCAAGAAAAAACAGGGGGGGCGGAGCAAGATGGCGGAGGAGTAGGAGACCTGGATTTTGTCTCCTCTCAGGAATTCAGCTGGATAGGGATCAAACCATTCTGAACACCTACAAACCCAACAGGAGATCAAAGAAAAGAAGAGCAACAACTCTCTGAACAGAAAAGCGACCACTTTCTGGAAGGTAGGACGTGCGGAGAAGTGAATCCGAGGCGATATTCGGAAGGATAGACGGCGGGGGAGGGGCCTCCGTCGGCCGCTTCTGGCAAGTGATAGAGCCGCGGAGCACAAAATCGGAACTTTTAAAAGTGCTCCGCCGAGGGACGTCACTCTGGTGGCTAAGCGGGGGGTGGAACCCTCCGGGACAGTGTGGTCTCAGGACCCTCGGGGTCACAGAAAGACCGGGGGTGCCCGAGTGTGGCAGAGCTCCCAGGGATCGGAGCAGGGAAGCCGGCGGCAGAGGCGGAGCCCAGGCGCGGGCTCTCAGCTCGGGGTGGCCATAAACCGTGATCCGCGGCCCAGTCGGGCCCCTGCTCCTCCAGCAGGGACCCCACAAGCGGCAGATCCGGGGAGACTCACCTTCCTCCCCCGGGAGGAGCCGCGCGGGAGTGCACCGCAGGGATCTGCTGGGTTTGAAGACTCCAGACCGGGTCGGGTGCCAGAGATAGAAACGCGCGGTCACAGGCCGGTTGAGCACGGAGTGCAGCCGGAGACCGGGGAGACGGGAGTGACTGATGGCTTTTCTCTGGGGGCTCACTGAGGAGTGGGCCCGAGTTCTCGGCTCCTCTGGGGCGGAGATTGGGAGGCCGCCATCTTCACTCTCCGCCTCCAAAGCTGTGCGGAAAGCTCGCAGGGAACAAAAGCCCCGGAGAGCAAACCCGAGCAGATGACTTAGCCGGGAGGGGGCAAGGGCGGGGCAATTCCGCCTCTGGCAGAGACATTTGGAAACCACGGCAACAGGCCCCTCCCCAGAAGATCGGCGAGAACAGCCAGCCAAGACCAAGTTTACCGATCAATGAGAATGGCAGAACTCCAGCGCTAGGGGACTACTGCACATAGAATTCACGGCTTTTTTACCATGATTCCTTAGTCTTTTAAAGTTAATTTTTTTTAACTGTCTTTTTGTCTTTTTATTTCTTTTTGAATTTTTCTTTTTCCCTTTTTCAAACAACATCTTATCAATCCCTTTTTTTAAAAAAAAAATTTATTTTTCATTTTTAGAGTCATATTCTATCCCTTCATAGTAGTTACCCATATATTTGGCTTATATATATAAGTTGTTCTCTCTTTAAAATTTTGAGATAGTTTCTTCTAACAGATTAAAATATACACTAAATCTCTAGTATATGGTGTTTTCTATTCCCCTGCCTGATCACATCCTCTCCCTTTTTTTTTCTTTTTCTTTTTTCTTTTTTTAAATCCTCTTTCTTTTTTCAAACAACTTCTTATCAATTCCTTTTATAAAATTTTTTATAATTTCCATTTTTACAGTCATTTTCCATCCCTTCATCATATCAACCCTTATTTTTGTACATATATGTTTTTCTTTCTTTAAAATTTTGGGAGACACTTTCTTCTAAAAGACCAAAACACACCCCTAATCTAGTGTGTGGCACTGATCTATATACCATATAGATCATATTTGATCACATTCTGGTTTTTCTTTTGTTGTTGTTGTTTTTTTTTGTTTGTTTTTGTTTTTATCTTTATCTTTTTCTTTTTTTTTCTTTTTCTTTTTTCTCTCTTTCCCCTTCTTATCCCACTGCTTCAGGTCTTTTCTGATTTGTTTAGAGTATATTTTCTGGGGACGTGGTTACTCTGCTAGCATTTTGTTCTCTCATTAATCTATTCTCCTCTGCACAAAATGACGAGACGGAAAAAATCACCTCAACAAAAAGAACAAGAGGCAGTACCGACTGCCAGGGACCTACTCAATACGGACATTAGTACGATGTCAGATCTAGAGTTCAGAATCATCACTTTAAAGATACTAGCTGGGCTTGAAAAAAATATGGAAGTTATTAGAGAAACTCTTTCTGAAGAAGTAAAAGAGCTAAAATCCAACCAAGTAGAAATCAAAAAGGATATTAATGAGGTGCAATCAAAAATGGGGGCGCTAACTGCTAGAATAAATGAGGCAGAAGAGAGAATCAGTAATATAGAAGATGAAATGCTGGAAAATAAAGAAGCTGAGAAAAAGAGAGATAAACAACTACTGGATCATGAGGGCAGAATTCGAGAGATAAGTGATACCATAAGACGAAACAACATTAGAATAATTGGGATCCCAGAAGAAGAAGAAAGAGAGAGAGGGGCAGAAGGTATAATGGAGCAAATTATAGCAGAGAACTTCCCTAATTTGGGGAAAGAAACAGGCATGAAAATCCAGGAAGCACAGAGAACCCCTCTCAAAATCAATAAAAATAGGTCAACTCCCCGACATATAATAGTAAAACTTACGAGTCTCAGAGACAAAGAGAAAATCCTGAAAGCAGCTCGGGAGAAGAGATATGTAACCTACAATGGTAGAAACATTAGATTGGCAACAGACCTATCCACAGAGACCTGGCAGGCCAGAAAGGACTGGCAGGATATATTCAGAGCACTAAATGAGAAAAATATGCAGCCAAGAATACTCTATCCAGCTAGGCTGTCATTGAAAATTGAAGGAGAGATAAAAAGCTTCCAGGACAAACAAAAACTAAAGGAATTTGCAAACACAAAACCAGCCCTACAGGAAATCTTGAAAGGGGTCCTCTAAGCAAAGAGAGACCCTAAAAGCAACATAGACCAGAAAGGAACACAGACAATATACGGTAACAGTCACCTTACAGGCAACACAATGGCACTAAATTCCTATCTTTCAATAGTTACCTTGAATGTAAATGGGCTAAATGCCCCAATCAAAAGACACAGGCTAACAGACTGGATTAAAAAACAAGATCCATCGATATGCTGTCTGCAAGAGACTCATTTTAGAACCAAAGACACCCCCAGATTGAAAGTGAGGGGGTGGAAAACAATTTACCATGCTAATGGACACCAAAAGAAAGCTGGGGTGGCAATCCTTATATAAGACAAATTAGATTTTAAACCAAAGACTGTAATAAGAGATGAGGAAGGACACTATATCATACTTAAAGGATCTATCCAACAAGAAGATCTAACAATTGTAAATATCTATGCCCCTAACATGGGAGCAGCCAATTATATAAGGCAATTAATAACAAAAGCAAAGAAACACATCAACAACAATACAATAATAGTGGGGGACTTTAACATCCCCCTCACTGAAATGGACAGATCATCTAAGCAAAAGATCAACAAGGAAATAAAGACTTTAAATGACACACTGGACCAAATGGACTTCACAGATATATTCAGAACATTCCACCCCAAAGCAACGGAATACACATTCTTCTCTAGTGCCCATGGAACATTCTCCAGAATCGATCACATCCTAGGTCATAAATCAGGTCTCAACCGGTACCAAAAGATTGGGATCTTTCCCTGCCTATTTTCAGACCACAATGCTTTGAAACTAGAACTCAATCCCAAGAGGAAAGTCGGAAAGAATTCAAATACATGGAGGCTAAAGAGCATCCTACTGAAGAATGAATGGGTCAACCAGGAAATTAAAGAAGAATTAAAAAAATACATGGAAACCAATGAAAATGAAAACACAACTGTTCAAAATCTTTGGGATGCAGCAAAGGCAGTCCTAAGAGGAAAGTATATAACAATACAAGCCTTTCTCAAGAAACAAGAAAGGTCTCAAGTACACAACCTAACCCTACACCTAAAGGAGCTGGAGAAAGAACAGCAAATAAAACCTAAACCCAGCAGGAGAAGAGAAATGATAAAGATCAGAGCAGAAATCAATGAAATAGAAACTAAAAGAACAGTAGAACAGATCAACAAAACTAGGAGCTGGTTCTTTGAAAGAATTAACAAGATTGATAAACCCCTGGCCAGACTTATCAAAAAGAGAAATGACCCAAATCAACAAAATCATGAATGAAAGAGGAGAGATCACAACCAACACCAAAGAAATACAAACAATTATAAGAACATATTATGAGCAACTCTATGCCAGCAAATTAGGTAACCTGGAAGAGATGGATGCATTCCTAGAGATGGATCAACTACCAAAACTGACCCAGGAAGAAATAGAAAACCTGAACAGACCTATAACCACTAAGGAAATTGAAGCAGTCATCAAAAATCTCCCAACAAACAAAAGCCCAGGGCCAGATGGCTTCCCAGGGGAATTCTACCAAACATTTCAAGAAGAATTAATACCTATTCTTCTGAAACTGTTCCAAAAAATCGAAACGGAAGGAAAACTTCCAAACTCATTTTATGAGGCCAGCATTACCTTGATCCCCAAACCAGACAAAGACCCCATCAAAAAGGAGAATTACAGACCAATATCCCTGATGAACATGGATGCAAAAATTCTCACCAAAATACTAGCCAATAGGATCCAACAGTACATTAAAAGGATTATTCACCATGACCAAGTGGGATTTATCCCTGGGCTGCAAGGTTGGTTCAACATCCGCAAATCAATCAATGTGATACAGTACATTAACAAAGGAAAGAACAAGAATCATATGATCCTCTCAATAGATGCAGAAAAAGCTTTTGACAAAGTACAGCATCCTTTCTTGATCAAAACTCTTCAGAGTATAGGGATAGAGGGTACATACCTCAATATCATAAAAGCCATCTATGAAAAACCTACAGCAAATATTATTCTCAATGGGGAAAAACTGAGAGCTTTCCCCCTAAGGTCAGGAACACGGCAGGGATGTCCACTATCACCACTGCTATTCAACATAGTATTGGAAGTCCTAGCCACAGCAATCAGACAACAAAAAGAAATCAAAGGCATCCAAATTGGCAAAGAAGAAGTGAAACTCTCACTCTTTGCAGATGATATGATCCTTTATGTGGAAAACCCAAAAGACTCCACCCCAAAACTGCTAGAACTCATACAGGAATTCAGTCAAGTGGCAGGATCTAAAATCAATGCACAGAAGTCAGTGGCATTCCTATACACCAACAACAAGACAGAAGAAAGAGAAATTAAGGAGTCGATCCCATTTACAATTGCACCCAAAACCATAAGATACCTAGGAATAAATCTAACCACAGAGACAAAGGATCTGTACTCAGAAAACTATAAAATACTCATGAAAGAAATTGAGGAAGACACAAAGAAATGGAAAAACGTTCCATGCTCATGGATTGGAAGAACAAATATTGTGAAGATGTCAATGCTACCTAGAGCAATCTACACATTCAATGCAATCCCCATCAAAATACCATCCACTTTTTTCAAAGAAATGGAACAAATAATCCTAAAATTTGTATGGAACCAGAAAAGACCCCGCATAGCCAGAGGAATATTGAAAAAGAAAAGCAAAGCCGGTGGCATCACAATTCCGGACTTCAAGCTCTATTACAAAGCTGTCATCATCAAG
The DNA here is from genome assembly GCF_029215605.1 of Mirounga angustirostris. Classification (NCBI taxonomy): domain Eukaryota; kingdom Metazoa; phylum Chordata; class Mammalia; order Carnivora; family Phocidae; genus Mirounga; species Mirounga angustirostris. The sequence goes on along the minus strand of NW_026991726.1, from coordinate 286,178 downwards.
ACAGCATGGTACTGGCACAAAAACAGACACATAGATCAATGGAATAGAATAGAGAGCCCAGAAATGGACCCTCAACTCTATGGTCAACTAATCTTCGACAAAGCAGGAAAGAATGTCCAATGGCACAAAGACAGTCTCTTCAACAAATGGTGTTGGGAAAATTGGATAGACACATGCAGAAGAATGAAACTGGACCACTTCCTTACACCACACATAAAAATAGACTCCAAATGGCTGAAAGACCTCAATGTGAGACAGGAGTCCATCAAAATCCTAAAGGAGAACACAGGCAACAACCTCTTTGACCTCAGCCGAAGCAACTTCTTCCTAGAAACATCGCCAAAGGCAAGGGAAGCAAGGGCAAAAATGAACTATTGGGACTTCATCAAGATAAAAAGCTTTTGCAAAGCAAAGGAAACAGTTATGAAAACCAAAAGACAACCGACAGAATGGGAGAAGATATTTGCAAATGACATATCAGATAAAGGGCTAGTATCCAAAATCTATAAAGAACTCATCAAACTCAACACCCAAAGAACAAAGAATCCAATTAAGAAATGGGCAGAAGACATGAACAGACATTTTTCCAAAGAAGACATCCAAATGGCCAACAGACACATGAAAAAGTGCTCAATATCGCTCGGCATCAGGGAAATCCAAATCAAAACCTCAATGAGATATCACCTCACACCAGTCAGAATGGCTAAAATTAACAAGTCAGGAAACGACAGATGTTGGCGGGGATGCGGAGAAAGGGGAACCCTCCTACACTGTTGGTGGGAATGCAAACTGGTGCAGCCACTCTGGAAAACTGTATGGAGGTTCCTCAAAAAGTTGAAAATAGAGCTACCATATGATCCAGCAATTGCACTACTGGGTATTTACACCAAAGCTACAAAAGTAGGGATCCGAAGGGGTACGTGCACCCCGATGTTTATAGCAGCAATGTCCACAATAGCCAAACTGTGGAAAGAGCCAAGATGTCCATCGATAGATGAATGGATAAAGAAGATGTGGTATATATATACAATGGAATATTATGCAGCCATCAAAAGGAATGAGATCTTGCCATTTGCAACGACGTGGATGGAACTGGAGGGTATTATGTTGAGTGAAATAAGTCAAACAGAGAAAGACATGTATCATATGATCTCACTGATATGAGGAATTCTTAATCGCAGGAAACAAACTGAGTGTTGTTGGAGTGGGGGGTGGGGTGGGAGGGATGGGGGGACTGGGTGATAGACACTGGGGAGTGTATGTGCTCTGGTAAGCGCTGTGAATTGTGCAAGACTGTTGAATCTCAGATCTGTACCTTTGAAACAAATAATGCAATATATGTTAAGAAAAAAAAAAAGAAGAAGAAGAAGGTAGCGGGAGGGGAAGAATGAAGCGGGGGAAATCGGAGGGGTAGACGAACCATGAGAGATGATGGACTCTGAAAAACAAACAGGGTTCTAGAGGGGAGGGGGGTGGGAGGATGGGTTAGCCTGGTGGTGGGTATGTAGGAGGGCACATTCTGCATGGAGCACTGGGTGTTGTGCAGAAACAATGAATCATGGAACACTTCATCTAAAACTAATGTTGTAATGTCAGGGGATTAACATAAGAATAAAAAAATTAAAAAAAAAGAGAAAACAGAAATGCTTAAGTGTTATATATATATATATATGCAGTTTTCACAATATTAATGGAATTACCTGACAGGGTTTAAATAGAAAAGAAATATAAACAAAAACAAATATTTTAATTTTATATTTTGTAAATAACAGTCTTAGCCAACACAGAGATTACCAAGTCCATTTGTAAGCAATACAAGAAAATGAACAGTGTCCACCTAACTCATGTTTAGAAAGGTCTTTTTTCCATTGCTTTAGTACTAAAAATCCTGATAACATTTTCCAAAAATCATTTTAGGACAAGGCATAACATTTTTTGGAAACTCTTTCTCAACCTACCACAAAATTCTTAAATAGATGGGCTGGAATATTCACACATCTTGCACATCATCAAATGTGATCTCTTCTCCCTCAGGTTTTACCCACCATATACTCATGGTTTCATTTATACACTCAACTAGACCATAACATCTTGTGATCTGAAGCTATGCTCCATACATGTTACCCAATGACAGGATTTTTTGGGGAAAAACTCTCAAAATAAATAAGGTTTTTAAAATAACACAAGGAGTATACCTATATCATCTGTTAAATTTGGTAAATCACTACCACTGAACTGAAACTGTTAAATTATGTTATATAATAGTTAGTACATATTTACCTAGTACACAATTATTCAGTAGAATTTAAAAGTACTTTAGTCATTGCTATGGTATATACTTAAAGACAAGTGGTTCTGCATGTTCAAACATTAAACAAGTCTGCCAGGGCTGGCAATAGGCATATGGTAGATGACACACTTAATTAACTAAATCGATGACTAAGTAGAATCTTAACCAATAATGCCTAAGGTATAAGAGCACACAGAGAAAAACACTAAGAAGAGAAAATAATTTATGTGGAAAGTTTTTTTGATCAACAGTGACATGTGGAACAAATTTAATTTTGTATCTTATTTTTAAACTGTCCATTTCACTGATATCCTCTGATTTTGCATCCTTTCTGCAATACAGGGCTCAAATAAAAGGCTTGGCTACTTATCTGGCCGAAAAGGTAGGATTTATAGGAGATACGGGGCTTAAAATTCAGAATGTCAGATTAGCACTGAACAGAGGGTATTGAGCAAAGAGTGACAAGCATCTTGCCAGCAGCGAACTGTAGATGTCATTACAATTCAGACTATGGAGAAAGAAAAAAAAATAAAGGCAGTAGAGGGACAGTGCATACTGAGATACTGACACAAGGTCTAAATGACTTGTAAATAAAATATGCACCCATCCCACACTTTTTTTAAAAGAAAGATTAAAAAAGCATATATAATAATATTCACCAACAATACTGAAATTTAATGCATGTTGTTGAATACTGAGGGAACAGTTTCAACTGGAAACTTTAAATGTACTCCAAGATCAAAGGACTTCATAATCTAGGTCAGGATTGCTGACAAAATCACTTTTCAATAATAAAAGATAAAAGATCCCAACAGAAAAGAAGACACCTGCCGTATCAGAATCAGAAGGCATTAAGTCCATTCTAGGTCAAGTAACATTCAGAGAAAGCTCTCTGGCTTTGTTCTATGCTCTTGGAGGAATCCCTGGACACTTCAGTGAATAGGTGGGATACTTCTTGATGGATTATGTATACCTTTCAAACAGTAATGTGCATATATACTCTTCCTCCCAACCACACCAGTTCCCTTGACTCTCAGTGCCCCCCTGCAACCTACCATACATAAAAATGGCTTGGGGAGCTTTAAACATAGATCCCCGAACCCTAACCCAAATCTACTTAATCAGAATTTCCAGGGGTGAGCCCTAGGAAGCCAAAGCTTAACAGCCCCCAGAGTGAATCTCAAATCTCGGTCAGTCTGACACAGCTCTGTGGACACGTGCTGGGAACCATCACCCCAGACATCCTCCCAACCTTGTAGAAGAAACCGCTGCCTTTGCAATCAAATGTCTGAGTCTCATCCTTTAACTAGTTTTGGATTAAGAAAATGATTCAGACTCAGAAACATGTTAATGCTAAGTCTCGTCAAAGGAAACAATATCATGACTGTAAGTGCTTCGAGAATTCAAGAACTGTGCCATTTACTGTCCTAAGCAGGATAAGGGAGAGAAGTTTAGGGAAGATTTGTGGTTCAGAGCTATAAAAGCACCACGAACAAATAACGCTGCTGGAAGCTGGCCAGGCAGGGTGGGACAAAATCTCACAGAAGGTTCCATGATTCATGCACTTTCTTAACATGTTTATAGCAACGAGGGGCTCGACAAGATATTTAGCTGGTGAATTATCACCTTTTGATTAATCTCCTGGAAAGGTAATCTTTTAACTGTAACCTTTATGATAAACCCAAAGCTTATAACACATGTTTGCTATAGGAAATTTTAAGCTGTAAATGAATTCTCCAGCCTTGCAGTACTAATATTCTACTCTAAACATTATTTGGTTCCTTGTGGGTTGGAAGGCTTCAAGCTGTTCAGATCTAGCTTTCTCCTTGCATTCTGTATGAAATTATAAAGAGTTTATAGCACATTCTGATCCAAACCACAAGAAGTTGAGATCTCCATTGGGTTCCAGCCCTTATTTTATAAATCAGAACTTCCTGCTAGGCTCCATGGTGTCCTTCATGAAGCCCATTTAAGTTATCTGATCCCTAAACATCAAAGGTTTCCATCCATCTACAGCAAAACTTGCTAAATAAATTATCTAAGACAATAAGAGATGATATTTTGAGTCACTTTGGCTTATTCAGTATGACCTGATACATGGTGAGAACTTGATAAATGTTTTTTTTAAACTTAATCTATCAACAAGTAAATGTAATATAAATAAAGGAGAGAAAAATACAGTAGGAGAAAGGATGTGGTAAAAAGAGACAGAAGAAATAATTGATGAAAATTAATGAATCATAAGATTTAGAAATATATCTCATTTAGCGCAGAGGTGAAGCCTGGTGATCTGTGAGCTAAATCTGCCTACAGATAGGTTTTGATAGGTCTGCATGGTATTAAAAAGTTGTCTGTTTTTTGGCCAACTCTCAAAAAAGAAAAAAAATCCAGGAGATTTCACAGTGAAATTGTCAACAACAACAAAAAAACTCCCTAAAACAGGTAACTTTTTTTTTTTTAACCCAAAACACTGGAAACCCAAGTCACCCTGGGCCCCCATATTCCCTCAAGTGCAGCTGAGTTGTAGCTCCTTGGTGGGATGTGTCCTCACTCATCACAGACCTGGGGTCACCTCACTTACGCGTTTGCCCTTAAACCTGACCAACCTCCCTCATGCCATCACTTTTCTGAGTCCTGTCAGCATTTGAGCTTTTCATCTGATCTCTCCTAGCTCCTTTTCCTGACATGTAAAGAACTGGTATCCACAGGTAAAATGACACAACTGTAATACCTGAACACTTCCCAGCACTTCTAATTCCTGGTTCAATGCCCTCTACCTATAGCAGTCTTCAGCAGGAAGGGATAGGGAGTAAGTGTCAAAGAAACAAAACCTAAAGGGTCAATGCCAAAGAGACAATTCCCACTTTCCGCTTCCATTGGTCATTACACACGGATGATAGTCCACCTCACATAGCTACAGTAACCCACTGGGCATCTGCACATCTCACAGCAATTATCATTCCAGTCCTTGTTCTCACTGCCTCTCTGCAGAACACTCACGAACAGGATTCGGTTCCACTTAGTCACCCAGATAACTCCTCCCAGAGGCTCTGGCAGGCTGAAGACTTTCTACTAAAATGCCTTCCTGTACAGAGACTGTCTCCTCACCATGGTTCCTACCATCGACATCTTAAACATGAGAGTCTGAGTTGAAAATAAAAACACTTTCTGCAAAGTTTAAGTTATAGGAGATGGAACATTCCTTAATCAAATGCCTTTTTAATCAATTGCACTAGAAATTAAAATGTATTTTCTCTTCTCTAGTTCATTTTTTATTTAAAAGAAACTATTGATTTAAGTCCAAGAATCTATAGTTGAGCAAAAAGAAAAATTTAACCAACATAGGATTATACAAACACTGGATCAAATTTCAATCAATTACTATCCAAGGAGTTTTGAATGGGAATAAACAAATTATTTCACTTCTAAGTGAAAGCTTTATAGATCTGACATGAAAATGCTTATTGCCATAGTTAATAGAAGCTTTGCAAATTAGTGTCTATATAGAGAGAAAAAAAAAAATCATAAAAGCCAGAGACATTTTCGGGAGGAGAAAAAGACAGTAGCTGCCAGCACTCAGACAATGATTTTCCTGTGCAGTTTTAGTCCTCAAATTAAGCTATCTTGTCAGTAATTGATTTAAACCATGAGTCCCAAGAACTGGTTTAAATCTTGACATCTAAAAATGGATATTAAAATCTTTTTTCCTAAAAGATTCTAGATACTGAAAGAATTCTTGGCTTTAATGAGCTGTTGCCATTTCATTCAATCAACCAGTGTTTTATTTATAGAATAGCTACCATAGGCAAGGAGCCCTGTGGGGTACATAAAAATGAAGCAGACAAGTCCCTGGAATGGAGCAGGGGAAGAGAACATGCCGAGTATGACAAGGCAGTAAGCAGGGGCTGGGATAAATGCGGTGGCACCATGCGCTATTACAGCTCACTCATTTATGCATTTGTGCATTCATTCATGCAACACATATCGGGTGCTTCCTCTACCAGGAACAATTCTAGAAGCAGAGGAACATGGCCCCCACTCTCATGAAGTTATGGTCCAAAAGAGGAGAGAGACAATGATCAAATATAATCACATCTATGCACGGAGGACAGATGCGCAATTCTGAGGAGGCACTGAGGATGGTGATCTGGCCTGGTCAAGAAAAAGCAGTTGACCAAGGCAGCTTTGGCCTGAACTATTATGAAGAGTTCCCTGGGCACAGAATGAAACCACAAATGCAAAGGTGCTGTGGGCCCCAGGTGCGTAGGGAGCACTTGGGACTGAAAGAAAACTAGTGGGCCTAGAGCAGAAATAACACGAGTCATGCTGGATGAAGCTGGGGGACAGGCAGGGCCCAGATCATGAGGGGCTCTTCAGGCCATGGGAAGGATTTTGGCTTTTATTAGGAGAGCAATGAGAAGACACCTGAGGGTTAAGAAGGGAGCAGTGAGGTCAGATTGAATTTTGAAAAGATGAATCACTTTGCTTACTTGATTTGAGAACAAATATGGCAGGAAAAGAAGAGCAGAATGATTCAGGAAACACATGATGTTTGTTTAGATAATGGTGGTCAAAATAAGCGAGTTTATAGATTTGAAATATTTAGGCAATAAGATAGTCAACACTGGTGATCATTGTTTTAAGAAAGGGGCAGGCAAAGGAGAAGTATCAATGAGAGATGACTGCTATGTATGTGGCACTGGATGGAAGGTGGTACTAGTCCCCAAGAGAGCAAACACTAGAAAAGAGCAGGTCTGGGGGGAAGGGAAGAGAGATCATGAGAGTGATCATGGATATGTCGGGTCTGAATAGCAGGATGCAGCTAGGTAGATGGGTCTGCAGGTAAGAGGTGAAATATATGTGTGGGTTTCATCTGCGTAGAGGTGGTCACCAAAGCCACAGGAGTAGGAGAGATTGCAGAGGGAGAACATATAAAACGAGAAAAGGAGAAGGCGTGGGGCCAACCCTTGAGGACTCTGACATTTAATGGCTTAATAACCATCAGAGAGATAAAGAACCCCTTGAGAGCTAGGAGGAAAACCAGATGAGCATGGCACCACGGAAGCCCTGGCTAGACTGTCTTCTAAGAAGTGACATGGTCAGTGTCGAATGCTGCTGCAAGGTGAAGTAAGATGGTGGATCTCGTGACACTGGCAAGGGTGTGTGTGTGGTGGGGGAAGCTAAAGCAAATCCGAAATGAGTTGAGTGTGACACGGAAGCAATGAAATAAACCCATCTTCCAAAGCGGCTCAACTGGGTGTGGAAGACAGGACGGGAGAGCAGGGCAAATGGACATGAGTCTGTGTGGAGGTTGTTTTTGGTATGTATGTATGTATGTATGTATGTATGTATGTATTTATTAAAGATTTTATTTATTTTTTAGAGAGCGAGCGAGCGAGAAACAGCATGAGAGGGGAGAGGGTCAGAGGGAGAAGTAGGCTCCCCGCTGAGCCGGGAGCCTGATGTGGGACTCGATCCCAGGACCCTGGGATCATGACTCGAGCCGAAGGCAGACGCTTAACCATCTGAGCCACCCAGGCGCCCTTGGTTTTTATTTTTAATAGGAGAAAATGAAGAGTGTCTAAAAGCCTGCAGAAAGGGTTTCTTTCCTAGGGAAATGTCAGCTATGAAGGGCAGAGAGAGGGAAGGAGGATGATGATGCTGAGGAGGGCGCTGGGGTACGTTGCAAGGACAAGTGGAGGTACTGGCCTGGGAGGAAAGGAAGGTAAAAATGTCTCTATTGCAACATGAGGGAAGAAGGAAAGGGTGGGAGGAGATGGTTGATACCCAGAACAGAGAGCCCTGTCAGATGTGAAGTCGATGGTGAGGCCACCAGCTAAAAAGAGTAGAAAAGATCTGAAATGGATCAGTGAAGAAAGAAGGAGAGCAGAGTGAGAAAAAAAGGGCTGTGTACAGATCATCTGAGGTGGGAAATCAGTAAAGCACGGAGGACTGTGATGATGACTTTTGTGTAGCCTTGAAGAGGCGTATTGTCATGTTGGTTTACATCCAACTGAGCTTTAGCCAGATTTTTTTAATGGAATGCTGAGGTTTTGTCTTGAGAAATGAAAACTGAGCAAGAAGATAGACAAGTAAATCCATTTTCAATTGAGGAGTCTAAGACTAGAATAAGCACACTAAGGTTTCCCATAAATTTTACTAATCAAACTTAATCTAAGTATGTGATTAAGTTCTATTCTTAAATTCAACTCTTATTTTCTTTCAAAATAATCTCAGAAAATCTCACCCAAACTGATTCTTTAACATTTTACATCTACATAATAAGGAAAAATAAAAAATAAGATGACCTACATGCAAATCTGACATATGTGTAACTGAAGTTCTCTTTTTTGTCAATATAGGCTACACCTATTATAAAGATATCTCAATCCTGGGAACTGAAAATCATAAAAAAAGTGGACAGTCATAATTTCAAATTTTGGGTGGCAAAGAACAAACAACATCAGAACGTATGAGTTATTATTTTTTTTCCTACCGTATTCACACTTCTTTTTTCCAGTAGTAGTCGAAATAAATTAGCTGTTACCTTGTTATCATGGACACCTTGCTCAAGGCCGCGATTATCATCTTGCATGAGTCTTCGATCCATGATAACTTCAATCTGACCTAACAAACAAACAAACAAACTGGCCAGAGTTATTTAATACAAACATCCAGTGACAATCACATAAGTTTAGGCACGGTCCTGATTTAAGCCAAGGAGACAGATCCATATAGCCCAAAGTACCAAGGGCTTTCTCAAAACAGCTAGGATAAATGCAAAAAACAGGACTTTATTTCCGTTCTTCTTCATAAATGTCTGGTAAAATTTGGTAAGAAATTTAAAAATGAGACAGATCAAAACTTAAGTGAAATTTAAAAAGAATTAATCTGAAGAGTAAATTATGTCCTCTAAAATTTTTAGTGGTAGCACCTGGAATTTAAAAACATTTACGAGGTTCATTAGGAAACATACATCACACCTGGAGTAACAAGGCAACTACAGATGTGTAGAATCTAAAAAGGATTTGAAAGACTAAGCGTTTTGGTTACTTGGTATCTGGTGATTCTCTGAAGAAACCCCAGGATTTGGAGACACCCAGCACGTACCCCCTTCCCTCCCTGGTATTAAGTTAGTGGCATCAACTATCCTCTCTCCTCTAGTTCAAGAAGAGGTCATATTTGGTTCCTTCATTGGCTGTGCAGTAATTCCACACCTCCTCTAGGTTAAGTTGTAAGCTAAGAATTAGGCTATGAGACTACAAACCAAAAAACCCTATCCAAAACAAAGCAAAAAACCACCCAGAGCCACAGTCATATATTTACACTAAAAAAAAACCTAGTCATACATAAAAATATATGCATATTCATCCATCCACTCATTCACATTTGTTACAGTACTAAATGATCTTTTGGCATAAAAGAGCAATACATAAAATATTTTAATAACTATTATTTTTACACAGTCAATCCAACTCTGTTTAGTTCTTTCTTCTCAATTTAGGTACCCAGTACATAAAACTGCCAGTGATGGTCAGAATTTTCGTTGTTACTACCTCCATATTTATTTTAGAACACAACTGTCTAGAATGTGCTCCTCAGGCACTGGGACGAATTGGCCATCTAGAGCTTGATCATGTCACACCCAAATGAGTACATCAATCTCTTGGCAGTTTCTCTCTTCTCCCTGCCTCCAAATGTTAGCCCTCATAATATGTGACACTCAGTAAATCTCCTGGGCTGTACTCAAATTGTTCTTCTGTTTGTAGGTACTGAAATGCTAGGGTGCTTGGATGCCTGTAGCAGGGGCACCTGGGCCAGGTGTGACTCTTGAGCCCCCCATTTTTAAACGTTGCCTTAAATTCTCAAAGCTGGGTCCTTAAATAGGGAACTAGACATTAGGACTGGAGCAATCATGGAGTAGACAGTTATGTCACTTCCCTTGACAAAGGCAAGCTGAGAAATAAAGCTCCTCTGTCCCTAAACCACATTTAGGAATTTTATGTGAAGTTGTCCAATCTATAAATAGTTGACTTAATTTTTTAAAAATCAGAACATATGGAGTGCCTGGGTGGCTCAGTCATTAAGCGGCTGCCTTCAGCTCAGGTCATGGTCCCGGGGTCCTGGGATCGAGCCCCATATTGTGCTCCCTGCTCCCTGGGAAGCCTGCTTCTCCCTCTCCCACTCCCCCTGCTTATGTTCCCTCTCTCGTTGTCTCTCTCTTTCTCTGTCAAATAAATGAATAAAATCTCCAAAAAAAAATAAAAATAAAAACATAAAAAATTCCAGACTCCTGGGCTCTTCAGAAGCAGAAAAATTTGGCAATCCTGGGCCCCTTTCCTCATGGTGACAACAACCTGGCGCTGAGCAGCGGCTGCCCCACCGTTCACTGGGAATGGTGTGCCCCAGTTTGCCGAAGCCCCACCACTCCCCGCTGCATCCCTGATGTGAGGCCATTATTATTTTTCTAACAGCGTTAATGTCTTTATGGCATCATCCCATGAGTCTGTGTAATGAAAGCCACAAAAGAAGATGAGTAGTATGCTTTTTTGTGTGGGTGGACATATGGAATGTATGTATATGCCCAATTAAAAAAGTGGGTTTGGGGCAAAGGGTACGTCAGGTACCTGCACACCTTTATTATCTGCCTGGCTCCTTAAGACATTTGTCTTAGCAACTCTTAATATGTAAGAAAGAAGAGCAATTTGACTACATATAAATGATAATGAAAAAATATGTATTATAAAGGACATACGCCTCTCCATAGAAGGTTTTATAAAAATTAATCTGTGTTTACGATTTATTTTCTCTTTCCATCTTGTTCTATCTTTTGGAATCCTTAAAGTTGTGTCTGTCACCTCTTTATCTGCCTAGCTGTATCATTGCAACTCCCTTTCTTCTTTCGGGTAGAAGTGCCCTAGAACGATACGATTCAGAGAAGCACCTAGGTTTGAACTGTTACGTCCCGCCTTTGCGAACTTAGGCAACTCTGGGAATTTCTAACTTTTACCCCAGCTCCCTCTCCTCTTTGGCTTCTGGGAGAGTTTCCACAGCCATTCCATTATGACAATGACAGAGGCTTGTGCAAACAATGAGCTATCAGGAGAGAAAAATTATCTTTAAGAAGCCATGGTTTCATGGAACTTTAGGTCCCTCATTCTTCATCAGAAGATTGAAGAAATACATTATTTTATGTTATTCTCACAAAACCAAAATTAACTAATAGCTGGTGTCTGAAGATGATAATTAATAATATGACCAACAGAAAAATTATACATTTGGAACTGAAACTTGTAAGAGCAAAAAAGAATCCAAACAACACGCACCACTTTTCAAACTTGAAACCCCTAAAGACTGAGCTGAGAGTAATGTCAAGCAATGCTTGGTGTCCTGTATATAGGCCATTGTGGTCATCGGATAGACATTTGCTTGAAGAGGCAATTTGCTCATCGTCATTCTGGGCTGAATCTATAAGACCAAACAGTTCACTTTAAAAAAAAGAAATCAAGGGATATTTACAGATGTACTTTAAAAAATTAGTACTGACTACAGATGACGTTTCTTCCAAAAAGAAAAAGGTATAGCTTCCTTTCTTGTTCAAAGGAAGAGCTAATTTAGGAATTAAAACATTCTTTCAAACAATATGAAAAAAAAAAATAAGGAGGATCTTAGAAAACTTTTAGGTGAGAAAGGTAGAACTCATCCAGGTTCTTAAAATAGGCATTCCTATTTAAATTCAGAATAAAAATCCTTAACAAAAGTCTTCTAGCTTTCCAATATTTGCATAAAACAAATTATAAAGGTATCAAGTATTCATTTCTCATCTAAATCTAACATACTGCTTTTGTAATGAATGCTAAGCATAATAGCTCTCTATCCCCTTTCAAAAAATCTCTCTTATAATTCTTGAATCAGTTTTAATAAATACCACAGATCCCCTTATCAAATCCTCTAACATATTACATTAAAATAATCAAATTAATATTTATATTTAAAAACTCTTCAGTGCTTATTCTTCCTGTTTAGTGTCAATGTAGGTAGTTCCATATTTTAACTTTTCTTGGTCCGGTATGTGAATGCATGAAATACATTATTTTATTTTTTGACCGAAAATTCACTAAGCTGGTTGGGGCTGAGGAGAGTCCCTCAAACCTCAGGAGGAAACATCAAATAGAGACTTTGTTATGAGGTATCTTATTCACACCACATAAAAATGACATCTCTCCTGTTCAGCTCATGCAAGTGTGACATGACACTCAAGAAGAAAAGGAGTACAAAGTTAATGTAATAGTATTGAGTGCCCATTATAATGAGACAAAGTACGGGCTTTCACAAATATGATCTTTAATCTTTACAACAACCCTGTAGTGCATCCTTTAACTTACTGGTTGTACTTAATAGTGTCCCCCAAATTCATGGTCATCCATAACCTGTGAATGTGATTTTGTTCTGAAATAGGATCTCTACAGACATAAGGTATAGTGGATTAGGGTGGGCTCTAATCCAAGGGCTGGTGTCCTTCTAAGCGGGAAACCTGGACACGAAAGGACACACACGGCAACACAAGGAGAATACGACAGGGACTCTGGGACAGCAGAGGCAGACAGTGGAGTGATGGGTCTACAAGCCCATCAGAAGCCCCAACAGGCAAGGAAGAGTATTTCCCTAGAGCCTCTGGAGGGAGTGTGGCCCTGAAGACATCTTGATTTGGGACTTCTGGTGTCCAGAACTATGACAGAATAAATTCTTGTTGTTCTAAGCCACCCATTTTGTGGTAATTTGTATCACAGGCCCAGGAAATTATGAACCTGAAGAAACAACTGCAAAATGTTAAAAAAAAAAAAAAGAAAGAAAGAAAAAAGAAGAGAGAGTTTCAAAGAATTTTCCATTTCTCCTTTCCAATCTGGATCTTCCCAATCAAATTAACTTGTATACTCACTGAAAAGGACATTCACACTGTCATGACTATAGGGCTGCCACCCTCACTCCCTACCTGTTGGTCTAGATTTCTAGTTTTGCTCAAGGACTACTCTTTCCAAGGCTTAAAAAATGGCCTATTTTAGAAGCAGAAATATTTAGGTCATAAATTTAGAAATTTAGAAGTTTAGAAATAATATTTTCCCATTTATTCAAATGCTCGATCCTTGAAAAGAAAATTCACATGTTTATTCACTTTTACTAAGTTTTTTTCATTCATGTATACACCCACACATACAAATAATTGCTTTTGTAAGATTTTAAGAAAAGAGTTTCTTTTGTACACAAGGAAAATGAATCACCATAAAGTCAGGGCTTCATTTGAAAACCAAACAGCTGTGGTAGAATTAACATGTAAATTCAAAGTGTATAATGCAATTTTTATGCTTTGGAAAAGGTTTAAATTTAACCTTTGCAGGAAATTGTAGAAGAGAAAATTATCACAACCCCTTCCACTCATCCCAGTTGAAAATCAGACAAAGTAAAAGCATTTGTTGTGAAATTATTTCTATTCATAGCCAGAAATTTCTAAAATGCTAATGTCTCAAAAACATGCTAATGTTTTTAGTGGTAGTATTTCAAAGCTATGTTGTCACACACATATACTCTGAATATAGAAATTTATGTAACAATCAAAAGAGCCCTATTAAATTAGAGAGCTAACAATCTGAAAAAGATTGAGTCAATTTTCTCATTACTATTTCAAACTATTTTGTGAACATTTTGATTAAATACATACCTGCCCACATTTCTATATATGTGCTTGTATTTCTTTGTCTATGTATATGTACACAAGTGTGTGCATAAAGGTAAATACACATACATTATTGATAAAAAGAGGGAAAGAGCTTTCCTGAAATTTAAAAGAGCCCATTATTACATTATACATTTAAAAGTATATATGTAATAAATTAAATACACACATACCATTTCTTTATGAGGGGAAAAATACATACTCCACCAATCCCTAATTATGTTTCCTTTCTATTAAACAAATTCAGATATATTTTGGTGTCAAGGCATTTAACATGCAAATGGTCACCAAATCTGCCTTTGAAAAAACTACCTCCGTAAATCAGATGCTCTACAAACCAATCTCTCAAATATCTGTTCTAACTTTGGACATCTGGTTGAATATAGAACCTATAAGTACCTGTTAAAATTCAGTTTTCCTTTAGAAATAATTTGTAAACTTAAGCATATTTTTCAAAGGATCCAAAATTAACTGGCCCACTACCATATATAAAAGTTACACACTAACACAGCTATTACTTAGACATTTTAAGGGAAAATTACCTGATATCCATTCAGGTCAGTATAAAATTTGTTTTGACTGTTTATGCTAGAAGAAATTCTCATTGCAATCTCACGGTTATGTTCTTTTCGGATGTCCACGATATTGGACACTTCCACAGACTGTCCGTCTGTTCCTAAATTTAAAAGAATATATATGTTAATAGAAATTGATTGCTCCACTTTTCTTATACTGTACAGAACTTCCAGAGTGACATACATTTTCCCGTTTTCTATTCCTATCTTCACCATTTTTCATGCTAACTGTGCCACCGTTCACCTTTTTCTTTCTTTTCTTTCTTTCTTTTTTTTTTTTTACACTGTCAGACAGTAGAAAACATTTACTCCAGAGAACATGTAACTCAACAGAAGGATGAAGAGCTTGGGATGAGATAAACGCAGATGAAATATAAGATGCAAATGATTCTCCAATGAGTTCTGGAGGGAAAAGAGAACTTTAAATGAGAAAAGGTTAGCCCACTCCAGGCCAGGCCGCCTGTCACGTGTACGGCCATTCTCCAACAGAGCCATGTGAGCCTACTTCTTCATGGCTCGCCTTCCGTGCTGGAAATCTGAAGCAGTGAGATCTACACTCTGTTGGTTCGAGAGACAGTCTATTACTGCCCATGATCTATAATCTAGGAAAAGAGACACGAGATCCAATGAGATGCTTTATGGCTAAAATGGATATTATCATATTAGTATTTGTGGAGTATAATCTGGACAGCTCCCCAGAAGTTAAATCAATTTTTTTTAAGATTTTATTTATTTATTTGACAGAGAGAGACAGCGAGAGAGGGAACACAAGCAGGGGGAGTGGGAGAGGGAGAAGCAGGCTTCCCGCCGAGCAGGGAGTCCGATGCGGGGCTCGATCCCAGGACCCTGGGATCCTGACCTGAGCAGAAGGCAGCCGCTTAACCGACTGAGCCACCCAGGTGCCCCAAGTTAAATCAATTTTAATTGAGTTTGGTATCTCTTAGGACCCCTTGTTATGGAGTGATTCATTTTGTCCTTTGCTATATAAAGCAGAGGACAGCTTGAAGAAGTCCCATATGTATCAAACATTTATTTTTTTGGATAAGCCTAAACTTTTCACTAATTTCTATCTGTCATGCCACCCTAACTATATCTTCTGGTCCTGAGTGAAGCCTTGGGTCTATTTCCGAGACGGAGAGGGGAGTTATGGAGAAATCCAACACTCCTAATACAGACTGAGTATGTAGAAGAGATACTGGATCTTCTACAAAAGAGCAATCAGGAAAGCAAGCAATCAAAGGAAGAAAGACTGGCCCTATCCTATTTCATACGGCAGAAGGTTTTTAAGGTTCTAAGAGCCCTGGACACGTACCTGCAGTTGTCAGTCGTTACCCACCAGGCCTCACACACACTCTGTCACAGCGTGCTGATCACCAGGACACTCTTTAGACAAAGAAGGCTATGTAAAGAGAAATGGGGAGTGGGAGAAGGGAGTAAGGAGGACTTTTTCTGGAAGCCAAGAAGAATCCCCAGGGCTTAGAGAAGATGAAAGCAAACAGTTAAAGGAAGGAAGTTTGAATCGGTGGGACTGGTGGAAAATAATGAAAATGCAGCTAGCTGAGGCACTATAGGTTTATGTGAGAAGTACACCGGAAATTGTAAGACATCAACAGTAATATGCTGACAATACTAAATGGGCAGAAGCCTCCATCAACAGATTTTTCAGAATTCTCACAGAAGTTCTTTTCTGGGAGATGTTACTCCTCCAACTCGACAACCTCAGTCAGAGATGACTTCAGTTTCTTACTATGTTCATAAAGCTGTGATGAGCAGTATGACCTCATGTGTGGGGGAAGAAGGTCCTTTTCTTTTCCCTCCCACTTTATGGCCAGTCTGAACCACTAACCAGTAAAATATACATATAACTTTCCTTCTGACAATTACCAGATAACTGACCCAAATAGCTTCACTACTACTGGGAAGTTAAAAGAAAACAAAAATCGCATCCACTGATGCCAGAACAATGGTGTTTTCTTTGACTAGGAAATGTATTACTTTCGATGCAAACTTTCCTTTCAGTAGGTTTATGTCAACCCCAATATCTTTCAAAGCCAATGAAATGTATATGGAATTCTAACAGACAAGCTTCCACAAATGAACCAAAGATGCCAAAAAACACAAAATACAGCATAGGGATGAAGTCCCCCATGAAGCATTCAGGCAAACACCTCATCTACTGGAGGCACTCGTGGCTGTTTGGCACCACGTCCGTTTTCTCCTCTCTAGACTGGATATTCTCCCAGGGGGTCAATAGAGTACATGAAATGAAATAAAGTCTTTACAAAGGAGAGTGTCATTAATTTCAAGTCACGTATCTCTGGAAAACATTTACAAAAAACATGCTTCAAGAAAAAATAAATAATTTCACATTACCTCTGGCAATAATAAATTATTTCTGTTGAGAAAATGATCTTTCTTGAGCTCAGTATTATGCTCAGATCCGGTTGTGGCAACAAATGCTTAAGTCTCCTTTAAAAGGAGCCTCGATGTCCATTCACAGTTCAGCAAGACATCTGTGCCAGGACAGGCTTTTAAAGTAAGATCAAACCTAATACACTTATTATGAACAAACCAAATAAATCTTGTAATGGTAATCAAAGCAAGGAGGTATCCCTGAGTCATCAAAGGTAATTTATTACTTTTTAAAGAAGAATCTATGTGAGGGGGATAAAGGACTGCTACCTTTTCCTACTCTAGGTCAAGAATTCCCTAAAGTGTGCCATTCCCAAAGAAGCTCATGGGATTGAGGGGAGAACTCCCTGGGAAGCATGGGTATGAACCGATCGGTCTCAGTGACCTGCAGAATCTTTGCAGCAAAAGGTTCTTTTACCAAATTGGTTCCACCTGGGCATGGATGGCCAGGAATTTCTAAGCCCCTCTGGTTTTTCTTCAGTCCTGGGAAAGAAAACAGCTCCTACCTAACAAGCGTAGTCCGAAGAGTTATGTCATTGATAAAGACAGAGAATTAAGAACTCCCTTGCTGCTAACACCTCACCCTCTGTCCCCAGAAAGAGAGAATGGAGATTATTTATCTTTATTAACAGAGGCAATGCAAGGTAAAAACAGAGCAAGTCCACAGGTGGAAAGCCATCATAGAGAAGCGGAAAGAGTCTTGCAGAACTCTGAAGTTTTGTTTGTTTTTTTTTTTCTCCTCCCTGGAGCCTGTTAGCTCCTTACAGATTGTCTTACACACCATCTCTGCATTCCAGTTTTTAACAATAATTTGGGGATGTAGTAGGTGCTGAATCACCATTAAAGAGAATGAGTTAAGATGTGAGAGGCTGCCCTTCATGATGCAGAAGTCAGCTGACATGGGAGGAAAGCAAACTAGGCCATGGACAGAGTTTAAATAGAAAGAAAGGAATAAGTACTTAGATTTTGAGCAAACACATGCATGTTAGAATGTAAGCTCCTCAAGCACTGGGACCATGTCTTATTTATCTTTATGCTCCCAGCACATAATAGGCAGATAGTGTTTGCTGAGTAACGGGCAGCAGCTACATGGAAGAATCAGCCAACAATTACTGAGTCCTCGCTATGTACCATATGCCCCGCCATATGCTTTACATACAGTAACTCATTCAATCCTGACCCTAAGCCTAGGAGAACATACCTTGCCCCAGATCACAAGGCTGACAGAACCAGCACTAAGCCTCTCGGCCATCATGTCTCACTGGCAAATTGACCACTAGAGAATGTTAAAGTTACTTTGGGACCATGGATTGGAGAAGCTTTGCAGTGACTCTAAGTAGAAAGGAGACCTCCAGGTTATTTTTTAAGAAAGGGAGAGGGTACTGATCTGGGATGATATGCTGCAAGTGCTACCTAAAGGAGACAAATACATTATCAGTAAAATAAAATAAAAATAATAAAAAATAATTATGGGACAGGCTTGCCAGAATACAAAACTTCTTCAAAACAATCCGAAATCTTTTCTTTAAAAATGTCACGGTCACTTTAGAAGCCAATAAAGTAATATATACTAATTAAAGACACTGTGATCTCACGTATTTACCTAAGATGAACACTAATCACAAGCACAAGCATGTTCACTGTGCACTGGTGCCAAGGGTAGAAACATGGGGAAACAGGCTAGATGCCCACCAACAGACAAATGAATAATAAAACCAGTACATCCACGTTTTGGACTGCTCTGTAGCAAATGAATGAGGTAGCTCTCTGCCCCGGCAAAGAAAGATATCTGATGCAAGAGGTGAATGGAGCATTTGTACAGTGTGATGAACTTTTTGCTAAAACCAAACACAATACTATACCTTTCTGCAGATATGCATGCAAGAGAGGTGTGTGTGAGAGAGAGAGAGGAGATAGAGAGAGAGAATGCAAGTGATCCGAGGGTGCACACAGGTATCTGATTACCTCTCTTGAGTAGTGGATAGGGACCACGCACAGATTCTAGAGGGATTTTACATTATATACATATACTATAATGTGTGACACTTTTGTCAAAAGAGTATACATATATATTATTTGTATACATAAAAATTATTATCTTTTTTATTCTATTTTTTTTTTTAGATTTTATTTATTTGACAGAGAAAGACACAGCAAGAGAAGGAACACAAGCAGGCAGAGTGGGAGAGGGAGAAGCAGGCTTCCCGCTGAGCAGGGAGCACGATACGGGGCTCGATCCCAGGACCCCGGGACCATGACCTGAGCCGAAGGCAGACGCTTAACAACTGAGCCACCCAGGTGCCCCCGAACTTACCCAACTTAACCAGGAGTTGACTCTTAGGGTTATTAACTAATACACACTGCTTCACTCAACACATAAACGACAATTCTCACAACAATGATAAATTTAGTAGGACAATATGGAGATGATGTTTCTAAAAAAGCAAATATTATCATTTTTAAAAACTGTACTCATATCTGAAAGTACCAAGAATAAAAATGGTAATAACTCCCATAACTAGATGACCTTTTTGTCCATGTTGACTTATTCAACTTGCCTATCCATTGTAAGATCTAATTTATCCTCTGAGGTACTTGCTGATTTCCAGGTCTGTAAATGTTCATATTGACTATTTCTCCACAAGTGAAAATTTTAACATCTGCTTTCATGAATATAAATTTGAGTAAATTTCATTCCAAGTCTTGAATTTAAGAAAATGATGATGCACCACTTCGTTTCATTTCTAAAGCACTTGATAAATAACTACTACGACTTATTGATCAACTTATCATGAGCAAGGCACTAGTCTACATATTTTAGGCTTTTCATTTCAGTAATTCTTAAAATGACACAAAAGTAAATGCATAATAGGAAAAGTAGAGCATTTTGATTCCATGGATTGCAATTTTTGGTTAAAGATGACACAAATTAACTACAATATACTTGAAGACCTAGTAATAGAAAAAAACACACAATAACACTGAAAGCTGTCTTTTTTTTTTTTTTGTCCTATTAAGCATTGATTTTAAGAAACAATAGGTTTGGGACGCCTGGGTGGCTCAGTCGTTAAGCGTCTGCCTTCGGCTCAGGTCATGATCCCAGGGTCCTGGGATCGAGTCCCGCATCAGGCTCCCTGCTCCTTGGGAGCCTGCTTCTCCCTCTGCCTCTGCCTCTCTCTCTCTATCTCTCATGAATAAATGAATAGAATCTTAAAAAAAAAAAAAAGGAAACAATAGGTTTTTTGGAAGCTCTCTCTTGGAGGGAATACAACATCTACATCAGTAACATTTTTTTTAAATCCAAAACAGACAAGATCTAACGAAAGCACTTCCATGGGGAGTGAATAAAAGAGCTCACAACACTGTAGAGCTTTCCTGTTCCCTTCCCAACGATCCAAGCTGGGGCTGGTCCAGGACAAGCGAGGGAAGAATGCTAGAATACTCATAATGGTCTGTTCGCATACTCTCCACACTGACAGTCACTCTGAACTTGCCTACTTCCCGCTCTCCCAAACATGCTCCTTTCCAAGGTAGCTTAATGCAGGAAGCCTGGATTCTGTGTACTCTTACTTCTCAAGTTGATCTTGCTATGGAGGCAAGCAGTTCTTCCTTGTTTTTTTCTTTTTTTTTTTTTTAAATCACACTTTTACCGTTCCTTCTCTTGAATTAACAAAAAAGAATCAGTAGCATACCACTCATTCATCCTAACTCCAGTGGACGCTGAACAGAGACAATTTGCAATACTGGTGTTTGGTTGAACTTTAAAGGCTGGGTAACAAATATTTTCCAAAACATGTGATTTTCTATTGTTTGCCTTCAACAAAACTGAAGGTGTATCTAATCAATTTGTCAGGCAGTAGATCATTAAAAATAATTGATTGAAACTCAAGTTTGACAATAGACAATTCTGTGATTTATGGACCATAACTCATAAGGAGTTCAAGGGACTGAATGACATTCTTATAATAGAACTCCTTCCATTCCCACCTATTTATGGTAACATCATTTTTTGGCCTTACCTTTATAAAAACAAAAATCAAGAAGAAAATCGATGCTGAAACCTATCTCATTCTAGCAATAAGTAACATTCACCAATGGATACATGAACATATGGGGATACAAAGGGTAGAAACGATTCATCCACTGAGCAAAAAGTTTCCTATAAGTTCATGAAATAAATGACCAAAATGGCAATATACAGGAGGCAGACGCTTAACGACTGAGCCACCCAGGTGCCCCTATACAGGGACTGTTTTGATCAACTGTATACTACTAATAATCTTTATAACTCAATCCAGAAAAAAATTAATACTTACTTTTAGGATGATAGAATTTTTAAACTTAATATACACATACATATGTATTTCATAAGAGTAATGAAAGGTTGATGAATAACAAGACTCTCAAGCATAAAAATATTACATTAAGATAAAATTCTGTGGAAGTAGAATGGAAATACGAGTTCAAGGAGAAAATAAGGATGTGAAATTTGACTGTTAAAGATCTTATTCAGGCCTTTTTAAAAATGCATGATTTGGAAATCAAATTGCTACTCACTGGATATGCTTATTTTAAAATGTCAATATTTATTATATTCCAGAAAAAAAACATCTGCAATTCTTTAAATGTATAAAAACTAGATGCCAACTTAAATATATGTAATAGTTTTTCAAATTCTAATAGGAACAAAGGAGTCTGATTAAAAAAAACCCCACTTCACGCTTTCTAATGTTCTTTCCCTCCTTTCTGCCTATATAAATGACATTTCTCTAAGACATAGCATCTCAACAGCTCACTTTCTTTATCAAATCTTCCCCAACACCCCCAACCCTCAATGGCTACTGTCTTTTGTAACACTTATGTCTAATTCATCTGGCCCACATCCTCTTTTTTTTTTTTTTTTAAGTAGACTCCACACCCAGCACGGAGCCCAATGTGGGGCTTGAACTCACAACCCCTAAGATCAAGACCTGAGCTGAGATCAAGAGTCAGACGCCTAACCGATGGAGCCACCCAGGTGCCCAAAGCCTACACAACCTCTTAAGGAGACACAACACTTAATATGTGCCAGGCTTTATGTATATTAACTCAGTTAATCTTCCAACACTTCTGTGAGGTGGATTCTATTATTGTCACCTTTTTCAGTATGACAAAACCAAGGACAGAGAGGTAATAACTTGTGCAAGGTCAAGCAGCTAGCTAGTAAGAGGCAGAGCTGGGATAGGAGCTGGAGATGACATGCAGGTACGTGGACTCTGGAGTCTGAGCTCTTAACCACCATACTCCCCCTATATTTCCCATCCCCCTGCCCTTCATCTGAGTTTAGTACAACACTTATTTGTGGGGGAGGATGCTTCCCTGCTAAGAAGCTATGCTTTCAACACAGCAGCTGCTGTCAACGAGCCCCCAAGATAACCTCTGAGTTCTCAATTTGTGTAGCCAGAATGTGCTTATAGTCCCTTAAAATAACCTCCTCTTTCATGCCTGTAGGGAATAATCAGATTCAACACATAGCTACTTATTTCAATTTTTAAAAGTTCCAATTAACAGGAAAGAAAAATCCTTAGCAGTCAATTGCATATTATGGTATTCCAAAAATGTCTGAATTACCTAAGTCTGCCTAGCCATAACTTACTTAATGCTTTTTACTCTTAAACTAAATATGGAACGCAGTCCTGGGAAAAAATGAGAGATTGATTGCAAACCATTTTAATATCCTCATGAATCTTTTCATGGGAATAAAAACAACTTCAGTGAAGCTCTGAGACCTTGTTTACAAGGAGGAGGACTCCAGGGATGGAAGGCCCAGATTCAACCATCCTTAGAAGATGAATTTAGGAGCAAGGAGTTAAGCACAACAGAGACTTTATGTAATACTAAGTTTTGTGAAGACTCTTTAATGGTTATACCTAATTGGCCATCTATCTAGTCTTTCTACAGTTTAAGAAACTGAGTCCGTAAGAAATCTAAGGACAAACTCAAGGTCACTGGTTGGCTTCAAGGCACAACTGAGGATTCAGACCTCTAATTCCCAGTGTGATTCTCTTATGTGTTTAACTAGATGGAGTTCATTTTGACTTTCTAAAAGTCAAGGGTCATGTTATGAATCCAATCACATTACATATTCAAAACAGAGAAAAACTAAGCGACCTCTTTTTGAATGCTAAATGTGCCCATGCAAGGAAATTACTCAGTCATTGCAGCCAAAGGAAAGTCTTTTCTTCCATACTTTTTGATGGCAGTTCATTACATTTTACCTCCAGGCTACTTGCTTTCTTTTAGCAAGATCCATTACATATAGTACTTTCATAGTATGTTGGTGGAAAATAGGCAAAAGTATTGCATTTAGATATTTCTCTTAAGGGTTGAAACATGGTTTGCACACATACTCATTCATTCACAAACACCCGCCTAGGAGAACGTAGTCCTGGGGCGGAGAGGCGGGGGGAAGCTTGAAGGTATATATTTTAACCGATCTGGAACCTGAACCTTGTGCTAGTGAAAATGTACAGGACACACTGGTAACCCATAGCAACCTCATTCTTCAAAGTAGCTGTTGATGTCAAAAAACTAGGGCACCAAAGTCTAATAATTACAACTCCAAAGACAAATGAAGCCACAGCTAGCAAATGTCACTTACTGATCATGATGTCACTGCAAGGTATGCACTTGTTGTGATGAAACATATATAACGTAAGGGGATACAGGGGCTTCTGCCTGTATCACATTCTATCTTCCAAATCAAGATTAACAAAGAAAAGCTAAAGTAGCCTTAGTGACACGAAAAGCTTCAATTTAATTAAAGATGATTATAGTGCAAGAAAAATTAATCCTCATTTCTCCCATCTTTTCCTCCAGAAAAATGTTATTTTCTACAAACTAAATATAATCTTTGAAAAATTAAAAAAAAAAATAGTTCCAAAAGGGCATTTCATTAAATTATGGGTGCTACAAAATGGATTTCTTATTTAACCTGATAGAAGGTGATACATTGTGTTGCATTAGAACTCTTTCAAATCCCTCTGATCTTGTAGAGCTTTTAAAGCTAGTGAGCACAAGATTTCCTCTAATTTAATATTTCTAGAAACGTTTTGAATGTAATGTTTGAACAATAATGAAAAGAAACACAAGAGTGTTTTTTAATAGCTTAAATGATGTTAAGAGAGGACTCTAAACTGCACCTCTGACCATTTTCAGAATCTGGAGAGAACACAAATAGACACTAAAACTTAAATATAAAACACCAAGAAAAAAACAAAAAACAAAAAAACAAAGTTGGTTGAACCTACGCCTCCCAACTCAGTTTGTTGCAAAATCAATGATGACCACACAGTTTTTATAATCTGGGAAGTGCTGTTTGATTTCTGTTCTTGCTTTTGTTTTCTCTCAAAGCTTAATTGGAGCCAAAGGTTACTTTGGGGGAGAAAACGGTCAAAGAGTAACTAAAATAGAGACTGAGGAATTTAAGGATACTTTATCAGGTTTGTATTACTTTAGTTTTTTTAAAAGAATATTTCAAGTAAACTGAATTTGAAACATTTAATATAGACTCTCAATAAAGACAGATATTCCATAATATCAACTCTTTCTGTTTCTTTATCCTTGTTGCTGAGAGGTAATAAAATCTTTTGTATAATTAATGGTTTAGTAACCTAATACCATTATAGTACCTAATCATAAAATATTAATAGTTTCTCTCCCCCAAGCCCCATTTTTTCTGGCTCATAAATTTGGTACTAACAACAAACAGGCTCTATTCATTAATACTCATCCGAATAACTGCATCTGGTCAGTTTATTTAAAGGGGGCACAATTAGCATACATCCAAAGACAATTTAGAAAGTTAAATTTGAAAGTAGGTATTTACGTTCTTTCAAGAAATATTAAACACAAGCCACTCGACAAAAGCATGGAAGTTGGCTGATGTTTTCTCTACACCTAAGACGAAAAGCTACATCCTGTCCATGGATTTTGATCAATCGCCCAGATACCTGGTTTACATGAGGCCGAAGTTTAAAACACCGAAGAGCTTTCAAGTATTTCACAGTATGGCTGCTTTGGTGCAGCATAACCAGACCCCATTCAGGCACTTTGAACTCGTCGACATCCAAACACCCTGAAGACCTCACATCTCTTCCTTAGGTTTTGACCAGTGATTTAATTAAAACCCCAATGAGCCGGGATCCAGACAACCTGAGCCTTCATGCACCGGTATGTGAAAGAAAACGACAGATGGAGGGAGGTCAGGAAGGCGACTGAGAAGAGGCTCTCTCTCCACAACGGGGCTTATTTTTTCCAAGAGGGAGATTTGTTGAGAGGGGCTCAGATACAAACATAGAAGGATGTATAGTTTGAATGAAAGCCTTTCAGGTGAACTGGTATCTCCATCTCCCACCGATTGCTTTCATGTTGGAAAAAAACAAAAAATATAAACACTCTGGGCTTGAGAGAGCAAAAATAAAGATCGCTATGTCACTTCGAATGGTTATACACGCTGGTTTCAGGTTCAATCCAAGCCAAGAACAGTA
The DNA here is from genome assembly GCF_029215605.1 of Mirounga angustirostris. Taxonomy (NCBI): domain Eukaryota; kingdom Metazoa; phylum Chordata; class Mammalia; order Carnivora; family Phocidae; genus Mirounga; species Mirounga angustirostris. The sequence continues at coordinate 260,642 of NW_026991726.1, read as the reverse complement.
AAACCCATCTGGAGAAGCACTCTAAGTTAACTTCACGTTATACCTAACTTATTTATCTGTCGTTTCCCACCAACTTCTGAAGCTTTCTGCTTTCAAGCTACAGAAATCTCATCCAAATGCTTCACCCTGTTTATTCCACCCATTGTGACATCCAGAGGCAATTCGAGGTCTGTATTCTTATTTTATTATTATTATTTTTGTTATGCTAATACTCTAAGCGTCCAGTTGAGAACAACTTCTCTTTCTTAACTGACCAATCCACTGGCATTGTCACCTTGGAGGGCTGGGAGGCAGTTAAATCTTGGTGGTTCCTGGTTCTGCAAAGGGGCTACTAGTCAGCCATTGGGCATTTTGGACTGCTTAGCTGGGGAGAAGGAAAGAGGAGAAAAGAAAAGCTTTTAGGGCCTGGTAAATGCATGTTTGTTGGGTTGAGTACACAGGCAAGTCAGAGCCTATTAATTTCCAAATCAACCACTGGGATATGACGGCAAACTAAGCTTATAGTCACAGCAGCAGAAGAGGGCCCTCTAATTTACGGAAACCATCCTCTGTGATGAGCTCCAGATCCCCTGGACAACCTGCGAAAACTCTGAGGCTGCAATGATGGTGACAGACTCATTTAAACAAAAAGAAAAGCAATTAAGCAAACGGACTTGACTGAGAAGTAGGAATTCTCTGGCGAGCTGCTTCAGCATGAACTCTGTCACACAGCCTACCTCCTAAGTAGACCTAAGGAAAAACAACAGTAAACCATGCTTGATGACACAGGCCTGGGCCAAAGTGGGGGCCATGCTGTACTCAAGGAAGAAACATTCCATTACAAGCAACAGTTTTTTAAGCAAATCTAAAAGCAGATAAGCACATCTCCTGTGTGATGGGGATGCTACTTTCTACCCATAAAATGAAACCTCTGGCCGTAGCTGAAGGTATAATTTTAGAGCTCTCAGAGATGTTGAACAATGGCTTATGCAAGAGTAGAAAAGGATGGTCAAAAATATTGTTTCTGGCTTACCAGAGATTTTAGAAAACTCAATAAAACTCAATAAAAGATTATTTCAGACTTTCTTGTAGGTAGCAAAGTGAACATTCCCTGAACACAGTACCCTTTGCTTCCCCACAAAACCCAAAAAGCAAACAGCGCCTGCCCATATATTTTATCATTAGTTTTCAAACGCTTTATTATCTACTGGTATAAAGATTCAAGGAAACAATATTTCCTTTTCTAACTTTTTCAGCCTAGCTAACAGCAAAGAAGAATCTAAAGTGGCATTTTTATGAGGTCCTTTTCTAAGAGAGTTGATACCATGGTTAAGTGGTCTGGTTACTAGGATTAAATTTGTGGTTGGAAAAGTACTCCATTCTAAAAAAAGTGAATTCAACATGAACCAACATAAATGTGCAACTCTGAGGGTGTCTGGGAGCCACGGCTCCATCCAAATCCTAAGGAAGGACAAGAACCACTGCCCATGGTTAAGTCCCTAAGAGGATTAAAAGCCTATTTACTGTCACTTGGTTGATAAAGATGCTGCTCATCAGTCCCATCCTAAAAGCAATAAACAATCGCCCGATTTTATACTCTCCCAGGTAAAGACTTGTAAACAGAAAGAACTAGTAACGAACGTTTTTCTTAAAAGAAAGTTAAATTCCAGTAACACCTGCTATTGTAATACATTCCATATTTAAGGCAGGCCATATGTGGGGGGGGTGTGTGCATGTCAGAGACGGTCAATGATCTACTAACTGAAAGCCGTAATTGACAGAATTCCCATTTTGTAAAATTAAAACAACAACAAAAAACCCCACTGTTTTTAGATCTTAGAAATAAAGATTCCAATTAATGAACTCATGACCAAGACAAATATTATGAGACGTAAGAGGAGATATATATAGGGAAAGAACATACATATGTAGAGTTAAATGTTTTACCATTTCTGATTATCAAAAGGCTAAGTATATTTTTAAACCACACAGTGAGTATAATGACAAGTTTAGGAAAGACCACCATAAATACCATGTTCAAAAACCAATTGCTCCATGAGAGGCGATGGACTCTGAGAAACAAACTGAGGGTTCTAGAGGGGAGGGGGTGGGGGGATGAGTGAGCCTGGTGATGGGTATTAAAGAGGGCACGTACTGCATGGAGCACTGGGTGTTATGCACAAACAACGAATCATGGAACACTTCATCTAAAACTAGTGATGTAATGTATGGTGATTAACATAACATAACAAAAAAAAACCCACACAAAAAACCAATTGCTAGTTTATTAAAAATGACACACAAAGAATTCCAGAACCAGAGTACATGTTTCACAGCTATTGCTTTGTTTTCTTACCTTGGATGTTGTACAGTCGGACCCTATGGGTAACATGTTCCAAAAAGCAAGTCACGTCTGAGTAAAACCTTCCACGTTGCACTCTGACAAAGGGCAGTGTTGTGTAAACATAAGGCTGAGGAGGAAATGACATTTTTAAGAAAAAATTTCAGCTTTTAACTTTTCCAAGGGATGTTTATTATCATTTCCCAAATGGCAAATACATACCACCTGATATTTGCAATCTCAAGTGAAAACAAAACCTTACAAGGTATCAGAACAGGCGCATGCTATAAAAATGGAGTATAAGGTTTTTCATTAGACAAAAAGTGCTGAAAATAGAAAATAAAAATGTTTACAACTTGACTGGCCTAGGTGATCTACAAACATTCCCTCCCAGCTATAAAAATTTCTAATTAAAACCCTTCTATATTGTCCATGTGCTATTTATTAGAAATACCATTCATTCTACAGCAGTGACATTTTCCCAGGCAAACGTTTATTATAACCGTGGCCCCCTAATGTTCAGGGGTCGGGCAGGTGGCAAGGATGACCACAGGGAGTCATCTAAGCAAACAGAAAGCAGGATTCAGAGAATTGCTTAATCACACTTAGGTTTACTAGTCTATAAAACACACTGCCCTTTTACTAGAAAGAACTGAATATAAAGCAAATTTACAAACTTGAAAAAACTATGGCAACCACTGGTTTAAGGTTCGTCATTTCGAATCTAGTTGTCAAGAAAAATCAGGAACAGAACATACTTCTGTGACATAGGAACACATTGAAAGCATTTATGAAGAATTATATTTTCTCTTTTTTTTTGAAGGAATTATATTTTCTTAAGCATTACAGGCTGCAGAAGCTCAACAATGGCATGACGAGCTAGGCTTGCATTGCGAACTACTTAAGTAGCATCAGATTTTCAGACCTGTGAAATTTTCTTCCAAATGTACCTCTCTGGTTCTAGAAAAAATATTCTGAAATTAATATAATGCATTAAGAGTTTACAAAGTTCTTGGACCTAATTTTACCATATAGCTAAAAAGTAAGGGAAGAACATGAAAGCTGGCATGGGGATTTCTGGGCTCCTACCTGTTTCTGATGCACCCACCTGCCTCCCTGATAGTCTTTTATTTTCTCTTTGTAAATATATGATAATTCTCTTGGTTTTTTAATTTAATATTAGAGCTATTTAAAGATAGAATAATTTTAAATAAATTAGTCACAATTGCCCATGCATAATATTCCAGAAGTATTGTTATTTTTCATTTTTTCTTTGGTATAAGAACAGTCAATCAAAACCAAATTCCTGGGGTGCCTGGGTGACTCAGTCGGTTAAGCGTCTGCCTTTGGCTGGGGTTATGATCCCAGGTTCCTGGAATCAAGCCCCACGTCGGTCTCCCTGCTGAGCAGGGAGCCTGCTTCTCCGTCTCCCTCTGCTGCTCCCCTTGCTTGTGCCCTCTCTCTGACTCTCTCTCTCAAATAAATAAATAAAAATCTTAAAAAAAAAAAAAAACAACCCAAAACCCAAATTCTTGTCCAAGTGAGAACAGACTGATACAGCTTATACTTAGGATCCACTACCCTTCCTAGAACGGCTACTATGAGCTGTAGTTTACCTTTAATTCCTCACTGATTAAAAAAAAAAAATCGAAACAACAAAAAACTAGACTCCTTAGAACGGTCAATGCTATTCTTTAAAATCTATTATTTGGGGCGCCTGGGTGGCTCAGTCATTAAGCGTCTGCCTTCAGCTCAGGTCATGGTCCCGGGGTGCTGGGATCGAGCCCCGCATCGGGCTCCCTGCTCAGCGAGAAGCCTGCTTCTCCCTCTCCCACCCCTGCTGCTTGTGTTCCTTCTCTCTCTGTGTCTCTCTCTGTCAAATAAATAAATAAAATCTTTAAAAAAATAAAATAAAATAAAATCTATTATTTGATTTCGGTTAACAGGTTTTTCGAAATTGAAGAACAACAGTAACTTCTGCAGGAGACAGGTTTCTAGGCAACAAAATATGGAGAATATTTAACTTATCTTGAAGTAGAGAAAACCTATATAAGTAGAAAAGCAAAGGAAGATGTTCTAAAGAAAAAAATACAGAACTGACTACACAAAAATTAAAAAAAAATACTATAACAGCATAACATAATTAAATTAAATGACACACTGATGGAACATTTTGCAGTATATAGGAAAAAGGATTAATTTTTACCATATATAAAGAATGCTTATAGATCCGTAAGTCATACCAGTAGAAAAATGGTCAAAGAACTTATATATGAAACTCACAAAAGATATAGGAGAGAGAAATAAATGTATGAAGTTTAGCTTCCCTAATAATCACAAAAACTTAACAGTAAAATATTTTTCACCCATTATTATAGGTAAAGCTTTTGATATGACTGATTCTCAGTGCTTGGAGTGGTATATTAGAGAGCTACTCTCAAAAATGCTGGTGGGAGCGAATATTTATGCAGTCACTTTACAGGACAGAGAAATAGTATGTATCAAGTCTTTTTTTTTTTTTAAAGGTTTTATTTATTTGACAGAGAGAAACACAGCTAGAGAGGGAACACAAGCAGGGGGAATGGGAGAGGGAGAAGCAGGCTCCCCGCAGAGCAGGGAGCCTGATGCGGGGCTCCATCCCAGGACCCTGGGACCAGGACCTGAGCCGAAGGCAGATGCTTAACAACTGAGCCACCCAGGCGCCCCAGTATGTATCAAGTCTTTTTTTTTTTAAAGATTTTATTTATTTATTTGAGAGAGAGAGAATGAAAGACAGAGAGCAGGAGAGGGAGGAGGGTCAGAGGGAGAAGCAGACTCCCCGCCGAGCAGGGAGCCCGATGCGGGACTCGATCCCGGAACTCCAGGATCATGACCTGAGTCGAAGGCAGACGCTTAACCATCTGAGCCACCCAGGCGCCCCTGTATCAAGTCTTAAAGGCCTCATCCACTGACACAAAATAACTCTTCTAGAAAGTTATTCTCAGGAAATAATCATCACTGCATAAAAAGAATGCTACAAAGAAAGCTTATCACAATGTTACAGTAGTGAAGTATTGGGAGAAAATCTACATATGCAACAATAGGAAATTCTTTTTTTTTTTTTTTTACATATATATACATTTTTGTGTGTGTGAAAACATTTAAGTTCTACTCTCTCAGCATATCATATAATATGGTGTTATCAACTACAGTCACCATGTTAGACATTGGACCCTCAGACCTTTAATCACAACAGTATATATTAAAAATGTGTTTTCGAAGAATATACCATTTGATTGTGAGCACTGTCACAACAGTGAAAATGGGGGAGAAAGGGATATGCATAGTAAGACAATAAAAAATACATCAAAATGTTGGCAGTGGTTTGCATGGCCTTTGGAATAGTTGGTAAATTTTATTGTTTTCTTCAGTTTTCTGCATTTTCAAAAATGTGCCAAAATTTGTATATATTATTACACCTTTACAGTCAAGGGGAGGGAAAATTTTTTTTGTTTTTTAAAGTGCTGAAAGTTAAGGAGAAAAATGGCCCACTGGACAATTTATTTTTCTCCTATGGCTAGATAATTTGTCTCTGTATATGTGCTGTGCCACACAGAACACCACAACAGCACCTGAACCCTCCAACAAATCTGGCTTCTTTCCATGGAGAGCAACTGTTCATTGTAGCACCTTAATGAATTCCAACCCTGAAAAATTATTTGTTTACCTAACACTCACGACTACCGATTGCCAAGTGTCAATAAGGAAATATAATAGTGGAACCAACTCATCTATACCTAACAGATGACAAAATAATGAGATGAACTTATTTTTTTCTTCATTACTCTTTCAATAAATGCTTATTCACAGCTCAGTTCATTGGCACTTACCTTGGCTTCCCCATCAGGTAAGAAGAGGTAGGCACCACTTTTGTCCTTTTTACTGGTGGTTCCATACCATGAAAATTGCACTTTTACTTCATGATGTTTACTGTCTTCTTTACTTATCATTTCCTAAGGATAAAAACAATGTTTAAAAGCAACTTACTATATTAAGATTTTAATGATGTTGCATCTGGTTCCATGTATATGTTGATTAAAAAAAAAAACACCAAAAAACCTCAAGACAGACAGAAAAATGCTAACATTCAGCCTCTAATGTTCACGATTCTTGGATGAACACCCAAAATCTTATATTTAAAAGTATACTTTTATAGCTAATACTTAGAATTTAAAACTTTCACAATAGAAACAAAAAGAACACACTTCATTAAGGAAGAAAGAGATACACAAATTAAGAGATGTGGACCAGTGCTTCTCAAACTTTCTGTACTGAAGAAGCAGGTTTATTTTTTTATTTCCAGTATGCATGGACCAATATTTTTGTGAAGTACAATAAGAGTGAATTACTAGAAAAATTAAATTTAAAGTGATATACCAAATATACACTCAAATTTTTTATTATTAGATTCAGTAGGCATAAATTTATTGTGTCATTGTGCTTTCAGTGTTTCCACAAACATTTTTCTCAACCATTACAGCTTCTATACTTATCTTGTGGACCAGTAACAGTTCACGGAGCAGCACCACCCACAGACCACCCTTGTTAGGAGCAAGTGGTCACAGTGGACCACATATATCAGATACATATAGCTCATCCATCCTTTCTCCCAGAGTATTTGCATCGACTTTCCCCCCTCTGCATACATAATCTGCACATATTATAATAAAAGTGATAAGCCTTCCATGAATTTGGAAACTATTCAGAACATACCTCCAAAAGCCCAGACTGATCAAACCGAAGTTTAACAAAGGAGTTCTCTAGAGTTATATCTTCTTCAGTACTTTTTACATTCTTCATGTTGAAAATTCCTTTATCTTTTACGTTACCATTATGCAGCACATACTCAGCTAAATGTGGGTCTGAACTTGCTGATTCCAAAATTCTATACACTTTCAGTCCGAGTGGTGGCATCTGCACTAGGAAGGAGATCTTTAAAAGACAGAGGAGAGAATTTTTTTAAAGAGAAATGCAATCTACTGAAAGAAAAGGATTTATACATCTAGTAAGAACAACAACAAAAAAACTACCGTATTTTAAAAAGAATTTAATACTCTAAAGATGTTTTGAGAATTTATGGGTAGAGTATCCACATTTCCGTTTATCCAGGGAATCTAATAACTTCAGGTTGGTAGGACTATCAAAGGCATGAATGCTTTCATTCAATATATGAAATTATACGAGCAACCTCAATTGTCCTCTGGTGCTCTTAATGGATGCTCAGAGGAGAAAATGCTTCATGAAGGTAGGAGCTTTAGGTGAACAACAATTTTTCCTAATTATCAGGACCCTTTTTATACTATGGTTTCAAGTACATTAAAAATAAAAGTGGTAAATGTAATACTATAAATATTAGGCAGGCTAACAGTGGCCATCGAATGCCTGGGGTCCAGCAGACAATGCACAAAGCACAGAGGATGCACACACACTGTAAGTCGTGACCTCTGCCTTCTAGGAGCTATTCCTCCCTTTTCTAGATAGGCTGTTTCCTGTAACATCTGACCAAAACTTCTATTATCTTCTCCTTTCTAACTAAAGGATTATGAATTTATGAAAGCAGCCAGCAATGGCTTTTAACAAGCAAAGTAATTCTCATTTAGAGTTCCTAGCTTTTGGCTGCGTCTTCAGAAGTACAGTTTAATTTGCACTCGAGACTCCAAGAATTCAACTTTTCTAGTGATGCGGGGGTCCAGTTTAATATTACTTTAAGAAATTTTCTCCAAAAATGTCTATTACTTCAGGCCAGGCTTTCCACAGTTGTATCTCAGGTAAAAAGCACCTTCCTCTATTTTAGGAAGTCCTTCTTTTATGGTGTGTCACGTCACCTTTGCAATGAAACGCTGAAAGGACCTAAGTTATTTAGAAAAGGTGTTATTCATCTCAACTTCAGTGTGCATAATTGTTACTGAATTGAGTTAAACAAAGAATTTCAAAATTTTTTAGGTAATGATGACTTCATTACTTCAGGAAAAAGTTCCAATACTTACAAAGATATACAATATACATGCTAATAACATACTAATAATAACATGTGATATACACACTAAAGAAGATATTAGTATTCTAGGAAACACAGGATCTCTTTTCCTTTAGTGTCATTTAACTGGTCAGTTAAATCCCCTGGTATCCACAACTTTAACCACTTCACATACACCAATGTGATGACTCAAAGGGAGCAGGGATACATATATAAACTACATACTGGCTATGCTTTTTTAATGGTGACTCTTTAAGTTCTATGGCGAAAACGTACCTCATAGGCTGTCTGTGAAATAGTAGTTGCTGTATTCCAAACTGCACTCATCTGAATTTCCACAGGCTTTCTGGAAGCAGAAGACACTTGTGCTGTGGGGGAACTCACATAGACTGAGACCACTGAGATTCGGTCTTGTTCTGAAGGATTACAGACCACAAGATACCTGCAAAAACGGCTGCTTCACTACTCGGGTCTTAAAACAGTATTTCTACTTCTTTTACACTATGTGTAAAGACTCAGCTTGTAGACATAGAGTCAACACACGGAGAGGACTTATAAGGAACACATTCTGGTAAAATTTTTGGAGAACACGCAATTTCATCACAAATAACACACACTACAAAGGGTAATGAAATAATGATTCACTTTCTAAGAATAAAATGTTATACAAATGGAAGACATTAATAGAACTATAATAAAGTTATTTCCATGGCCCAGAAAATGACCTATATAACACATGGTTTTATTAGCCTTTCTAAAATAATCAGCTTGATCCAACTAATCTCCTGATCCCTGCCTAAGCTCGCTGAGTAAGAAAACACATACATTGCCTATTTGTACTTTAGCCACAATTAATTTCAATTAAAATCCTGACATTCATTTTAGACCACTAAAAGACAACAAAAATGTATGGCTATCCATGCAGAATCACACATTTATTTTATATACATGGGGTCCTTATTCCCCAAGAGAGTTGGTTCTGGAAAAAAGATCATTTCAAGTAGCTCCACTTAAAAAGGGTGTTAAAATTTTATACAAATAGTGCTAAAAAAGATTTGACTGGGCCTAGCTAGAAAAAGGACAACACACACTATTAAAATAAGTTTAGACAATTATTTAAAACTACATGCAATTCTTAGAATGAGCAAAAAAATGAATGAACTGGAGTTTCTGGCAGACTTTTTCCAACAATATTTTATATTAGCACATTATGACACCTTCACGCATTTAATTTTTATAGGATGGTTTTAAACATAACTACATTTGTAAACAATATTCAAGGACTTCATCATTTTTCCTAAAGTCCTCTTCTTAATTTCTTTGATATTCAAAGAATTCTTAGTTGGAGATCCTCACTGTTTCATGGCTTTGCCTGTGAGCAGAAATGTTCTAGACCATCATATCACAGACTTCATGAAACAGAGTCTTTGAAAGATTTATGATTTTACTTTATGATCAATTCGAATCAGATTATCTTCAAATAAATCAAAAGATATTTCAAAGAGGATGTTTGAATAATATAACTCACTGATTCATTAGTGAATATTTTCTTGATTGAAATATTTTGGTTTCCTATACAATTTTGTAACTGCAGGACCACAGAACTGAATAGTCAAATAGCAACCCCATCTCCCCCTGACCCATAGCAGCTACATCAAAGATGGCAGACACCAGCTAGTATTGTGTATTTAGTGCATTAGAAAGCGTAGTCATGCTCTTTTATTCTACGTGTGTTCTGTGTATTTCAATTGCATTGCAAATCGCATAAGAAGTAAAACTAATACTTGCAGTGGTCAAAACTAAAGTGAAGGACAACAGGAAAACACAAAAGAAAAGAGCGAGCATGTAGCATAAAATCTATAAAATGTTTGACTTATAAAGGGTTTATCGGGAGAAGCTCTTATGATAGAAATGGTATTCTGAGATACCAAAAGCGACAACACAGCAATAAAAATGTCTCTAATTCCTAATGGCTTATAGTATGCATCAGGATCACACAACCTAGCTTACACCACTTATGTTCACCGAGATTCCATAGATGTGCGAAAGAAGAGTGGCTGAAGCTGTGTAGTCAAAAACGTATTTACAAAGGACACTGAAGTCTTGACATACTGGGTAAAACCCTATTTTATCCACAGAAGCAATTCTAAAGAATAGTGAGGGCAATGCTAACAGACTTACCTGAAGGATCTGCCAACCTATTGGTGCCCTCCTACTGCCCTCTACCAGAGCTTACGTGTCACCTGACTTGTCCCATCACAAACACACCTGGAGAATCACAACTGCCAGGATTCATTGTTACCAGCAAGACAATACTATATTCCTAATGTGCAACGTGGAGAAGAAAAACAGTTGAGGATCACCTATCCTCAGCACCAAAGATGTTTAAGCCAGCATCCCAGAAATGAGTGATTTACTGCTTAACCCCATGTTCCCAGAGGCTTAGAGATAATATGGTCTGAAGACTCGGGCCAGTATCCTGATTCTGCAGAAGCCCTGAGGCACATCCAGGTACTGAGCCTAGAATTCCTACTGGCAGGTTTGTTGGATGCTCTACTACACAGGTCTAGTCATAAGGGCTCTGATAATAAAATGTAACATGTGCCCAACCAATAAATTAGGTAATAAGCATCCAGAACACAGATTCCTTCCCGTGTCCCATAGGGGAAAAAGATTCACATTTAAAGCAAATAATAATTTTAACCATACATTTAGTTTTATATAATATTAAATCACTTTTTATAATAAGCTGTGAACTAGGTTCTGTTTTGTTTCATTTTAGTAGCTAATTAGTATGAGTCCTAATTAGTATGTGACTCTGACACACACATTAGTATGTGATCCCGACTTTTTCAGGATCGGGATACCTTCACTAAAATCCTTTTCCTTGTTCCTCTTGTAGTGCATGCTTTATTAATCTGCATTTAGAAGGAAAAAAAAATCTGGTTCAGAAGAACAGAAGACTTTGAAATACGCCATATCACTTCAGTCTATGCTGTGAACTGCTTTGAGTTAATTAGCTCTGTCTCAGCAATTTCAGAAGACATGATGGACACGGGGAGGAAAGAAGAGAGAGAACAGAGGACTGAGTGTGCAAGAAACCAGAAAACAAAACAAAACAGAACAGCTAAGGACTCTCATTTAATCATCACTTCCCCCCTGCCCAACCCTAATACAAATCACTTTTTAAAATGACTCGTAGTCCAGATATTTACTTTCTCTCTTTCGTGGTGCATTACACAGTTCCAACTAACGGGGGGAAAACCTCTGGCATTACAGCAATAACAGAAGAGGATCATTTAAGATTTGCATTACCTGGCAGATACAGCAAAACTAACGTCAGCTTTTCTTTGCCACTATCTCATCTCCTTTCCCAAGTTTTTCTTAAGTTCTACCAAGTTATGCATTTCCAAATATCATAACTGGAAATGATTATAATCCTTCCCAGATTACAGTTGGTAGTCCCCATGCTAACTCTGCCTTCACAGTGTAACAAAATATCTCATCATAATCCAACACACAGAGGGCACACATTTTTCCTCTCCATCTTCTGCACTCTCCCAATTATGATCCTTGATGAGGTAATTGCAAGATGTTGGAAGCAACAAACAAAATCGCTTTGATTTCATTAGACAAACCACACAACTAAAACACCTTGTATAAACTTAATTCACTGTATAATAATCTGACAACAAACTAGAACCACACAGCTAGTTAAGAAAGTTTGATTTAAAGTATAAACAATAAAAAGGCAATTAAAACACAGACTAACCAGGCAATTTAGCAGGTGTTCACTGAACACATAACTACTTTGCCATTGCTTTTCAAGAAATAAAACTTAAAACTATCATTTTAAATGCAGTCTGTTCAGCCACTTCCACAGATAAAATCTAAAGCTAATAAAATCTAAAATAATTTTGTACCTAGGAACAAAATCACAGTAGACTAATTATAAGGGCCTGGGAAGGAAGATTCTTTTCAAGTTCACATAAAATTGATGAAAAGAATGATTTAAGATATCATGCCCTGAAAGCACTAAGGAGACAAACTCTGACCACGTTGTAAATCTTTCAGAAATCAGTATGTGAGAATGATGGTCGCCTACTGATAAATATTTTCTTCAAACTTCTAGGTGACAGTAAAAATGTATATATAATAAATACAGTTATATTATTTAAAGCTGCCTATCATAAACTTTAAACTGCCTAACACAAAACCATAAAAAGTATTTTTTCAGGAGGTGCAAGAAAGGAATAAGAATTTCTTTTTTAATTCTGATAACGAGGAAGCCTAATGAATATTCAAGAAGCTAGATCACTAGTAGACAAGCAGAATCAAGGAAAGGACTCTTATAAAGAAGAAAAGTTAGCACTTAAATACCTCTGTGCTTCGGGAATGTGGTACAGAGGGTGAAAAGTCAGCACCAGTTGACTTGCAAAAATTTCTTGAAAGACAGACATTTTTCAGTTTTTGGAAGGGATGGGAAGCTGGACAAAGAGGAAAAGTTGAGGCACTTAAGCATGATGCTAGTAACAATCCAATGCAAGTCAGAAGAGTTATGGTGCTTTCTCCTGTACTGTGCCTTTATTAGGGAATTTGCTAATTACTTTAAACTAATTATTTCATAATTCTTCCAAACCTTTATTATATAGCTCTACAGTCTCTATCTGCAAAATCTGAAAAATTCTGAAAATCAGGTTTTTTCAAAACTCATTTGGTGGCAAAACCTAAACTGAACTGACATGAAGCCACATAAAATTATTTATTCCACTTGATCTTTTAATATTCAGAAATTTTAAATTATTTAATGAGCCCTGTCCCAGACTGAAATATTTATGTAATAATATGCCATATATGCATATTATGTTCCTAGAAAATAAAAATTCTGAATTCACAAAAGATTTCAGGTAAAGGATTGAGGATTTTATTTAAAGGTAGGCTATACAAGCAGTCCAAGGCATAGACTTCTTATAGAAGACACCCTATCTGTGGTTCTGAACAAGAAAGAAAAAGAAAAAAACAAAAAACAAACAAACAAAAAAAAACACAAGAAATGAAAGGGGAAGGAGAACATGAACATATCCCAGCACAGTGCGACAAAGGCAGGAACACAAAATAAATCTGTCACTGAATGGCTGACTATCTGAACCAAGGAATAAGTATCTTTTAACATGACCCTAAATAGGTCACTAAGAAACAGTAAACATTTAAGAATATTTTCTTTATATATGAATACCCCAAATCCCAACAGGACATATATGCTTTTACTTTATCTCTATCCCAATTCTTAATTTTACAATATCTAATTATGTTTTGGTTTTAGAATAAATGGAAAATCTGTTTCTTTAATAATTGTGTTAGATATGATTTTACTACCTAACTGGTAGGAGAGTCTTGAGAACAGGATTTTAAGAAGCTTCTAGCATCCAGGACTGATTTATTCAGCACAGACCTGTTTCCACAGTGTGCAGAATACAACTCCAGTCTGAGAGGAAGAGGGCAGGGAAGAGTAGTCCATGATCAGAAAATATGGTAGCTGGCCTGAGTCGTCTAGTTAATGAACCTAATGAGTAGATAATGCTAGTTGCCTACCCAATAGCCATTCCCATATTCTCCTTTCCTGACAGAAACTCAATTTTACTCAGGAAGACAGTAATCGTACCTTTAAAAAAAAAAAAAAGCCCTTGATTCTCCATGCTTGTGGCTACGTGACACAGTTCTGGCCAATGAAATATAATTAGAATTCAGCAAGTGGAGCTTCCCAGAGAATTATTGTATCCTCAATTTAATAAAAGTCAGCAGACTCAAGTGGCATAACTTTCATCCTTTGCTCCTCCTACCCCTTCCTGGCTGGAACACAATGCAATGTCTGGAGAACCAGGCACAATCTTGAAACCATGAGAACCACCACAGGCTAATGCAGAGCTGAGAGGTAAAAGGGGCCTGGTCCTTTCATGACCTCATGGAACACATCACAAGGCCTGGACTACCTACTACTTTGAAACTTGGTTTCTTGGGAAGCCAATGTAGCACGCTTTTTGTTACATGCAGTTGAATGCAATCTGAAGCGAAACACTATACCCACAACAAATTATACTGAAGTACCCAAAACTCCTATTGATCTTAAAAGAAGGTAATACTGAATGCAAGATGATTCTCCTAAAGCAAAAATTTTCCCATAAAGATTGATCACTACAAACATACTTTTCCTCAGAGGGATGCTTAGTTTTAAATCTGTCCTTAACTGCCTATCAATTACTACATGTAACTTCTCATAATTGTCACCTTCTCTACCACAATTTTTAATGATCAATCAGCAAACATCTCTTGTATACCAAGTACTTCTTATTTCATTCAACCATTCATAACTTCTTTAATTCAGGCGAGTCTTCTTTATTTTCTCCATGGAATGTGAAAGGCAGATTTCATAAAAACTTAAGCTAAGCCTCAGAATTTACCAATCCTATGCTCTTTATTACAAAATACATGCTAGCACAGGCATCTTCTTTAACTTTATATAGAATTTTATGAACATAGTTTATTTGACCAATTCCTCGATGGTTATTATTGAACATTTAAGTCTTTTAAAGTATTTTTTCAGATGATAAAGCTGAGAGAAAGGTTTTGCCCACAGTTCTCTTCATCTCTACACAGGATCGATTTTTTCCAGTGCAATGCCTAGTTTGAACGCTCCTGGCACGTATTACTGGGTTACTTTCTAGACAGACTGCTAGGTGTCATGTAAGAATGATGAATAAGACCCAACCTATGCCTTCACGGGGTTTATAGCAAGCATCTTCATAGGAATATTATACATGTGCTATGTGGGACAACAGTGGTTAGACACACAGTCCCATGGGAGCATACAAGAACGACACCTAATATGACTCAAGTATACTGGAAAAAGTTTCCAGAGAATGTAACACTTAAGCTGAGTCCTAAACGATAACCAGGGGTCAATCAGGCAAAGAGAGTGTGTGTGTGTGTGTGCGTGCGTGCCTGGGGATGTGCTGGTAGGGGGTTTTTGTTTTGTTTCCAGGCAGCAAAGGTCTAGAAGTAAGAGAACATGGTATGTTAAGAGAACTGATAGTTGAAGGGCTGAAACACAGAGTGCAGGCTGGGGTAATGTGAAAGATGATGCTAGAGAAACCAAAATGTAGACACATAATTCAAGTTAAAGAGTCTGTAAGTTTAGCCTTAGGGCAGTGGGCAAAAGAAGAGTTTTGAGCAGCTGAAACATCATGGCTAGTATCCGTTAAATGCCTACTAAGTACCAGATTCTACACTATAAAATTCATATACGTAACCTTATTTAATTCCTCCAACAAATGTATGAGGGAGGGACGGACACCTGTTACAAGAGTGTCGCCATCACTCAGGGGAGAGACAGTAGCAACCTAAAGGAGGGCACTGGTACTGAAGTTAAGGAGAAGCGGACAAAACTGTGATACGTTTAGGAAGTAGAATGAAAAGACCTGGTATTTGTTTGGGTACAAGGAGAAAGTGAAAGAGACAGAGATGAGCAGGGACTGAAGGGGACACTAATGAAAAACTGCAATGCATGATCACTCAAAAATTGAGGCCCAGGTAACTGGATGATGCTGCTGAAATTTTATTAAGGAGCTCAGGACCACAGAATATTTGAGTAGAGAGTAGGAATCCGGTTTTATTTTTAATTTAAAAAATTTTTTTAAGAAAAGATTTTATTTATTTGACAGAGAGAGAGCACACACACACACACACACACACAAGCAGAGGGAGAGGGAGAAGCAGGCTTCCTGCTGAGCAGGGAGCCCAATGTGGGGCTTGATCCCAGGACCTTGGGATCATGACCTGAGCCCAAGGCAGACGCTTAATGACTGAGGCACCCAGGCGCCCCAGGAGTTCAGTTTTATACGCACTGAAATGGAGGTACAGGTGGACCATCCCGATGGAGCTACCTATCTGGCCTGTGGGCAGAACTTGGCCAACTTTTCTCAGAAGAGATATGGATGTGGTGAGTCACCAGTACATGGACAATAAATGAAGGCAACTGAGTAGGAAATATCACTCTCACCAGGAGCTTTTATCTTTTAAATCTTCCTGAGGCAAAACAATTACTTATTTAAGATCTCTTATATGCTCTTGACTCTCCACCTCTTTTAGATGTTAACATAATCTGAAGTCACAGATCTATATTCCTGTAGCTTTTTCTACAGTACATACCTAGCTTCAGTTCCGGTAACCAAATTTCCAGTCATGATCTGCATTTCACGATGTCTCATTATTTTCAAGGCCTTCTTACTTTTGATTCAAATATTAGTCAGCTGAGTTGACTTTATCAAGAAAATATTCAAAAAGAAGAGTACCCATGGTTCATTTTGTGTTTTCATATTTGAAAATGTCTTTTATTGTTGCTTTCACATACAAAAGATAACTGTGAGTATAAAATGATTTAAAAACTCTATAGTCTTCTCATTACAGAGAAGAAACCTAAGTCTGTTTAGCTTTTGTTCCATATTACACAGTATATATCTTTCTGCTTGGGTACTTCTACAATATGTCCCTTTCCTTTTAATTGGACTAAGTTACCAAGACATAACAGGAGTGACCCTCTTTTCATTTGTATTACCCAGAACTTAACCCTTTTATCTATAAAGTCAGACCTTCTCAGCTCAGAAAACTTTCCATCAGTTCTGTCTTTGATCATTGTCTCTGCTCCATTTTTTTCTCCTGAAGAAAATCACTGTCTTTTGTTTAAATCTTACCCTGCATACCAATCATCTTCTCTCCTGTTGTTTCCACTCCTCTTCCTTTTCTCTGCATTCTTGCAAAGCATCTCATGGGTTTTTTTCTTTCGTGTCACTGGACACTCTTTCACAATGTCGGCCTCACTCTTCAGTATCACTTGTAAAGATGCTCACTCATCGCGCCCCCACCAATAACCTTCCCTTTTGTCCCTTCCCCGTATCATCTCACCAGTTTTTCATCTCGGCTCTTTGTTTCCCGTTTCAGATTTCTTAGAGATCATGACTCAAATTTTTTGAGAACTCCAAAGAGGTTTTTTTGTAATGTTTTCCTGGTCTCTGTAATAAATCATTTTAAAAGGTAAATTGTTCTTCTGAGTCTTCATGTAGCGCTACTTTCTGTCGTTCTGTAGAGCCTTTGCAAAGGTTTGCTAGGATAACTTTCCCTTTACTTACCCTCACAGAAGCAGATATCCAGACCCTGTGTATGCTAAAGGTACTCTTGGTCTTTATTTTGGCATTAAAGCCCTCTCTTACCTAGAGTTAGTTTATTTGACGAGTATTTGGCAAGGGATTCAAAAGCAAGGGATTTGCCAGGGGATTCAAAAGCAAGGTAGTTCCCTGCCATCATGGAGCTAATATTTTAGCAAGGGAGACAGACAGCAAGAAATAAATAAATTAAATAACCAGTTTGTTAATAATGCCTAAAGGAGGGGAAGAAAAATGCAGTGATGGAGAAGAGTAAGTTATATAATATATAAAATATATAATAAGGAATGTAAGTCCACATGCATAGAGCCAGCCTGATTGCAAAGGTCCAAAGGGCTACCATCCAAGGTGGCTATGCCTGTATATTCATTGTTTTATGCCAACTCTGGTGAACAAATGGAGGGATTCTTTCTTCAGCAAAGACTATCATGGGTATCCTTCTGGCCCATGCCACTGTCAATAGTAATTTCCTTGAACGGATACTTCCCTAGGTCAGTGCTCTACCATCAGTTCCCCACTTGTTTCTGCCTATTTTATTTCTTTTTTTTTTTTTATTTCATTATGTAATGTTAATCACCATACATTACATCATTAGTTTTTGATGTAGCATTCCACGATTCATTATTTGCGTATTAACACCCAGTGCTCCATTCAGTACGTGCCCTCTTTAATACCCATCACCAGGCTAACCCATTCTCCCACCTCCCTCCCCTCTAGAACCCTCAGTTTGTTTCTTAGAGTCCATAGTCTCTCATGGTTCATCTCCCCCTCCGGTTCCCCCCTCCCCCTTCATTTTTCCCTTCCTTCTATCTTTTCTCTCTCTCTCTTTTTTTAACATATAATGTATTATTTGTTCCAGAGGTACAGGTCTGTGATTCAACAGCCTTACACAATTCACAGCGCTCACCATAGCACATACCCTCCACAATGTTTATCACCCAGCCCCCCATCCCTCCCACCCCTCACCACTCCAGCAAACCTCAGTTTGTTTCCTGAGATTAAGAATTCCTCATATCAGTGAGATCATATGATACATGTCTTTCTCTGATTGACTTATTTCGCTTAGCATAATACCCTCTGGTTCCATCCACGTCGTTGCAAATGGCAAGATATTTTTTTTGATGGCTGCATAATATTCCATTGTGTGTGTGTATGTGTGTATATGTGTGTGTGTGTATATACACACACACACACACACATATATACCATTTCTTCTTTAACCATTCATCTATTGATGGACATCTTGGCTCCTTCCATAGTTTGGTTATTGTGGACACTGCTGCTATAAACATCCGGGTGCACGTACCCCTTCGGATCACCTCATTTGTATCTTTGGGGTAAATACCCAGTAGTGCAATTGCTGGGTCGTACGGCAGCTCTATTTTCAACTTTTTGAAGAACCTCCATACTGTTTTCCAGAGTGGCTGCACCTGCCTATTTTATTTCTGTCAGATTCAGTCTCCAAATTGGTTGTGAAATACAGACACAATGGAAGCCCTCTTTTAAGTGTGATTAAGGCTGGCAATAGACCTATTAACTGAAAGAGATAAAGTTGACTTGAAAGTTAAAGTTTAAGTAGTACAATTTTAAGTTACACACATATGACTTAATAATTCATGTTTTCATATATGTTTTATATATACTTATATATATATATAACATTTCCTAATCTATTGATATTAAGAGCAAAGCTTCTGGTTTAACTATGGGACTACTAACTGGAGTCCTGTGTCATATTTTCTGCATAACCATGCATGTGATTAATCATGTATGGTTTCCAGATTAGGTTTTTCTAAAGCAGACCAAGAATTTCACCACTTGAAAAAATATTAAGCCATATGAGTACAGACTGCTTCTACATCTTTATGACTTCTTCCCAATTTTTTTTAGGCATCTCACCAGTGACTCACATTTGTTGAAAATTTCTAAAGAACCCAACTTCATTTAAAAAAAAAACAATCTTTTGTATAATTCATCAGTTCAATAAAAATTAATCAAATTGTGTAAGAAAAATAACAAGAACAACTGATCTGGGAATAAATAATTGTTTCATGATAATCATACAATTCAATGGAAAGACCAGAGGGAGAGAATTGTACCAGTTTCCCTAGCTAGTGGCCTGTTAGGGACAAGGTCAGGCTATCATGGGCACAGAAAAGGAATGGAGTGAATCAGTTGATCTAGTTGGCCAATTAAATGGAGATTGGTTAACAGAAATCTTAGGAAGAGAGAATGAAAAGAATAGTTACTTTATCTCCTTAACAGCCTCAAAAAAGTAGCCCTGTCCCTGTATTAAAATATTAGTTCTCTGTTCTAGGTGGTAGGTACACAAATTTCAAAGCTTTGGGGGTAGACATTATAAAAAGGAAAAGGAATCAATCTCCACACCTGCTTCTAGAGACCTGCAATGTAGCTATTATTTCTAACTGTTTACCACTGGTCAGTGAGTAATTGTATTTTCCAGTCCAGTTGATCAACTTTATAGTTTGTGGATATCTTAAATTGTGGCAATAGGCTGACTGTCAAACCAAGATTTGGTGTTCCTCTGATTGTTGATCATCATCTTTGTTTTCGTGAGTTTTAATAGGAAATTGAGAGAGTCAGTCTCAGAGTCCCTAGTCTGCCATCACATAAAACAAAGTGTCAACTTTTTTGTTTTTTCATAGAATAGGCGTTATTCATCTAAGTCAATGTAAGGCTGAAACAGTATTTCTGGAATTAATACTCATCATTTCTGATATCATAAAATAAATAGAAATGTTAAGGGTAGGGAGACTGTTGTGGGAAAGGTAGGGCCTTTTCTATTCTCTCCCCCAGAGACCTTTATATCTCCTTGGAAAAAGTCAGGCAAAAGACAAGCCTGCGAATGACCGATTTAGAATGGCAAACACCAGATAAGATTATTTGATGTTGTGATCCAGACATGATTGCTCTAAAACTAGTTATAACATAAAATTAACTAATATATCATGTTGAAAGTATCCCCAACTCCCTAGGAAGTTTTTGGTTACTTAAAGTAATGTACTATATTCTACTCAAGTCTTTTGGGTGAGACATCCTTTCTAAAAATATCCCACATTACACACAGGCTGAAACGTGTTTCTGGATAATTGGAGAACCGGTCACAATCTATATCTTGAAACAAGTCAAAATGAATAAAATGTAACTCAGATGCAACATAGATGAAAACACACAAACACCTTTCACAAGCAAGAAATACTTAAACAAAAAAGCATCTCAGAGGAGAGTTTAGGAACGCCTTCAAAACCAGTAATGAGCATTAACTCTTAAATAGACTATGCTATTAATACCCAGACAGACCTCTACTAGACTAGAACTCAGTTTTTTATTTTTAAGAGTCTCCAGTACTCTCAGTTAACAATTGCCCCATTAAAGGAAAAGTTCTAAAGTCTCTCATAATAACAGAACCTGCAGAGGATCCAGAGAGTCAAATCCTAGTCAAATCATGTATTCTATTATTACTTTAAATTCCCTTGGGATAATGTTAAAAGGCAGCCCTTCATTATCAAGGACAGAAACCCTCAATCTCTGTGACTTTGTACATTTGTTTTTCTGCTAACTAATGTGAAGACATTTCTGTACTAGTTTTCTAGTGCATGACAAGATTTGAGCTCACACTGTTACGATCCATGAGCAATAAAGCACAGTTCTTACACTACTCATCACAGTTATCACTGCTAACACTGTTCCAGCTCCCCCAAGAAAAACCACCAGGTACAAAGTAAGGTGCATCGTGACGTTCACAGCTCTCTCAGGAGACGCCACGTGCTCAGATTAGAACCACTTTCGTTCAAGTAGCGGAATCTCAGCTCAGTTCTTGAGCTATAAATGACTCTACCAGGTCTATATTATAATAAATAACACTGCCAGAATCTGAATGGTGAGAATTCCATTTCCCTAGAAATTCCACTCCAAACAATAACTGTACGGCTGTGAATTTGGTTACTTCATTTAAAACTTACGTTTAAACAACTGGTAGGAAGATTAGATACAGTGTGATTTGGTCTAAAAATACACTGATGATATGGTAACAGATGAAAAAATGATTTAAAGTCTTGAATGCCATTACACTAATAGATAATTACTGTGAGAAGAATGGTTTGTGATAACAACATTAAAAACACAAAATGCAGAATCAGGCAAATACTCTAAGTCAGCAACAACAGAAAGTCTTGTGTGTAAAAACTGATCTGATCAGCAATGTCCACAGTACCCAAAACACGGAAAGAGCCCCAATGTCCACTCACTGATGAATGAATAAAGAAGATGTGTATGTATATATACATACATACACACAGTGGAATATTACTCAGCCATCAAAAAGAATGAAATCTTGCCATTTGCAACAATGTGGATGGAACTAGAGTGTATTACGCTAAGTGAAATAAGTTAGTCAGAGAAAGACAAATACCATGATTTTACTAATATCTAGAATTTAAGAAACAAAACTGATGAACATAGGGGAAGGGAAGGAAAAATAAAATAAGATAAAAACAGAGAAGGAGGCAAGTCACAAGAGATGCTTAACTACCGGGAACAAACTGAGGGTTGCTGGAGGGGACGTGGGGGGGATGGGGTAACTGTGTGATGGGCATTAAAGAGGGCACTTGATGTAATGAGCATTGGGTGTTATAGGCAACTGATCAATCACTAAATACTACCTCTGAAACTAATAATAAACTGTATGTTAACTAACTTCAATTTAAATAAAATCTAAAAAAGAAAAAAAGTCATCTGATCAAGTCAACTCATTTAGATATTTGGGAGTATCTTTTGAACCCACCCATTCTAAAGAGCCTTCAAGAAAGCAATCTCAACAAAGGTAATTCTGTAAGAATGCAATGATGCTGAGAGGCAACCTAAAATTTTTCAGGTCCCATGGTATGAAACTCTATAATCTCCAATGAACAGTTATCCAAATGTTGAGCAAATTCAAAGCTTTGAGTTGTTATTTATTTTTGCTTGTAGTATTATTTAGTGTATTCAGAAGCCCTCTGGCATCCAAACTCCAAATACTAGATGAAAGAACTATTTGGAGAGAAGATATACCAGGATACCACATCTTCACGTAGAATGTCTACGCATATCTGGTGTCTGAAGTTTAATAGTCTCTTCAATCAGTAATTAATTGTATTTCAACAAGTCTTTATTCAATTCTTACTATGTTGACTGCAATTCCACAGGCATGGTGGGAGAAATAAATAAAAGAAATAGTTCCTACTGTCAAGGAGTTTACAGTCTAGCAGAATTAACTTCAAATAATTATTATACTGAGAGAAATAAGAAAACATCAATTCCCAGTTACATGATTGAGTCATTTTGGATCTGATTTAGATGAAAATTTGAGGCCAGTACCATAATGGGATGGCACTTTGGCATCATGGGAGGAGGTGGAATATTGTGCACATGGTGAATTGTATGTGAATTGTAGTGGCCAGTGGATAAACTGTGGTAGACCGTCTCCAAAGATGACTGCCATCATTCCCTTCAAGTCATGGAGAATAATTCCCTCCCCCTGAATCTTGGCTGACGCTAGTGACTTGCTTCACTAAGAATGTAGTGGAAAGGACCTTCTAGGAGTTCTGAGGCTAGGTCCTAGAAGCCTTGCTGCTTCCACCCAGGTGTCTTTCTTGCGTTCCGCTATGGGTAGATTCCTGTGACAGCTACATGCAATAAATTAGGGGCAGAGAGAAACTGAAGACAGAAGAGCAGGAAGTCATTGCAGTAGTTCAAGTAAAACATTTAAAAAAAAAATCATAATAGAGGCCTTAAAACCAGAAAGTAATAGGAAGACAGGAGACGAAGAATGTCAGAGATGAGCAGAGGGGAAAATCCAAAACACTTTCCAGCTGATGAAACTTAAAAGAACAAGAAAAGGTAGAAGTCAAAGTGGGTTCTAGAGGCTAGAAAATTTATGACTTGTTCAGGGTGTCCTAACTCTTAACTCTTAATTGTACCTGCTTTCCATATAAAGACTATTTTTCAGCACCTAGACAACCAAAAAGAGAATGATGCTATTAATAAAGATTAGGATCCAAAAAGAAAGCACACGTGGAGAAAACAAGAGGAAATTAAATTAGAGGTGCTGGGCAGCCATCCAGGAAGAACCATTACAACAAGCACATGACAATGGAGGTACTGAGTGCCTTTTCTGGAACTGAGTACTTTTAATATCTGTTTGATACTCTAAAGTCACCCAAGCCCCAAAAACAAGGACTTCTTTTGTGTCTCCACATGGTTGGTGGTTTCATTTGAAGTTAATCCCTTCTTTTTTCTGGCCAAAAATCCCTTACCAATAAATGCCTTGTTAAACATTAAAAGCACTTAATGGTAAATTTGTAATGGGTTTGAATAAATTGCTCTCAAACTAAAAGTTTTCTACTTGAAAAGTTAAATTTTCAGATTTACAGAAGTTTCAGATTTTAGTTGTATACTCCATGGCATTTCAAATTATCCACATTTAAAAAACAAAGTTCCTTCACACGTTGTCAAAACACATGATTTGGCGTCCTGGGCTGCGGTGATATTTGCTTCCATCCTGCCTCAAGTACTAAACACTGAAAGGAGACTGAAATCCCTGCCTGTCCTAGGAGTTTACCTTCCATCCTCTATGTCCTCCACGTCCCTAATCCTGTAAATCTTTGTACTACAGTTTTTTTTTTTTTACAATTGGGCCTTGGAGGAAAAGAAACACCTCGGTACATTAAAGGATTATTTAAGGCTAGAAAATTTATGACTTGTTCAGGGTGCCCTAACTTTTAACTCTCAATTATACCTTCTTTCCACATAAAGACTATGAATGCATATACTATAGAGCTTACCCAACCTTGTGAACTCAATCAGGCTCACAGATATGTACCACATCCCCATGAGCAGATTAGCCACTCCTTTTTAAAGACTCCCAAACTAACTTATGTTAGGTTATAGCTATAACTAATGTTGCCAAACAGCATGATCAAATTCATTTACATGTATTATTGAAATTGTGTGAGTTAGGGGCACCTGGCTGGCTCAGTCATTAAGTGTCCGCCTTTGGCTTGGGTTGTGATCCCAGGGTCCTGGGATTGAGCCCCACATCGGGCTCCCTGCTCAGCGGGAGGCCTGCTTCTCCCTCTCCCACTCTCTCTGCTTGTGTTCCCTGTCTTGCTGTGTCTCTCTCTGTCAAATAAATAAAAACTTAAAAAAAAATAGCTATGAAATTGTGTGAGTTAGATCAGTATTTCTCAGACTTTTCACATAACTCCTTAAAGACTCTTTAGACATTTTTTGTTAATCATCCCCCCATACCATTTTAATACACTTAAAAGTATATCTGTTATTGTACTATTGAGTACTATTTTTATGCTTTATATATTTAAAAAAATACTTTTTTTCAAACTCCCCAAGAACCAATTTTTACCCTCCTAAGGAGGATGTCTCTCTCACTGAGAATGCATGTTTTATTTAGATTAATAAATTGTTGCTCAAACAAGAATTATTCTTATCGCCAAAATAATGCTAAGCCTTAGATCATTATATAGGGACTCATGAAGAACATGAGAAAGACTCATGACCATACTCCTGAAACTTTCAACTTCAAGACTGAGAAGTGCAATGATATCACTTTCAGTATCTGCTAAATAAAACTATGAAATTCTTCCATTTTAAAGGCCACTGTCATTCCTCCATTCTTCTCTGATTTTGTTGAGAGATCAGCTCAGATTATTTGTGGCTAACAAGTAAAATATAGATTTTAAAACCAGAACTATAAGTAGTTCTATTCATGAGGTCCTCAAGTACAAAACAGATAATAAAGATACAAATAAGAACTTGACAATCCTAAGTACTCCCAATTCACCTAACTACAGAAACAGTAGTAGCACTGACATTTGGTAGAAAAGAACTGTGAAGGAGTAATATTAAGATGAAGAACACTATTTAAATACAAACTGTTTAAAAGGAAATATCAGAAAGCAATCATTTTACTAATAGTCCCCAAAATGCTATTTACGTTGATGTATAATTAAAACTCCTCAATATTAAAGCTCAAAATATATTTCTTCTTAGTTAATACACCTGGATCTCCTTTCTTCCTCCAGCATAAGTAGAGCTAAAATACCACTTACTCCTGGCTAAAGCAAGGACAATAGAGGAAGAAGAAAAGCCATAGGGTTTGTAACCCATTAGGGCTCCATCCCACCCACCCTACCATTCACCCAGAGGAAGACTAATGGGGTGGGGAAGGGGCATAAATTATTTATAGCAAGCATAAGGCATTCTTACAGTCAGCAGAAACAAAGATCTTCCCCTACCAAAATAGAAAAAGGGGGATTATGCCTAATACCAGAGTTTATTAGGGGCAAAATAGTTAAGGAACAGCCACACAACCTCAACTACATCAAAATATTACATATTTTAAGACAAAGAAAACATTTTGTAATGGGAGTATCATTACTCTCTTATGACTTGGCAACCTGAAAGCTGTTAAGCCTGCAACAGGACTTCAAAGTTGAGACTTAAACTGTCTTTTCCAGTTAATCCCTTCTTTTTCTGGCCAAAAGAAAGAAATGTAGGATTTCTTTACCATTACTTTAGTGATACTTTAGTGTTACTAAAAAATACCTGTCTTCTTGTTCTAAGGTATGAGCTGTATACATTTTTAAGTCTCTACTTCCTGAAGAGATTTAGCAAACTAAGGCTTTATTTTCTGAGTAACCAAAATGTCAATTTTATTAGCAATTGTAAATTTTCTGTAATACTTTGATTCCATTTATTTTAAAATAATTCTAATAAAGAATACCTAAAATCATGAATTATCCTTTACAATTATTTTTTTATCCTACAATTTGTACATACTAAATTTCTCAATTTAGATAGCAAAAAGTTATATTATATAAGAATATAGTGTGTATCTGGGGATAGTGGGTACTGACCTAGTGATATTTGGTCATTTAAAACAGAAGACTTGGTTAAATGATTACCAATAAAAACACAAAACATTTCTTTATAAATCAGAGGCAGCCACCAATTAATCGCCCCATTTTCAGGTCAACTGAACACCCTTCCCATTTGCCTTAACATAAATCCACAATGCCAAAATGAGACAGTCTGGCCAGCACAATGACAGTTATCTAGTAAGCAATTTATAGTAGGAACTTTTCATAATTAAGTTTCTTCCTTCATTTTAAAAATGGGATCGGGGATCAATGAAAAGATAAGTTAACAAAGGGTTAAGAAAAAACATAATCATAAATCATATTTATGATCCCATACCAAATATCTGTAAAAAAATAGTTGTAATTGTTCATTCAGCAATTAATGTATCAAACACTGTGTTAACTATTAACATTGAACATGACAGTCATGGGAGAAAAATCCATTTCTTCAAAAAAT
Organism: Mirounga angustirostris; assembly: GCF_029215605.1. Lineage (NCBI taxonomy): Eukaryota > Metazoa > Chordata > Mammalia > Carnivora > Phocidae > Mirounga > Mirounga angustirostris. Next base: position 233,698 of record NW_026991726.1, on the reverse strand, counting down.
TTTTTTAAATTAATAAATTTATTAAACAAAATACTGCCTCAAAGTATATCCTGGCGAGGGAAAAGAAACATGAAAAGCAAAAAAGTCAAGTCAGAACAGTAGCAAAGTGTATGAGAAATTATGTATTTACCTTGGCTCTGCACTCAGTGTTATTACAGTTTTTTGTGGTAGAGAACCTTGTGAGTTTTGTTTCAAATCCTGTAAAAATAAACAAAAATTTTTTATTTTACTTTTAAAACTTAAGTTTCAAAACTAGCTATGTAATAGTACTTACAAAAATCCTAAAAAGGACACAATGGTGTCCTCCTTCTAGCTACATAAAGGTCCATCAAAGTTCAAAATAAGTAATTCTTGTGTGTGTGCATTTTTATGGGTGTGTCTTTAGACTTCAGTACGGCATGTGTTACACGGACTACTAGAGTCCAGTTAGGAACCAAGTAAATCAAAGTTCTAAAGATCATTTTGCAAAAAGTTTCACTATTTTACCTTTGTATCACAGGTTTCATATCCTTAAGCAATGTATGTCCATTTATTGGATTTTTTACTTCAACATGAAAATATGTAACCATAATTTGATTGCAAACATCAGTATATGAAAATACTGAACTTACTATCTCTGATTCCAGATGTGTAAGTTCCAATTACATGCAAAATTTCAAAGCCTATGGCTCACAATAGACTCTAATGATAAAATATTACAGTTTTAAAACATCTGAGTTGCCAAATCGAAGTCTAAAGAGGTTTGCAATCCCCCATTTTTCCCACTGTTCTTCCTTGCTGCTGAAGAGTATATTCTTCCTCTCAGAGTATGTTCTGTTTTATTGGCTCCCCTGATCCTAACCACGATACAAGCCAAGGCAGGAATCATCCCATCTAACAGATAAATGAATGAGGGCTCACAGATGTTAAGCAGCTTTTTCAGGCCCATGCAATCAGGTACAGAGGTGGGGCTAATAGCTAGTCTTTAATTCCTCAACTGCTCCTCTGCTGTTACACACATCTGAGCACTGCTCACAGCGCTCCATGGGCTCATCCTGAAACCAGAAGACAATTCAGGGGCTTCTAATCAAAGCCAAGCAAAATAACTAATTACAGCGTCTAGTTACCTTACAGTACCATATTAATAGTGTTCTCAAAGCTGTATGTTCCACATAATGAAGTTCATTAGTTTTCATGCTTAGATTTAGTCAGAACAAAATATACACCATAAATCAAATACAGACACACTTACAGGAAAGAAGAACACATAGGTATTTCATATAAAATGATGCAAATTCTTTCAAATCATGTATAAGGAAATCACTATTTTTCAAGGTTTCTTTTCACTCAGCTTCTCACCCCCTTTTCTGAATCAAGAACAAAAGAATCACACATTTTTATGATAATATAAAAGGTAGCAACTAACCATGTCTAGGAGGTTATCAAAAGAGTAAGAGTTGTACGAGGTTTTGTCCTTCAAAATAAGAAGTAGTGCAGAATATCCAATTATCTTCTTCAAATTCGTTAATGAATGAAAGAGTCTGTGAACCAAAAATTATTACTGGTCTGAGAAGCAATTCAAACATCAGTATACAATATTTTCAGTTTCTTTAATAATGGCCAAACCACCATCATCCTGTATTCACAAAGTGAAACCTATAATGAAGCTATAATGAACGGACTCTTCTTTGCCCAGAACTAAGTACTTAGGAAAAAAAAGTTAGTCAAAAGATTTCACTAATAAGGATTCATTTAAAATAGAAAACTTTCTGTATACACCTGAAACGTGTAAACTTAATCAAACTACCGATACTTTCTACAAGTATCATGCCAAATACTAAGAATATTCAACATGATCACTCCAATAGCTTTAAGGCTTTGTTACCAAAAAAGTGATTTGGTCCTTTACTTTAGAGAATTCTTTAACAAATGTTGAAACAGCAAAAGAAAGCATGAGATTAACTGTCACTCACAAGAATATTCGTTCAGTATACATACTTCAAAAAACTCAAATTCCTGAAAACTTCAAATAAATATTTTGTTGACTTTAGTTTCATGTTCTTGTTCAAAAAAAGAGAAAGTTTTCACAGGTCTGGATAATGAAATTGTCTTTCTCCTTGTTACTTTTCTTGGTCATTAAAATTGTTAATTGTATTCCAATTGTACTTTTATGTCTGAGGAACCAAAGAGATGCGTATGAATCAACCTACTCAAGATCAATTCTGGAATATAATATTGGTACAATATCAACTATTGCTGAAGCACTACACGTGGGAAAAGAATTTGAAGGTTTTTTTTTTTCAAGTTCCATCTTGTTTATTTAAACCTTTATAGAACAGGTAACCCTAAGTAAAGCCACTGAAGAAATCTGTCGAAAAACTTGGCTAAACATGCTTTCAATCAGCCATTGAATCTATTATGTTTATAGAGTGATTATATTATTTTCCCCAATACAGGACGCAATTTTGGACCTACATGTTAAGAACATTTTTGTTGGCATGCAACGACAAAAAAATGTTTAAGAGAATTAAAAATAACTTCTTTTTGCAGAACACTGAGATTACTTTCAAAGATGTAAGTGATCACAATCAGTAAGTTAATTAACTATGCAAATGTGTTATACATACATAGTGTTAAAGTCTTCTGCATGTGAGTTCAGGCCATCATCCAGCTAAGTTTCTTAGTCTATTCAAATGTTTTCCTAGGTGATAACAAGTGTTTTCACCAGACTAAAAGACAATATGAGTGACTACAATTCAGTTATAGGAACAAGCCCCTCGATTTAAGTTTATTTTTATCTATATGGCAATCTTTATTAGGCTGTCAGAACCTGAAGAATAAAAGTCATGTTCCACTCCCCTGCTTGTGTTCCCTCTCTCACTGTCTCTCTCTCTGTGAAATAAATCTTTAAAAAAAAAAAAAAAAAAAGAAGGGGCGCCTGGGTGGCTCAGTTGTTAAGCGTCTGCCTTCGGCTCAGGTCATGATCCCAGGGTCCTGGGATCGAGCCCCGCATCAGGCTCCCTGCTCAGCGGGAAGCCTGCTTCTCCCTCTCCCACTCCCCCTGCTTGTGTTCCCTCTCTCACTGTCTCTTTCTCTGTGAAATAAATAAATAAAATCTTTAAAAAAAAAAAAGTCATGTGCTCCATCAGCTAAAACCTTATATGTATTACAGTGCACTGGAGCTTAAACTGAGGGAATGCCACACATCAATGTTTGTATCCTAAAGGCACATGCACAGTCTTCTAACGAGGTAAGCACTAAGAACTGGTAGTGTATTCCCCAAATGCTTTCTCAGGATGCATAAAGCCATTCTGTTTAAAGCAAAACAAGACTAAACACAGTAAATAAGTTTGGGAAACATTGGGTAAAGCAAAATTTTAATGTTTCAACAATTCATCATTGTGGGATTTCCCAGAGCCTCTAATTTTCTAACATGCCCGTATTTTATTATCACTGAACCGGACCATCACTTAGAAATCACAGTTTTCTACTCTGGTATCATTACTACTGTTTCAGGCAGATACTATCATGTTTGTCAGTGAAGTTTGATCTATACATATGGGCCCTCATACTTACCCTTTGTTCATTTTTTTCTCCTACCTACCTTAACTACAACATAGAAATAGGCAGAATTCTAAATATTTCTGTAACTGATCTCATTACCATTTCTTCTCTTACACATAGCCCCATTATCCACTTTTAGGCTGAACATCCATCACAAACACTGTCCCCCTCTAATTCATTTTTTCATGCCATGTTTAGAATTAACCTTCAAATAGCCATGATGTATTCTTGTTCTCCAGGTGATAATTATATAAACATTCAATCTACTGTTGAGAGCAGTACTCTAAGTAAGAATCACCTTTAGATGGCAGAAGAGAAAGCTAGAAGGGTCTGGACCCCTGTCGGCACTGTAGAGCTGCTATACCTGAACTGGGGACCTGCAGACTTCTTCCACGTGGCATAAAAATAAGTAGGATAGGATTTATTCAGTTTTAAGTTGTTATTACTAGCAGCCAAATGCAATCCTTAACTCATACACTTGTTCACAGGGACACTTCTGCCAACATTTGAATAAACAGTCAACAGTCTAAGAACAAGAGAGCACCCAATGCTAGCTGCCTCTTTGTTTATAACTCTCTAACTTGTGTTTTGAAATTTCCTACTTAAAATGTCTATGCTAATGACTTGATAATTGTGTATGACTTCTCAATGAAGTGTGAAGTGCTCGCAAAGCAAATTTACAAATGTCAAGTATAATTTGAGAATTATTGTCTTTTTTCTCTAAGATGCAATTTTGTATGGTGATGTTTTTATAAGCTAAAAGCATAACCAAACATATGGAGGAACTAATGACAGCCCTTCTGGAAAGGTTATGAGATAGAAAATGTTCAGTTGCAAAAACTCAATGACCTGTACCCAAGTCTCTTTCAATATGGCAGCCAGAGAGAGAGCAGGTAGACAGTATAGGAGAATGACTTCTTCATTTCCTCTTAGGAACTCTTTTCTGAATATAAGCCTCACTTTTAAATTCAATAAACCAAGAAGACAGGAGCAGGTGAAAAGGAAAAAAATGGAGGATCTGACCTTATTTTAAAAAATGCCTTCTGTGGGAGAAAAACCAATTATCATTATCAGCCAATGAATGTTTTCCATTTTAAGCCCAGCTCAACCTCAACAGATGCCAAATACATTTGCCACAAGAAAACTGAGAAGATATTCAAGATGCTACCATGAATATATTTTCAAGGATTCAAGTCAACTAATGAAACCTCAAGAATTTGTTTTTCAAATATCTAGAAAGGCAGTCAAAATACTATAACTAAAATTTTAATTAACACTTATAATGATTAGTGATATCAGTTGTGGATCAATCTGTAATGTTGACTTTATATGTTGTATACACTTTTAACATATGGGAGAGAGCATTTATTAAAAAAAGAGGTTCACTTCTTAAATCTGTATTATAAGAAAATCAGAGCACACTTTAACAATTTTAAAATATTATTGAAGTACACCATTTTTGATAGGAAAAAAATCTGGAAGAAATAATAACTAAGCCATAATGAAATAATAGTCAAAACTCCTTCCCCAACATAGGAATCTCCTCTACAATGATCCTAATGAATGGTTACCCAAACTAGGGCATGATGATGGAAATCTCACTATCACAAAAGGTAAGCCTTTTGATTATTGGGAAGCACTATTTACAAAGTCTCCTGCTGTTCTGAGCTAAAGCCTGTACTCACTGTTTCCAATCCTGCAATGTGAAAATAACTGAGCTTCCCCTCCCTCACTCATCTCACAGACCTTCTAAGAGTTGAAGATGGTTTTGATATCAATACCCAAGCCAACCCTTCTCATCCCAATTCCTTATATCATCTATATATGTCAAAGTTTCTAGGTTCTTCTACTTCCTGGCTAAACTCTAGGCTGAGAACAACTGGATATGAAATAGGATGAAATTAAACTGCTATACAATCAAGTATGGCTCTTTATCTCCTTGGATTATAGCTATGATTTATTTGATACCAAATCCCTGGTCAACAAGGTAACCCCAATTACCACATTATACTTGGGAGAAAACAGAATCAGCTTTATAATAATGTTTTACTACTCCATTTGCAGAAATGCACTGCAATAAAAAGTTAGGACAGCTAGTACATTCTCAATACAATTCTTGAAAAATGCTTTGAATATTGATGTTGTTTTTCTATAGCAATACTTATAAGGGATGTCATTATTGATATGGTCTGATGTACATTAACAATTTCATCAAAGATATAAGCCTGTGACCCAAAATTAAAAAAAAAATTGTTTTATAATCACTTTTTAATAATTATATTACCTGGTACCATAATCCACAACCACCCAATCTTTTGCAGTTCCTGTGATAGCATCATGATGTTGAAACAGTCCCAAATTTCTTCTGGCTTCTGTCAGTGCCATGTAATGGGATGATGAAAGAAATTTACTTATCTTGTATTTCTGAGCTTGTTTCAGGGCGAAACAGTAAAGAATTTCAGCAGCCCTAATTGTATAAAACAGTCATTAATTCTTATTTCAAAACAAACATTTACTATTTAAAATATGTGGTACTGATACAATTTTTAAATGCATTTTTTAAAAAATCCACATTTCAAAGTCAAACAGAGAAAGACATGTATCATATGATCTCACTGATATGAGGAATTCTTAATCGCAGGAAACAAACTGAGTGTTGTTGGAGTGGGGGTTGGGGTGGGAGGGATGGGGGGACTGGGTGATAGACACTGGGGAGGGTATGTGCTCTGGTAAGCGCTGTGAATTGTGCAAGACTGTTGAATCTCAGATCTGTACCTCTGAAACAAATAATGCAATATATGTTAAGGAAAAAAAAAGAAGAAGAAGAAGGTAGCGGGAGGGGAAGAATGAAGCGGGGGAAATAGGAGGGGTAGACGAACCATGAGAGACGATGGACTCTGAAAAACAAACAGGGTTCTAGAGGGGAGGGGGGTGGGAGGATGGGTTAGCCTGGTGGTGGGTATTGAGGAGGGCACATTCTGCATGGAGCACTGGGTGTTATGCACAAACAATGAATCATGGAACACTTCATCTAAAACTAATGTTGTAATGTATGGGGATTAACATAAGAATAAAAAAAAGAAAAAAAAAATCCACATTTCAGCACAATTGATAAAAAAGATATTGATAATAAACATTCCTATAAAACCATCTAGGTATCCATCTAATATATCTAGATTATCAATCATCAGAGAACATCATGTCTAAATTGATATAAAGGGCGCTTGTTCTAGATGGTCCTGGAAAGAAGCCAGTACCCACTGGCAGCGAGACAGGTATACTTATGTATAACATAGTGAAAAAAAAAAAAAAAAGCTCGAAACAGCAGTAAAAAGTGGATAATGGTTGCTGCCCTTTCTTTTCTCCAAGATCAGCCCAGACACATACCAGGAACTTCATCACCAGAAAGCCATTCACTCTCACATACATACATTAAAGGAGAGACGGTGCAGAAATGGTCACATGAGTGGGAGACTAACAGTGAAGGAGAGGCAGAAAGCGATGGCCTGACAGCTCAGTGACAACAGCTAGTCTCTGTGCTGAATGAGAACATTCGACAACTAGAGGGAAAGTAACAATATAAACTGAAAGGTGATAAAACATATGCTGTCGCTTCTCGTTTATTTTAAAGAAAAAACACTTGGGCTTACGAGTAGTTTTTGAGCAAGAATATGGGGACTTATCATTTTCATGCTTTATTTTTTTCATCAGAGGATATGGTTCAAGACAGGTTTCGAAAAAGTTCTTTAAAAAAGAGATATGGCTTGGGGTGCCTGGGTGGCTCAGTCGTTAAGCGTCTGCCCTCAGCTGAGGTCATGGTCCCAGGATCCTGGGATCGAGCCCCACATGGGGCTCCCTGCTCAGCGAGAAGCCTGCTTCTCCCTCCCCCACTCCCCCTGCTGTGTTCCCTCTCTCTCTGTGTCTCTCTCTGTCAAATAAATAAATAAAATCTTTAAAAATAAATAAATAAAATCTTAAAAAAAAAAAAGAGATGGCTTGATGAAGTAAAAAGTTTAAGAAGGTTCTTTATGCCAAACATATTAAGAAGGATGGAGAGAAAACCAAGGCAGCTTGAAAATGTATCACAATATAAGGAAAAGGATAAATTTAAAGTACTCAAAAAAAAAAAAGAATTGTTTTAAATTTTGAAATAATTAGAAGATACTAAATAATCTCTGCCTTTAAATTCTAATCTTTCTAAAATTCATGGCAGGAGAAACACTAAGTTTGAATTAAAGAAATTGTGTATATATGTTCATCTATACCCATAGCACATATTCCTGGCTTTGCAAAGAGTACCTATACATATAGATATCCCAAAATGTAAAAAGGGGGTTTAAAAAATATTTTCTTCTTTATACTCTTCTATCCTATCCAAATGTTTTACAAATGAGCATCAAGATGAAATATCTATAATCAGACAATAAACTTATTTTCAAGTAAGTTGATTACATTTTGAAATTTGTCATTATTATATGGTTTTTTGTCATTTTATTTTAAAGCAGAATTTTCAAAATATATTATTACTCACACTAAGTACTTCACCTTAAATATGTTCAATAAATTAAAATTGAATCAATATTTGTAACTCTTTGTCACTAAAAAATAGTTGACACTTTTAAAAAAGTGCAGTAGTCCAAAAGAATCTCTACATTACTTAGTACTTTCTCTGTTTTTATCATAGGTAGTTTAGAGTAACATAATAGAGAATTAATATTCTATTGGGCAAGAATGCATCAATCTCTCTAATATAGAAATACTATTTTATTACAAATACAGGAATATGTATCCATCTGGCACATTTGTGAATATCCCAAAAAAAAGGCAAAGATCAGGCTTTTGAAATAATGCTGACAGCATGAAACAGTAAAAATAAAAAAAAAACACACTACTATACCAAAGTACAACTCTGGGAGAAATTCATGATCTTTATAAAAGGGCTTTCCAAAATGTACTATTTCTACCAGTACGGAGAAGAAGGTAGATATAACATGACTTTTTATTTTTAATACTGAGATTCATCATGAAAATTAATCATCATGAATTCATGATCTGAACTAAGCTGAAAGTGAACTCATCACGAAAATGAATTAAGCTCCCACGCTACACACACATAGAGAGAGCCCCAGGAGTCCCCAGGGTGGTTCATCCTTACCAAAAAGCAACAGGACCCACAAAGATAGCTACTAGCCACGTGTGATTATTTATTTACATTTAAATCAACTCAAATTAAAGGAAATTAAGAGTTCACTTCCTCAGCCACACTGGTCACATTTCAAGTGCTCAACAGTTACATGTGGCAAGTGGCCATACTAAACAGTGCAGAAAACAGAAACAGAAGATTTCTACCACTGCAGAAAGTTCTGTTGGACAGTGACTGAAAGTTCTACTGGACAACGCTGGTTAGAGCGTTTTTGTTTTCTCCTGACTTTTCTGCTTTCTCCCTGTCACTATGCTTTTTCAGCCAATCACTCTGCCGCCATCAGTTCTCATCTCTTTCAAGTTTTGCTCTTCTAAGCAGAGAATCACACCTATAGAACTATGTTTCAATAAATAAGAACTGAGGTGGAGCCTCTGAAGTTCTCCCACATATAAAATGCATTAGTTTTAGATTGTGTACTTTGAGGCCCACATTTTAGCCACAGAGAGGCCCTGTTTGTTCCTTGTGACCCTTGCTTGTTTCCAGCAATTTAGTCTGTCTGGCTACTGACCTGCAGACACACATAACAATGCCACTGGATATTATCACGGTGTGCAAACAATACCAGTAATTAATTAGAAACATATAAAACATAAGATACAAGAGAAAGTCTAATCAGATAAACTGCTTTTTTCAGAACAAAAGCCCATATAATAATCTGATTATGCACTAGAGACATAGCTCTGATTGCATTAAAATTTCACAATTACATTAAACACATCCCAATACTGCATACATGTTGTATATTATGCAAAACTCTATGCTATGCTATGTGCTATGATCACATAAAAAAGGTGAATAATTAATGTAGCTTTCTAAACGTAAATTTTGTACCTTAGATGGGATTCCAATATCCTATCCATTCGTTTGTAGAAGGGTCTGGATGTAAAGTAGCCGCTCCAGTAATGATCGTCTCGGTCAGCATAAGTGAAAAAATCTCCACTTAGAACAGGGGACATGGATTGGCTATTCTTTCTAATGGTTACATCTTCTTTATCCAGTGCATCAAAATAATCTGATAAAGTCCCAAACTGTATCTAATAAAAAAAAAAGTGACACTTATTCATCTCTACCTTAAAATTACTTCTAGCACTAAAAGGAAAAGTTAACAGTAAATATTTAAGATGCGCTTTCCAGTTAAGATGAAATTCTAGCTCAGATTTTACAAAACTCAAAAGCAGGGGGAAAAATATACAGTAGCTCTTTCACTTGCATCAGGTCCCAAATTAAACTAAAATAAAACTTACACCCCTAAGGGGTTAGAAGAACTACTGAGATATACAAATCTGTGGATCTGAAAACACCTTACCAATCTCCAGAATTTCAAAGTGTGCAAGGGTCAGGGAATAGAATAATTCAGAGATGAATAAAAGATGGGAGGAAGCAGCAAAAATAAAACATTTACATACAGTTTGGTTAACCATTAAGTATTTTCATATGTCATATGCACATACACACCCCTGGCCTCCCCATCCCCCTTGCTTGAGCTCTCATAAGGGAGACTTTAAGAACAGCAGGTCATTAAAAAAATGGACTTTCTCTACCAGCAGGTAACATTGAATAGAAGTAAAACACAAAGAGTGACAAGAACTGCAAGGTTGACTGCTCAAATGAAAAGGTCTTTTGACTAATGATTTAAATTAACAGAACATAAATCCATTTTTATGAGCCCAAGCTATTCCATAAATCAAAGGAAAAAAGAAGTATTATACCACACCATGTAAACAGATATTAAAAGGCAGTGTTTTTAGAGATAAACAGAGAATTTAACAGGGAATGTATTTCTTTGAATATTAAGATGCTATTTTTGTTGTTTCCTACCACACACAGATACACACACACACACACACACAGATACTAAAAGCTACTTTAATTCAATGTGGCAGAAAAATAATTAAGAGCAGTTAAAAACAGGGGTGCCTGGGTGGCTCAGTCATTAAGCATCTGCCTTTGGCTCAGGTCATGGTCCCAGGGTCCTGGGATCAAGCCCCACATCGGGCTCCCTGCTCTGCAGGAAGCCTGCTTCTCCCTCTCCCACTCCCCCTTCTTGTGTTCTCTCTCTAGCTGTGTCTCTGTCAAATAAATAAAATCTTAAGAAAAAAAAAAAAAGAGTAGTTAAAAACAGTGAGTAGCACTCTAGAAGAGTGGTTAAGAACAGCACAGAACCTGGATCCAGATAGCATTGGTTTGAATTCCATCTCTACCATTTACCTAACAATGTGGTTTTGAGCATATTTATATATTGTCTCTGTGTCTGTGTTACAGCTAATAGGGTTCTAAGTAAAATGCTTAGAAACACAACTGGGAATAATGGTCTAAGTTTTAGCTATCATTTTTCTATTGCAAAGGCAAAATTTCAGCTGGAAACATGATGATATTAGTAAGACAAATAGAAGTTATCATGTACCTGTGACACAATAAATTTTATAACAGCAAAATAGATAATTATTTCTAAATCCTTATGTTTACATCACAGAAAAGCAATTTTCAACAATATTACCTTGTCTTATCTTGGCTTCACCAAATACAATGTATCTTGGGCAAGTTAATATATTTGTGCCTCAGTTTCCTCATCTCTAATGGGGATAATTATAGTACCTACCAGAAAATGTTCAGAGAATTAAATAAGTTAACTAAAGTGAAGCACTTTAAAAAGTTAATAGCAGGGGTGCCTGGATGGCCCAGTTGGTTAAGCACCTGACTCTTGGTTCCAGCTCAGGTCATGATCTCGGGGTCATAAGATCGAGCCCCACATTGGGCTCTGTGCTGGGCATGGAGCCTGCTTAAGATTCTCTCTCTCCCTTTCCCCATCCCCACGCCCCCGCACCCCCAAAGTGCATGCTCTCTCTCTAAAAGAAAACGTTAATAGCAAATAGTAAGTACTCAAAAATTAAGTGTTATTTATTACTCACTTAACACATTCTAAGAAGCAGAATATAAGTGTGTGTGTGTATAACCATGAGGGTCACAAATGCAAAGAAATACAGCATTAACTTCAGGCCCAATAGTACAGACAAGCTCAGGGAAGTATACTGATAAAAGTAAAAAATTTTCAACAATCTAAATTTCTGACTCACTTTCTCATCTATATAAAAAGGGATTTCTATGAGATAACAAAAATTCCCTTCATTTTCAGATTTTAGGGAACTGTGGCATGCTACAGAGTTAATATTAACAACAAAGTATACCCTTTTAGAATATTGTAACTAATTTTTGGTATTAGCCAAGATGAAAGTATTTCCTTCTTGGCAATTGCCCCAGGCAAAGTTCATTTAAGTAGCCTGGTGAGCATTCTCACAAATTTAATTCAATCTCAAAGGACTGATATATAATCCTGTATCTATCCTAGAGTAGTTTCAAAAGAAATTATTTAAGAGTGAATTTTTCTATAGTCTCTTGGTAGCTCAAAGTACGTATTCCAAATAACCAAAAAAAAAAGTAGATGTTTTTTACTTCAAAAGGCAACAAATTATATCTTTAACATAACCTTAATCTTAAACATAATCAAACTCCTCTATCAGAGCAACATATGAGAAAAATACATAAATTGTTAAATAAGTGATGACCAATGGGAAACTGACTGGCTTGGTTGGTACAATGTCAATTTTTAGCCATCTAAATTCAATTGCTTACTTGGGTTTTTCCTTTCATTAAAAGAAAATAATAAACTGAAGCTTCTGGCTTGGACAAAATAACTTCAAACATCCTACAGAGAACAGATACTAGATAAACCACAGAGAGAAAAAAAGCTTTTGTTTGAAGGTATCTAAGGACAATCAAAGCAGCCAACACTTGAGTGACAAAAATTCCAGAAAGAAAGGAAATGCATGAAGGTTACTGGGTACAAGGTTAGAATGCAAAAGTCAACTGTATTTTTATACATGGAATATACCACATTCATGGATGGCCTAATATTTGTAAAGAAGTTAACGGTACTCAAATTGATCTATAGGTTCAATGCAATGCCAATCAAAATTCCAACTTTTTTTGGTAGAAATTTAAAAATTGATCTTAAACCTATACAGAACTATAAAGAAAACCAATGCAATCTTGAGAAGGAAAACAAAATTAGAAGACTTATGCTATCAGAAATTAAGATCCATTCTAAAACTATAGTAATTAAGACAGTCCGAGACTAAATAGACAAAATTGAATAGAGTCTATACAAGAGCCACACAAATAGTTTCACTCAAAATTAATGAAAAAGATGATGCTGCAGTAAAGTGGGCACACTGGTCTTTTCAATAAATGGTGGTAGATACCCATATGGGCAAAAATGCACCTCGATCCCTGTCTTCATACAATTCACAAAAAAATCAATTCCAAACAGATTACAGACCTAAATATTGAAGGTAAAACAATAAAGCTTCTGGAGGACAGCTTCATAGGAAGCGTATTTTCATAATTATGGGGTATAAACAAAAATTTCTTAAGCAGAACATGACATGGAAAGGAAAATACTATTATATTAGATTTAATTAAAACAAAGAATTTCTGTTTATCAAAAGACAGCATTAAGAAAGAAATTAAAAAACAGGCTCACATAGTGGGAGACAATATTTGTATAACTTTTATCTGAAGGAAGACTCAAACCAAAATATATAAAAGAGTTATAAATGGTACAAAATAAACAGACAACCCAATTTAAGGAAAAGTCATCAAAAGATTTAAATAGTCACTTCACAAAAGAGGATACCTAAATGGCAATAAACTTATGAAAAGAGGTTCAATTCATTAACTACCAGGGAAATATAAAATAAAACCATCATATCGATCATAAAAATTAAAAATGAAAAAAAAATCCTAACAAAAAATCTGAGTAAGGAAGTACAGCAACTGAAATTGTCATACAATGCAACGACTAGTGCATCTATTTTGGGATACCATTTGGCAATATCTACTGAAGTTGAACATGTGCATACCCATGACCAAAAATTTCTATCCCATTTTATACCCACATAAATTCACATACATGTATATAAAAACATGCACAAAATATTCAAAATGGCTTTATTTGTAATACACAAAAACTGGAAACAACCCAAATGTCCATCAATAATACAATGGACAAATTGTGATGTATTTATCAAATGGATATTAAAGATAATATACAGTATTAAAATTGAATATACTGTGGGGCGCCTGGATGGCTCAGTTGGTTAAGAAATCCAACTCTTGATTTTGGTTCAGGTCATGATCTCAGGGTCATGAGAATGAGCTTCACATTGGGCTCCGCACTCAGTACAGAGTCTGCTTGAGAGTCTCTCTCTCCCCTCCCCCTGCCCCCCCCCCCCCGCTCATTCAAATCATTGCCAAATCTTACAAAAGTAACCTTATTTTCCCTTCTATCATCATGGTTAGTGTTTTTTCTTTTGAAATGATACAAGAAGGAAATCTTAAGTATGTGACCCTGAGACCATGACCTGAACCAAAATCAAGAGTTGGATGCTTTTTAAAGTGACTTTACAAATTGCCCTACTGGGCAAAGAAGGAAATAGGTAAAATACAAAAATCAGTACTTTAATTCTTTAGAATGAGTGGTAGATCCTTTTATGGATCTCAAAACCATTCACTAGGAAGATGTACTTAGGGATAAAATACCCATCTGCATATGCCATCCCCTAAGTAAATGTTTGTGTATCAGCTTCATCTTTGAGGAGATTATAGAGATGATTTAAACATAGACCTAAAGTTCATAATTTGGTAGAAATTCAGTTGTAAGTATCTTGAATACACCTGGCATTTTATTTAAGTTTATTTAACTATTTAATATTATTTACATTTACTTAATAAACTTGAATTCTCCCTACATAAAATGTGACCTATCATCAGCTTTCTAATTTCCTAAACAGTAACATCTCTTCCTTTCTGTAGTATTTCCACAAATATTCTACTGTCTCATAGGTTAGTATGTGAATATAATAAACACATTGGGTAATTTTCTCATATAGGGTCTAATATAGGACTCTTGTTTGAATCCTGACTCATGAAACATATGCTTTAAAAAAAATGCCTGTATGTGATCAGGAAAATCTGAATCTATCTGGATATATGATAATATTGAATTATTGTTAATTTTTTAGATATAATAGTGGCATTATGATTGTATTTTTAAACAGAGTCCTTATCATTTAGATACATAATGAAATGGTTACAGATGAAACTACATGACTACTATTTCCTCCAAAATAATCCCTGGGAGAGGGTGAGAGAGGACAGTGAGGCACAGCTGAAGTGAGAGTGACCTCGAGTTGATCAATGTGGTAGCTGAGCTATGGATATGGGGAGGCAGGGGTCAGGGGAAGGGTACTTAAGTTGTTCTCAAAACTTTAGGGTACATTCAAAATTTTCCAAAAGGGGAAAAAAAAAAGAGAGAAAGAACTACAGGTAAATGATTAATTTTGGAAGTCTTCTCAACTAAGAAAGATGCTAGTGTATTCTCTGGACACAAGACATTAATTTGCAAAATTCATGACACGTTCATCTGCATTGCCCGTCACATTACTAAAATCACAAGGATGCAGCCGTCAGAGAAACAAACTTTTGATGCTGGTAGAAAAACAGGACATCACTGAAAACTGAAGATCACAACTTAGTAGGTGCATATTTACAACTACATAAAAGTAAAGTCTCTTTAATGCTGTAGGAATGGGGGGAAAGGGACAACTTCAGAAATGCAACTATAGTACTAGATAATTTTCCTCTTTAAGAACTACACTCTTACATACAAACTACATATTCTAGGAAATATTGGGATGTGGGACAAAGAAACTAAGGCTGTTGTGTTTTAGCCTCATTTAATAATGAAGGCTCAACTTCAAATACAGTATCATAATTAAATATTTTCAAATTACCTTAACATTATACTCAGGATGAGAATTCATATAATCAAAAAGCAGCTGATAATTCTTATACTGATGATCCCATTCTATGCGTTCACAGTAGCGAAAATCATCTCCTAGTGGGGCCAGGACAACTGTAGTACGGAAGAGCTTTGACTTCTTTCGGTACTGATCTAGAAGCATCTCAGCCCTACAAAAGAAAAAGGAAAATAAGAACAGTACTAAGAAAAGGACAATGGGGCAACTCATTAAAAAGTGTATTATGTTAAAAGAAATTGTTGTATACTTTACCTGTATTCTAGGTTAGTATGATTTATAAGGCAGATTTTTTAAAACTACTATACTAATTTTCATTATCCACTTAAAATATTCATAAATTTTGGGGTGCCTGGGTGGCGCAGTTGGTTGAGCATCCAGGCTTTTGGTTTTGGCTCAGTCATGGTCTCTAAGTCATGAAATCAAGCCCCACATTAGGTCCTGTGCTCAGCGCAGAGTCTGCTTGGGATTCTTTCTCGCTCTCCTTCTGCCCCTCCCCTCTGCTCTTTCTCTCTAAAATGGATAAATAAATCTTCTAAAAAATATATTCATAAATTCTTACCAGAGAGAAAAACCCACAGGTTTCCAATGGATTATCCTTAGAGAAATAAAGTCACATACCAACTTTGACATAAAATTACTGGGAACATCAATGGCCTCCTGAAGCCCGGCCATAGACACTGGATCCCAGATTGCCTGTATTTTAAAATAATTTAGTCCAAGAAGACAATAAGGATTTCTTATCTATATAAACTTTGAAGTTGGCTTTGACTCAAGATGCCTTTCTCTAATTTGATCTAAACTTGCCTGATTACACATAAAAAAATTAATAGTTTGAATGAAACCAATTATAGAACCTGATTTCCTCTTCAAACAGAAGAAAAACAACTCACTTAACACCTGCCATCAATAAACTGGATATCTGTCAGTGTCCTTCTCAGGGCTGATCAACAGATAAAGTTTTGGAGATCAAATAGCTTTTTTGATTTCTACCTTCCTCAGATCTAACCCATGAGTCCAAAGGTCAGCTAAATACTAAATGTGCTGATGTGTTTTTATATTTCATATTATTCTAGTATTCTGCAGAAAACCTTTGGGGTTGAACTGCTGAATGCTGAACCGGGGTACCATTTGAGGAAGTCTAGGAATACAAAGTATTTAAGAGGAATGGCTTATAAAAATGAAATTAAATAAGCGGATGAAGAACTCAGAGTAGTTCTCTATGTTTGTAATGCCAAGCTTAAGAAATCAGTGATAAATGACTAATGTGCTTTTTACCCAGTATTCCAATTTTCATTTCTAGGGTTATCGAGAAGTTCCAATTCACAATATAAAAACTTACGAAAGAAACTCAAAGACCATCAATAATGGAACGAAGTATTTTATAGAATTAAAAACATTTAACTAAATTTAGAAATTCACATGATCTTTTTATACTGATAGTCTCTGAAACTGCTTTGCAAATATTAAATTATTAGCAAAATTCAATAACTTGGTGAGTAAAATATAACCATAATGTTCTTACATAACATAGTTTTCTGAGATTAGCGTTCAGTAGAGTACTTAATTTTTACTAATAATTTACTAATATTCCACACTTAACCAAAAATAACCTTGGATTATTAGTTATAATTAAAAAAATACATGTCTAATGAGACTAATCAAATAGAAAGAAAAATAAGAGAAAAAAACCAAACATATAAATCAGATATGAGAAAGATACACTATGACTGAGCATCCAATCGGATTCCCCTAGGCAACCAGCATAGAAAAGGATAAGTGATCATTTAAATGAATGCCAAGGTTTACTACTAGATATACCGTATCTTGTGTGTATATGCATATGACACATAAGAGGAAAGAATCACAAACATTAAGTGTGAGTCTTCCATTCAGCATCTGTCCTAACTCCCAAGCTCCTGCTCAGAAGGTGTCAACACGGAATTCAAGAGACCAATCTACACTACCTGGTAGAGAGTGGATATTCACTAAATACATTGTACACTAATGCCAAATGAAATGACCGATATCACACTTGAAGATGTGCAGCAGCAATCTGCTCTTCACTCCTACCAGTTAGAAATGTCAACTTAACTAGAACAAAGAAAAAAAATTTCCTAGAACATCCTGTATCATTTGACACACAAATCACCATCATATGTAAAATACTTGTATGAGAACAAAAACTCAATGTGATAAAGAATGGTACCTCTTTATTTGCGAAGTAGAGGAACCTGCTGAACTAAACAGTACCAATTTTATCACCTGTAAATTGTAGTTAAATTTCATTTTCTTTAGGGTATTAAAAATCACGTGCCACTAAGCTGGAATGCCCGTGTTTGCTCTCCATTAATCACAAAGTAAAAAGGACGGTGATATCTGGATGTGAAGTAACCAGTAAAGATTTCAAGAATTATAAGAAGTTTTTTAAAAAATCTACAGAAGTATTAAATAGACTCTTTCATCTCTATGCCCCCAGGTGCCTGGAAATCACTTGCAGATTCACTGGAACTGACTGAGCACAAGGTATGTTCCCGGGGGGCAATCTTTGTAGTGTCAGATGGGACACAGCAAAAGGATTACACAAAATAGCTTCCCCCCTCCAATAATGCACTTTAAACAGGTACTCTCAGCAACACCCAAGAAAAGAAAAAGAGGAGCCTCACAAGGTCTTTGGTGCACTGGGAGTCCCCAATTAAAGCATCTGGTTACCTTCAAAGAAATTCCCTATCTCTGACCCCCTGAGCTACAGAAGAGCGTATGCTGCCTAGCTCTATACCTTTTGCCACATAATACACTGGATTATTCTCCTCCGCCTAACTAACCTAAGCCCAGAAAGCACGCCATTCACTCTTCCTCACTGATCTTCACTGCTGTAGGAACCAATAAAATGAAACCAGGTTGATCCCTAATCTCGGGACAGTTTTTCAAAATAACTATAAAAATCAGATTTTGCTGGAAGCGATCTATGTTAAAGGCTGCCATGTTAAAATACTTTTGTGTGTGCCAGAGTGAGAGACCCTCAATGAAATATTTTATGGCCACAAGGACTGACTCAAGGCAGAGACTCAATCTCACCTTCTCCTTCCAGTTTTTAAAGAAGCAATTTTTAAAATAAATAGACTTGATAGTGCACAGTGCAAAGATCTTACTTTATTTAAAAGGCTTTATCATTGTGCTTCGAAACCACCTGGGGGCATGGTTATGTTGGCACCCTATTCTCATTTTGTTGGGCTGGAGATTTTTTGAAAGCTCCCTGGGTAATTTGGGCAGCCATGCTTGGTAACTACCGACCTGCCTCATCCTTGCCCATTTAACCCTCCTGTGGAACGCAGGATGCCTGGCTTCTTCTTAGCAATTCACACGAGCGTGGAGTTCCCAAAAACCATCAAACTTACAAATGGCAAAAAAAAATTGCACATAATTATTGTTATACAATTAGTGTACACAATATGATGAGTTTAAAAATATTCCTACACTCGTGTTGCCATCATGTTATTGAAAATTTTTTAAGGATAACATGTACAAGAACCTAGGCAGAGTAGGTTTTCAGAAACCAGAAATTCCAGGGTCTTAAAAACAGTTAATGAATGTTGTGGTTTGCAGAATTTATGGCTGTCATCCTACTTTAACTGTTTATAGCTACCCCCCTCACTCTCAAAAATCTCCTCATGTGTTTAATAAATAACATGATCGATCTAAAAAAATAAAATAAAAGCCTGTATCATTTTTCTGCCAGAGGTGAGTGGTTTATATTGCAACACAATGTTTTATTTAAAGGCATTATACACCAGTAATTTTTAAGTGAAGAAATTAAACTTTAAAAGCAAACAAATGACAAGTATAGGTAATGAGATGCTTCCGTCATGAGCATAATTTTCTTCCTAAAAAAAATGTTTCATCCCTTTTTTATTTAAGTAATTATCTTTAAGTATAAATATTCCTAATTAAAAATTGTCTGCAAGTCAAAAATATCAGAATGATCGAAAGAGTGTATTCATCAGAGCTGGGCAGCATCCACTATTATTGAAATTGTATTAAAAGAACAGATAATTATACTCTTTATGTGTTCCATTTCAATAAACCTGTTTTTGCAGTTGGGTTGCTTTTCTTACCAATGTATACAATAGAGACCAGAAGTTTTATTATCAACTAAAGTATGTGAGATCAATCAAAAGCAGCAGAAGGCTTTTATAATGAGGGCAAAGGAGAGGGTAATAACAGACTGTTATAGGTTCTCCATTGTATATTGATCAACTGTTGTTCATTTTCCATTAAGTTATAACACATAAAAGGCACAGTCAAAGCTCTGCATTTTTAAGTTGCTTTAGATCTGGTTGAATAAGTACCTTGAGCATGGATAATGTTGGCTACTGAACCCTTTAGCAAAGAGCAGCAGAGTTGTTGCTTTGCTCAAGATGCTGTCTTAATGAAATGCATATTTTCATACCTCTTTTGGACATTTCCAAGATGTATTGTTTCTGGGGGGACTCCCCAGGGACAACCAAATCTGCCTCCGGGAAGCCGTTTAAAATCAAACTGGCAGCATATTTTAGGATCAGGTCCACACGTACGAGGGATGTCATAGCTGTAGAAAGGCATCATGTGGCAAAAAATATCTGTGCCAGATCCCAGATCTAAAATAAAGAGCCAACAGACAAACCTGGATTTATAAATTGTGTTTTCCCAAAACTGTTCAAAATGCCAGTACTTTCTACATATATAATGCAAGCTCCACCCTAAATCTACAACCTACTTAACTACTACTCATACATAAACTCCAGTGGCATTTAAAGACCACCAGCCTGAAGGAAGAGACTCACATCTCAGTCTCTCTCTACCTCCTCTATCTAAACTGAGCAGAGACCCATCACGGACCAGCGTGTGCTGGCCTGGAAAGATACAAACGAACAGAAGCAAAAGTTATCCCTGGCTCATCCAAAAATATGGGCTGTGTCCATCCCTGGCTGCCAGCTCCTTGCAACATCTGTCCCCACATCAGTAACGGGACACACTGGGGAAGACCATGACACTAGCCGCAGAGGAAAGGAGAGAAGGAGAGAGGAAGAGAATAAAAGGAGGAAAGGAAGAAGTAGGGAGGCTTGTGAGAATGCTGGGCAAATTCCTATCTATTTCTCGCTGTGAGGAGAAGAAAGGGCAACCGGAAGAGTTCACAGAGTCTCCCCGTTGTTCACCAATGAAGAGCCACCAGGACTTTTCACCAAGAAAGCAGCACAGGACAAGGGGAAGTACTTCTTAAAACCAAAACAAACAAACAAACAAACAAACAAACCCAAGAATAAAAATGAAGCAAACAAAAAATATACTGAAAGGGAGCACTGGTTCCTGATGCAGAACTGTCTTTAATTAAATGCCCAATGCCAGCAAGTGTTGTTATCACTGCCCTTGAGAGGTCAGAAGCCTACCACCCAGTGATGGAGGACTTGAGCAAGGGTTAAAAATGGTTACCTTTTAGGCTCCTGACCTGTAAATACCTCTCCCTCTTTATTTATAAAGTGTGGATTTCTACTTTTCAGCAATGGGTTATGTGATGCTTTTATGACAAAGACAGACACAACAACGAAAACAAAAAAGCAACACGCACGTTTTGAAAAATGAAAATACCTCCTTCATTAAGAACCAGAACACACAAAGAAGCTCAAATGAGTTCCAAAGCATAATTTTGAAGCAACATGTTCAAATCTATCTGGTAAGTGCTAACATATTCCAGTTCTATCTCGTGCTCCATTTAGTTACCAGCTCTTTTCCAAAATTTAAAGCTTTTATAATTTGTATATTTTTGTGCTGTCAGTTGCTTCACTGAATCACACTCGAGTGTGACATCACGGATCTGGTCACTAATGCTTGCTAACCGCACAGAGGCCCTCGGTGACAACTCCTCTTCCCTTCTCCGGTAGATCAAAGACACTCAACAGCCCCACCCCTTCGCCTCAGCCATACTATTTAGCAGCTCATTTACACGTTTCAGTTTATCTGCTGCTGTTGGTCTTGTCTTTCATCAAATTAAGACTATAATTTCCTGATAGGCAAGGAAGTTTTCTGTATTTCTTCCAAGCATGGTATTAAGTACATAAAAGTACTCAGTACTTTCTTGCTGATTGGTATTTATGGGCAATTTGAATGTAGGCAATACTGTTAAGTAGGGCCTCTTCAAATTAACAATCCCTTTTTTTTAATTAATATGCTCTTTGCATTTGATCAAACTATACAGGATATAACCCCCTACAAGTTCTCGTTTTCCCTACAGGTTTTAATTTCCAGAATAAAAAATTATATAGTTAATTTCTTTCCTTATTGAAAAAACAGCAGTACGTATCAGGAAGTTACTGTCTAGATTTACAAACGATTTTTTGAAAACACTTAAGGGGGGATCTAACTTACACAGGAAAACAAGTATGATGCAATGCAGTAATTTCTGAACATTGTTTTAGCAATGAAACCCTTTTTGTGGATGAAATCTTACAGAAAGCCCAGTACCGGGAAAGCAGTGAATGGCAGGGGCTTAAAAGCCTGGGCTTCTGAACTACACAAAGCTGGATTCAGATCTCGCCTCTGTACCTACTACCTGTACGACTTTGGCAAAAGGCTTCACAGCTCTAAGCATCCATTTCTTCACCATTTAAGAGGGATAATGAGAGAAGAGAAGATAAAGGATAAAGATCTAGTGAGAGAGCAGATATAAAGCATACAGTACAATGCATGGCCCAGAATAAAGAACTCAATAAAGAAAAAGAAATAATAAGGTATTCTGAATTAAATGGGGGTTGGGAAAGGCAAAAACCTCTCAAGAAGCCTAAATCTTGTCTCCTTCCCACCCCTCAGCAAAGAGCTGTAGAAGTATGACCTTGGGAACACCTGTGCACCCACAGAATACAGCGTGAAAACAAGCAGGACGGGTAATAGGAGGGCTGTTCAGGAGGACAGGATTAATGGTTTAAAAGGCAATTCTTACTAGATGCAGAGACAGGAAAGACAGAAGGAGGAAACACAGGCTGAATGTGAAATAAAGGACTGGATATAAGTTCTCACACATGTTCAACTTTGTGATAAAACAAGTCCTTTTCAAAACAGAAGCATGTAAAAGCATTATTTGCAAAAGACTAATTCCTTACATTTATTTACTTCCTTTAGGCATAAAAAAGAATCCACGGTGTTCTATAGATAAATATCCTCACCACTGCTTAAGAGAATCTTAACACCAATACACTGGGAAAAAAATCGTAAGAACGTATATCTTGAAGCAACCTAATTTTCAAGACTGACACTCTGAATAAAGCCCGTAACAGGAGGAGTTCATAACCCTTATGAAATAACATCTAGGTCAAGTGAGATCTTCCACTTTCATCACACCCTACGCACCCCAATTCTGTCTCCAAAAAAATTCCAGCGTTTTATGCAATGCAAAATGTTTTTTAACTGCATAATGAGCTCTCTGAATAAGCATGTGAGAAAATCCGGCGCGTTTGAGGAGATAAGCCATTGTTGGTGAATGTCCAAAAGGATCAATAGACCAACCGGACCGAGGTTTCACTCCTGTCGATAAAGAAAATAAGTGTTATTTTTTTAACTGATAATGAAACGAAAAGAAGTCACAATCCATTCAGAGCCATCAGAGTTCTATGGTATTCTGGGTCTGAGGACAAGGCATCTGCCCAGCATTCCCCTTGAGCATACGTTCCCAGCAGGGCTCCCAGACGGGAGGATGCTGCCCCTGCCATGTCTTCTTCCCAGGCAGAGGAATCGCACTAGAGGTTAATCAACCGGCACTGAAATCAGCACTCTGCCATCTCATAGACACTAGAAAGCTCCTGCCATTTAGTGGAGCTAGAGAAACAAACAGGACCTAGCCCCCATCCTTCTAAGACCTCACAGTCTTGTTTTCCTTTGAGGTGGATAACCCAGCAACTTGCTATGTAATAAGGAAAAGTAAGCTAACTTATTTCAACCTGGACTCCTCAATCCCAATGTTAAGGAATTTTCAGGCTGTCTTTCATACCTCACAATAGCTTCAAATCATCTTTTTATACAGTAGCAGAAGTGACCAAAATAACTGCACCATATTTCATTAAATCTTAGTGAAATATAATAAAATTGTAATATAATATAATGCTCGTACTTTCTCTCTACCCAGAAAGGATTAATGGAATTTTTCACAATTGACTAACAGCAACTGTTAAGAGCCATTGACTAAAGATATAGCTCAATTTCACATAGGGTACAATGTAAAAAATAAACATAATAAATGTAAAGACTGGAATTAATGAAAGAAGACTAGTAATCTGGCATTATACAAATCTGATCTTTTATTTATTCAGGATACTCAAAAGCAAACTTGTACATGCAACCTATAGAAATCTATAGACGTAGTATTACTATGTGCATTTTTTTCAAACACCTGGTTAGCACTTCCATATACCTAGACTATGAGAGGTTCTAGGATTACAAAAATGAGTTTATCTTGATCCTGACTGCACAGAATATCATGCAAATAGGTGTAACACAGAGTATCAGAATATGGAGGGGAGGGAAGAAGTCTGTGGAACAATCTTGAAGATGAACACAGAGCTGGGAAGCCAGCAAAGGAGACTGAGGAGAAAAAGTCAGAACTCTCAGAGGACCAAGAATATGTGTCAAAACTCAAAGAACTGACCACATATTTTTGTTTTTCACATATGTAATTCACCTCTAAAAACTGTAAAGAAACCTTTTTTAAAAATATTTTATTTATTTGAGAGAGAGAGAGAGGGAGAGATCACGAGCAGGGGGGAGGGGTAAAGGGTGAAGCAAGACTCCCTGCTGAGCAGGGAGCCTGATGCAGAACTTGAACACAGGACCCTGGGCCAAAGGCAGATGCTTAACTGACTGAGCCACCCAATTTAGCTCATATTTCTGTGCTGTCAGTTGTTTCACTGAATCACACTCAATTTAGTATTTTTGGTTTTTTGTGGTGGTATGGTTTAACAATTCTGGAACTACTTTTCATGTATTCTAAGGTTGAGCAAATTAAGACCAGGGAGCCAGGGTTCACACTGTTAAGGAACTACCAAATATGTAAATGTGGGAGAGCAGAATGTACTTTAGAACCCTGACTTGAAATAGGAGGTATCAGCACTAACTTACAGTTTTGTAACACACACCCACACCCACACCCATTTTCTAGCTCTGCCCCAGGAGGGCCTAGATACAGTAACACCTCAGGACCAATGAGCACACCTTAGCTTCTAGATGATGACTTCTAAACACTATGCTATATTAAAAATAACCTTAAAGAAATGGCTCATCCCAGGACGGTGGCTGGGAAAATACAAAATAAGCCCGGAACATATACTTACAGCATAAAGTAAAGAAATGGTCAAAGAATCATCGGAACATATTAAAATAACTCAGGAGATAGCCTGTAGGGGCTTCCACTATCCAAATGTGTGACAATTGGGGCATCAAAATAAACAATGATAGTACTGGGTTATAACCCATTGAATAAAATAAGAAGCCACGAGATCCATGAGCCCTAAATAAAAAGAAAATAAAAAAAGAAATAGGAAATAAAGGAAAACAAAAAGGAAAGGTGTATTCCTTTCAGTAGAATGCCAACTAATAATTATAGAAGGAATGACAGAATTAGAAAACCATCAATGGATCCTAAAAGTACAACAGGCAAGTTTGATGAGGAATAGGATATTTAGCTAATCTCAATGTGTCCCCCACAAATAAGTTATTAATTAAAGAAGAAAGATGTAACAGTACAGCAAAGAAACTTAAGAGACCCAAATTAAGCAACTGACCAAGGCTAGCAGCACCAGTATTAGAACAGGGAGACATCATGTGCCTCCTGACAGGATGCACTGAGGCCAACAGAACATCACTGCAGTGATATTCGAGCAAAAGAAGTAGATTGGTTTAGGGGCGCCTGGGTGGCTCAGTCGGTTAAGCGACTGCCTTCAGCTCAGGTCATGAACCCAGGATCCTGGGATCGAGTCCCACATCAGGCTCCCTGCTCAGCGGGGAGCCTGCTTCTCCCTCTCCCTGCCACTCCCCCTGCTTGTGCTCTCTATCTCTCTGACAAATAAATAAAATCTTTAAAAAGAAAAAAAAGTAGATTGGTTTAGGTTAGGAAGGAGGGAAGAAGGGAGGGAAAGAAGGAAAGCGGGAAGGAGGGAAAGAAGGAGGGAGGGAAGGAAGGAAAAACAACCTGAAGCTAATCGTGAGGAAATGGACATACTCAAATAAAAGGACTTCCTACAACAAAGTCCTTCACTCCTCAAAAATATCAAGGTCAAGAAATTTTTAAAAAAGGCTGAGGAGCTAGCTGTTCCAGATTAAAGGAGACTGAAGAGATGCGATAACTAAATGCAACACATGAGCATGGTTGGATCCTGGACTTAAAGGGAAAAAAAAAAAGCACCTTTTATTAAAAAAAAAAAAATGCTATTGAGAATTTGAATATAGCCTATGAATTTGATTACAGTATTATATCACTGCTAACATTCTGGATTTGGTAACTTTCTTCTGGTTATATAAGAAAATGTCCTTTTTTTTAATTTAACTTTTTTTAATTTTGTTATGTTAATCACCATACATTATATCATCAGTTTTTGATGTAGTGTTCCATCATTCATTGTTTGCATATAACACCCAGTGCTCCATTCAATACGTGCCCTCTTTAATACCCATCACCAGGCTAACCCATCCCCCCACCCCCTCCCCTCTAGAACCCTCAGTTTGTTTCTCAGAGTCCATAGTCTCTCCTGGTTCGTCTCCCCCTCCATTCCCCCCCCTTCATTTTTCCCTTCCTGCTATCTTCTTTTATTTTGACATATAATGTATTATTTGTTTCAGAGGTACAGGTCTGTGATTCAACAGTCTTACACAATTCACAGCACTCACCATAGCACACACCCTCCCCAAAGTCTATCACCCAGCCACCCCATCCCTCCCACCCCCTACCACTCCAGCAACCCTCAGTTTGTTTCCTGAGATTAAGAAGAAAATGTCCTTATTTTCTTAGAAAACACACAATGAAGTATTGGACGATAAAGAAAGAAGATGCCTCCAACTTACTGTCAAATAGTTCAGAAAAACATGCATTATGAATCTAAGTACAGGACATATGAAAGAGCCCTTCCCAGCTGTCATGCAGCTTTTTATAAGTTTGAAATTATATCAAAATTAAGTTATAAAATAATAAAGGATTGCAATGTCCCAAATAACAAGGGCGGAATTAGCTTACAAGTGAGAGTAAAAATCACCATCAAATTCTACAGTGATGTCAGATTTTAGCAACGTTAGGGATGTTTTCCCTATCAAACTCACATGATCCACAGGAGCAGCAACCTAGCTGCAGTGGACTTAAGAGTCCCTGGGAGGTGATGATACAGAAAAGGAAGAATGTAAACCATATTTTTTAAAACTCTGACATGAAAGGAGGTGAGAGCTAGGCAGAGACCTAGAAAGGACCGCAGTATCCCACTAGGGTTTTCCTTGGTATGGTAAGTACTGTTTTAAAAGGGGTAAGGGGCAAATTTAGGTAAAAGCGCAGCATAAAAAAGCGCCAAAGTTTTATAAAGGGTATGTTTGCCAATAATACCAGGAAAGATCATGAAAAAGATTTTGTGCCATCAAGCAAGATTATCAAAATACATAATAAAGTAAAAATTGTTAGGAAAAATGACAAGAAATGGTCATTAAAAAGAATAAAATACACCCCTCAATTTTTGACAAACCTAACAGACTTAAAAATTAGAACAGAAGTAATATGAATAATATAATTAGTCACTGGATTATTCCAAGTACATTTAATATTAAAGCTTAAGAAAAGTCAGGGAACAGTTAGAAAAACAGGTATTTTGGGCAAAAGACAATGTTGGTAACTCAAACTTCAAAAAGTTTATGATATTTTGGGTAAAAGATAATCTTAATAACTCAAACTTCAAAAGGTTTATAATGATCATATTTGCATAACAGAGGTCACAAAGGCAGAAATTAACAAAAAACAGAACAATTTAAAAAGCATTCCATGACCAAATATAAAGTATCCAAAACAACATGCTGTTGTTCTAAATTGCTTAAAAAACAAAACAGAACATGAATTTACAAAATGCAGCCAAAGCTACAAAAAGATATTCCATTTCTCAAATGTGTCCATTATCTAAATGTAAGAGCTAAAAACCATAAAGTTCCTAGGTAAAAACCACAAAGTAAATCCTATGACCTTAGGTGAGACAATGGTTTCTTAGCTGTGACATCAAAACACAAGTGACAAAAGAAAAACTAAAATGGACTTCATCAAAATCAAAGCTTTTGTGCATCAGAGGACACCTTCATGAAACTGAAAAACAACCCACAGAATGGAAAAAAGTATTGGCAAATCATTGTCTGACAAGAAACTAGCGTCAAGAATATACAAAGAACTCTTACAAGTCAACAATAAAAAGACAAAGAACCCAAATGTAAAAATAGCCAAATAATTTGAACAGACATTTCTCCAAAGAAGATATATAAATAGCCAATACACACATGAAAAAACGTTTAACATCATTAGTCTTTAGGGAAATGCAAGTCAAAGCCACAATGAGGGACCATTTCATACACACTAGCATGGCTAAAATAAAAAAGACAATAACAAATGTTGCACATGTAGAGGAATTAGAAATCTCATACATTGCTGGGGGGGAATGTAAAATGGTGCAGCCATTATGGAAAACAATTAGGCAGCTCCTCAAAATGCTAAACACAGAGCTACCATATGACCCAGCAATTCCATTCCTAGGTATAAACTCAGAAGAAATGAAAACATATGTCCTCACGAAAACTTACGCTAGTGTGGGGTAGGGGGATGGGGTAATTGGACAGTGGTCATTAAGGAGGGCACTTGATGTAATGAGCACTGGGTGTTATATGCAAGTGATGAATCACTAAATTCTACCCCTGAAACTAATAATACACTATATGTTAACTAATTGAATTTAAATTAAAAAAATATATTTGCTGGGGAAAAAAAAACAAAAAACAAACAAACAAACAAAACCTTACACAAGTGTGTATAGCAGCATTATTCACAGTAGCCAAAAAGGGGAACACTCTAAATGTCTAGCAACTGAAAAAAGGAGAAACAACTGTGGTCTTTCCAAACAAAATAGTATTATTCAGCTATAAAAAGGAATGAAGCACTGATACATGCTACAACATGAATGAACTTGAAAACATCGTGCCAAGTAAAAGAAGCCAGTTATAAAGGCCATATTGTATGATTCGGTGTATGTAAAATGTCCAGAAGAGTCAAATCCATCCACACAGAAAGCAGGTGAGAGGGCTCCTGGGTGATTAGTCGGTTAAGCGTCCAACTCTTATTTAGGCTCAGGTCACGATCTTAGGGTCCTGAGATTGAGCCCCATGTCAGGCTCTGTACTCAGTGGGGAGTCTTACTTGGATTCTCTCTCTCCCTCTGCCCTTCCTCTGCCCCCCCCCACACTCTCTCCTGTCTCTAAAATACATGAATACATCTTAAAAAAAAAAAAAAAGTAGATTTGTGGTGGCATGGGCCTGGGGCAGGGAAGGGTGGAGTCAAGAAAGGAGTGTGACTATTAATGGGTAAGAGATTTCTTTTGGGGATGTTGAAAATGTTCTAATAGAGGGTGGCAACGGTTGCACAACTCTGTGAACAGACTAAAAACTACTGAGTTGTATACTTTAGGTGGATAAATTTTATGATATTGGAGACAACACAATTTTAAGAAGAAAATTTATGCTGAGCAAAAACTGATGGATCCAAAGGAGTCAGTCCATATATATGAAGTCCTGAAACAGGCAAAAATAATCTACAGTGATAGAAATCAGAGAGCAGTTGGCTGCAGGAGAGTTGAGGAGGATGAGGGAACTTTCGGGGGTGATGAAAAAGTGGCTTAACTGGGTATATATATTTGCCAAAACTAGAACTCTATAGTTAAGATTTGCATGTTGCACTGCATAGAACTTATATGTCAATAAAAGCTAAACATAAAGAAAAAAATCCCCAAACTGAAGTTTATAAAAGAAATATTCCTGGTTTAGAACATAATTATTTAAGAAAAGTGGCACTGTGTAGGGGGTCCCTAAGTCTGCCACCCCCATTTAGTGAGCTGTTAAGAAAATGTACAGGACTCGGCATATGGTCATACCCACAGCTATGACTTATTACAGTGAAAGGACACAATGCAAAATCCACAAAGGGAAAAGGCACAGGGGGCACAGTGTCCACGGGAAACCAAGCACAAGCTTCTAACAGTCCTTTCCCTATGGAGTCACAAAGGATGGGTTCAATCCCTCCATGTTGTGACAACTGAAACAACTGTGACAAAAGTGAAATGCTATCAAACAAGGAAGCTCCTGAAGAGACTCAGCGTTCAGGGTATTTGTTGGGGGCTGGTCATGGAGGCATCCTCAGCCTAGCAGTACATATTAAGATTCTGGACTTCCAGAAGGAAAAGAACTCAATACATGATCACAGTAGCATCTGTGATTAGCATAAACTACATTGTTTTTACACAGTTTAAACACAGTGAAACAATTCCACAGTATCTGTGTGGTAAGGATAGATGTTTTTTATTGGACTTACTTCTTGGCATTTCTATTTTTTTCCTATTTAAAATTTTTTTCTGTGTTAGAGATAAAATCCCTGCCATCCCCATTCATTCTTTCTTTATATTTTGGAATAATTCAAACTTAAAAGAAAAGGTTTAAGAAAAATATGAAGAACTCCCATAAACTCCTCCACCAGATTTACCAATTATTAACATATTTGCTTTACTTTTTCTTTTGCCATATCATTGGTGTGATTGTTGTTGTTATTAGAATAAGCTGCAGATATCACGCCTGTACACAAAAAAGAGATAACACAGGGGGTCTGAAAGTGCTATCTTTAGAAAGGTCTTGCTTGGAAGGTTTGCCCTTGGCTGGTGTCTGGGGACCTGGATTTCCTAAATGCTACAAAATTGTACTCAGATATGAAATATTTGAAAAGAATTACATACCACGTTGCAGGATGCAAATACTAGGTACTGCAAAGATTTAAATGAGTCCCATGTTCTTACCAGTTGTATTGAACACCTGGTTTTATCAGGGCAGTGTCCTCTTCCCCATGTCTTGTGGTAACAAGATCCCTCTTTCCCATGGAGGACCTATTCACATGGTTCCAGTAGAGCGGACCATGCCTTCCACAAACCCCTCTCCCGCATGACCATTTCCAATAAACTGACTAGGGCTTGATGATTTCAGCCTCTACACCTCTGGCCACAGAAACTGGCTCAGAGTTATGCACTTAATCCAAAGTGAGACAATTAGGTAAGACATTAAGAAAAACTTCTACTGATTAGACTGGGAAGATGAGAATCCTAGTTGCCTATGGCCCTCTTACTCACCATGTGAAGAGAACCAGGAGAAGACTAAGGCCATGCAAAAATAAGCAGAGCCAAGTGGAGCCTGGGTGGCTCAGTCGACTGAACATCCGATTCTTGATTTCAGCTGAGGTTATGATCTCAGGGTTGTGAGATCAAGCCCCGAGTAGGGCTCCATGCTGGGCATGGAGACTGCTTCAGATTCTCTCTTTCCCTTTCCCTCTGCCCCTCCCCACCCTCTATCTCTCTCATAAATAAATAAATAAGCAAGCAAGCAAGCAGAGCCAAAAGAGATAGTGTCCAAACAATATAATCCAACTTTACCTGAACCTACCGTACCTCTTGAATTCTCAATGACAAAACTAATACCTTCCTTTTGTTCTTCTTTTTCTTTGGCAAGTAAATTAGGTTTTTGCCTCTTCTAACCAACAGTCTTAACTAATATAAAATTAAAATCCCAATGGGATACTGTTAGAAGAAAATTATTCTAAAAATTAATAAAAACAGTACACAAAATAATAGATTACAAAGTAGATGACACTAAAAATGACCACATTATATTTATGCAACTTAGCTTATGATGGAGGAAACATCATAAATTAATGAAGGATAAAAAAAATACTGGGAAAATCAGTTATTTAAAAAAATAAAATAGAGCCTCATCTCATGTTCCCCAAAATTAATTGCCCAAAGTAGTCCAAATGAAGGAAAAAGACGTCAATACATACCTAGATTTTTTTCCAGCCACTGATGTCCTTCAATTAGTTGGTCAATTAAGGCAAAATAATGTGGAGCAGCTTCATCAGGCATAACCCAGCCACCTGTCACAATTTCAAACTGACCATTCTGTAGCAAACTAGAGAGAAAATAAATATAGGAGTTTACAATAACATATACAAGAAAAGTTCAAATAAAAGATTTAAAATAGCATAAACATCAGGGACAGCCCTTAAGCAAGTATAAACATTACTTACATGAGTTACTAAAAAAGTTTTTTAAACCAGGGAATAAATTTCAACTTTGGGGCCCTGGTGATAAAACATCCTTAGTGAAGCGTGTGTATGTGACCCTTCCTTCCTAGGCAAAGCCTCTGCAGGTCACTTTGGAAGTTCCTTTTCATAAGGTTATAATCTCCCAGACAACTTCAAAGATCCTGATGTCAGGAGACACATCTGATTTATTTCTGAATCTTACAAAGCACCTAGCAAGGTGCTTTACTTGCAGTATGTCCTGAATGTTTACTGGAGGGCTGTCGTTTTAAGCATGATATTTGTTTCAATATACCTATATTGAATATCAATATTCATTTTAGTCCTTCTGACAATGGTAAGTTAATCATGCAAACTACACAAAAGTAATAATAATAAAGGTAAAGCCAGTAAATAACATATGCCTCTGGGAATACAGAAAACATCATAAAGCACTTTGCTCCAGATTCAGTTAAAATGTGTCTATATAGTTTATTTTACATTACTGAGTGAAAAGCTCTAACATTACCATTATCTGTCCATTGGGTACTCCTTTGCCATAATGCCATACAAGGTAACTAGATTCCCCACCCCTGGAACAACTGAATTGTTACAAGAAGATCCCTTCCTCCAAAAAAAAAACAAAATCGCAGACTATTAAAAATTTGAAGAAGTACCTGAGGAAGTATAGAGGTCAAGAATTTAAGCAAACACCTTAAATGCCATAGACTTGTCAGTCTGCAGTAAGATGGCTTGAGAAATTGTGTAGAATTCCAGAAAGAAAAGCAGCTTTAATAAGGATACACATCACCGGATACCTACCCTGAACAGCCGAATACCAAGCCAAATTTTGTTAAAGCAGCCCAGAGGCATAGAAGATAAACGTTTTCCTACAAAGCCTATAACAGAATCCACTACATTAACACAACATCTGATTTATTCAAACATGTGCATAACCATACAACCAGTGAGAGAGTGGATAATGGACACAAATTTTAAAAATGAATGAATAATTCCTTGTATAAAATTTTTAAATGTTAATTTAATCCTGTATTGCCATGGGAATCACCAACTAACATAATTTCACATGGACACTATGATGGCTCATTATAGTGCCTAAAAAAACCCAAATGTCCAGTCAAACCTTAGATTCTCAGAGGCCCAAATCAAGAACTTAACAATATACAAACTGGGAATCTCCAAAAACAAAACAAAACAAAAAACCCACATTTCTTTAAGAACACAACTAAATCCAAGGCTATTTTATCCTATTCTTACTGTCAAACTGCTTCCAGTCAGTTCTCTTTCTTATCTTTCTGGTGATTGCCAGATTTAGCCACACTCTGGAGGCCTTGGCCCAGACCCAGCTCTTAAGTCTTATGACCAGTACGTGGAAGCCTGAGACGTCAGGACAGATCTGGGATTTAAACTCTGGCCATCAATATAGAAACGTGGCTCCTTATCTCAGCACTCCAGTAAAGAGATCTTTTGGAAAATTTCAGAAATAAATTGGTCAAAACAAAGTCTTTGCTGCTTCTGAACAGTTAATAGAAATTACAGATTAAGAAGTCTAAAAATTAAAATTTTAAAAAAAAAAACACTCCAATGATGGAATTTCTCATCTCAGTTTTATTTTGCTACATGATCCCTATCCCCAGGCATGAATGGACTCCAAGAAACAGCTAAGTGAGCAAAGAATGATACCTACTATATACATTAACTAATTTCCCCAGGTCCATTTGTAAACAATCTATCCCTTCCTCCTCCCCATGATGCCCCAGATGTCTGTGATCAGTATTGAGTTCTTATTCGAATGCAATGCTTATCTTAAAGACTGACTTGTCAATTTGGGGAAGGCATGAAAAGCCTCCCATGCATTAAAATGTTTTCCACGATCTTTTTTACCTACTTATTTTCTTCTCTCCTATTTTTCCCAAACTGATTGGTCCCAGGTGTCCTCATGTCTCAGCCCAAATAAAACCTGCCCAGAGAAATCTCCCTGAGCACCCAACCTAAATCAGTTCTCCCACCATACTACCACACTCTCACACGACAGCATTTATCACCAACCAGAATTACCTTGTTCCGTTTCCATGTATGTCTCCTCCCTCTCCCTCCTCAACCCCACCCGCCATGAGAGCAGAATGTAAGCTCCCAGAGAGCAGGGACTAGCACCTGCTGTTTTTTTTTTTTTAATTTTTTATTTATTTATTTGAGAGAGAGAATGAGATAGAGAGAGCATGAGAGGGAGGAGGGTCAGAGGGAGAAGCAGACTCCCTGCCGAGCAGGGAGCCTGATGTGGGACTCGATCCCGGACTCCAGGATCATGACCTGAGCCGAAGGCAGTCGCTCAACTGACTGAGCCACCCAGGCGCCCTAGCACCTGCTGTTTTGCTCACTTATCCACACCCAGCACTGAGAAGTGTGTGTGGCATGTAAGGGGCACTCTGACAGTTGTGAGATAAATGATGAATGACTGAACGAGACTCTCGGCTCAAAGTCAGTATTGACAGAAAGTTTTAGATTAGATGAAGCTCACAGACATATGCAAAATAAACTGGACAGAAAGGGGCCAGGTGGAAAGGGGTCTGAACAATCTGGGTGTGAGGTGGTACGACCCAGAATATGAAAGTGGTGGGGCCCCCGGGTGGCTCAGTCAGATGAGTGTCCGTCTTCGGCTCAGGTCATGACCTCAGGGTCCTGGGATCAAGCACCGTGTCGGGCTCCCTGCTCATAGGGGAGTCTGCTTCTCCCTCTGCCCCTCTCCCATTGCTCCTGCTTGCTTGCTTGCTCTCTCTCTCTCAGAGAAATAAATAAAATCTTTTTAAAAAATATGAAAGTGGTAGGAAATATGGAAGAGGAAGGAGAGAAAGGAGGTGTCTCATGAAAACTCATCCATGGGAATTGGGCAATGACTGGCAATAGAACAAAGGACGAAAGCACGTATGTCTTGGGTGTTAATTCCTGGTGTCTAACGGCACCGTAGTGTGACACACACAGTGGAGGTGAGAAGGGAGGTCACTTTGGGATCATAAATATAAATTTGGATAAGGCTGTCCGATAGGATGGTGAGACACCCCAAAGGAGCTAACCGAAGATGAAAAGTTCAAGAAAAGAGGCTGATAGAAAAATTAAGCTTGGAGGGACTAAAACAAAGAGGAAACAGAGAAGCTAGGAGGTGAGGAGAAAACAATCAAAAGGAGAGTCAAGGACCAAGCAGAAGGAAAATATAAAAGGAAATAGAGGCAATAAGAAATGTGAAAGATAAAAAGAATAAATCTGTGCAAACAGCCTGAAACATTCTAGAAAACAGTAATGAGGTGCAACCTACGCTCCCACTTGGTAAAAGGCATTTTTACAGTTAAAAAGCTACCATGTAATTGCGACTTACTCAGAAAAGGACACATTGGTGGACCAGAATATAAAGCTGAGAAATAAATTTTTTAAATATTTATATGATTAAAATAGCAAATTACATTACTGGAAAAGAATGGGATATAGTTTTATTTATAAAAGCTTCACTCAGAGGGATTTAAAACAAACTTGTAAGAAAGCCAAGTTATTATGTCATATAAGCCAAAAGACTGATACTTTGAAAGAGCATGCTCATATAGGTTTTTAAGAAAAACTATATGAATAGGTCACAACAGGCATGAATGTCACAGTCGCAGGCCAGAAAGGACACAGGTTTTAGCTTTTCGTAGGATAGTGTCTCTAACCAAGCAGAAGAAAAACCAAACGGAAAAAAAAAAACAAAAAAAAAAAAACATGATATGAAGTACGAAGCAATATAACAATGACTAGACACCTGGCCAAACAATCAGGTTGGTGAGTACTCCTATTCCACTGAACTGCCTGGTTTTCCTAGTCTATACATAAGAATGGTGAAAACCAGATGATAAACTGGAAGACTCCTAGAGGCAGGAAGGTGTGGTCTTATATTAAATATTCACTGCGTTAGGCAAAAACACTCCCCAAAACCAAAACCAAACCAAACCAGAAACCCACACACAGCAGTTGCAGAAGAGAGAAGGGCACAAAATTCCCATGTATATGCCTGTATTCTAGAATATATGCAGTTAAGTATCTCATGAATGACAGAAAAACAAAAAAGGTCCAAAGAAACACGAGGAAAACATTAACCTGATGATTGAGAAACACAGCAATGATCTTCATCATTTAGTAACAAGTACAAAAAGTAGAACTGCCAGTCTACAGAAACACCACCTCAGGAAAGACTTAGAAAAATATTTATAAGCAATAATAGAAAGGCTATGGTAGCCTACAAAAAGGTGGCTTTTTTATTTATATATATATTATTTATATATAATATATAAAATAAATATATATTAAATATATATTATATATTAAGTATATATTATTTATATATTTATAAATTGCCACTGTTAGCAACATGATGAAAATAAAATTAAGACAGACCGCAACTGTATATTTGAGACTTTGATTTTTTTTTTTTTTAAATCAAGCAATGGGAAGTACCTACAGCTACAGAAAAAGTCACTTAGAATACAGGTGCTTCCAATGTCCATGCACTTAGTGCTCAACAAGCAAAACTGAGCTATTTCTCTGGCCCAGAGGAATACAAAATCGAAAAAGACATGCCCACTCCATCGGATCTATTCATCGTTTCTGCCAAGAGACTGGCTTCTGGCAAAATTTTTGCATGTACACTTTTCCTCGTATTTCCTAATAAACATGAGATCTAGAAACAAAAGTGAAAAGACAGGGAAAGGGAGGGAAAGAGAAGAATATAGACATACAGAAAATAGGAAACCAGGCATTAACTTCAACATTAACAACACTCCTGTTTCACTTTTTCAAATGGCTGACTTGTAACCACTGGTAACAGCATTACACATTTCTGTTTCTACTATTTCATTGCCTAGGAATTTGGTATAATAAGCTTAACAAAATAACCGATCAAAATTAGGCTTAGCATATCTGTCACAGCTCAATTTGCCTAAGATGCAGAATTTACACTTAAGAATGTCCTTGCTGACCACACGAAGCTGCAAATCATTTTCTCTGAGTGTCACTTTTTCCCCTCTGTAGACTCATCACACATTTGGAACTTGGTCACACATAGAAAGATAGACTCAAAGAGCTTTTTTCCCTAATGCGGAAATGGTTACAGATAACTTAGTAGTAAAAAATGCATCATTTAGCCAGCTTCAAAGAACCACAAATTAATTTCACATGAGAAAACGAATTGAATTTGTAATCACACATCTGGGGAAATATGAAATAATATAAGATGATGTACAGGGATTCATTCTTAAATAAAAATTTAGTTACGTGGAAAATTCAAAAGATGGAGGCTCCCAACAAATCAATTAATAGCCTAAAAACATTTGCTTATCACGTGCCTGATTCATACGCCTTTCATGGGAAGTACCTAATATATGAGAACAAAAATAAAACCTGTTTTAAGACCCCTCACAGAATACTAATTGGGGATATTCATCGTATACTTCTGAATATTGTTGACGCCTGTCTTTAAAACTATAGTACACGAGGGGGCGCCTGGGTGGCACAGCTGGCTGAGCATCTGACTTGGGTTTCAGCTCAGGTCATGATCTCAGGGTGGCGAGATCGAGACCCAGGTCAGGCTCTGATCTCAGTGCAGAGTCTACTACAGATTCTCTCTCTCTCCCCCTTCTTCTGCCCCTCCCCCTGCTCACACATTCTCTCTTTCTAAAATAAATTATATAAAGATTTAGAACGTGAGGGACAGATGGCAAATGTGTTCTCTCATCATTCCTTCCTCACTTCATTCCAGCCACACTCCTTTCATTTCACTGTCCACGCGCTCTCTGCCTGGCATCTTTTCCCTCCCAACACCTGCCTCACCGGCTCTTGTGGATCCACCTGGAGCCTTTCCTAGCCACCACATCTCGTCTAAAGCTCAGCCACCTATACAGTTATCTGTCATAAAGCCCAAAACTTTCCTTTTATAACATTTATCACAAAACTTAATTACACACTATATGTTTACTGTCTTTCTCCCTCCATAGACTGTAAGCTCCGTGAGGGCAGGAGTCACACCTAGTTTCCTCACCATTTAACACTCAGGGTTCCTATTAAAAAGGATACCAATAACTCAAAAGACAAGTGAACAAAGAATATGCAGCATATATTTCAGAAATGATGGCCTCCTAAAAATGAAAAGAAATTTAGCCTCACTCATAAGGAAATGCAAATTAAAACTTCAAGATGTCACTTTTATTTATCATATTGGAAAGATCAAAAAGTTGTGTAACATACTATGAGGTCAAAGATGTATGGAAATCGGTATTGTTACACATTTCTGGCAGTAACTATCAAATTGTAAAATGCATATACACTTTTATACATGTTCATTCAAATTAAGTCAAAAAATAAAGTATAAAAATAAACAGAAGCATTATACACACTAAATATAAAGATACATTCCATGCATTCACAAAAGACCAGAAATAAAACTACATGGTCACCCACTGGGAAGAGTCAAAAAAATAGATTTTTATACTGTCTTTAAAAAGAAGGGCTCGTCTTTCCTGAAAGGTTCTCCAAGATATATTAAGATTGAAAAGCATGGTACAATATCCATTAGGATGGAAATTAGATTAAAAAAAAAACAGCAAATAGGTGTCAAGGATGCAGAGCTATTGAACATTGTGGGTGGCAATGTAAAGGGGTACAGTTGCTGTGGAAAATATGAGGGGTCCTGCAAAAATTCAAACATAGAATTACTACATATCCAGCAATTCCACTTCTGGATATACACACAAAAGAATTAAAAGCTGGGACTTGAACAGATATTTGAACACCTAGGTTCACAGCAGTATTATTCACAATAGCCAAAAGATAGAAACAACCCAAATGTCCAATGATGGATGAATGGATAAGTAAAATGTGGTATATTCATGCAATAAAATATTATTATTCAGCCTTAAAAAAGGAAGGGAATTCTGATACATGCTTCAGCATGGATGAACCCTGAAGACTTTGTGCTAAGTGAAATCAAAGCGAGACACGTATTATTCCATTCATATGAGGTACCTAAAGTAGTCAAACTTACAGAAACAGAAAGTAGAATGGTGATGCCAGAGGCAGGACGGGGAAGGTGAATGGCAAGTTATTGTGTAACAGGTACGGTTACAGTTTGAGATCATGAAAAAGTTCTAGAGACAGATGATAGTTATGACTGCACAGCAATGTGAATGTACTTAATGCAATCAAATGGTACAAATAAAATCAGTAAGATGCTAAGTTTTACGTTATGAATATTTTACAATAAAAAAAGATTCATTCAGAAAAAGATCAGCACAATGTGTGTGCCATGCTATCATTTGCATAATAAACATGTATTTGCACACAGGTATATGTACATATGTTTTCCTGTATATCTATAATAGAGTTCACAGCAGCTGCATTCTGTGGGAAGAACTAGATGGCAAAGAGACAAGAGTGGTTCATCTCTTACCTTTCACTGTGTACCCTTTATACACTTGGGACTTACATTAACACATTAATTAAATGAAAAATTTTTTCTAAACTATAAATATTATACCGATTTCTCCTAAACATTGAAAACTAACATAGCTATAGCATAAAATAATCATGAAATGTTATTTAAGAATATTTCCAATATTAGATGGCTCAATTAATCTTTTTTTTTTTTTAAGATTTTATTGATGTGAGCGAGAGAGAGAGAGAAGGGGGGTAGAGAGCATGAGCGGGGGAAGAGGGAGAGGGAGAGGGAGAAGCAGACTCCCCACTGAGCAGGAAGCCTGACACGGGCCCAGGACCCTGGGATCATGACCCGAGGCAAAGGCAGATGCTTAACTGACTGAGCCACCCAAGGACCCCCATTTCTGTTAAGTTTTAATAAGAGGATATTCTTTATGCAAACTGGTGCAGTTTGCATAACAGTATGGAGTATCCTCAAAAAGTTAAAAATAGGACTACCCTACAACCCAGCACTGCACTAGGCATTTACCCAAAGGATACAAAAATACTAATTCAAAGGGATACATGTACCCCAAAGTTTACAGCACTATTATCAACAACAGCCAAATTATGGAAAGACCCTAAATGTCCATTGACTAATGGATAAAGCCGTCATATATATATGTATATATATACATAATGGAATATTAGCCATAAAAAAGAATGAAATCTGTCTCAAATAAATAAATAAAATCTTTAAAAAAAAAAAGAAAAAAGAAAACAAAAAAAAAGAGGATCGTCTTTAAATATTTCACTGTATAGTGAATATTACTTCATTCTATCATTTTCCAAAACAAATTAATAAAATGCTCATTCATAATGAATCAAAATATATATGAGATTAAAGAATAAAATTCAAAAATTTATTCACTATCTTGCTATAAATGCATAAGGGGTTATGGTAGGCACAGTTTTTGACCAACTTCTTTTACTTAATACTATACCAGTGCACACCTTTCCATGTTAATAAACAGACCTATCATCATGTTTATGGCTGTACTGTATTTAAAGGACTTTTGAGATATCAACACACAATACACGTGTGTTTGGTTTGATCAGTCTTGACAAGTGTTTATACCCCTGTAATCACCACCAAAAACAAGATATGGACTATTTCCATTAACTCAGAGAGTTCCTTCATGCCCCTTTCCAATTATCTCCCGCCTCAATTGCTCCAAAAGAGAAAGACATTCTTACTTCATTTCTATCATAATAGATAGGTTTAGCTACTCTTAGACTTCATCAAGTAAAATTACACAATATTTATTATTCTGTCAGGCTTTTTTTGCTTAACACGTTTATTAGATTCATCCATCTTACCATGTATTTCAGTAATTCATTCTTTTTCACTGCTGAGCAGTAATTCCACTGCACGAATATGCCTTTTTTCATCTATTATCTCGCTGATGGACATTTGAACTGTTTCCAGTGTGAAATCACCATGAAAATGTCTAAACAAGTCTTTTTGTGAGCATGTTTTTATTTCTCTTAGGTAAATTCCTAGCAGGGGGCTCCTAGGTCTCATTATGTATGTGTTACTTTGGAAAACTTTGGTGGCTTTTCAGAAAGCAATTGTCCCATTTTATATCCCCACTAGCAATATGAGAGTTCCAGTTGCTGCACATTCTTGTCAACTCTTGGTGTTGTCAGGCTTTTTGATTGTAGCTATTCTAAAGGGTTTGGGATAGAATCTTGCAGTAGTTATAATCTGCATCTCCTTGATGACCAGACATTAACCAGCCCGAGCACACACACCTTCCTCCTCACTGCTGAAGCCTCATAAACTTCTTCTGGGTGTTTGAACATGCCAAGCTCTTGCTAATAATCCCTGGCCCATAATCACAATTCTGCTCTCATAACCTGGAATTCCTTCCCCACCCCCTACGTAACTGGCTAATTATAACCCCTTTCAGGTTTCAGCCTGAATACCACCTGCTTCAGGAAGCCTCCCAAGACACCCTTCTTGCTTCCATAGAAGCAAACACTTTATTGTGATACTAAGTTTTTTCCCCTTATTTTATTATTTTATTTATTTTTATTTTTTATTTTATTATGTTATGTTAATCACCAAAATTACATCATTAGTTTTTGATGTAGAGTTCCATGATTCATTGTTTGCCTGTAACACCCGGTGCTCCATTTAGTACGTGCCCTCTTTAATACCCATCACCAGGCTAACACATCCCCCCACCCCCCTCCCCTCTAGAACCCTCAGTTTGTTTCTCAGAGTCCATAGTCTCTCATGGTTCATCTCCCCCTACGGTTTCCCCCCTTCATTTTTCCCTTCCTGCTTTTTTTTTTTTAAACATACAATGTATTATTTGTTGGAGGTACAGCTCTGTGATTCAACAGTCTTACACAATTCACAGCACTCACCATAGCACATACATCCCCAATGTCTATCACCCAGCCAC
Source organism: Mirounga angustirostris (assembly GCF_029215605.1). Classification (NCBI taxonomy): domain Eukaryota; kingdom Metazoa; phylum Chordata; class Mammalia; order Carnivora; family Phocidae; genus Mirounga; species Mirounga angustirostris. Next base: position 191,794 of record NW_026991726.1, on the reverse strand, counting down.
TCCATCCCTCCCACCCCCCACTACTCCAGCAACCCTCAGTTTGTTTCCTGAGATTGAGAATTCCTCATATCAGTGAGATCATATAATTATCTTTCTCTGATTGACTTATTTCGCTTAGCATAATACCCTCCAGTTCAATCCACGTCATTGCAAATGGCAAGATCTCATTCCTTTTGATGGCTGCATAATATTCCATTGTATATATATACACCACTTCTTTATCCATTCATCTGTCGATGGGCATCTTGGCTCTTGCCACAGTTTGGCTATTGTGGACACTGCTGCTATAATCACTGGGGTGCACGTACCCCTTTGGATCCCTACATTTGTATCTTTGGGGTAAATACCCAACAGTGCAATTGCTGGGTCATAAGGCAGCTCTATTTTCAACTTTTTGAGGAACCTCCATACTGTTTTCCAGAGTGGCTGCACCAGCTTGCCTTCCCACCAACAGTGTAGGAGGGTTCCCCTTTCTCCGCATCCCCGCCAACATCTGTCATTTCCTGACTTGTTAATTTTAGCCATTCTGACTGGTGTGAGGTGGTATCTCATTGAGATTTTGATTTGGATTTCCCTGCTGCCAAGCAATGTTGAGCATTTTTTCATGTGTCTGTTGGCCATCTGGATATCTTCTTTGGAAAAATGTCTGTTCATGTCTTCTGCCCATTTCTTGACTGGATCATTTGTTCTTTGGGTGTTGAGTTTGATAAGTTCTTTATACATTTTGGATACTAGCCCTTTATCTGATATGTCATTTGCAAATATCTTTTCCCATTCTGTTGGTTGTCTTTTGGTTTTGTTGACTGTTTCTTTTGCTACTATCAGGTCTGTCTTCCTCATCTCCTGTATCCCCGGAGTCTAGCACAGTATTTGTTGAATGAATGATGGAGTAAATAAGGGAAGGCTTCAGAAATAAGGTAATATTTCAGCTGAGTCTTGAAAAATGAGTAAGACTGAGATTATCCATTGCACAAAAGGAAAAAAAAAATTCTAAGCTCAACTCGTGGGCAAATTCCTAAACAAGAAATAACATGTGTCTGAGGACACCCACACAGCTCAGCAGGGCTAAGAATAGACTGTGAGGCAGGAAGTGATCAGAGGGAAGGATGGACAAGTAGGGAGGAATCAGAGCAAGAGCCACTGTGTGCCAGACAAGAGATGGGTCTGTACCTTTTGACACTGAAGCATCACTGAAGTGTTTTAAAGTCAAGAAGTGACATGGACAGAATGATACATTAGAAACCTAACTCTGTGGGAGAAATGGAGGACACCTGGAAGAGACAGAGCTAGACACAGGAAGACCAGCTGGAGGTTTTCATAATAGCAGGAAACACAGAGTAATGGGCCTGGAACTGGGGTCCAGAGCACAGAAATACTAAAGAGGAGTAAGTGACAAGGCTTAGGGGACTGACTGGATTTGGCCTGAATGGCAGATGGAAAAGGCAGAGCACACAATACTTAACAGCACTGATTCTGGGGCCAGGCTGCCTGGCTCTGGTCTTCATGACCTATTCACTAGCTGGAGAATCTTAGGTGCGTTCCTTTACACCCCTGCCTCAGTTTCCTCATAAGGAAACTCAACTCATCTTAACTCCTAAGAAAGCTATAGGACTGACTGGATAAATACATGTAAGTGCTTACAACATGCCTGGTATACGTTAAGCACTCAGGAAGTGTTAGCTGTTACTATTGTCATTAAATAGGGAAAAAAGAAGTTGAGGTTGGCACTCTAGATCTGGAAGCAGCCCAAACACCTAGTAATTAAAATAACAGTGTGGATGAGCCTGCAGGATGAAGAGGAGAAGCAAGGGGTACGACCCCACAGGCGAGAAAGGGACATGGAGGAAGTGAGCAGAGGAGGAAACTGAGGGGATGAAAAAGGCATGCTCAGCAAGGCAGGAAGAGAAACAGGAGACAAACAGCTCTGGGTCAGAGAAGACAAGAAAGAAAGAATTTCAAGGACAGTGAAGTGGTCAGTGTTGACGCTGCAAAGAAAGCCTTCAGGGGGACGGCGCCAACATCCAGTGGATGGAGCAGCTGAGAAGCCCCTCGTGGCTTGTGCCAGTATCCGTGAGGTAGACAGAAGCCAGCAGCCGGAGTGGCTGAGGGGTGGCAGCTGCACAAAGCTGCCTCATTGGAAATAAACTGGGAGTGGAGGAAGTGGGGTGAAATACATCTTCAAATACACATATGCTGCTGCTTCAACTATGAGAACTAAGATTATTTTAGACACCGGCGATTTGCTTTGACTCCTTTGATTAAATGCTATGTATCTTTAGCCTCTAAACTCAGTCCAAATCTGCAATTTGCTCTGAACATCACAAGACACACTGTAACTTCTTATTGCTCTGCAAATTTCACAGCAGCCTTCAGTCAAGTACCGTAAAATTTGACCTGTATAAAATGTATGATAAATTAACCTGTATGAGAACTTTAAAAGTACATTTTTATAGTGAAACCTGAAATGCACATCAATAAGTTTGAATTTGTATTATTTAAGAAAGTGATCTCAACCATTTCTCTGATTTCTTTTTTTTTTTAAAGATTTTATTTATTTATTTGACAGAGAGATAGTGAGAGAGCACAAGCAGGGGGAGCGGCTGGCAGGCAGAGGGAGAGGGAGAAGCAGGCTCTCCACTGAGCAGGGAGCCGGATGTGGGGCTCGATCCCAGGACCCCAGGATCATGACCTGAGCCGAAGGCAGCCGCTTAACCAACTGAGCCACCCAGGTGCCCCCATTTCTCTGATTTCAATAAGCAAACAGATAGTTAAGAAAATAGGGTACAAGGTTCACTTAAATATAAACCTAGGAAAAAAGATGTAAGAGAATGACAGATTAGAAATTTTCCATTCTTGGGGCACCTGAGTGGCTCAGTCTGTTAAACATCTGCCTTCAGCTCAGTCATGATCCTGGGGTCCTGGGATCAAGTCCCACATTGGGCTCCCTGCTCAACGGGGAGCCTGCTTCTCCCTCTCCTTCTGCCCCTTCCCCCTTCCAGCTAGTGCTCTCTCTCTCATGCATGCACTCTCTCTCAAACAAATAATCTTAAAAAAAAAAAAAAAAAAGATTGTGCATTCTTGGCAAAGCAATGAAACCCAGCAATGTGTTGAAGATAAAATATTTTCATTAACCATCACTTCAATAACCATTCACTGATGATACCTTTCCTCCCCACACACATATGAAGCCTTATTTCATACCAAAATGTCCACACAGAAGCTGGTCAAGACTTCGGTGAACACAAACTGTTCTAGGTTCCAACAACTCATTAAGCTTCTTCACTGAACACCAGTCTCAACAGCAAGAGCACATGCACCGTAAAAACTGTTTCAGTGTCTCAGTGCCCAGAGAGAAAAAAATAAGTATGTAATATGCTGGGTGCTAGTCAAAAGAAATGCTAAGGTTAATGTTTCAGCTGCTTGATTCTGAATAAGGATTCACATTTTGATGTATTATAAACATCATGCAGTATTTAACTGCATTTAGCTGAAGAATATTCAAATATGAAGCCTAAAAAGTAAAAAGAATGTTAACATCCTAGTCATTTTCAAAAATAAAACAAGCCTAGACAGAAAATGTGTTGATTATTTAATGGGAGGAAGTTTCTTTTAAATCCACTGGATATGTGTTACAAGTAGGCACCATGACTATAATTGATTAAATTACTTTGAATCACACACACACACACACACACACACACACACAAAAGGCTAGATGTTGTTTGCATGGATCTCCCTTTAGTTAACTAGATTCTCATTTTTAAAAGCTTATAGAGCTGAAGACTGCTGCCACAGGGGGTGAGAATCAAACAAGTCACTGCTAGAATAGATTATGGGGATCATTTGAGTTATGTTTCTGTTAAGTTCCCACAATCAATTGGTATTCTTCAGGGACAATAAAAGCTTACATGGAACTCTGCTGGAATTAACAGGTTCTGTTCTGCAATAGATAGCTTGCAAATTTAGGTACAGACATAGAATCCATAGACTCATCTTCAAAAAGGAAAAAATAAGCCACTGCATAAGCATTATACTAGCAGTCAAAAAAATTCTATCAGTTAACACCACTTAGTACAAGCTCAGAATTTTAAATACTGAAAGCACACCTGTACATCTATTAATTTTTCCCCAAAACATACATTTAGGCAAGAAATACTAAGAATGTTATATTTAAGTAAGTAGGGGAAAAAATGCTATGACCCTAATTCCACAGATAAATGTAATAAGTGAATAAAAGTGTATGATGATGCCAAGAAGGGAGAAAACTCTGACAAAGCTTGACCAGAAACAAAACTCATTTGCCTTAACTTTGCTATAAAAAACAATGTTTTCTTTGGGACTCCTAGGTGGCTCAATCAGTTAAGCGTCTGACTTTGGTTCAGGTCATGATCTCAGGGTTCTGGGATTGAGCTTGTCAGGCTCCCCACTCAGCAGAGGGGTCTGCTTGTCCCTCTCCCTCTGCCCCTCCATTTGTGCTCTATCTCTCCCTCAAATAAATATAAAATCTTAAAACAAAACAAAACAAAAAGAACAAAAAAACAAAAACAATATTTTCTTCAAGCAAAATGGTATCATCAAGATCAGGCCTATATTCCAGAATATTTCCCACTGCCAAAAGAGCATCTGTCAAAAGAAGTTTAAGACAATGAATTGAGCATTAGATTCTCATTTGTATTCCCACTCCTTACCACATCTTACCATTTTCTATCCTTAATCTTAGGTTGAATCCCATGAAATTGCTATTTTTGTACATCAAAAATGGTGAAATACCGGCAATTTCATACAGCTCAACGTAAGTAAAATGGCCAACAGAGCAGAAAAAGAGAGAGAGATATGCACCCAGCTAGAATAAGGAGAAGGGGACTATCCTCATGCTATAAAATTGGCGGTGGTTCTGACAGATACTACATAGATGAAACTAAAATAATTCAAGTATTAACTTGCCATCATCCTACAAGAAAAATCAACATGGAGTCTCAAATCATAAAGAGAAAGGACTCTGAGAGATTTGGGCAACAGCCCCTAATTTGGAGGGCCAAGGACTGAAGCAAAGCTGTATCTTGGGACAGACACTAATCACTATCTCCATACTTCAACCTGAGGGCTCTTTGAGAGCTCATCCTACAGAGAAGCCTCTCAACCCCAAGGTCCTTACTGCTGCAGAGGGTAGCTCCCTAATGCAGCCATCCTGGGAGGAAACAAGCATGGCCTCACCTTACGAAAAGCAGCAGGCAGCAAGCCCACTTTCCTTCGGAGGTAGCTGGACTCTAGTCTCCTATACTCTTGTGAAGCAGGACCTTCAGACAGGCCAAAGCTCTTACTTGGCTTACACGTCACAAAAGAGAAAGCTGAATGGAGAAAGCTAATCCTGGCCTCCACAGCTTCACCCAGCAGAGAACAAACACTTCATAAATCTCCCCATCTTCCCACAGCCCCAGCTACTCTCTTCCCCTCGGCCATTCCTTTTCATGACAGGGACATATTCTCCAGCTGCTGGGTCCCTGATGCTCATGCAATCTTTCAGAATCCAGCTCTCCAACAAAGGATCTGAGGGGGAATAGATCAGCTAGCTTTCTTGTTTGCCAACAACACCCGCCGACTCCAGAGAGGAAATGCACTGGGAGACTCTCCTGGACACACAAAACTGAGGACTACAAGTCCAAGCTTAACGAAGGGCTGGAAGAAAACGAGAGGACATGCTACAGGGATCACAGGGACCATGTCCCAGGACAGGAAGAGTATTATGAACGCACCAGGGCTGTGAGGGATGACCTGCAACCTTCCCTCTACGTCTGCCTCCCTTGCTTCCTTTTGTCCACCCTCGTTTCACTTTCTAACGACTCAGAATGCTGGGCAGTAATACACTGATTAGCCGAGCTCAGGTCATAGCTGGCTTGTCTGACCTGAGGCAGGAAGATGGAGGATCTGACATGTGTGAGAGGCCATTTCCCAAAAGGAAACCAGGGGGAATGGACGCTGGCCAGTCAATATGAACTAACACCCACAGCAAGGAAACAAAGTATTTAGTTAGAACAGGAAGGAATTGAGGCCAGTTACACTCTCTGTTTTGGGACAAATTCTAGGTGTATATACATCTGTTATTGTTCAAGGATGAATAAAAAAGACAAAAATACTTGGACTTACAGGGTACCATATAAAGAATGCAGAACTGAGGGGTAAAAAACAAACAAGCAAACAAAAACAGTTAAAACCAAAGCCAGAAAAGAACATGTTTCATACCCTCAAAGAACTGAATCTGAAGTGGGGGAAAAAAAGAACCCTTAAGAAAAATCTTTAAGAAAATCTTTAAAACCCTTAAGAAAAATCTCCCAAACACAGTAAATATAACAAAGAAATCAAAAATGCATGTGGAAAAGTGAGACTCAATAACTAGAAAATTTAATCCCCAGAGAAAATAAAAACAGTATATAGTAAGGGCAGAACACATAAGCCGAAGATATGTTTGAATTGACAGATGGAAAGTTTAATAATAAGTTATACCTAGATACACGGTCAAAATTTAGAATTTCATGGATAAAATTTTAAAAATCCTAAAAATGTCTGAGCGGGGAAGTGGAGGGGAAGGTTATCTTCACTGAAGCAATACATTAAAAAGCTTTTTTAAGAAAGAAAGCATATATTTTACAGTTAAATTCTTTTATTAAAAGAAAAAAAAAAAAGGATGACTTCGGAACTAAAGTTCTACACTGAGTGTCCAAGAGAAAGATTCAAAGTGACAAAAACTAAAATAACAAGAGCTTTTAATATTTATTAAGGACTTAAAATATGCCAGGCATTGGGCTAAGCATTTATTTGTATTCATTCAATCTTCATAAAAACCAAATAAAATAGGTCCCAATATTATCCTCACTAGACAAAGAAAATGAGACACAGAGAGGTTAGATAATTTGCCCAAAGTTCACACAATAGATGGGAGTTGCCAGAATTTGAACCCAGGTAGCCTCATTCCAGGGCCTAACCATTTGAACTACTATTCTAAATGAATTCCCTCTAATGTAAAAAGGGCACAGAGATCAGGCAAATCCAAACAAACTACAAGTGAGTGGTAGTTATAGTAATTTTAGTTATTAAAAGGAGAAAAGATAATTATTTGTCAGTGGTGAGAGTTAGAATTTATGATCAAGAAAAAGAAATACTCAGCTCACGAGTGTCCAAACCTCGTCGCTCTTGCCCCATTGGAGATATCCATTGGGGCAGTTGCAGAATGCATGACCGAATGAGCTAGTAAGCAAAGATCGGGCACAAACCCTTATGTACTAAATTTAAAAAGTAATAAAATCCCTAAAAATAAAAGGGAGCTGACAGGGGAACAGTGGCAAAAAAAATAGGTATAGTCATTTCTGCTATAAATGCTTGTTTCAAAAAAATTTATTCCAAAGTGAATGATTATATCAGGGAGCAAATTTTGTATTGCTTAAGTGAAATTTTGTCCCTGAGAAACAGAAGTGAAGAAGGCAGAAAACTGCACCCAGTTGAACCCAGCCACATAGGGATACACAAGACACACACACACACACCCTCCAAGGTCTACCAGTTACTTCAATTCACTGTCTGTGTTCACAATCATCCACATATGCCAAAAAACTTCCTGTCAGATTTCAGATAACCCACTTTCTACCATTTTGCACTAACTCAAAGTCTGTACACTTTCTGACATCCACGTCTACAAGTATAAACTTCAGGTCTTTTATTGTAGCATTTATGTTATTTCTAACCACCTAACATACATAAATCTCTACCAGCATCTTTATTAGGTTCCCATCTCTTCTGTGTGTGTGCGTGCGTGTGTGTGTGTATCACTAACAAAGTTTTTGAATGCTGTGCCCTATCAAGAAAAAGAAAAAAAAAGGTCTGATGGATAATGATGGAAAACCAAATCCCTCCAAATTATCTTTAAATTAGTTTGTGTCAATTTCCATCAAAATCCTTTTCTTTTTTGATACGGTAGAAAGAATTTAACAAATTAATTCTAAAGCTCCTTGGGAAAATTAAGTGGTCACTCATTAAAAGAATTTTTCAGCAAAGAAAGACAAAGGGAGATTTAAATTGCCCATTAATGAAACAGATCTTAAAGCCACGACAATCAGAGTCAAGCAGAAAAGTCCATGAAAGAGGTCAGAAAACCCAGAAATCAATGCATATTTAAATACAACAAAGATGGCACTTCAAATAAGTAGGAAAAAAACCAGACAATTTACATCTCAGGGCAGCAGCAGAGCACAGCATGGGAGGGAAGAGCCTGTGGGGCTGGACAGGCGGCCCCGGATGGCACGCCAGCGAGGCGCGTCCCAGCTGGGTGACCCCGGACAACCGGTGTCTTTATCTGTAAAACGAGGACAGTCATTGTACCTACTTCACAGGACTGCTGCGAGGATTATCAGTTATCATTTGTGAAGTGCTCAGAACAGGCATTAAAACAGGAAGTGCTATATGTGTGATATTAAATAAATAAAAGAAAGCAATTCATGCTATGATAATCCTTAAACTCTTGGGAGCAGAAGGGAGGGACACATAGGGAACAGATTCTCTCATCATACCACACTGAGAAAATATGCAACATTATCAGTAATCAAAAATCCAAATTAAAATATTTCAACCATCGAATCGGTCAAAGTTTTAGAAAAAAATTATACTGGTGGCCAACTAGGCAGAGACATTGGTACAATTCTATATGAAAGATAGAAGAATACTCTGAAACAATCTTTCCAAGGGTCACTTTGATTATATGCTTCAAAAACCATTTAAAATATTAAGCCCCTTTGACCTAATAATTCAATCTCCGGGACAAAGTTGGAACATAAGGACTTCAACAGAAAAGTTTCAAGTCACTTTTTCAGAGATGAACTAGAATCAGGGAAAAAAGGATGTGAAGAAATATTTTAGTTTCAGATATAAGGCTAAGAATTTTTACCTTCTAAAAATTCAAGTCTTGTTTCACTGTATAATTAATGTTTAATATTACCAAATTGCAAAAACAAAAAAACAAACAAAAAAACACTTTTAAAACAAACCTTTTAACAGCATCCTTCTTCAGCTTATCTATAGTATCCCACCACTTTGAAAGGTAAGAAATCTCAGACCACATAAATTTTCTCCGTGAGTCTTCTTTCAGCTTGATGACCATGTTATTAAAAATATACTGAGTCATCTCTCTAAAGTAGTCATCAAAAGTCTTCAACCAACCTAAATCAAGACACAAATATACAACAAAGGTCTGATTCATATGTCTGATTTCAACTCAGTCACATTCCATTGCATCACCTTTGGATACCCTTAGATGTTTCATTCATATTAAGACACATTTAAAAATTTCAGAAATGTTTCAAGTGGTGAAATTCCATTTCAATGGATACGAAACTCAAAAAGTCACTAATGACAAAACACTCTGAAAACTGCACAAATTCAGATAGAAATGAGGGAAAAAATGAGAAAAAATGACCTGAGGCCCAAAAGCATTTATTTATGCTTAGTAATTATAGTATTGAATTCAATTATTTATAATTTATCTCTAATTTAAGGAATTTGCTTTAATTCTAAAAATCTGAACAGCGTTAACAAGCTGGCAGTACTACTCATAATGTAATGAAAACTGTATCCCTTCATACCACATCTGAAACTCCCTACCCATTTTAGTAAGTTAAATTAAGAAAAAGAAAAGTATAAACTATATCTAAAAGTCAGCAGCAAAGCAGTAAGGTAATTAATAGCACTATTATGAATACAGAGAAGTAGAATTCTGCCAAGAACGGGCATTAGTTTCCAAAGGCTGTAAATTATTCCATTTTTTGGAAGCACAAATTGACACTAATCAAACAACACAAGTGTATACATGTATGTCAAGTCTTTTTCAAAAGAAAATTGTAGATACTGAGGACTTAGTTCTCAGACTTTTCTCAAATATCCTGGAAGTTTTATCTAAAGATATTTGCAATTTCACTATAAAGAAACATCTTTTTATAAGATTCTATTTATTTGACAGAGAGAGAGAAAGAGAGCACAAGCAGGGGGAGTGGCAGGCAGAGGGAGAAGCAGACGCCCCGCTGAACAGGGAGCCTGACACGGGACTCGAATCCAGGACCCTGGGATCATGACCTGAGCTGAAGGCAGACGCTTAACTGACTGAGCCACCCAGGTGCCCCATCCCTATAAAGAAACATTTTTAACAAGACCCATAGGTCCAAGCATAGCCCTATCTGGCAGAGCATTAAAGCAACATGATGAGCTGCTGAGGCAAAATCATACCCAGCTATCTATTGGCCACATGGACCTTCCAAAGAACAACCTCTTATCCATGAAATCTTATAGAGAGATAGGAGTTTCTATACATCCAGGCTAAACTACTGCTCTATTTTTTCCAAACCTCAAACATGTGGGGAGACTAAACTATTAAGGGGTCAACTGGTTAGTTCTTTTGTTTATAATTAATATCTGAAATATACTGTATAAGCTGGAAGATAATAAAATGTGCTAGGGCAGAGAAGACAATGCAACTGTTTTGACAATGTAAATATGAGCTTCTGAAAAGGGCACTGACACTCTGTATTTCTCCCTTTTGCTTTAACTAAAATCTATTCATTCATTCCATAGTTATTTAGTGAGCATGTACAAAGCGACAGGTATGAAGCCAGAAGCCAAAGAGGAATTCAGTGTAAAATATTCTTTACGAGGACTTTCTTGATCTGGGACACCTTTAAGTTATTTTTAAAGTCACCAAAGAATACTACATGGATAGTTTAACTTTTCCATGTTTAAATAAAAAGCCTATCTATATAGAAAATTCAAAGATAGCTCATGAAATAGTGGTTTGCAAAGAATCCCATCTTGCTTGGCAAAGGTACAAACTTGGGACTCCTGCCCCAGACCGCAAAGCCAAGATCCACATCTGGATTCCCAAGGACAAGCAAAGAAAAGCCAACCTACGCCTAGCATGCTCCAACTCGCTGCTAATGCTGACCATGCCAACATCCAAGACAAAAAAACATCAGGTGCTCAGACCAGAGTCCAGGATATAACACAGGATTTGATAAATGTTAGTTGCTATTATTATTATCACCTTCATCAGTCTTTAATGGACCCTTCCCCATCTCTACAATCAAAACAGGTGAAAGAGGAAATAAAAGATATTTCTAACAACTAAATTTTGAAAAGGGCACATTTATTTAAAACATTTAAATAAACTGTTCCACATCTTAAACATATTGGTAATCCAAAACTTTGGTTTGCAAAGAATTCATTCTATGCCCCTATTAAGGGCTGAATTGTGTCCCCTCAAAATTCCTATGTTGAAATCCTAAACCTCAATACCTCAGAATGCAACTGTATCTGGAGACAGGGTCTTTCAAGAGGTGATTAAGGTATAATAAGGTCATGAAGGTGGGCCCTAATCCAATATGTCCTTACAAGAAAAAGCAATTAGGACACAGACATACACAGAGGGAAGACCATGCGAAGACAGGGGGCTATCTGCAAGCCAAGATGAGAGGCCTTCAGAAGAAACCAACACTGCTGACACCTTGATTTTGGACTTGCAGCTTCCATAACTGTAAGGAAATAAATTTCTGTTGCTTAAGCCACCCAGTCTGTAGTACTTTGGGATGGCAACCCTAGCAAACTAATTTAGCCCTAGAAAAAATCAGTGTTATTACCATCCGAAAAACAAAGATTGCACTGTGGGGAGAATTTATTTTACCAAGGACCATTATAATATTTAATTTAACATGTATCTACCTCCATATTGCAAGACTGAGCTAAAATCAAATGTTTGGAAGTGACCTCTCCTTCTGCATCATGCTCTTATTATACATGTGCAGTGAGGACCATGTAAATTCCTGAAATGGCTCTGTGCAAATTATTGTCTTTAAGACATCACACATAGGTGTTTTACCTAAATTTTAACAAAGGTCAAAACTAAGCCCTAATTATTTGGCTATTAACTCAATAAAAGAAAAGAGCTATTAACAATGGAATGACTCCAAAATTAATTTAATAATAAAACTCTAGTAATCTAGCATAGAAAGCAAATTTAGAAGAAACTGTCTTTATGAAGCTGAATAAGTAACAGGGTTTTTTTTTTCTTTTTTAAGTACAATTACTTGTTTTCATCAGTTATAATTTGTTATTAGCTAAGACCCTTTCAAAGAATAGTTTATCATAGGAGTTTTCATAAAGAAATCACAGTGACTGATTAATCCATGTTGCCTTCAACACTTCATTTGCCCTTCAACAATCATGCAGAAAATATGTCAAAGATATTTACGTGAGCCAAAATACATGCTGAGATGTCAACTTCAAAGCCTTCCATAAAACTCATCTATAATAGATACTAATATCACTAAAATATAACACAATTAATGAAGAATGAACTAAAAGATAGCCTCTTGCAGCTTTCAATATTGAGTAATATAACAGTAAATTAGCTTTTATTGCTCTTATACAATAATCAAGTATTCCCTTTTACACTGAATTGGCTCTTTCTTTTCCTCAATTACTGTAAAACTACAATTGTATATTAACATAAGACCAATCAGAAAGACAGTATTTTATGAAAAGTTGTATGGGATGATTTTTTGTGACATAAAATTATATTCCTACCTCTGGATTTAATAATCCTAGGACATTGAGTTGCAAACTGATTTACTTAAGTGGTCAATTCACAGCCTTTTTCTTTCCCTTGAATACACTTGGAAATTGAACCAGGGCTAGAATAGCACGAAGAATACCTTTCCATTTACTCTTTTTCCCCTCTAACAACACTTCAACCCATAAAACAGCTAGTCACCATTTTTAAGTAAGTGGGGAAATATCTAAAACAAAGAATACATAATTAGAAGTTCTTTAAAGCAGGCATAACTCCAAGTTTGCTATCACTATTTTATCATAAAAAATTTTAAGTTTTAAAATATAAAGCCTAATAAAGTTGACAACCCAATGCTTATTTTAAATGCTTGTGAACAATTAAGCACCTCGTAATTGTTCACTGACAAAACACTATTTTTTAAAATTTGACTCTTGATCTTGTTTCAAAATCTAAAGACTTTGTGGCACTCTGATCCTCTCAAGGAACACTCAGTTTTATTTGGTTCAAGAGCATACACAGCACCAATTTCGCACTTGGGCAAGGGGATCCCTTCCTGAGCCCTGGTCACTTGAGGGATCTTCCTATTCGTCCTCTGACCACATTCTTTTCACACAATAAATTCCCAAAGCAAAGAACCTGCCCACCCAGAGCCTGCCCTGACTTGCCCTGACCTGCCCTTCTGAGTACCAGGGCCCAGAAATCTGTGTTCAAACAGCCTCAAGCCAGTTTCTAGAGCCCACCAAGGGCCTTCTATAGGTTTTTCTATAGGGAAGTCGACCTGCAGGTGGTAACCTCCCTAGCCTGAGCAATGGGCAGGGGGAATGCAGTTTGCAGGGGTGTGGGAAGAGTGCTGGGGTGTCTGCAAAGGAGGGCCTGGTTTAGGACAGGGCCATTTCTGGGAGACAGGGCTGGGCTACTATAGGCTGGCTCTTCCCACATGCACCAACACATTCCAGTAGAGAACTGGAGCCTGATCGATCTCAACCCACACATGGCCTTCCTGATAATGGTGCTATTTCTCAAGGCAGGATGAAAAGACCTATCCTTATTTAGCAATGTATCAGTTTGATCTATAACTTTTAAATGTTTATACAAAGGGCCTGAGGACCTCCAGGTATTTCTGCCCCAATTCCTACAAATTTGAGAACCTATAACCCGAACTTCAAAGCATTGAATTCTCATGAAGCCAGCACCTAGTATGAAGCCTACACCATCAAGAATTCAGTAAGTATGTGATAGATGAATGAAATGCACGGCCAAAAGGATAGGGGAAAAAAGGTATATGAAATATAAATACGAATTTATTACTCCAACTGGAAATGAAACCAAAAGGAAAAGACATTGCACACATACACAATTAGCTCTAATGCATTCATTGTCTGTTCTGATGCTAACCTAATAATCTTTGGTCATTATCTCTTAAGGTTCTATTTTATATTTAAAAAAGCTCTGTCAGCCCTAAGATAATTTAAAACACACATCCTCTCGGGGGCGCCTGGGTGGCTCAGTTGGTTAAGCGACTGCCTTCGGCTCAGGTCATGATCCTAGAGTCCCGGGATCGAGTCCCGCATCGGACTCCCTGCTCAGCGGGAGTCTGCTTCTCCCTCTCCCGCTCCCCCCTCTTGTGCTCTTTCTCTCTCTCACTCTCTCTCTCAAATAAATAAATAAAATCTTTAAAAAATAAATAAATAAAAATAAATAAAAAATAAATAAATAAAACACACATCCCCTCAAATCATTGCTACACTGTTGTGATTTTAACTGCTACAATAATGATTTTTTTAATGATTACATTTATTCTACTCAAAGTTAAATAGGTACTGAATGTTAAGAGAGCATAGTAAATTTTGAATCAAAAATAATTATATCCAGATAATAAACATGTAAAAACTATAACTTAAGCTTCAGGTTACTTCTGTTTTAACATAATAGTCTCAAATTAAGAAACAAATATAAAGGTTTATAAAATAAGAAAGCTTCTTTATTTTAGTAATGAAGTTATTGTCTATCAACATATGATCAACAGGTTTCTTCCATCACTTGTCAAATCCTTCCATAGTTGACTGCAATAGCCACTCTTACACTTAAGGTATCACGCACCATCTTAACTGGTATTATCATAACTCAAATCCACTGCTGATTAATTTTAATTCCAACATTTCCATTATAAGTCAAGCTTGTTTCCCCCTGCCCTGATAAACTGTGAAAGAGTTTTCACCAACGTCTTGTTCCAGTTTATTCATTCAAACACAAACCAAGCCTCTAATAAGGCAAAGCAATAAAGCTAATCAATGAAAACAGATTCCACAGTGGAAATATGAGCGAAATGCCGTGGGAATATAGAAGTGGTGGATTCCTACCAGGAGGACAGAAGAGAGATTCTTAGAATAGTCATCATCTGGATAGAGGAAAAAGGTGGTAGTTCCCAAACAGAAGGAAGAGCATGTGGAAAACACACAAAACCACAAAGGTCTGTGTCAGTTTCAGGGAGAAGGCAGGTGGGTATGGCTGCGTGGCAGCTTACACGCTGGGAGTACAGAGAGCAATAAAAACAGAAGTGGGGGTCAGATCACCGAAAATCTTCTAAACTGTTTTTGGTTCTTGCTGAAAATCTAGGAGGAAGGAAGTTAAGGTCTTTTGATCTGTGCTTTCAAAAATGAGTGTGCTGTGAGTGTAAAGGATAGACGAAGATGGTAAAGTAGAAAACAGGAAATGAGGCCACTGCAAAAATTCTGCTGGAAAACGTTTATGACACCAAGGAGGCAAAATGAAGAGAAGATGCTAACTGACTGAAGCTCCCGAGAGACGAGAGAGAGACTCAAAGATGAAGCTGAGGTTTTCCAAAGACCTGTGAGTCTTTGGAAACCTAGAAGCCTGCTGAATCCTATAAATGCTTCTGAACTCAGGTTTCCAGAATCACCTCACCTTTTTCCCAGGTGATTCAGTGTCATCTAATAGTTTTCAAAGCATATCAGCTTCACGTCCACGAAGCTGTTTGAGATACAGCACTTTTTGAACCCGTGTAAGATGCCCTCACTGGAAATTCTATCCCACACCATGGGAGCCATCTGCATTACCGTTAGGACAGCTGGGGTTTTGTTCACCCTGCAGCTGTATGTATAATGTCCAATTGTGACCCCTTACTACATTGCTTTTCTAAATGCCCTTTAAAAGACCTGCATACCTCGATATTTAACACCTGCCATTGTGAGATCAACCTCCACAATAATTTCTAAATCTGGGCTAAAGTTACTTCCCTCCCTTGTTAAGGACTCCATCCATGAGCATCAATTCACACCGAGTAGGACACTTTAGGCCTACTACGTCTTCCCCAAACAGGGCTTAGTGGTCTGAAAAAATGAAAAGTGTCTATAATATGAAAGAAACCATTAGAAGTAAAAGTAAAAGTGACTTCCTTCGAGGAGTTACTCTTAGGATATGAGGCTATTTAGCCTTACGGTCAGGGCAAATGTGGGGCAAATTATCAGTTTCTAAAAGAAACCATTTAAAAGCTGGAAAATACTGCTTCTAAATGACTTGCTAATTGTAAAATATGCAGCAATGAGGAAAACCACTCACCATCTCATGTACTCAAGTAGTATTTAAGGACAGGAACATCCATTTCAATAAGGATAGACCAGAAGGAAAAAAGGATGGGAAACAGTGTGGTGAGGTGTCTACTTTTGCAAGATAGTTCATAAAATGTTTTATATGATTAATCATACTAAAGTGGATGACATCTAACACGGAAACACTTAGAAGACCTTCTTCCTAGAAGCTCTGCCTGTGGTTTCAGAAGTATTACCTTCCAGAAACAATACTAAATAGTGGTTACAAGTCCGAGTCCAGAGCTTGGGTTCAAGCCCAGCCCTGCCACCAACACATTACGTGGACTCTCTTCTGCCTCAGTTTTCTCATCTGTGACATAAGGGTAATAATAGGACTTTTGTCATAAAGTGGCTGAGAGCAGTAATGGATTTAATACGTGAAGAGAACAGTGCCTGAAACAGTAAAGTCTCATAAGCAGTAGCAATTATTTGTATAACTGGCACATCGGTGAGCTCTGAAGCACCCAGACTGGACAGACAGACAAAAGTAACCAAAACAGGAGGGTGGGGACATGTCTGATGATCACCTACATCTCTAGGTGCTACTTGATGTATATGCTCCTAAGGAATGCAGTCCAGTGAGAGCCGCAACGATCAGCACTCTCCCCCTGAAAAAGAACCTCAATACACCAATTTGAGAGATCGCTTAAAAAGATAATTCTAAAGTGCTGTGTAAACATTTAACTCTTAATGCCAGTGTTTTCTTAATTAAGATTGCCAGATAAAATACAGGATGCCAAGTTAAATTTGAATTCCAGATAAATAATGAATAAATGTTTACTGTGTGATCCATATGATATTTAGAACACACACTAAAAAAATTATCGTTTATTGGAAATGTAAACTTAACTTACATTTTTTTTTTTATAAAGTTAAATCTGACAACTCAAGGGGCTCCTGGATGGAAAAGTCGGTGAAGCATCGGACTCTTGGTTTTGGCTCAGGTCATGATCTCAGGGTCCTGAGAGATCAAGCCCTGAGTCAGGATCTGCGCTCAGCGGGGATTCGGCTTGGGATTTTCTCTCTCTCCCTCTGCCCCTCCCCCTGCTCGAGCACTCTCTAAAATAAATAAATAAAATCTTTTTTTATAAAGATTTTATTTATTTATTTGAGAGAGAGAGAATGAGAGAGAGAAAGCACATGAGAGGGGGGAGGGTCAGAGGGAGAAGCAGACTCCCTGCCGAGCAGGGAGTCCGATGTGGGACTCGATCCCGGGACTCCAGGATCATGACCTGAGCCGAAGGCAGTGGCTTAACCAACTGAGCCACCCAGGCGCCCAACACATTTCTTTTCTTTTTTTAAAGATTTTATTTATTTATTTGAGAGAGAGAATGAGATAGAGAGAGAGAGCATGAGAGGGGGGAGGGTCAGAGAGACAGGGAGACTCCCTGATGAGCAGGGAGCCCGACGTGGGACTTGATCCCGGGACTCCAGGATCATAACCCGAGCGGAAGGCAGTCGCTTAACCAACTGAGCCACCCAGGCGCCCACAAATAAAATCTTTAAAAAAAAAATCTGGCAACTCTATTAACAACCCAAGGTTCAGATAAATGTGTCAAATTAGTTAACGCCCATAAAGCAAGAAAATCATTTGAACTAAATAAAATATCTTGAGAAGCAGCATGGTAAGTAGAAAGAACAGAGATCTCAGAATTAGGCAAATCTGAGCTTTAATTCGCCATCCTGTGCCAATTTATAACTGATGGATCTCGAAGACATTAGTATACCGACCCTAGCCTCACTGTCTTCACCTGGTAAATGGGGTTTAATTTACCAGTTTTAAGGGTTGCAGAATGGATTACATGAAGCAACACACACTTAACACTCCCCTGATACAAGACAGGCAATGAATACCAGTTCTCACTCAGTTCTTCTTCATGCATTTTAGCTCCAGAAACTCAAATTTCCCATCACAGTGGCCAAAACCGAAGAACTCATTTTATCCCTCAATTATTAAACAGAACAAAGTGCTCCGCAAACTGTGCCCACAAACACATGGCCCTCTCCTGACCATCTCCTTCCACTCAGCAGGTTCCTTTGGCAGATGGAGTTGCAAGTCTCCCCTGCTTTCACCCACTGGGTGTTACCCAACTATGGCTGACCAGAACTCTTTTCTTCTGATTGTGCTGAACAATACATGAGCAGAAAACCTTTAAAATAATGCCACACTGCGATTTCCTCACGTTTTTGTTCTCTCTCGCTTTTTCTTTTTTTTTTTTTAAGAAAAAGGGCACACAGGGGCACCTACATGGTTCAGACGATTAAGGGTGACTCTTAATTTTGGCTCAGGTTGTGATCTCGGGGTCGTGAGACTGAGCCCCAAGTCTGGCTCTGCGTTCAGCAGGGAGTCTGCTGGGATTCTCTCTCCCTCTCCCCTCATCCCACTTATATCACTCTCTCTAAAATAAATAAATAAATCTTCAAAAAAAAAAAAGAATAAGGGTACATACACTCATTTCAAATTATCATATAATGCTAAATGCAAAATTCTGTTTCCTTAATTTAAAAAAAAGTGAAAAATCCTACTCACTCATTTGAATCAATAAAAACTCTGTAAAACAACTGCAAATGCACAAAATAAAATGATTTTCCACTGTGGCTCTTGTGCCTAGGTCTCTCTGATTCAGAGTCATACCACATGGGGGATTATTTTCTAATGTTCATCTTACAAATTGCTTAACTAACAATATGCGGTCCAACTTTCCATTTAGTATACCTTATCTACTCTCTACACACTGTGACTTTTTTGAAGGAAAATTAACTAAATATTTTGGCAGTTTAAGTAGTGGGAAGGAAAGAATTAAGATTGTAGATACAAAGGTGCTGTTTTAATCAGCTTATTAAATATAACATGAACATGTATCAATCAACTAACATTTAATTTCATGGTCTATGATTCAAAACTTTTCAAAAGTGTAACAGTACAAAGTTATCAGCATTTACTTAACAATTCCTTTCCAATTTTGTTTTAACTCATGTAAACCATACAAAATACTGTATGACAATTGTTACATGTCCTCATAGACTGGAAGAAGGCATGATTAGGAATTAAAATACGAAACATAATTTGAAATTTATCTGTCTTGTGAGATATCAGAACTCGATCCAAAAAGAAAAACACCTACATATATAAAAACACAGCCACAGAATTCCTAAAGTTAGGGAACTCAGTATAGGAATCTTTCATAAGTCTATTTCAAACATTCCTATCCCCAACAGACAAAACTCCGATGAAACAAACCACTAAGCTAAAGTTTGTTTTAAACTGTTGCTGCAGAAAATGCAAACAAATCTCTATAAATCTCATTTAGAAAGTAAACCGCCTAACTGCACATTCATTTAGGAGTATTATACAAAGATTTCCCATTACAGAGTCACATTTTGACTCGGAATGTTTGCGCACACACTTATCTCTTTTCTTCCACTGAAAAAGAGGTTTCTTCATGATCTGAATGATTTACTTCTTCACAGAATGATTTAGCTTACCTAAACTCTACTTTTGTGAAGGAGCGGTGAAAATTATCAAGAAAAGCCAGCGGTTCTGTTCTCTATTTTGCTGGTAGCAAAAATCGCTATCGCTTTCGCTTTCAAAAAGTCCATGGGGGAGCCTGGGTGGCTCAGTCATTAAGCATCTGCCTTCGGCTCAGGTCATGATCCCGGGGTCCTGGAATCGAGCCCCACATTGGGCTCCCTGCTCGGCGGGAAGCCCGCTTCTCCCTCTCCCACTCCCCCTGCTTGTGTTCCCTCTCTCACTGTCTCTCTCTGTCAAATAAATAAATAAAATCTTTAAAAAATAAAAAAAAATAAAAGGTCAGTGTCAGACTATTATTTCTTCCTCAAGTGGAGGAGGGCCTGAGGGTAAGGGTCATTAACATCTTTTACTAAGACAAAAAGACTCAACTCTGGCTGCTAAGATACCAACAGACAGATTCACTTAGAGCAGTCAGGACCAATGATTAGAGAAATCTCCCCACGGAACAACACGTTAACTACAGCGGGAACCCCTAAGGCAAACAAACAAAATCTCAAAGGCATAGGTAATCCCTGCCCTTGAAGAGCTTCATATCATCTGCTGTTTGTATTTAAAATTACAAAGCACATTTTAATTTTTTTTTTTTTTTAAGGAACAGAAATAAGACAACAGGAAGAAGAGATGGAGGGAAGCTAAAGAAATGTGAATGTCAAGGTCCAATGTTTCATCTGAGTCTGCAGAATCACATTCCCTGGTTCACTATTTTATTGAACCGAATGAGTCAGTACCAGGTGCTGCTGACTCTTCTGGGCATTAGTGACCTGCTGGTTATAAGACAAAGTGTGAGCCCTCACTGAGCTTGCATTCTAGTGAGGAGACAAAGCAGAAGTGCTGTAAACGTTGACATCTCTGCCTGTGTGCAAGTATGGAAGGTTCAAGAAGCTTCAGGGGGGCATGGAGACAGGTCGGGAAGGCCTCGTCTCTATTTAGCGATTACTATATGCCACGTGTTGGGCTAGGCAATGAGACAGACTGAACAGGAGGCACATGTTCTCTGTCCCTTGAGTGTACTCAGGTGGGAGGTCCAGGTAAAGTAACACGGAATTCTTGTGGTGCCACTTACTGCCCCTGGAAGTCTGACAAGTTGGTAACGCCTTCATCAGGAATAGTGGCACTCACCTTCTAGGGTTGTTTTGAGCACTCAACGTTTATAAAACATTTGGCACACTGCCTGGTAAACCACAAATTTTATTATTACAGTTAAGCGTGCGTGTTCTAGAATTACAAGAAATGAGTGGTGGAAACTGAGGATGGCAGAAAAGGGGAAGAGACAATAAAAGTCTTTAAAAAATCTAAAAGGTTGGAGAAATGGGTTCACATGAGGACTTGCAAGACATACTGCAAAGTGTATTGACGACCCTATAAGAAACTGGATACAATGGAATCACATCACACACCCAATTAAGAGACAAGAAATGAACTGGCAGAGAAGAAAGGAGAGAACAATTTAAATACTACAGGGGCTCTGCCACCATTTCACTCAATAAGGGGATATTTCAGAGTGAATGAGATTTACAGAGAAAATCAATCATCTGTAGTCCTACAGGCAAACTCAGATCCCACGTATCAAGTGTGAGCACCTCACCTCACTGTTAAGTGTAGATATAAACAAAGACCTGTTTTTCAGTACACATACCCTACATGCAAATGTACTATTTAATCTGGCATACAAGTAAGTAAATAGCTAAAGGAATTTTATTTACGTGTGATTTTCATCACCTTTTGTATTTACTTGATAACTAACTCCTGCTTTAAGATGATCTACCATATGATCTGCATTTGACAGACACACAAATGTGCCCAAAGGACTTGGGGCCAGTATACAGCCAAGCCAGGATGCCTGCCTCATTCTGCCTGGCTCCAGATCCCTGCAGTCTTTCCATGATGCCTGGCCATCGGAGTTTGGATTTGAAGGGACAGGCTAAGATTAAGGAGGAAGAAGATGCAAAACATTTAAGAGGAAAGGTTAATAAGATGGATGGGTATTTGTAAGAAAAGATAAAGACATTAAGACCAAAGACAGAGAAACCAAGTCAGAAGCTGGTGTGACATATGCTCATCACAAATTTCCAAAATAATATTGATTTCACATATTTCAGACCTCTGTGCATACTGAATTTTGAAGTTTTATGGAAATTCAAACATTTCAGCATCCAAACTGTCCGAGTACCTTTCACATCCAAAGCAGCACACGTGTGTACGCACACACAGACACACACAACTTCACCAAATCATGTGTCCATCCAGACCTAAAGCAACAAGTTCTACTGTCTTAGAAACAGAAGGGAACATATGCCAATAAATCAATGGGAAAGGATATAAGTCAGAGATAAATGAATGCTGGGAGTAAAGAAAAAAACCTTCAAAGTACTAGGTGAATAATGGTGCCTCTGATTAGTAATGATGAAATGGAAAAATTGAGAAAAGTAACAAATAGAAGTGTAAGTCAGTCCTCAAAGGAAGTCTTTTGAAGTACATTCCCCAAAAAATTCTGCAACAGAATTCATGAAGTATTTACTCTGTGCCAGTGTACTCACACTAACAAATCTATACATTGAATCATATTTCCCACTGTAATTTTAGCAATTCTCCCTTACCTTGGAGGAAAAGGTCTCCAGCCCCAATAAATAACAAAAGCTGTCATATGAAATAATAACAATAATGATAATGACAGGAGTTACTGGGGCCATGCATCACGCTTTTACAACTCATCTTATAAAGTAGATACTTTATTCTGATTCTACCCGCGAAAATACTTACTTTCACATTCTGTAACTTGCGTAAAGTTGTCTCACACCATGGGGTTGGGACTCCACACTCATGTCCACCTGACCAAGGCTCTTAACCACTTTACATTGCTTTTCCATTTTAAAGATTCAAACGTTCCCATGAGAATTCTGCATTTTTTAGTGCACAGTTTATGAACACAAAATAATTCTCCCACGCAGTATTTTACAAGAAGTAACTACGATGAACAGTCAGCACCTTAAGTGAATTCAACTTTTCATCCCCAAAACAAAGACCTTCTTGTGTTTATTACTACTTCACATCGCACAAGTACTATCCATGAATGGCACATAAATTGATAAAAACTCAAAATAAAAGGAATACGTTGCTGGAACAAGTCAGCAAATAGTGTCTCAAAAACTTGAGAAATCAGCTCTACCAGATTCTCGTTAAAATACTCTGTGTGTACAGGGGCTTAATAACCTGTAGTTTTTTTGAAGTGTAAATTTTACCTGGGTCATTATGGGAATGAGGCACCACAAAGACTTGAAGGGGCTTAGAGTCCCATTCATTAAATAAATAGCTAATGTCAAATCCTTGTTTCCAAACTCCACCATCTGGATTGTCAAAAGGAATTAGACTGTAAACATCCAACATCTAAAAATACAAAAGACAAAATATAGGGGAAAAAAGAGTAAATTTAACCATGTATTACCATTTTTAATTTGAACTTAATGTTGGAAAATATTTGCTCAAAGCTAGTCACTGTGTATGTATTTTACTAGATAAAACTATTTCTGTAGACATTAACTGAACAGTTTAAGGCAGAAAACATTTAATTACCATTCAAATTCTTAAAATGCTACTGTGTTACTTAACTATCCTGATAAATAAGCCCCTCCTCCATCTGCTTCTAATGAAAAATAATTTCATTCAATTCCTTCTTGCCCTGCTTTTCTTCTAATACATTTTAGTGGAAACTGATAGGAACTAAACAGCAAAGAAAAAATTTCTTGATGAAATGTGATTATGACCAAATATTTCAGCATTTTCACAAGCAATACTGATGATTTTTTTTACTTTGAGTTGTCTTTATTTTACAATTAATCACATATATTTTAAAATCTGTATCTGAATGGAAATGCATCTACAGCTGTTCCTTCATTTAGCAAATGTTATGTTCACCTTTTTCATTCTAAAACTAAAACTACAACTGAGTGAATGAGGCATAATCATGTAAAAATGGAAATTTTTAAATGTTCAAATGCTCTCTATGTTTCCAATGTAGTAGTCTGAGGTAATAATCTTTTTGGACACAAAGGAAAAAATATTGCAGAAAAAAAAAAAAAAAACCTAAAAGCTGGTATTTTTCATATCCTCTATAATACTAAATGTGACAAAGAACCCAAAACCGATTTTACCAAAATTTGACTTTGGTAAAATTTAAATTATGTAAAAATTATATATAAAATTTTAATTACATAAAAATCACTATATATTATAAAATATATAAGCGGGTTACAAAGAAACTTAAAGATACCGAGCAAATTATGTAAAAAGTGAATGCAAAGTATTTTAAGGCAACAACATATCTCTCACTTCAGAATGTATGACTTTAATAAATAAAATAAAATGCTCCCAAGGATGAGTCAATAAAGGGAACCAGCTGGAAAGGAGGATGTGTTAACAGTCTCTGTTATTCCTTCTGGTTCTTTCTCCGGCCCTGCAGCTCGCCCTGTACCCCACTGCCTCGTTCTGCCTGCCTTCTGGGGTTCTTCAGCAATACGGCTGTTTCTGTCCAGCCCAGATTTAACAACCCCCTCCAAAAAGAGTTTTGTTGTTCTCCTTTAAAAGGTACTTATTTAAAACCTATACGAAGCCAAGACTCACAAAAATAGATATACCTTCACAGCACAGAATCCTGATAGTGTGGGAACCTGACCACACACTAGTTGATAAGATTATGGGCACAAGGCTTGGCCAACTCTGTCTCCAGCTGCTGGCTTGGTCTGTGAGCCACGGGCTTCAAGATCCTATCACATTCTCTGTCCCCAGAAGTTAGTAGAAACATCTACTCCAAAGCAAGGCCAGAGCCAACCCATTTTGTCCAACAAAATTAAATTAAATTAAATTAAATTAATTGACGAGTACAGACTCGTCACCAAGTTTGAGCTCAGGTCTAAGGTACAGGTTAAACACAGCTCTCTGCTAACTGGCAGAACAGAGCACATTTGACACACCTTAAATTTAAGAAAAGCAGAAGTCCTTTCTTATCCTAGTTTACAACTCCACCACCCTCTAGAAAAGCGCTATCCAAGAGAAACAGAATGCAAGGCAAATCCGTAATTTTTTTAATTAATTACTTAAATTAATCCAATATACTCATAATATTATCTCCACATATATATAAAATGAAACAAAGTATTTTGTATTCGTTTTCATAGTAAGTCTTCAACACTTAGAACACATCTCAATTCAAACTAGCCACATTTCAAGCGCTCAGGAGCCACACGTGGACAGTGACTTTCATACTGAACAGCACAGCTCTAGAATATTTCCCTTCCCTCTCTCACAAAGAGATATTCAGCAGAAGGTATCGAACCCTACACTGTGTGAAACCTATAATGTATAAAAGATATATCGTGAGAATAAGGCTTTTCTTATACTCTTAATAGGAAGATAAGAAAATCTCTTTGGTCAAATTTAAACAAACCTCTAAAAGTCTTCATCTACTAGACAAAATAAGACCTAAAAAGCATACAAAAAGGCCATAATCACAAAGTATAAAATAATAAAAAAAATAATTAGGGAAATAAAGAATTACAGAATTTTATCACTAAAAACAACTTTAATGGTCATGTGACTAATCCACTTTACAAAAACAGAAACTAGAATCCAGAGTTTAAGCAACTTACTAAGTTAAAACAGACACCAGATCAAAAAAGAAAGAAAAGCAAGAAAATCCCAATGATCATTAACGAATGCATACATTACCTGCACATCTGAATTCCGACTTCCACTTTGCAAAGCGAACGAACAGTCTTCAGGGTCCACTACAAGGGACAACTGTTTTGATGGCAGAAGAGGTGCGCCAGCACCTTGGCTGAAATTGCCTTGTGAACTTTTTGGACCATCCTCCACAGACTCACTCAAATTGATGACCCAGTCTCTAATGTTTGAGATGATCTCATTATTCTCAGCTAGCAAACACTCCAAATGGTCTATTTTTTCTTGCAACATTGAGAGCTGGCCCTACAATAAAAAAGAAAAAGGCAGCTATATGAAACTCTAATATAGCTCTGCTGGGGCACACACATTTTTTTTTTTAAATTATGTGCTTGCCCAAGAGGGCAGCCATTCACCCTTCACTTTCCACTTTTATAAGTGGGACCACAAAAAGCGTGGACTGCTGGCAGTGTTGAAACACCAATTTACAACAAAAAATCTCCGTGGCTGCAATCTTTGTTTAATCATATTTTAAAATGTGCAAGAGAAAAACCAAAAATATTTTGGGATATATTTCCTATTGCCCCCAAACCCAATCCTAAAAGATCTGTTGAGTTCTCTATAATAGCTAAGTATAACATATTATGTTCAGGTATGAAATTTTAAATTTTAGTTAACTGATTCTAGTTACTTGAAAGGGTCAAAAAGTATGAACCTGAAAAAAATCATTCCATTGTAGTAACCCTAGTGGACAATCCTAAATAAGAAATATCATCTACAGGAAAATCAATTAGTCAACCCTCAATTAGCCACATGCATGAAAAGTAACCACGCTATAGGTCACGTAGACTGCTTCTCCTACATTGTGTGACTTTAAGGGTTTTTTTTTCTTTTAAGATTTTATTTATTTGACAGAGAGAAAGCTAGAGACAGAGCAGGAGTGGAGGGGGAGGGGCAGGGAGCCTGATGTGGGGCTTGATCCCAGGACCCTGGGATCAAAACCTAAGCTGAAGGCAGACCCTTAACCGACTGAGCCACCCAGGTGCCCCAACTTTAAGGTTTTTTAATTGATCCTCACATTAAGAGGCTTGTCATCTTTATAACATAAACCTTGTTGTAGAGAGTAGTATTTCAGCTTATGAGAGCAAGGACAATCTTTGTCTTGTTCATTCCTATATATAGGGCCTTAAATACGTGGTAAATACTTAAATATCTGTCCCATGGCCCTTATATTTCTGGAACTGAACAATAATTCTTTAGTGAGCACCCACTGTACCAGGCAAATGCTACATGCTGGGAAGACAGATACACATAAGATATGGGTCCATACCTGAACACAAAAAGTGGCACTCTCACAAGCAACAGCCTACCCAAAGTCCACACTAGGGTTTAATAAAATAACTCTATGCCCAGCGAACAAATAACTCTGGACACCCAAAAACAAAAGTTCTATCACCAGTAAATAACAGGAAGACAGAAAGAAGAAGGAATGAAGTAACAGGAAGACAGTAAGAAAGAGGAAGTGAAAAAAAACACCTGAATGTCCAAAGGTAAAGAACTGGTCAAATGGTACATCTATATCATGGAAATGTTTTCAGTCACTGAAAATTTAGAAATATTAATTCCTTAAAAACAGAAATACATGAATCACAGACCTGTACCCCTGAAACAAATAATGTATTATGTTAATTAAAAAAAAACAGAAATATATGGGAAGGTACTTTCAGAAGATACAGTAGAGAAAAAGTTTAAAAAGCATGCATAAAAAAATAGTAATTTGGTATCATCCTTTTGGAAAAAAAAATTATGGAAGACCATAATCAAGATGGTAAAAACTGGTCACGGCATTCACAGGGAGTCCCCAAACCTCACACGGGCCAGTGCCCGCAAACCTCCTAAGGCAGTCCACCTTGGCACCACTCGGATCCAGGAGCGTCACAGGGGTCACCACTGGAAGAACATCTCTAGGATTCTGCCTGCTTCCTTTTGTGGAAATTTACAAGAGGAAGGTTGACCCGATCTTGAGGCCACAGTGGTCAGGGCCCCGCCGACTAGAGCCCCTCCAGCTCCGACCCGCGGTCCCCCTCCGGAGGCAAAAGCAGCTCCGGGGTGAATTCCAGAGCAGAGCCACCTCCACACCAGTTCTCCCACCCGATCCGGCACCACTGGCAGAGTGAGAGGCAGCCCGAGAACGAGAGCCAGGTCTCGAGGCAGCTCAGCGCTGCTGGGGGAGGCCGGTTTCCTCTGACAAGGCACAGGGACGGGCTGTGCTGGGGCGGCCTCCTTCTCCCCAGGGTTGATCCGGAGCCCTGTCGATACATGTCACTGCACCCCGGGCGCAGGGCTGTGCCCGCACGGGGCTGTGTCTGATCTGGGGGCAGCAGTGGGGCTGGGCAGGAGGACGGTGAGGACGGCCGGGCAGGGCTGTGATGCCTCCGGGCCGGGCGCCGCTCACTGTCTTCACAGAGCCCCATGGAAGAAATTGGGGACAAGCTGGTCAACAGGAGCCTCACTCGACGGCTCCCCGGCATGGGGCACGTGCACCAAGCAGTCGGTAAGGGCTGGTGCGGGCTCAGGGGGAGTGTGGGGACGAGGGCGCTCAAGGACCAGGCTCGGGGAGGGCCGGGAGTGTCTCCTGCCCCGACGCCATCCGGGACACTGACGACCCGGGGTGCCACGACGGCTGTGCCCCTTACATGGCCATGACCTCAACCCAAGGGGTCTGGGCTGCTCCCTTCACAGACACACACAAACAGACACACACGCCAAACACACACACACACCCAGTCCTTCAAACACACACACACACACACACACACCTGGTCCTTCACACACAGACACACACACCCGGTCCAGCCCCAGCCTTGGCCACGTACAAAATCACGCTTCACATACGTGGAAGATGATCCGAACCAATTTGGATATTCTGTGGCACTTCAGGACACGGACAGAAATAGTTTTGCAATTTCTGTGTTGTGAATTGTCCCTCCTTTATCCACAGATCAGCCCCACCATGAACCTGAGTGGTCCCTGCCGCTGGGGGCGAGCCAGAGGCTGTGGGCGGTCCGTGCTGACAGCCTGAGGAAGCTGGTGGAGCCGGGCCAGGCCCTCTCCTGTGGCCCCTCTCCCGGAGCACCTCCCAGAGGAACGCCTCCCCAGCCCTTCCCACACCTGCTGCTCACCAAGGTGAGCAGGGCCCCCCGTCCCGCCCGGAGGCTCCCCCTCACCTGCGGGCTGTGTGTCTCGGGCCTGGCACGTCCCCTCTCCGAACCTCAGGTGTCTCCTGGGGACCCTGCATGCCACGAGGCCAGGCCCCACACACGGGGTGCCGTCGGGCCTGTTGGGACCGTTCCCCGACCCTGGCCGGCCCACGGGCAGGGTCGCCTGGGGCTGAGGCGGTTCCTCACCGTGACGGTGCTCTCTGCCCCAAGCCTCCGTGTCCTGTGTCCCGGGCAAAGCCGCATTCCTGGCTGTGAGGAGGTTTCAGATTCCATCTGGGGCTCCCATCCTGGGTGGAGCCAGAGCAGGGATCCCTGGGGGCTGGCAGAGGGGCCCCACAGCCACTCAGACATCTGAAAGGTGCTGGCTGGGCTTCATCGACTCCACACATGGACAGGAAGCCCCTTCTAGACATTTTCCATAATTCAGGGAACAGGGCAGACAAATGTCCCTGCCCCGCAGGCCTCTTTCTAGGTGGGGGTCCGCCACTAAGCCTAGACGACAAAGCAGAGATGGGCACACGATGTTGCGTGGGACGCCCTGCCGGCCACCTCTACATACGGATCCCTCTGCTCTCATTGTCCAAAGGATGACGGGCCCTAGGAGGAAGAAGAGCCCTTGTCTCCAAGGTGGTGAGGGAACGCGGGGGACCGGTCAGGTGCGGAGCCATGGGTCTCGTGCACATCTGCCGCAGGGCTGGGTCATGGTCCAGGAGCTGTGGGCAGGTCGTCTCTGCACACCTGGCCATGACACACCTGACTGGCCCTCTCGGTGGGGAGGCCTGCGTGCACCTGTCCCCCTACCCCTGGAGGAGCAGCCACGTTCAAGCCTTTCCATGTCCGACCTTCAGGGACAGTTGGGAACCTGGGTCAAGAGAGGCAGGGACTGGCCCAGGACAAATGAGGGGTGCAGAGTCCAAGGAGCTGCTCTCCAGTCCCAACCCTCCCATGAGGTTTGCTTTGGGGGTGAGAGCCCCTCAGATCCTCAGGAATAGCTACCCACCCCGTCCCATGTGGGGACATGACCTTGGCATCCCCAGGCACGTAGAGGCACATGCACCTGCACACCCACCCCCACACCCACACACACACCACTCTGACTGCCCAGCTGGGGGTCAGAAGGGGAGGAAACCCTGGGAGCGATGTGGGTGACAGGGGGGAAACAGGTTGCAGACAGCTGGGCCATGGGGCAGGGCATCAGGACTCCTGGCAAGGACCCAGATCCATAGCATGGGGAGGGGAGACAGGCCAGGCTGAGGGTCAGGGGTCCCCAAGAGGCCCAGGGCGGTTGCCAGGGCACTGGGAGAGGACAGGGTCTGGGTTCCGGTGTCCATCACCAGCCTGGGCACTTGGAAGCAGGAAGAGATACCCACCCCCAAGTCCAGAGGGGCTCCAGCACAAAGGCCTCAGCTTACTCTTCTGTCACTTGGGCTGTAGAGATGCAGTGTCCCTAGGGTCCCACAGGCTTGTGGGAGAGCCTGTTGGCCTTCGATCTCCATCCCCGACCCACTGTGCCCCCAGTCCTGGGAAAATGCTTTGTACTCCCTCGAGGTCCTTCGGAGCAGAGGACAGACTGGGGGCTTGGGGGGCTGAGGACCTGGGTACGCAGAACTTGGCAGAGCACTGACCACTAGTCTGGGGACCAAGGCCAAGACCCTCCTTGTTGCAGCCTCTGGGTCTCCATTTGGAAGAGGTTCCAGATTCACTGCTCTGGTCCGGGTGACAAGGCCTTAGGAAGGAACGGAGCACCGGGACAGAAGAGGGAAACAGGGACAAGGGAGGCTTCTGAGGTTTCTCACATCACCCCTGGAGTCCACAGATCCTGCTCCTGTGAGAGACACAGAGACAGAGACAGAAACAGAGAAGTAGACAGAGAATGAACACACGACAGTGGGAACCAGAAGAAGTCACAGACTTTCCTCCATCAGCTTGGAAATGACATCCCAGCATTTGGCCCCATTCTCTTCCTGAGAGTGCGGTCACACAGGCCATCCACCCCGGAGGGGAGGGGATTCCACAGGGATGTGTGAGCAGGATGCGGGAATGCCCGGGAACCACTGTGGGGACTGCCCAGCACGTGGGCGCAGACGAGGCCCCGGGGCCTGAGCCTAAACCTAATGGGAGCCCCTGGAAGTGTGCGTCACCAGAGGACAAGGTCGGAATCAGTTCATTGCAACCTTCCCACAGGGGCTGGGAACAGGCAAGAAGGGGGTGGCTTTGCCCAGACCCCAGAGCAGACCCAGGCCCCTCTGAGCTGTGCTCCATGTCCCGCCCAGCCCCTGGCTCATCCTTGCATTGCCAAGTGTGCCCCAGCCTCCTGTGAGAGCAGGTCCGGAATGTATGTAGAGGTCCTACCCCTGATGGCTTCCCTAGGAGTAGAAGCCAGAACACCCCACTGTGCAGATGGGGAGCCTGGGGAGGCCCTGAGAGGCACAGGGTCTGTCCAGGGTCACAGCCCTGGGCACGCAGGGAAGCCCAGTCTGAAGCCAGCTCTGTGTCCTCACAGCGGGGACACTGGCTGCACCCAGGCCTTGGGAAGGCTGTGGGGGGGCTGTGAGGAAGTCACTGTATGGATGGGGCATGGGGGGAGGGGGAGCATTGAGCAGCCGGGGGAGGGGGCCCTCGGGCGGGGGTCTTGTGTGAGGAGGAAGTTGGGTAAGGGGACCCCAGGCAGTGGTGACCTCACTTCCCGGACAACAGAGCCCAACAGAATTTGGAACCCCGGTAACCAGGCACCCACATTCCAGAGACAGCCCCCTGCCCAGCTCATTTCTTTGGAGACCCTCCAACAAAAAGCATGTTCGGGTGCTGCTTCCCCAAATCTGGACGCTGTAGGCTGAAGAAAGAGCGCCCTGCAAACGCTGTCCCCCGCTGGGGATGTCGAATCAGGGCTCCCCACAGCCTCTGGCCATTTGGCCAGAAGGACAGAAAGGTGACACCAGGAGGCCCAGAGCCTGCCACCCAGCCCCACACGCTCTGATCTGCCTGTGGAGCCCCAGGCCCCCCTCCGTGTGTGTGTGTCTGTGCGTGTCTGTGTGTGAGTGTGCGTGTGCGTGCGTGTGTGTCTGTGTGTGTGTGTGTGTAAAGAGGGGTCATGCAGGGTGGGGCCACCCTGAGCAGGAACAGGCTGATGAGGGGTCAGATTCCCAGTGGGCAGGTCATGTTCAAGGTCAAGGCTGGCTGTGTGGGATGGGGTGTGGGGGCGCTGCCCCTTCTACCCAGGGTTTATCCCGATAGCCCTGCAGGGATGGGTCAGTGCATCCCGGGTGCAGGGCTGTGCACTCACAGGTCTGTGTCTGATCTGGGAGCAGCAGGGGGACTGGGCAGGAGGACAGTGAGGATGGCCGGGCAGGGCTGTGATGCCTCCCGCCGGCTACCCGTCCCTGTCTTTGCAGAAGGCCACGGATGACCTCCCGAGGCGGCTGGCGGACAGGCCCTCCTCCCTGACGGAGGGGTTGACCCCACAGGCATCCCCAAAAACAAGTGCTGGGGATTGCCGGGCAAGACCTCCAACACCCCCCAGACCACTGTCCCAGGTGGTTGGTCACCGGACAGTGGTCCAGGAGCCGGAGCCCACGGAGACCGAGCCCGAGGGTGCGAAGGCTGGGGCTGGGTGTTTGTGGTGTGTGGGGATGGGTCAGTGCTGGCCCCACAGGGACGAGCCCCCAGAGGCTGGTGTGGGGCTTGGAGCAAAGACTGGGCGCAGAGCATCCAGCGGGTGGACTGCAGTCGGGGAGACACCCCAGGGAGGGCTCCTTCCTGGCTGCGGCTTCTCTGGGAGGCCCTGGGCTGGGTTCTCTCTCCACAAAGGCCCACGGAGAGCGGGCTCGGGGTGAGCTTTTCTCCTCTCACAGCTGCCCCACCACCTGAGGAGCTAGAGCCAGTTCCAACTACATCGGCAGCTCTGGACGGAGTGGTGGTGCCTGCAGCGACCTCAGGAGGAGACCAGGAGACGGCAGGTGACCCGGCACCCACCCACGGACAGCCTGACGTGGACCAGGAAGAACTTGCACCTGCCCCAGACCCAGCTCCTGCTACTGTTCCTGCCCCTGACCCAGCTCCTGCCCTGGATCCTGCCCCTGACCCAGCTCCTGCGCTGGATCCTGCACCTGCCACTGCTCCAACCCAGCTCCTGATCCTCCTCCTACCCCTTCCCCTGCCCCTGCCAGAGCCACTGCCCCTTCCCCTGCCTGAGCTCCGGTTCCTGCTCCTTCTCCTGCTCCTCTCCCTGCCCCTGCCAGACTCCGCTGCCCCTTCCCCTGACCCTTCCTGAGCTCCTGTTCTTGTCCCTGACCCTGCTCCTGCTCATAACCCTACCCCTGCCAGACCTGCTGCCCCTTCCCCTGCCCCTGCCTGAGCTCCTGTTCCTGCTCCTTTTCCTGCTCCTGCTTCTGCCCCTTCCCCTGCCAGACCTGCTGCCCCTGCCCCTGCGCCTGCCGGAGCTCCTGTTCCTGCTCCTTACCCAGGTCCTGCCCTAGATCCTGCACCTGCCACGACTGCTGATCCTATCCCTCCCCTTGCCCCTGCCCCTGGTCCTGCTCTTACACCTGGCCCTGCCCCTGGCCCTGCCCCTATCCCAACCCCTGCCCCTACTCCTGCTCCCGCAGGGCTCCCAGAGCCACATCCAGAGCCCACAGCCCTGCGGGGAGAGCTCCTTGTACAATTACCCTTAGGTCCATCGCCGGACCCCGACGCCCCGCCAGATTGTTTCATCCCCTCCCCCTATGTTCTTTCTCTCTGGTTCATATTGTTCTAGTTCATATTGTTCATTTTCATGTTCTGTATACTGTTTATTATTTGTTTTAAATAAAACTACTTGTTTTCAACTGAACATGTGATGAGCATAAGTACATTCCCAATGCTGTGCCACCACACCCCAGAAGATTGCTGCGGAATATCTCATGTCTCAAAGGAGTCCCCGAACCAGAAGCCCCCCTGCCCATTTCGCCCCCAGCCCAGACCCTGGAAACCCCTAAGCTGCTTTCTCTCCCTATTCTTTTACTTGTTCTGGATGTTTCTGTACATGGAATCATGCAATAGGAGCCTTTGTGTCTGCCCACTTATTTTCAAAGGGGACTCGTTTTCTTCTGTTTGTCATAAAATTTCCCTTATTCGATATTGAAATCCCCGATTGATTACAGATCAGATGTAATCAGAGAGGCCACTTTAGGAATTATGGGCACAGGGGCGCCTGGGTGGCTCATTCGTTAAGCATCTGCCTTCGGCTCAGGTCATGATCTCAGGGTCCTGGGATCGAGCCCCGCATTGGGCTCCCTGCTCCATGGGAACCCTGCTTCTCCCTCTCCCACTCCCCCTGCTCGTGATCTCTCTCCCTCTCACTCTCTCTCTCTCCCTCTCACTCTCTCTCCTTTTTTTCAAAAAGGAATTATGGGCACAATCTCGGGGCAGAGACCCCTGTACCTGCTGGGACACCACAGCCTGACCCCAGACTGGAAACGGCTGGTTACTCCTGTGGCCCACACAGAAACCAGGGAAACGCAGAAAGCTGGAAGACACACCACAAAGCAAGGCCAGAGAAAGGTTTCACCTGACTCTGGTACAAACCACGCTCCAAGTCACTGGGTTCCACAGGGATGGAGACCAAACACATGCCAGTCCAAGGGGGAGGATAGGCATGCAGGGAATATGTGTCAGAGATGTGGAGCTCCCGGGGAAGGATTCCGGCAAAGGAAACCCTATGGAGGCAGCGCTCATCACCCTCAGACTGGCAGGTGTCTGGTCTGGGGAGAACGTGAGGAAGTGGAGGTCCAATGCAGGTCCCCTGGAGGAAAGGGTGACGGGCACCCCTGTCTGGGAGAACAGTGAGCATCACCCATCCCAGGCTGCAGGTGCACCCATCACCTGGCATGCTCGGCCTCGGACTCACCCCCGGAAACTCTGGCTCGGTTTTTCACAGATCTGCTTTCAGGAGTGTTCATCACAGCGGTGGTGGAGAGAGCAGGGAATGGAACAACGCTAATGCACAAGGAGATGGATGGGATCCATGGTCCCAGTCCTCATGATAGAATGCCCTGTAGCTACTGTCACGTTGTCCTTCGGGGCACAGGATCCGGGAAGCCCCTCCTGAGACCCCTCCTGCCACCCTGTTCCTGGGAACATTGAGAATTGTTTGAGGAGGAGGTGGAGAGGATCCAGGATGACACCGGGTCCAAGGAGAAGGAAGGTCAGCACTGGGAGGACAGATGGACGTGCCCTGAGCCACCATCCAGGACCCAGGCTGTGATGCCCTCGGACCTCACCCCAAATAATGGCTCCTGAGGTACAGATCCAGCTTCTGTGGTTTCACTCCCTCCCTCCCTACGTCATTTATTCACTCATTCATTCCCCCCTCTCTCTCCTTCCCCACCACTCCTCCCTTCCCTCCCCCACTCCCTCCCTCCCTGCCTCTCTGCCTCCCTCCCATCCTCCCTGCCTCCCTCCCTCCCCTCTACCCCTCCCATCCTCCCTTTCCTCCTGCCTTTCTCCCCTCCCCCTCCCCATCCTGCCTCCCTCCCATCCTCCCTTCCCTTCTCCCTCTCTCCCCTCCTTCTCTCCCATCGTCCGTCCCTCTCTCTTTCCCTCACTCCCATCCTCCCTCATTCAGCACAGGATCTGGGGTCCCTGCTGGGTACTGAGCACTGGGGCTTCATCAGTGAGCACCCCCCAACCCACATGGTCACGTCCACTGTGGGAGGTGATGGGGGGCAGTCCTCACGGCTAGCTCTGGCGATGAGCACTAGGAATCTGCTCCTGGAAACAGGCCAGTCGCACAAAGAAAAGAATGGAGAGACCCGTGTTTAGCACCTCCTCTAGAAAAATCTCGTCCTGAAAAGTGATGAAAAGTAAGTATGTCCTAGACTTCATGCCATGTGAGTTCTAATGGCAGGTACGCACTGATTCCTAGAACCAACAAAGAGTAAATCATCCAGTGTCAACTGGGGAGTTGTGACACAATTTTTCTGACCAAATGACAGCATTTCAGCCAACATCTCCAGGGCCTCCGCGTTTCCCCAAGGGTCTCTGTGATCCTTTGATCCTTCCATCGACCTCCTTGGGAAGCTCTGTCCTGTCCTCTTCCTTGTCTCCTGCCTCTTCTGAGACCCTTCTGTGGCTTCCCCCTCCCCCACTTGCCAGGGCCGCCCTCACCAGGATTCCCCATGCCCCTTGGCTGGGCGCCCGCATCCCACACTGAGCCCCATGAGCCCAGCGCCTTCTGCAAGGCCTGTGCGCTCACTCTGGGGTCACTTGGCATCTCCCCTTACAGCGACCTGCATCGTCCTGTGCTGAGTCTCCTCTGAGCAGTCTGTGAGGCCGGCCTGTGCCCGTGTCACGGGAACAGAAGCGAGAGTCCAGAACGTCCAGACGACCCGCTCCCAGTCCCAGCGTGTGGAGCCTGGGCCAAGGATGGTCCACGAGCAGAGGAGGACTCGGACCCAGGGAGCCTGAGGGAGGATGTGGCACATTGAGCCCATAGGACGAGAGTGAGCAATGTGGGGGCCTGGTGCTCAGACGTGCTGGGAGACCACATTGCACTGACTCTGTCCACAGGGCTGGAGGTTTTCAGGGTATCCACCCTCCCATGCTGCAGGCTGGCAGTGACTGGCAGGGGAGGAGGCACCTGGTGCAGGATACACCCTCAGGCAGAGAGGAGGGGGCAGGCGCTCCCCCAGCAGCTGGAGGAACTCGGGATAGCCACTTTCCCAGGCTGCAGCCTGGCAGTGGCTGGCAGGAGAGGAGGCACCTGGTGTGAGAGAGAGCCCTCAGGCAGAGAGGAGGGGGCAGGCGCTCCCCCAGCAGCTGCAGGAACTCGGGGTAGCCACCCTCCCACCCTCCCAGGCTGCAGGCTGGCAGTGACTGGCAGGGGAGGAGGCACACCTCCTGCAGGAGAGAGCCCTCAGGCAGAGAGGAGGGGGCAGGCTCTCCCCCAGCAGCAGGTGCACTGGGTCGGGCTGAGGGGGCATCATTGGACAGCAGTGCCTGCAGCTGGGGTCTCCACACAGAACCCCTCCTCAGCCTCAGCACAAGCTTGTCCGGATGACCTTTGTCCCCCAAACACAAAGTCTGACCCAGGACCCCCCTCAAGCCCTGACTCCCAATCCTTTCTACTCAACTCAAGTGACAAGAAATGGCCAATAGTTTAGGTGGTGTTGGGTGCACAGGGACATTTGCTTTTCTGGCCCATGCTGTAACGTTGCTGGCATTTTAAAGATCTCAGGGCTTTGATTCAAAAACGGCAGGATGCCGGGGACCCCAGACAGCTTCCTGGAAACCTGCCTCTGGGCCTTGCAGCCCTCCCATCCCACCAGCGCTCAGAATCCCACCAGCTGCTCAGAATCCCTCCAAGCCACAGACCCACAGTCTTGAGTCCTCAGATGGCCCAGGCGACGTGCCTTCAAAAAGTGATCCCGGTGGGGCTGCAGGACACACTGCGGATTCCAGCAAATCCCTCTCCCAGAAAGTGAGGGTACCACTGGACAAACTGTCCAAAACCAGCCAGGTCAGGGTTCCAGGAAGACACCAGAGGCACAGGAGTAACTGAGGAGCATCTGAGGGCCAGGTAGGGACAGTGAGAATCTCTGGTGTTTTTGCCTAGGGGCAGCTCCGGTCCCCCTAAACCCTCAGTGGAATGGCTTTACTGGGGCATTGGGGGAGAACCATGCCTGGAGGACCCGTGGCTCCACTGTCCGAGGTCGCCGACTTGATCAGTGCACAGGTGGGGAAAACCGGCCACACCCCGAAGAATTTCTAGAAACAGTAGCCATCTCAGTGGTAGCTGACCTGGGAGGTCAACCTTTCAGCTGCCTGAGGTGAGATCGAGGCACAGACCAGCACAC
Source organism: Mirounga angustirostris (assembly GCF_029215605.1). Taxonomy (NCBI): domain Eukaryota; kingdom Metazoa; phylum Chordata; class Mammalia; order Carnivora; family Phocidae; genus Mirounga; species Mirounga angustirostris. The sequence continues at coordinate 154,331 of NW_026991726.1, read as the reverse complement.
TAGCCAGAAATGGAAGAAGGAGAACCAGTTCTTCATTTCATAGTTTCTAAGTCACCGGTTTGTTCCTACGGTTAGTATATTTTGCATCCTGGGAAATCTCTGCCTGTTTAAGGTCTTGAAACTGTTCTCCTCATGTTCTCTGCTGGAGAGGTTCTTGCAAAATCTCTGGTTTATAGGTAAAAATCATCTGGAATTGACTTTGATTGGCACACCCATGCTGGGAAAAGGATGAAGCTTCCCCAAAATACTAAAAAAAGAACTCCCGTATGATCCCACTATCAGGTAGACCTTTTCAGGAAATAAAGTCAGTTTCTCGAAGTAAGATCTGCATTCTCCCACCCAATCTCCCTGAGGAGGGGCGGCCACCCTTAGCGACCCTCCCCTTGAGGCAGGTGCCTCCCTGGACAAGGGGCTACCCCAGGGCTGGAAGGTCTCCACAGCAGCACATCCAATGTCCTGGATACTAGGAGGCAGAGTACAGCACCAGGCCAGTGAGGGTCAGGACACACGACCCCAAATATGGCACCTTGGCAAAATAAATACAGAAGCTAAAAGAACTTTTGCATAGAGCAAAGCAAGAAGGTCTCTCTGACCCCCAGCCATCAGCCCTTTTTCCCTTAAGCAGGTCAGAAGACTGCCATGTGGAACTTTCTCGCCCCGGACCACAGAGATGACGTGCTTATCACCAGAGTCAAGGAATTTAGGACCACGGGGTCTATACACACACACCTGGTTAAACTAACCCTTATCTTCCTAGTTACTTCTTTACCGTTTACGAGCCCTAGTCCAAACCCCTGCGTCTGTCGATTCTTCACACACTTACTGCTTCTTTGTCTAAAAGGTAGAAGAGCTGTCTGCTCCAGTCACCTCTGCTGGTCTTCATGGTCTTGTGAGGCTCCCACCAAAGCAATCCATACATTTTGCTTGCTTTTCTCCTGTTCATCTGTCTTTGTCAATTTCCAGACTCAGCCGGGGACCTTAACAGGGTTGAGGAAAACTTTTTCCTCTCTTGCAGCTCTGTGGGGCAGGGGTTGGGGAGTCAGGAAAACCTATCCCATCTTCCTGGCTTTGGATAAAACCGACCTCTGCTGGGAAGCAGCATAGGACTGTGCACGGCTGGGGGAGCCAGAGAGAGGCACGTGGAATATGTAGGAGCTCCCTGACCCCCAGCCGGGGGACTTGGCCCCAGTGACAAGTCCAGGGTGTGATTATGAATATTATAATGGAAGCATCCTGAACATCAGACCTTCCCCACTCCAGGCTTCATGATTGCTGCTCGTTGTAGTTGCTACTGTTGGCTTAGTGCTTTTCTGAACTAACTTTGTCAAGTCTGTATTCTTTGCTGTGTGTGGCCACTGAATCCCTGTGCTGTTAACTCAGTGGTCAGCCAGTGTCTGGGCAGAGAGGTCACCCCTGTTTCCGAGCTATGGGCTACAGACTGGAAGTCCCCACAACCTCCTCTTCAGGTTTGAATAATCTGCTCCAGTGGCTCATGGAACTCAGAGAAACATGTTACTTACTAGATGACCAGTTCATTAAAAGGACAGAACTCAGAGCCAGGCAGCTGGAATCGATGAGCAGGGCAAGGTGTGTAGAAGAAGCTCGGGGCTCCCCCGCTCTCTGAGTTAAAGAGGCCTTTGCCCACCTCCACTCTGACCTTCGTCTGTACTTCCTAACTGATGACGTCCTTCCTTCGGGCTCATCTGTTAACTCAAGTGAAAGACCTGGTGGGCACCAAAATGACTCCTCAAGTAATAACCACTGCTGATGTCCTGGTGATTCTTGGGCACAGCCATGAATCTCAGCTTCTTCATGATGGGGTGCAGCCCAGCAGCTGTGGATCCCACAGGTCCTCCAGGGGCAGCCCAGCAGCTGTGGGTCCAACAGGTACTCTCGGGGACAGCCCAGCAGCTGAGGGTCCCACGGGTCCTCTGGGGACAGCACCTTAATGGGCTTATGGTCCAGCAAGTACCTGTTCAGGTGGCTCTCATTGTGCCACACAGCCTCAATCCCAGTGGCCAGGTTGACCCCCATTGCCTGGTGACAGGCCAAGGTCAGTTGGTCCTCTACCACCGACCCCACAAAAAAGGTCCTCATGTAGTAAAAGTCGCCCTTGTCCCTGGGGATGTGTGCCTGGGACTGTGGCCAATGCTCGTAGCTGAAGTCCTTGCGGGCTGCCTGGTAGAAACCGGGGTGCAGGGTGCCGAAGAGGGGGGACAGGATCTCCATACTCACGTGGTCGCAGAACTTCATGTCCACCTCTGTGCATACCAGGTAGTCCACCTCACGGAGGAAGTGTGGTATTATTCTTAGAAAATATATTGTAAGCCCTCAGGAGTGATTGTGGAAGCAGCTGAAAGGTCAACAGCGTTCCTGTTCTCAGACTATTGAACGCAAGGGCCCAGTAGGAGCAGTATCCCATGATCCCCAGGGGTAGGGCACAGGTTAGGAGCTAGGAAAGAATGTAACCCTCAGGTCCCCTTTCTGCACCTGGTGCTTGCTAGCACAAACATCCCGCTTTTCCCTTATCCCATGACTGCCTCCCTGAGTGCCTGCCCCTAGGGGAGGGTGCAGGACTGCTTTACCGCTTCAGGATACTTGCCATCCCTTTGTCCTCCTCTCCCACGCTTTGAGGCAACTGCCCTTGCTTTTCTGATAAAAAAATGAAATAAAAGCAGAGGCAGCCCTGCATGGTCACTCAGCTGCTGGGCTGCCCCCCATCATGAAGAAGCTGAGATTCATGGCTGCCCAAGAATCACACATGTTTCTCTGAGTTCCATGAGCCACTGGAGCAGATTAGCCAAACCTGAAGAGGAGGTTGTGGGGAATTCCAACTCATGGCAGGTGGGGACAGAACCTTCAGTGGGTTAGCCAGGGGAGGGGACCTGCAGGGTTTGCCCGGGAGCTCAGCACAGGGGGAGTGTTCCTGGCTCCAACATGCTGACTGTGGGGCTGCATGGGTCACAGGGTCACCTACCCTAACCCTAACCCGTTCTTGCAACTTTCTTCTACATATGAAATTACACCAAAATAAAAGGTTTAAGACGTCACGTGCATCGTCATGTGCGTGATCTGACCCCAGCGCCCTCAGCAGCTCAGCGTTAAGAGAACGAGAGGCCTCCCTTCCTGTCCCTGGAAGAAGACACCTGGAATCACGCGAAGGAGGGAAAGCAGGCCTGGGGAAGAGGAGAGCGACACATTTTTACCGCACATCCTCTGCTGCCACGTGACTGTCTTACGTGTGCGTGAGCAAATCAATCAGGAAAATGAAAACGCAGAAACTCGCGGGAAGGAACACTTCTGCACCCACAAGGGGAGCAGCATCCTCAGGGACGCGGCCTATCCTTCAGCTCCATGCTCGCTCCGCCTCCGCCCGCCTCCCTGCTGGGCAGCCCAGCCGCGTGCCTCACGCGCCACCTGCTGGCGGGGCGGGGCACTGCGGCCGAGGCGCGCCAGCCCTCCGTGCCACCCTGGCACCCACCCTCCACCATGCGTGATCTCGTGACCGCGGCCACATCCCACCTTCCGGAGAGCCCCCGCAGCCAGCAAGATGCCCGATGCAGCGTGGCACTCCGCAAAGATGAGACGTACCGAGGAAAGGACGCAGCTTCGAGGGGAAGCCCAGCAAATGGACTTGGAGGCGAGCACCCGCCTCAGAGCCTGGTGGCAGAGCAGCCCCGCGGCCATGGTGACCCCCGAGAACCACACTGCTGACTGTACGGCCCCCTGCTGGCCCGCCCACCCCAGCCCCGCCTGGGCTCCCAGGGTGTTCACGGCCTATCCCACACTTTACACCAAGGAAGGTGTAAAGTCAGCAGCACTCAGGACCCCGGTCACCAGCTCTGTGTCCCCACGAAGACTCTGAAAAGCAGGGACACCAAGCTGGCCAGTCCTGTGGAGCAAACCAGTTCAGCCCCAAGAAGCCAAAGGAGTTCAATCGGAGCATTAAAAAATAGAACAGAACAGAAAATACCGGATCAATGGCCCCGGAAGCCCATGACCAACACACAGCTGAGGTAAACCTCAAGGACAAATGGCTCATCTCTGTGACTCGCGCAGGACGGCACAAACACATTGTCCTCTGACAAAGTAAACCACACGTGGGGGCGCAGGTGCATGTGCCCTCCGCCGGCGGGGGACTCACCGAGGTCTGTGTTCGGGCCGGCAAGGAGCTGCTTGAACTTGTCGAGCCGGGAGGCCTCTCGTTCACTTAACGCTGAGCTGCTGAGGGCGCTGGGGTCAGACGTGCCACCCACGGCGGCCGCCACCGAGTGCGGGAGAGACTGGGACCGCTGCAGAGGAGCAGTGTCGCCGGCGCTGTCTGGGGAGAGAGCGCGCAGGGGGTGAGGATGGCCTCCTGCCCCCCCCCCCATGGCCCTGTTCCCCAGTAAGAAGGCTCCCACCCGCACCACCTGCCCTTCGGGAACGCCACCGTGCCACAGCCATCCCCTCCTCCCGTAACCGGCCAGTGCAGACCCGCGTGACCGGGGCAATAAAGTGAAACTAGTGAACACCCAAGAAGCCCACTGGCCTTATTGGTAGAGCGTTACTCCCTGGGAAAACAGACGTGCCTCACACAAAAGCAAAACGACAACCAGAAAACTCCAGACCCCCCCCGGCTCCCCCACTGCTAGCAGGCCTGCCCAGGTGACACAACCCAAGGATCTGCTGGTGCCTGTGGGGCTCACCTGGGCCTGAGCACAGAAGGAAGCCACCGAGCCACACGTGGAGGAGCATGAAGCCCACAAAGGCACTGCACCCCTTGGATCTCCCCAAGCCCCATGAGGGAGGCGGGCAGGGACCATCACCAAGAGAAAGCACAGGAAGCTAGAGCGCATGCAAGCAGGGGAGGGGCAGCAGGCTGCAGGCCTGCCCAGCACCCCCCGCCCCAGGGCACCACCTACCACCACGCACAAAGGCCCACCGACAGGGACACACAGGGCCGAAGTGAAACTGTGCGTTAAATCCAGGAACCCGGACCAGGAAGAGCCACAGAAAAAAGCCCAAGGCCCAACACCCACTCAGAAAGAGCCCCCAGGGACCAACGAGGGGCCCACAGGAACAGGCAGCACCAGGCTGTACACCCCCAGGTCTAAATACCCTTGGTCACATCTCCCAGAAATGAAATTTAAAGTAGAGGAAAAAACCAACTCCAGGAGATGGGGCGGGAACCAAACAAAGTGAAGAAAACATGCCGGCTCCTGGCCGCCGCTGTCAGACTCCCACCGACCCCCTCCTTCCCGCAGAGCTGACTCATTACCCTAAAATCGAGGCCCGGAAAGGCTTCACACAGAAACCCTCAGGCTACAGAGGAGCAGTGTCTGGCCCAGTTAAGCTTCCAGAAAAGCCTGGAGAGGTGGGCATCGAGGTGAGGGCAAGTCCCAGCCCCTCCGCAGGGCTGACCCCTCGCTTGCAGGAGGTGTCCCCACCGGCCTGCCCTCCGGGAAGCCCGGGGCAGCGATGCTCAGACCCCCTCCTCCCCGCCCTCAGAATCTGCCACTCCGCTGTGCGTCATGATTCCTCAGGAAAGACGATGGGCGGGAGGAGGGATTCCTCGTTCTAACGCGGAACCAAACGTGCTGAGTTTTACTTCTCCGCCATCTTAGAGAGCATCCCTGTGATTTACTCCGACATGTAAGGACCACGTCGTCCTGAGCAGAGCACACATCCGGTCCCCCTCTAAGATGGGACGGGCAGGGTTTGCAAGGCACAGTGATGCCCCCTGCCCCCCGAGGAAGCAGGAAGGTCAACAGCAGGTCTCCCTGCTACTGTAAGTGGAAAACACATCAGTGTCCCCCTCCGGGGCAGCCAGTGTCCACCCAGGACCCACTTGCAGCTCAGTCCCCATCAGCGATGGACAGTCCTCCCCAGCCACGCCCACTGAGCCCTTCGCAGCCAAAGGCGCAGGCTCCCCATTACGCCAGCGGCACCCTAGACCAAGCAGAGGGCATCTGACTTCAGATACAAAGGTACAGATACCTCAGACGCTGATTAAGAAAGTCAGGACAGTCGAAAGGTAAGCAGGAGGCGCGGGGAAGGCCAGCCGGAGACCCCTGCTGCAGCATCCCGGAACTTTCAGGCTGCCATCTACCCAGGGCTGAAGGCCAAAGGCGAGGGCAGCCAGCAGGCCCTGTGGATGCTGCGTGGGGCGATGTAAGCTCCCACGGTGGCGCACCATAAAGGGACAGGAACCGACACAATGCCGGCAGTGGGAAGGGCAGGCAGCACTCTGATCAAACTGGGCCCCGTGAAACACAGCATCCAGGCCCCAGAAACACAACTCCGCTCCGAGGAGCACAGTCACATGAAATGGCACTCACAGGTCCCTCACCTCAACAGAGGCCTGGCCTGGCCCTGGGCCGTGGGGCCGGTGCAGGGACAAGAGTGGGGCAGAACATGGAGGAGGGGAGAGCCCGCGGTCACCAGGCCCTGAAGACACCTCAGTTTAGCTCAGCAACATTCACGTAATGACACAGGACCCCAAAGGGAAACAAAGGTAATGGGACATGGTCCCTGCCTTGGGGGAACTTGCAAACCACGTAGATGAGGTGTGCAGTCAGCCAGCCCAGCCCACCCGGCACCTCCCCTCGGCTGGGATGGCCCCACCTCCTAAGCCTGGAGCCTCACCCTACCGGTAACCTTAGAGACATCACCTCCTACCTGAAGCCTTCCCTGACACGTCCTGGCCCTCCTCAACAAGACTGAACTGGGACTTCTACCCGTGGGTGCTTCTGGGTCCTGTCCATCACTCCAAGGCTCCATTCCACCCAGGGAGGTGAAAGACTCAGATCCTTGTGTTCCCCACTAGACTGCCTGCCAGTCAACACATCTGCGCCGGGCCCAGCCCAGTAAGAATGAGGGCTGACGTGGTCGTCTTAGCGCCAACACCGAGTAAGCCATCCCCACGACTAACAGCCCACCAAGGGAACTGAACACAGGCCCACGAGTTCTGCGCACCACTGCCAGCCACCCGTGGGGTCGGCTCCCTGAGAGGCCACCTCGGGCTCCAGAGCGGCCCTCTCCCCCTTGGCACTGTGCACGGTCGGGCCAGAGAGTCCCCTGGGGGCCAGGCACCCTGGTCTCTGCCCACTTCATGCCAGGAGCACACACTCCCTGCCCCAGATGTTAACAGGAAAGGTCCTAACACAGGACCTCATGTCCCCTGGGGGCGGCATCACCAGCGAAGAGGCCCTGCTCTCTGTGGGGAGGTCAGCAGCTAGCAGCAGGCCCTGGCCTCAGACGCCCTGGACTTGAACCCTACTCCACCGCTCAGCATGCTGGGCGAGCCACGTGACCTCCCTATACCTCCCCCGTAAGCTCTCTCCTAGACTGGCTGCAGAGTCAGAGGGATCTGTTCATGACGAGGGCCCGAGACAGTCTCTGCCCCACAGTAAGCGATGGACAAACACTAGCTGCTATCATGAAATGAACTGCTCACAAAAAGCCTGCTCAGAAAGCAAAGGAAATATGGTTGATGCGCAAGCGGGTGGAGGCAGAAGGCAAGCACAGTAATCGGCCCCTTCCCCAGCATGAGCCGCTTGGGGCATCCTTCACCTGGCTTTTACAGGAGGAGGCCACCCCAAGGCTCCCCACCCTGGCAGGATGCAGCCCAACGGCATACCTGGCCATGGGATGAATGCTGTGAGGCCCCAAAGTCCATATGCGCAAGTCCTTCCCCAGACGGGAAGGTGTTAGGAAGAAGGGTCTCAGGTTTAGAGGAAGTCAGGAGGGTGGGGTCCCCTGATGGGATCGGTGCTCCTGAGGAGTCACGAGACAGCCTGTTTCCCCTCTCTAGTCTCCCCCATGTTGGGATACTGTGAGAAGGCAGCTGTCTGCGCCCCGAAGAGAGCCAGGACCCAACCGTGTTGGCCGCCTGACCTGACTTCCAGCCTCCAGAACTAGGAGACCTAACTTTCTGCTGCTCGTGCACCATCGGCCTGTGGTGCTCTTTGCAGCAGCCCCACGGCCTGAGAGAACAGGAGCCTGCCCGCTCAGCCGAGATGGGCCCCCACCTCTACGGGTGCTGAGGCCCGCCCCCCACCAACTGCTCAGATGGCAGGTGTCACAGAGGCTCTACCCAGGCCCCAGAGGCGTGGGGCACAGCAGAGGGCAGAGGAATCCGGGGCACCTGCCAACTTGAACAGGCACCCAGGCTGAGGGCACTGCCCGGCCGGGGCGCGCAGGCGGTAATCGGCATAGGATGCGTCAGTCTCGGGGAACCCCGACCCACTCGCAGAAGCCCTAACCAGATTTTCATTTTTAAACTCAAATACTTTGAAGTTCAGCCTATTTTGGAGAAAAATAGTTCAGATTCCAATATGAAAACTGGTCAAAGGAACTAATTCACAGCGTTCTCACCTAGGAAGACGTGGGATGTTCCAAACATTAGTCAGCTCCCGGGAAGGGTTTCTGAAAACTAGACAGGGGGATGGACGCCAGCTCCGTGGTCCCAGCAGGGCAAGCTGAGGCTGCCCGATGCCCTCTTCTCTCCTCTGTAAACAAGGGGCAGTCCCCCTGACCCCCAGAGACCCTGGGAGAGGGAGGCCGTGAGTCCGCCGCGGTGCAGGCCGGCCCCTCTGCCACCAGCTCCCCACGCCTCACTGCCTCACCTCACTGATGCTCACGTGTCACCTTCTCAGGAGGGCATCTGGACGCTCTGACTGAAGATTACGCCCCAGGTCCAGGCTGCTGTCGCCACCTCCCACCTCTGTCTCGACCCAGGGCGCTTGTCTCCTCCCCGCACGCTCCAGGCCTCCTTACTGACCCAACGTGTAGGTCGGTGCTTGTCCCCCTCACCAGAACACACACTCCAGGCCAGGGACTTCCTGGGGGCACCCCAAGCCCTAAGAGTCTGACCCATCACAGAGGCTCATCAAATACTGTGTTGTTTTGCATCATAGACACCCCCAAAAACAAAAAGCAAAGCTACTGAGAGCCGTCTCCAGAAAGGCTACTGAGCACCAGGCACGGGGTACAAGACATGCGCTGATCGCATCCTTGAGTTTATGACCTGGAGGCAGTCATTCCACACCCCAGACTCTGCCCCCTACAGACTCTGAGCCACGTGCAGGTGTCCCGGCGGGGGAGGGGGTGTCATTGGAAGCTGCCGGAGGAGGTGCAGCCTCTGAACGTGCAGTTGGCCTGGCCCCTGAGCTGGAAATGTCCCCCTGGGACAACCGGGGCACACTTAGAAGGGAGACACAGTCCCCTGGGGCCTGCTGCTCACTGTGGGCCTCTCACAGCCAGGCCACGAAAGCCACACACCACACCCTCCACCCGGAGGAGAGAAGCACTCAGCTGGGGACACAAAGAAAAGTCTGCGGCTTCTCCTGCCTGGGAAGGCCTGTGGGCACGTGGATCACAACCTCAAGGTCTTTCAAGGGCACGAGCTCCTGTGGCAAAGAGGATGGAACGCCCGCTAACCTCCCGCACCGAGAGGCCTCCAGCCCCTCTCCCTCGCAGCACTGCCCGTCATCTCCTCGCGCCCCCGCCCACCTGCAGGACAGGATGTGTGGCTCTTGCTGACGGACTTCACCAGCCGGAGGTCCCCGCTCGGGGCCGAAGGAGGCTCTGCCGAAGGCTGTGGCTCCTGCTCGGGGCCCGGCGCCTCCTGCGGCTTGCGGCGCTCCTGCCGCTGGCTGTGGTTGCGCAGGATGCGGTGGCCCGTCTCCATGACCACGTCGGTGTTCAGGCTCTCGGCTGCCACGGCCAGGAGCCCGTCATCGTCCTCGCCGGCATCCCAGGCGTCGCTGGTGTTGCTCTCAAACTCCGGGAAGGTGCTGATGCTCTTGGCCTTCACGGGTGTGGCGGGCGCCTTGGGCGCGGCCTTGAGCAAGCTGCAAAGCAAAGGCAGACTTCAGCTGTCCCCTCGGAGGCTGGAGCGGACTCACCCCACGACCGGTCAGAAAGGAGCCCATGGATGAAAGGTGCACATTCAAGCTTCCAGTGTCAACTGAGCTGAGGGTGAAGAGCAAGCACAACCCAAAGAGGCATCCGAGAGAGGACTCCTGGGGCACCCAGGGGGCTCAGTCGGTTAAATGTCTGCCTCGGCTCAGGTTGTGATCCCGGGGTCCTGGGATCGAGCCCCACATCGGACTCCCTGCTCGGTGGGGAGTCTGCTTCTCCCTCGCCCCCCTCCCTACCCCCCCACTCTTGTGCTCTCGCTCTCTTTCTCAAATAAATAATCCTAAAAAAAAAAACAGAAGAGGACTCCTAGGATTCGGGGGCAGGAAGGAGAGGCTCTCGAGGGGCAGTACCGCTGAGCAGTCTCTGCTCAGTGACAGAAGCCACTCAGGAAGAACCCCAGCACCGCAGTCACGGCATTCACAGGGAGCCCCCAAACCTCACACGGGCCAGTGCCCGCAACCCTCCTAAGGCAGCAGTGGGGGCGGCGGGGGCAGGAGCGGCTGTCCTTCGGCGTGCAGACGCGACACAGCACCACTAGAGCAAGAGCCCCCGCGGGGGGCCCAGTGACACCCGCCAGCACGGGCGGGGGGCCACACCAGCCCCCTGCGTGGCTCTGGTGGAGGAGCCAGACACAGGGGCAAAGCGTGCAGTGGAGGGCAAGGGAAGTGAGCTGACCACCGAGAACAGGCCCGGGGCCAGGCCCTCCCGTCAGCTAAGGGGGTGCCAGCTTCGTGCTCTCCTCCACTTTGGGCTGGGCTTCCTCCTCTGCCCTTGTCCGGAGGACCAGTCGTGCGAGGCCCTGGCGCGTGTCTGCTCGAGGGAAGACCACGCTGCTCCCCTCAGGACCCCGAGGAGGCCGGCGGGTCACCAGGACGCCCAGGCGCGTGCGTGATGCAGCATGACCACAGGCCTCACTTACGTGCCGTGTAACAGTGGGTCGAAGGGGGGGTGCTGGGCGCCGTACACATGCTGGATGCTGTTTAAAAAGAAAGGAAAACCGATTAGCTTCTCTCCAGCTCCCTCAAGAGCCCACACTAACTCGGGAAAAGGACCAGTTCCCAGTAACCTACACGCCTGAGCAGCAACTCTCCCTCAGCTGCCACGGGTCCCGAGGGCCCGTCTGGAAGGGATGAATGGCGCCACACAGGTCCACGCCACACACACAACGGGGCATTCAGCCTGCCGGGCAAATGGGCCTCAGCCCAGGGAGCCGCAGCCCTGACTGCATCGGCAGGGCCTCAGGCGCCGCTGCCGACGAGGCTGCTGGGAGCTGGGAGCCACTCAGCATCGCCCAGTTCCAGCAGCCTCTGCTCCCGGACCGTGTGCCAGCGGCAGGACTACGAACTAATGCTGAAATGCCCGTCTGGAAATTCCCATCTGCTGCCATTTCGTCAAAGACAGAATGCAGAATCACAAAAAGAAGATAAATGTGTTTTTTAAAGACTTAATGATTTTATTATAAAAGTTTTCTGGGGGCGCCCGGGGGGCTCAGTCGGTTAAGCGTCTGCCTTCAGGTCAGGTCATGATCCCAGGGTCCTGGGATCGAGCCCCACATCGAGCTCCCTGCTCCGCGGGAAGCCTGCTTCTCCCTCTCCCACTGCTGCTCCCCCACTCGTGCCCTCTCTCTCTCTCTCTCTCCCTCTCTAATAAGTAAAATATTTTTTAAAAAGATAAAAATTAAATTTAAAAATAAAGTCTTCTGTTCATCAGAGTAAACTTGGAAAACAGATGGAAACAAAACAGCCCCCGTGGCAGACACCAGGGCGGTCCACTGAGTGGCCGCACCCGCACCCCTTCCTCGGCGGGGGCGTCCAGCCAGGGGAGGCCCTGTGACCCAGCGCAGCTCAGTCACCAGCAGTGTGGGCCCTTCCTCATCTGCCTGGAACACACATATGAGGCCTAGAGGTTCCCCAGCCTCATGCCACCATGAGAAATGAGCAGGAGATATCAACCACCCGAGAACGCGGGCACGGCAGGAAGATGAGAAAGAGCACGGGTCTCGGGGGCACTGCAGCCCTGCCAACACCTTCATCTTAGCCCAGCACCAGAACTATAAGACAGCAAGTGTGTATTATAAGCCAATAGGGTTATGCTGATTTGTTACAGCAGCAGCAGAAAACCAAAAGAGAACAGAATGGTGACAGACAGGTGACAAAGCCATCCTCTTGGCTTAGGGAAGCTTAAAGGTCTCTGTGGTTAAGTCAACATCACTTTTATGCGTTACACGGGGCTCTCCTTTGAGGACTCTACTTAAAAAGGCCCACCCCCAACTGTCTTAGTCCATCCCGGCTGCTATAACAAAAATACCACGCATGTGGCAGCTTATAAACAAAGACATTTATTCCCCACAGTTCTGGAGGCTGCAAGTCCAAGATCAAGGTGCTGGCAGATTTGGTATCTGGTGAGGGCCTCAGCTGGTGCCTTCTGCTGCGTCCCCACCCGGTGGAAGAGGCAGGGAAGCTCTCTGGGGTCTTTTTTATAAAGGCTCTAATCCCACCATGGGGGACTCCAGCCTCAGGACCTCCTCACTCCCTCAAAACCCCCACCTCCTAACACCCTCAGTCTGGTGGTTAGGGCTTCCTGTGAGTTTTGAGAGCGCACGAACATTCAGCCCAGCCGACTTACTGAGATGGCATAAATCTCCAACTGTGTCCTAGTTCCACACTTGTGTGGTTTTATTTTTTACCCTTGAGTATTGAGTCACCTAGAATTTATTTTATTTTGCTACAGACTGTAGAAAACTTTTTTTTTTCTTTTGACAGAGAGAGAGAGAGCGATAGCAGGAACACAAGCAGTGGGAGTGGGAGTGGGAGAAGGAGGCTCCCCGCCGAGCAGGGAGCCTGATGTGGGGCTCGATCCCAGGACCCTGATATCATGACCTGAGCCGAAGGCAAACGCTTAAGGATTGAGCCACCCAGGCGCCTGCAGAAAACTTTTTTAAAAAATAATCCACTGCTCCAATGACATTGGTTAAAAACCTATCCTATTCCCTACTGGTTTGCGGACACTGTCTTCAATACGCAGGAGATTACTCTATGCTGGGGCATTTTTTCAGTTTTCCATTCATTCCTCCATGTCTGTGCCTGTGACACAACATTTTAATTACAGAAAATGTTCCCTTTTATATCCTAAAATGTTTCAGCAAAATTTAACGGACATTCGATAGCCCCCACGTTGCGACGGGGTTATGAGGAGTACGAGGCAGGCAAAGACAAGCAAACTGGACTCCAAACTCGCACGAACCTTTAAGTTTACCTACAAAAATAAAAAAAAAAATGAATTGGCGTTTATAATGTTCTTGGACAACAAAAACATGGTAAACTGGAATATTATTCAGTGAAATAGTCATCAGCTAAAAAATTAAGTGCTAGCTCACGCTGTAACACGGAAGAACCTTGAAACCATCACGCTACGCGTGGGAAGCCAGTCATGAAAAAACACCTATTCTGGGGCGCCGGGGTGGCTCAGCCGTTGGACGTCTGCCTTCGGCTCAGGTCATGATCCCGCGGTCCTGGGATCGAGCCCCACGTCGGGCTCTCTGCTCGGCGGGAGGCCTGCTTCTCCCTCTCCCACTCCCCCTGCTTGTTCCTGCTCTCACTAACACTCCCTCTCTGTCAAATAAATAAAAATCCTTAAAAAAAAAACACCTATTCTATGATCTCACTGACATGAAATGTCTAGAAGGGAGACAGAAGGGAGACTAGTGGTTGCCTGGGGTGGAGGATGGGAGATTGGGGTGACAGCAGAAGACTACAGGGCTTCTTCCTGAGGGGACAAACATATTCTAACGTTGACTGTGGCGACGGATACACCGCAGTACCACTGACTTTCACCCCTTAAATGAGGGAATGGTGTTGTACGTGAATTTTAATGGGTGAACTATTATTATATGTGAGTCTCAATGAAGATGTAAGTTTTTAAAGGCAGCACAGTTTCCACCTGGTTCTCTTGGGTTCTCTCTTGGAACCCAGCCACCAGGCTTTGAAGAAGCCCCCATGTAAGCACTAGAACCAACAGCTTCAAGGGGGTGTCCCAGCTGATGACGGCCGGCATCAACCTCGACAGGCGTGAGTCACCAGCCTTCTTCTGATTTCCCTCCCAGCCTCTGAACCTTCCCAGTGACACCATGGAAAAGAGACCAGTCTGACCCACAGAATCCAGGAGGGTTTGGGGGTTTGTTGTCATTGTTGGAAAGAAAGAGTATCAGCCCACGGAGGTCATGCACAACCCCTCTGTCGTGGTCCCTTTCCAGAAATCTCTTGGAGGCTTCCCCGACCTTGGTAGAAGGTTTCCTGTTTTAAGAACCAAAGGGCCTGGGTAATTGCTCTAGGCTTTAGCTTCCTCGTCTCGGAAATGGGAATAAGAACGTGTAAGAAATGAGACAGCCATAAATGGCAGCAGCTTGACTACCGCCAAGTGACCTACAGACAGCATTCACCGGCACTATGCACCTACCTTGCTGGCTTGCACCCTTCCCTTATGTCTCAGTACACGAATATGGCTCAAAACCAGCAGGCAGTGGGCCTCTGCCCTCTATGTGCAAGGCATTTCCATGGGTCTTGCAGTGTTACCACACGCTGCAGGCCCCTTGCCTCCCAGGAAAGCGCCAGTGCATTAATTCTTCATGGGCACACCACTTGTGTTTATTGAGCAGAAAATGTTCCAGCAAAGTTCAAGCTCAGACTAAAAGGCATTTCATTTTATCTTATTAAAATTGCATTTTTATCTGGTCTTGCATAGCCAAAAAGAAAAACAGGCTTCAGCTAAAGCCATTTTAAAAGAATAAGTAGCACATCATGAAATCTTTCTTTAAAAAATATGTTCACCAATAAACTTTTTAATGAATTGTACTGCTTAAAAACACCACAGTAACTCATTGCTTTAAAGAGGACCCCAGTGATTCCTCACAAAAAGCAGATACACACGACATAATGCCACTTCTAGGCACACGCCATGAAAACCCCTTGTGTAAGGACGCAGAAGGCAGGTTCAGCGATGTCGCTAACGCTAAAAAGAAAAAAAAATTTTAAGAAAAACTTTTATCCATCATCAACTGAAGAATGAATTCACATTATCCCTTTGTCCATTATCAACTGAGTAACAAATAAAGGAACAAATGAGGAACATACACCTATAATGGAATACTAACCACAATGAAAATGAAGGAACTACAAGAACCAAGATCAGTGAACTTACAAACCTACCACTGAAGAGTAACTTGAATATGCACAGTATGATGTCATCTATAAGAAGTTTTTAAAACGAGAAAATGAAACTATCTACCATGTCAGATACATACATGGTGGTCAAAACTCCCAGCTCATGATGGTGATGAAAACAAACGGAGAATAGGATGGGAGCGGAGGGCTGGGGGTGGAGGGGACTCTGGGGCCGGGAAGAGGATGCAACGGCTTCAACTCCGAAGAGCCAAAGTGCGCAAACAGTCCCGAGGCCCATCGGTGGGTGACCAGGCACACGCCGGAATATACCGTCAGCTTCCAACAAGGAATGAAGGGCTGACAGCCGCTCCCACGTGGATGAAACCTGGAAACATCACGCGCAGCGAAAGGAACCAGTCACGAAGACCACATTCATATGATCCCACACGCATGAATAAGCACATGTCCAGAATAAGCAAGTCTACAGAAACAGAAAGCAGATGAGTGGCAGCCAGGGGCTGGGGAGGAGGGACTGGGGAGTCACGGCTGGTGAGGCAAATGCTCTAAAATTGACTATGGTGATGATCGTCCAACTCCACAGACTAAAAACACTGAACTGTACACTTTAAGTGATTGAAATAGAGATCAGGTAAATGACGTCTCCACAAAGATGCTGAAAGGAAGGGAGGAAAGGGGGAGGGAGGGAGGGAGGGAGGGAGGGAGGGGGAGAGGGGGAAGAAGCAGGAGGGTCTCCTCCCTGACCGGGTGTCCGGGAAGGTGGCTGTGCCGCGGGGGGCGAAGGCTGGAGCAAGGCAGCCCTTCTGCACCAGCCACCCGGCTGACCTTTAAACAGGTCCGAGTCTACCTCTGCAGCCCCGAATGACAGAAGTCCCTAATGCCACCAGCCCAGAACAAAACATATTAGTAGCTTCAAGTGAAGATGACAGACATGATATCACCCCTGAACTAAGACCACGAAACTTCAGAAGGATTCATTGGTTATCAGCAGGCCAACAGTGGGGACCACAGCTACATTTTCTGGGCGGGCGGGTCTCCATCCTGTATATAGTATACGTAGTGTATAGCGTTAGCGACCACACAACTGGGTGGCCGGGAAGGACTCTCAGATGGAAGAACAAATGCATGAGAACTCACGATGAGTCATGGACCCAACCCTGTGGCCCCACAGAGGTTCCCATCCAGCTGAGAGGGAGGCGCCCAGACCAAGGACCGCACCCCACAGGGCAGCCCAGGGACAGGCAGGTGGAGAGATGCCCCCCAGGATGGCTCCCGGAAGAGGACCCCCCGACAATAGCCCCTGAGTTCTCAACAGAGCATACCCCTCCTGCATGAGGCACAGGGAGTCACCCCTGCAACGCCCCCACCAGGAAGGGGAAGGCAGGCGACAGAGACAGTAAAGCTGAGATTCACCACAAGCAGGAGGTGGGAGCGAGGGGCGCCCCAGGCAGAGGGGGTCACAGATGAGGACAGGCTGGAGACACGGGTCAGCTGGGGGAGGCCCACAGAAGAGAGACGGGGGCCCCTGAACAATCACCGCTGGCTCCTCAGGACTCTGCTCCACCACCTTTACAACTCAGGCAGGGAAAGTATAATAAAAACCAGAATCTAAGGCTGTCTGAGTGCCCACTTGTGGATGGCCAAGTGCTCAAGCCTGGTCCCCCTTGGAGAGCCCCCTTCATTCGGCAGACACTGGCTGCGCACCTGCTGCAGGCAGCGGCACCGGAGCTGGAGAGACGCCAGGGAGCCAGGGACACAGGGACAACCCCTGCCCGCCCCCAGCTCCCACGATGGCAGGCGATCATCTGAACACAGGTGAGCAGAGCAGCGGGAGAAGCAAGAGGGCGATTCTCTCCCGCATGTCCTGGCAAACATGTCTCTGGTCTAACTAGGACGCCCCACCACCAAGGCCCTGGCTTGGCAACAAAACTGACGAGCCAGGGGCCAGGATGGCTCTCTGTTCCTCAGTGAAAGGCTGGAGTAGCAGGGCTGCTTTCAGCCCTGAGACAGTGAAGCGTGAGAGGAAGGGAAAGTACGGAAAAGAAGTGTCCTAAGCACCTAAAAGGAAACCAAGAACCTATGCCGGTTTAGGATGAAGTGCTCACGCGCAGCTCGGGCGCGGGGCATCAGTGGGCAGGTCGGGAGCCCCCGCCGCGGCCACCACCTCCCCAGCCACCAGCCTCCCCGGCCGGGCTCACAAACCATGCTGCGCCCCCTCTGCGCTCAACATGCTTTTCTGAAATATGAACTCAATTAGCGACTGATTTACCATTAGGCTCGCTCTAACACACAGCGATGTTCCCCAGGTTTATAAAATATTCAGAAGAAGTAAGTTTTCCAAGGAAATTAACTTTAGAGGGCTTCAGAGGAAAATGCGTGAAACACCATTATCACCACAGCAAACAATTCCATCGTCCCTCCACCCACAGCAGAGTCTGGAGCTCTCGGCCCCCGCGGAGCCAGCTGCAGGCACACGTGGCCCCACGGACCCAGACTGGAGCACCTCTCGAGCTGTCCCAGCAATGACACCCGCGCCACCCCACCCGGCACTGCCGCTCAGCCTGTCCCACACGCTCTTGGCCGTCCAGTGCCCCCACGGGGCCAGAGCTCCCCGTGAAAGGGACAGGATTTGTCTCCTGTCGTGCTCCTTGGGGCCCCCAGAACCCAGCAGAGACTCGGGCAGTTGTTGAGTCGATCAGCAGGTTGCTCCATGGACAGTCTCTTGGAATAGATCTTGGAAATGAGCATGTTTACAAAAAAGTGCTCCTCCACATGAGAAGAGGAACGTGTGAACTCACAGATACAGGGGACAGGCTGGTGGCTGCCTGATGTGGGGGGAGTCAGGCAAAAGGGTGAAGGTGGGCAGGAGGCACAAACTTAAATAAGTCCTGGGGAAGTGATGTGGGCAGCACGGTGACTACAGTTGGTAACACGGTGTCGCAGACTTGACCGCAGCTGACAGAGAAGATCTCACAAGTTCTCACCAGAAGAAAAGCAATCTGAACCTTGTGTGGTAGTGGAGGTTAAGGACAGGCTGTGGTGATCATCTCACAAGATATACACGTATCAAATCATCACACTGTCGCCCAAAACTCATACAATGTTCTACGTCCACGAGACCTCAACCCAGACAAAAGTGATGGGTGTGTATTATGGAAAACAGAAGATACGATGAGTAGGAAGAAAGGAGGCTTTGGAATCAGCAGGGAAAGTGTATACCGTGGTGGCCAGCCACCCACAAGTCCCACCTTCCCTCAATCCTCCTGCCCTCGTCTGGCCTCCAGACGCACCTCGTCCAGCCCTCCCGACCTTGCTCTCCATCCCCCCATGCCACCGCACCCCCTTTCCTGCCGGCCTGTCCAGGGGCTCCTCAGACTGTTCTGCACATTCCTGACCTCCACACCCCACAGCCGAGGCCCCAGCCCTGCCTTCTTCCCACTTCACGGGAAACCACGCTATTTCCTGATGCTCCTGACCGTCTCTAGGTAAAGGGTTCTCAAACCGCTGCCTCTGGGGCACCACTGGCAACTCAGCCACACGCTCCCCTCCTCACATTAACGGGTCCACTACGGAAGTCAGCTCTGCCCCAGTTGCCACACCTCATGCCCACTTCTCACAGTGTCCAGCCCCGGGACAACCCCCACGGATCAGGCAGAAGACTAACGAGGGCACCCTGCCTCCTGCACCCCCCCACGCCCCTCTGCCACCAGCAGCTCCTGGCCCTCCTGGGCCGCTAACGTCTGTGGCGTCAAAACCCACCTGCTATCCCCACCACCCTGGATCGGGGCTCGGTCTCTCCTCCTGCCCAGGTCACCAACTCCCTCCATGACCTAATCTCCATGAATGGCAATCCAGGAGCCCAAGGGCCCCCCTCCCCTCCTCCCTGAAGCATGCCACCCACATTCAGCCAATCTCCACGTCCTCCTAAACCCTGAACCACTTCCCACATCTCCACCCTCCCCTCTGTCACTGTCCCACACGGCTGCCTCTGGTTCTGGTCTCGGCTCTGCCAGTCAGGGGACAGCTTCACTCCCCAGCTCAAAGTCTGCAAGGTCTTCCTGTCGCCCTTGGGGAACAACTGGAACCTTCCCTGTTCCTCTCCCGCCCCTCCCCACACCAAGACCCCTGCTTGGGGCCAGCGCTGGCCTCCAGCCCACCCCGTCTGAACGCCCAGCCCCCTCGGTCAGGTCCCTGCTAGCAACGCTCTTCTCTCCTGCTCACCTTTTCCTCGGCCGGGCCTTCATGCAGCCACTCGGCTGCCACACAGGCCCGCCCCGGGCCCTGTCTACAGAACACCCCCACAACCAAGTACGGACCTATAGGAACGGACGGTCCTTCAAGGTCCAGTTTGAGGTCACCCCCACCCTCCTCCACCAGCATCTCCCGTCCCTCACCCACGCTGCCCCACGAACTGGGAGCGCCCCCCAGACTGCCCTGCAGGGGCCCAGGCCAGCAAACTTTAGGGCCTGTTGTGCACACAGAAGGCATCCAATAAATGCTTGAGACATTTAATGCTTCTTCGTTATACAAATATTTGAATGATTGAGCCTTTTACACGTGAAGGAGTTAAGTTCCACAGGACAGAGCACACTCTCTCAGAACCCAACAGGAGAGAGCCCTCTGATCAGCTCCTGCATTTCCCTTGCCTGACCCATCCCAACTGAGCCACTGAAAATCAGGCGGGTCTCTGAATCCACATTTGGTCTGGAAATAAAATGCCACACAGCTCCAGTGAGTGGTTTTGGAACAGAAAACTAATCCAAGAAAGAGCACAATCCTAAAGAGAAAACAAAACGGGGCCCAGAGCCACGCCACGGCGGCCCGACCCGAGGCACTACCAGCTCGCCCGGCAGACGGCCCGGCAGACGGCTACTGTCGGCGGAGGCAGGCCTATGTGCTCCTTCCCCACCCCATCAAACTGCCCAGCGCCCCCGACAGGAGGAGGAAAATGTTTTTCTCCTCCCAGAGCCGGCCTGAATTCTGAAAGCAGCGTGGCCAGAGGCCCCCTTTAGATCCCCACGCCGACAGCCCAACACATCGTCCCACCAACTGGCTGGCCTCACCCCCTGCAAACAAGTTCACTGGAAAAACTAGAGAACCCCGTGTATCAACACCCTCAAACGGACCGCCCCCTGCCTCCAATGTCCACAGTGGCGCCGAGGGACCCGTCCCCTTTCCAAGGCCCTGCACTTTGCCCTGCTCTCCACGCACATCATGCCCAGTGCCCCGTGACATTCCCAGTCACCCTGCGGAGGGCTTTCCGTGAAGGATCAGGAGCTCATCCAGAAGACAGGAATTAAGCGCTGTTTGTCTCCCCTGGGCATAAGCCTTAGAGCCAGCAAGGCTTATTCTTTTAGTTTAGTACAAAGGTTCACTGAAAGAAGGGTCCTTTCAAAACTGGAGCAAGGTATACGCGGGAACAGGTGGAGAGCTGCTCCACGGCACATTTGAGAAGCGTACCGAGGGGGGCTGGCCACGAGCAGCATGGCCAAGCTCAAGTGCAGAGGCTGTGTGAGAAGGAAGACAGCAGACGACAGACATGCCAGCCGGGGCAGTGGGCACACACCAGCGCCGGCGAACTGCAGACCCCCAGAGGATGGATGCCAGGACGGGCAAGAACACCCAGGAGGGTCCCCAGGGAACAGAGCTAATGCCGTCGGGGACCCAGAAGTGTCCAGCTCTGCCCTGAACTAGCATGCCTGGGCTCAGAGGCGGCTCACTCGCTTAGGAGCCGCGGGCCTGGGACAGACGCAAGCTCGGCAGCACCGTCTGGGCAGACGGGAGCACACTCGGGCAGGGCTGCCACAGGGCCTGGTGCGCGGGCTCCCCGGCCGGCTGTGCGAGCCCCGGCAACAGCATCTGCAGCCCTTAATTCACGTGACTGCAGGCGGTCCACACTGTACTAACCACTGACGATCACGGGCACCTACCTCTGTGACCCTCAGCACTCAGGCTGGAATTGCCATGTTAACCCCCAGAAAAGAGGAAACAGCATTTCAGAATGGGGGAACACAAAGACTAGGGATACTCAAAATGAAAGTCCCCCAAGCCCAGGGCCCCACAGACGGGAAGAACCCAGGCTGCCCCATTCCCTCTGGGCCTCCCAGAGCCAGCTCTGCCACCCACCCACAGCCCAGGCTTCTGGGTCTGCAAACCCCCGGCCGCAGGGAGGGCCGACGGCGCGGCGCGTGTCAGGACCCCGGCAGGAGAGAAGCAGTCTCGAGCGTGCAGTGTCACAACAAGGCCCACAGTGCCTCGTCCGGGGTGTGGCACAAAACCCTGCCCCAGGACGTCTGTCCGCAGCCTCGCTCGGCATTGTCTGCGCTCCCAGGGCCCGGCACAGGGCCATCCCAACACCCGGCTGTCTGCAGGACCCCCGGCGGACCCGTGCTGCACCCCGAAGGGCCTGCAGGGCCAGACTCCAAACTGCACACGTCTGAGCACCAGGAAGCTGAGGAGCGGTTAGAGACAGAGCTGCTGGAGAGGCCGGGGTGGGGCGGGTGTCCCATACTGGCCCCGGTCACTGCGCCACCGTCCTCCTCCGTGCTGCACGCAGGCAGGGCTAGCCCAGGGCAGTCTGGGGAACAGAGAAACAGACGTAGGCTCCCAGGGCACTTTGACTCGTTCCCACCCGTGACCTCCGACCATGTCTTCACAGCCCTCGGGGAATGGAATACTTCCCCCTGCTCTCAGTTAAAAAAAAAAAAAAATGTTTAATCAAAATCATCAGGGATTTATTTATTTTAATCATTTCTGTCCTCACTTAAGATTAACCCATAAGAGTCTAGACTTGCTACATTAGAAAAATATGTAAAAGAGAAAAAACATGATTCACATCAAGTTCATTTTTCAAAATGTTTCCAGACCAGCTAAAAAGGCATTTAGTAACATCAAACAGGACCACCAAGAAACAAACAAGCAAGAGGAACTGTGTGCATAGCAAACCACCCCCACCCCCACCCCCGGTGCTTCCAAGGCGCTGGCACAGTAAGACCAACTCCACTTACAGACGGAGCCCAGAGAGACCCGCTCGCACAGGACACAAAGACCCACCCGAGAGACTCCCGGGCTCCTCGCAACACGGGAAGAGAGGAATAAGCAGGCACTCCGTCCAAACAGCCACTTCAAAAATACAAGCAAGGAAACAAACAGGTTTCTGAAAACGCAAGAGCAAGCTGGTCAGGGCAGCAGATCCGAGCTTCCGGAAAAAGAGGCAGGGCCTCCACCTGGTTCCTGGACCCAAGGAGACAGGAGGAAGAGCCCTCCCAGTGCTGTTCCAGTCCTTCGGGACTAAATGCACTTTGCAGAGGTGGGCGGTGAGGGGCCAGCCCACCCGGGAAGACGGAAGCAGGTGCCCTGTCCACATTCAAGGGCAAGACTCTGCAGGGTCAGGTGCGGAGGGCTACCCACAACCCTTCCCATCCAACATCCCTCCCACACATTCCTCCAACCTTCCTCCTCCCACTTCAGGGTTTTTCTGTGGCTGCTCTAACGGTCCTCCACACACAGCCTGAAACGCACTTATTATCTTAAAGTCTGGAGGTCAGAGTCCAAGGCAGTTCTCACGGGACTAAAGTGTAGGTGTTGGCCACTGCACTCATTTCTGGACACTCTGGGGAGAGTCCACGTCCTGCTCATGCAGGCTGTTGGCAGAATCCAGTTTCCTGTGGTTGCAGGACCGAGGTTCCCGCCGGCTGCAAGCAGAAGGCCACTCCAAATGCTGGAGGCCACCGCACCCCCCGGCTCATGGCCCCTGCCTCCACTTTCAGAGCCAGCGACAAGACAAGCGTTCATCTGCTGTTGATTCTGACCACTTTTAAGCGCTCACTCCATTCTACTGGACCCACCAGGCCACCCAGGAAAAGGTACCACCTCAGGGTCAGCAGATCTGCACCTTCCACTCTTTGGCCATGTGGTCTGGTTCCAGGTTCCAGGGATAAGGATGCAGACATCTTTGGGGTTCATCATTCTGCAACCACGCCCCATCCCTCAGGCCAGAACCCTGGTGATCACCACCCTTCAGTGCTTCGTTGCGGCCCTTTTCTATGGCCTTCCAAGCCCTGCCCGCCTCCCACCCCTCTTCTCACAAGGCTCCCCTCCTGCCGTCCTCCTCCCCAGCCCCAGGGTCCCCGCAGCACCCTTCCCCTGCCAGGAGTGCTCTGACGCCCACCCCGCATCTCCGCATCTGTGCATCTCTGTGGGCTGGCTCCCTCTCCACCTACAGGTCTCAGGTCAGGCATGACCTCTTCTGGAAGGGCATGGCCTTCCATCGACGCAGGGTCCTGTGCTTCTGCCAACGCCCCCAGATGATGACCTTCGAAGAACATACCAATGTGCTTACCGTCTCCCTCACCCCAGCAGCCTCTGAGAGCCACATCTCTTGGCTCTGCATTCAGCACGGGACCTGGCACACAGAATGCGTTCTGAACGAATGAATTGTCCCCCCAACAAGTCCTCCCCTCAGCTGATGAGTGATGGCGGCCTGTTACAGTGACGGTGGAGCTCATGTCTCACCGGCTCGGAGACTCCTCGGGCTGTGACCGCTAGAAGCTGAAAGCTGTCGGAGCCACAACACCGTCAGCTGTCTTCTCCTCCAGCTCCACCCCAAGCATCCACAGCCTTGCCGATTCAATCTGGGCCCTTCCTGCCTCCATCCCGCTCACAAACGTCGCCCTCCACAGGCCCCACCGCCCGCACGGCCTCCTGTGCGCAGCGCTCGCGGCCCCGGCGGACCCACGCCGGAGGGCCGCCTGCGCTCGCACCGCGGTGGGCGGTGACTTCGTCCTGCCACTGACAGCTAAGTGTGGCAAGAGTGCCACCCACAACTGCAGAGGGCAGCCGCCCCTCGGAGCCAAGTGGGTCGCTGGCCCAAGAGAGACCCAGCCCCAGAGAGTCACAGACTGAACGCGTCCTGATCCCCACCACCCGCCCTCTGATTCTTGCAGCACCACCATCCTCTCTCACCGGGACGTTCACCACAGCCTCCGAACTGGTCTCCCTGTGTCCGTCCTTCCCTCCCAGCCCCTAACCTGCCATCCACCCAGAGGCCAAAGGGATCCTGCCACACCTCTGCCGAGACCCTCCAAAGCGCTCCCCCGTCAGAATAAGAGACCGAAAGCCCACGTCTTTCCACTGTGACCACAAGGCCCGCCCCACCAGCTTCCGGACCTCGTGCCCCAGGACTCTCCCCCTCCTCCCTTGGCTCCAGTCACCAGGCCCCCCGCTCTTCTCGAGCACACCGCTGTCGCTCCCAACCGGGGGCTTTCCACTGGCCCTCTGCCCAGACCACTGTCCTCCCAGCCACCCAGGGGGCCTGTTCGCTCCCCTCCTGTGAGTCCTGCTCAAATGTTACCTCCTCTGTGAGACCTTCTCTGGCCACCTTATCACCGGGAAACCCTCCGCACTCAACACGCCTCCCAATCCCAATTCTCTGCTTGAGGTTTCAATAACAGGATAACAGTTCCCACCTTCTCGGGGGTAACTCTCTTCTTAACTTAGTCATGGTCTCTATTCTCTGCCCCTCCAGCTCCGCAGTAAGCTCTGAGACAGCATTGGTTCTGAGCTGTTTTGTTCACTGGTCTATCTCTAGCCCCTGGAACTGTTATTGGCACCAAGAGTTGGTTAAACAAATATCTACTGAATGAATGAATTTTCAAACTCTCAAAGCTCCTCCAAGAGGCCCTCTCTCGTGCTCATCAAAGAGAATCGGACCAGACCGAACAAATATGTGCCTGGAGATCTCAGCCACTTAGGTCTCATCCAGCTTCAGCAGGTTACACTGGCAGAAACTGATGGCCCCAGGGGTGACATGACCTGGTGAAAGTCACACAGAGATTAATAGAAAAAAAAAGGCTGAAACCCAGACCACAGAACCAAGTCAGAGGTGCTTCCACCACATCACACATCCTGCTTCATCCAGAAGTTTCTAAGAAAGCCCCAGCCAAATAGACAACCTAAGGACCAGCGTGAATAGAGGAGGGGGGGCTACTGGCAAGACCACCTCTCATGCAGTGTGAGACCCTGGCCAAATCACCTACTAGAGATACACCAGTGACACAGTTTTTCTGGTAAGACTCCATAATTTAAAAGATGATGGCAGGGCGCCTGGGTGGCTCAGTCGGTTAAGCGACTGCCTTCGGCTCAGGTCATGATCCTGGAGTCCTGGGATCGAGTCCCGCATTGGGCTCCCTGCTCGGCGGGGAGTCTGTTTCTCCCTCTGACCCTCCCCCTTCTCATGCTCTTTCTCTCTTAAATAAATAAAATCATGGGGCACCTGGTGGCTCAGTTGGTTAAGCGACTGCCTTCTGCTCGGGTCATGATCCTGGAGTCCCGGGATCGAGTCCCGCATCGGGCTCCCTGCTCGGCAGGGAGTCTGCTTCTCCCTCTGACCCTTCCCCTCTCATGCTCTCTGTCTCCCATTCTCTCTCTCAGATAAATAAATAAAATCTTAAAAAAAAAAAAAAAGATACCAGTCACTGGACTAGCACTCACCCTAACCCAGTATGACCTCATTTTAGCTGAATCACATCTGCAAAGATGCTACGTCCCAATAAAGTCACACTCGCAGGCTTCCAGATAGACATGAATGGGGGCAGGGGGCCACTACTGAATCCAATACAAAGACAAATTACCAAGAGATAGTCCTCAATCCAAATGTTTACTCACCATTATAACTCCATATTGCAGCTCGACTATCCTCAGAGCTCAGCTGGTTAAGAATCAGAGTTTATTTAGACTGAGGAAGAACCAAAACCTCAAGACCTAAAGGCAACACACAGAAGTTCTACTGCCATGTGGCTCGTTTTCCCCGGGGTCTATGTTCTGGAGCATCTGTCTCTGTCACTATTGGGACCTCCTATTCTCCGCCATTCCAGAATTTCCGCATCACCTTGGACCCTGACATTGGTTTTGAAGAAAGCTCTTTTCTTCCTCAATCATGCACAACCCTGTGGCGTGAAGCAGGATCTCTGGCCGCCTCTGCTGATCCCCTCGAAAGTCAGCGTGTCTGAGCAGTCAGTAACTCACTCCTACGAATTCCCCAAATCACTCTGAAAACTGAATGCTTCTGACCGAACACAGTGAATTCCAAAGTTTACAATTCTACCACTCCACCCATAGTGTCTCTTATGCAACACTTAGAATAAGCTGTGTTTATAAATGATTCTACATGGAATTATTTTAATGCCACAATTCCTAATTTTCAGTATTCAGACATTAGTTTGCAAACAGAATAAACCGTGTTTAGAAATCTTGACATCTGGGGCGCCTGGGTGGCTCAGTCGGTTGGGCGACTGCCTTCGGCTCGGGTCATGATCCTGGAGTCCCGGGATCGAGTCCCGCATCGGGCTCCCTGCTCCGCGGGGAGTCTGCTTCTGCCTCTGACCCTCCCCCTCTCACGCTCTCTCTCTTTCTCTCTCAAATAAATAAATAAAATCTTTAAAAAAAGAAAAAGAAATCTTGACATCTGGGGCGCCTGGGTGGCTCAATTGGTTGGGCGACTGCCTTCGGCTCAGGTCATAATCCTGGAGTCCTGGGATTGAGTCCCGAATCGGGCTCCCTGCTCGGCGGGGAGCCTGCTTCTCCCTCTGACCCTCCCCCCTCTCTCTCATTCTCTCTCTCTCAAATAAATAAATAAAATCTTTAAAAAAAGAAAAGAAATCCTCAGTGTGGGGGCGCCTGGGTTGCTCAGTCGGTTGGGCGACTGCCTTTGGCTCGGGTCACGATCCTGGAGTCCCGGGATCGGGTCCCGCATCGGGCTCCCTGCTCGGCGGGGGGTCTGCTTCTCCCTCCGGCCCTCCCCCCTCTCATGTGCGCTCTCTCATTCTCTCTCTCAAATAAACAAATAAAATCTTTAAAAAAGAAAAAGAAAACTTGACATCCGTTTCTCTCTAATCTACGTTCGCCAGGCACTGTCCACGCACTGTCTTCACCTTCCCCGGGGCGCGGGCCGGGGATCAGCCGCACGCTGATCAGGACTTTGGAGCCGAACAGCTTCCAGGGTGCACCCGGGTCATTGCACGCACTTCATTTTTTGTTTAATTTCTTTTTCTTAATTCGCTTCCTGCTGCGGACTCAAGAAAGGAGTTGGTTTTGCGGCCGGAAGGTGGGGTACGTGGAAATTCACAGGGAGGCTCAAATCCACCGGAGCGAGTCCTCGAGCTCGAGGCCAAACGCAGCCGAGCGCGGGAGGGACAAGAAGGCCATTCAAGTGGGTCCCACTGCCGCGCCCCCCTGGAGAGGCGATCGCCCGGCAAGCGCAGCCGAGCGCGGGAGGGACAAGAAGGCCATTCAAGGGGGTCCCACCGCCGCGCCCCCCGGAGAGGCGATCGCCCGGCAAGCGCAGCCCGCGCGGCCAGCGGGCCAGGTCCGCACTCCCCGAACCCTTCGCAGCGCGACCCGAGTCGGTCCCCTTGGGCTTCCCAGGGCGCCCAGGATGTCACCAAGGAGAGCCTGCGGCCTCGGAAAGCCTCGCGACCAGCTGCTCCTCCTCCCTTCAAGCCTCGGTCTGCGCGCAGCCCCCGTCACCGCCCAGACCCTGCGCTCGAGCCCCCCGGCCCCCCAACGTCCCTCTCGTCCCCAGCAGCCCTCTCGCAGCCCAGGTCACCCCTCCCCAGACCCCCGACTCCACCCGCAGCCCCGCGGGCCCCCGCGCCCGCCCGACCTCCGAGCCCTGACCCCGACCCGGCCTCCCCGTCACACCCACCTGCCCGGGACTTCGCCGTTGCTGCGCCTCCAGAACCGCTTCTGGGCCCCGTCGCCGGCCATGGCCCCTCCTCCTCCACCTGCCCGGGACTTCGCCGTTGCTGCGCCTCCAGAACCGCTTCCGGGCCCCGTCGCCGGGCACGGCCCCTCCTCCTCCCTCAGGCCCGCGGCCCGACACCTCGAGCGTGGCCGGCCAGGCCCGGCGGCCCTCTCCTGCACCCCGAGCGGGCCCGCAACGGCCCCCGGACGCCCGAGCCCAGCGCCCAGAGGCTCTTCCGCCTGCTCCCGGAAGTCCCGCCTCCGCGCGCCCGGAAGTCCCGCCTCCGCCCAGGCGCGCCGGACGCAAGGCGCGGGCGTGACGGCATTAGGGGCGACGCTGGGGAGGGGGTGTGGCGGCTGCGGGGCGGGCGGCGGGGGTCCGTGTGTCGGCGGCTGGCTGGGGCCCCCGTCCGGCTCTGTGCTCTGCCGCCGGGCGAGGCGGCGGGAGGGCCCGGGGCGCGCGGAGGCAGCGAGGGGCAGCGGGGTCGGCGGAGCGGTGGGGGCGCCTGGGGGTCGCGGAACCCGGCGCAGGAAGCCCCCGGCAGGGTTTTCGAAGAGTCGGCACGAAACGGAGCGGAGAGAGTCCGTCTACACTGGTGGGGCGCCGGGCGGCTCTGTCGGCCCGCCGTCTGCCTTGGACTTGGGTCGTGACCCCAGGGCCCTGGGCTCGAGCCCCGTCGGGCCCCCCGCTCGGCGGGGAGACTCTGCTTCCCCCTCCGCCTGCCCCTTCCCGGCTGGTGCCCTCGCTCGCTCGAGAGCTCGCTCGAGTGAGTGAAATCTTTGAAAAGAGCGAGTCTGCGTTGGTTACGTGGTGAAATGACAGCTGCTGAAGTTATTTTTCGGTGTTTCGGTGTTTGCTTCTTTTAACTCGACGTAGCCAATGAAGATGTGGGGTGACGTGCGTGACTGGCGCTGGATTTCTCTTGGTCGCGGACCCGGACCGAGAAGCCAGGTCCTGGCCTTTCCCGACTGCAGGACAGTCTAACTTCGGGAGTCTGTGGACGCACCTCTGCCAGTTCTCTCGTGAGACAAGAATTGGGCTGCGTGTGTAAGTGTGCCCGTGCCCCTCGCTTACTGATGGGTAGCACTGATGGAGTTCTTGCCCCACGCAAGGTCTGCGCCGGGTTCTTTACATCAGTATGTCAGCTGTATGCCCACCACCCCCAAAGGCTGCCCCTCCCGGGAGAGCAGAATGGCTCGCTCACCTCTCGGACACCAAATTTTATGCCCTTTCCACAGGTCCTTGCACCCACCCTGCAACATTTACCCGACTGTTTTTATGATCTCTGTGTCCACAGGTAGCTTGTGAGATCCTGCTCAGTGGGGCCTAGGTCTTCTGCCTCTGCAAGTGTGTGTTGGATGAATGACAACCATGGGAACTCTCCAGGGACCCCCTTTTGTCACCATAGAAACTCCAGGAATCTTCTCTTTGGTGTGATCTTAATGGATCCTTGGTGATCCCCAGCTGACATACCCTCACTAGATCCTCAGGGCTCCTTTGTTCATAGCCTGATGAGCTCTTCCGGGATCCTGTCCTTACATGACCTCAGGGAATCTCCAGAGATCTTCCAATAAAGTTTCAGTGGATCCGCAGGGACTCCCTCCTGACACAGCCTCAGGCAGTCTCCCGGGATTCTCTCCTAGTGGAGCTCAGGAAGGCCCCAGGGACCTCTTCCCAATATACAGCCCCGAGGCCTCAGAAATCCTCTCAGAGACTGGCTCCTAACAGCCTCCGGGGTCCCCTGTGGACATCACTGGGGACCTCAGGGGTTCTGTGCAGCTCTTCTGGCTCATTGCAAGAATCAGCGAGGTGACGGAGCAAGATGGCGGAGGAGTAGGAGACCTGGATTTCGTCTCCTCT
Organism: Mirounga angustirostris; assembly: GCF_029215605.1. Taxonomy (NCBI): domain Eukaryota; kingdom Metazoa; phylum Chordata; class Mammalia; order Carnivora; family Phocidae; genus Mirounga; species Mirounga angustirostris. The sequence goes on along the minus strand of NW_026991726.1, from coordinate 124,646 downwards.
CAGGAATTCAGCTGGATAGGGATCAAACAGTTCTGAACACCTACAAACTCAACAGGAGATTGAAGAAAAGAAGAGCAACAACTTTCTGATCAGAAAAGCGACCACTTTCTGGAAGGTAGGACGTGCGGAGAAGTGAATCGTGGCGATATTCGGGAGGATAGATGGCGAGGGAGGGGCCTCCGTCGGCCGCTTCAGGCAAGTGATAGAGCCACGGAGCACAAAACCGGAACTTTTACAAGTCTGCTCCGCTGAGGGACGTCACTCTCGTGGCTAAGCGGGGGGTGGAACCCTCCGGGACAGTGTGGTCTCAGGACCCTCGGAGTCACAGAAAGACCGGGGGTGCCTGAGTGTGGCAGAACTCCCAGGTAATGGAGCAGGGAAGCCGGCTGCAGAGGCGGAGCCCAGGCGAGGGCCTTCAGCTCAGAGTGGCCATAAACCGTGATCCGCGGCCCAGTCGGGCACCTGCTCCTCCAGCAGGGACCCGACAAGCAGCAGATCCGGGGAGACTCCCCTTCGTCCCCCGGGAGGAGCAGCACGGAGCGCACCGCAGGGATCTGCTGGGTTTGGAGACTCCACACACAGTCGGGTGCGAGAGATAGAAATGCGCGGTCACAGGCCGGGCGAGCCCGGTGTGTGGCCGGAGAGCGGGGAGACGGGAGTGACTGACGGCTTTTCTCTGGGGGTTCACTGAGGAGGGGGCCCCGAGTTCTCGGCTCCTCTGGGGCGGAGATTGGGAGGCCGCCATTTTCACTCTCCGCCTCCAAAGCTGTACGGAAAGCTCGCAGGGAACAAAAGGCCCGGAGGGCAAACCCAAGCAACTTACTTAGCCGGGAGGGGGCAAGGGCGGGGCAATTCCACCTCCGGCAGAGACATTTGGAAACCACGGCAACAGGCCCCTCCCCAGAAGATCAGCGAGAACGGCCAGCCAAAACCAAGTTTACCGATCAATGAGAACGGCAGAACTCCAGCGCTAGGGGAGTACTGCACATAGAATTCATGGCTTTTTTACCATGATTCTTTAGTCTTTCAAAGTTAATTTTTTTTAACTGTCTTTTTTTCTCTTTTTTTTTTTTTGAATTTTTCTTTTTCCCTTTTTCAACCAACATCTTATCAATCCCTTTAAAAAAAAAAACATTTTTATTTTTCATTTTTAGAGTCATATTCTATCCCTTCATAGTAGTTACCGCTATTTTTGGCATATATATAAGTTGTTCTCTCTTTAAAATTTTAAGATAGTTTCTTCTAACAGATTAAAATATACCCTAAATCTCTAGTATATGGTGCTTTCTATTCGCCTGCCTGATCACATCCTCTCCCTTTTTTTTTTCTCTTTCTCTTTTTTCTTTTTTTAAATTCTCTTCTTTCTTTTTTCAAACAACTTCTTATCAATTCCTTTTATAACATTTTTTATAATTTCCATTTTTACAGTCATATTCCATCCCTTCATCATATCAACCCTTATTTTTGTACATATATAAGTTTTTCTTTCTTTAAAATTTTGGGAGGCACTTCTAAAAGACCAAAATACAACCCAAATCTAGTGTGTGGCACTGATCTATATACCATATAGATCATATTTGATCATTTTCTGGTTTTCCTTTTGTTGTTGTTGTTTCGTTTTGTTTGTTTTTGTTTTTATCTTTATCTTTTTTTTTCTTTTTCTTTTTTCTCTCTTTCCATTTCTTTTTCCACTGCTTCAGGTCTTTTCTGATTTGTTTAAAGTATATTTTCTGGGGACGTGGTTATTCTGCTAGCATTTTGTTCTCTCATTAATCTATTCTCCTCTGCACAAAATGACAAGACGGAAAAAATCACTGCAACAAAAAGAACAAGAGGTAGTACCGACTGCCAGGGACCTACTCAATACGGACATTAGTACGATGTCAGATCTAGAGTTCAGAATCATCACTTTAAAGATACTAGCTGGACTTGAAAAAAATATGGAAGTTATTAGAGAAACGCTTTCTGGAGAAGTAAAAGAGCTAAAATCCAACCAAGTAGAAATTAAAAAGGCTATTAATGAGGTGCAATAAAAAATGGGGGCGCTAACTGCTAGAATAAATGAGGCAGAAGAGAGAATCAGTAATATAGAAGATCAAATGATGGAAAATAAAGAAGCTGAGAAAAAGAGAGATAAACAACTACTGGATCACGAGGGCAGAATTCAAAAGATAAGCGATACCATAAGACGAAACAACATTAGAATAATTGGGATCCCAGAAGAAGAAGAAAGAGAGAGAGGGGCAGAAGGTGTAATGGAGCAAATTATAGCAGAGAACTTCCCTAATTTGGGGAAAGAAACAAGCATGAAAATTCAGGAAGCACAGAGAACCCCTCTCAAAATCAATAAAAATAGGTCAACTCCCCGACATCTAATAGTAAAACTTACGAGTCTCATAGACAAAGAGAAAATCCTGAAAGCAGCTCGGGAGAAGAGATATGTAACCTACAATGGTAGAAACATTAGATTGGCAACAGACCTATCCACAGAGACCTGGCAGGCCAGAAAGGACTGGCAGGATATATTCAGAGCACTGAATGAGAAAAATATGCAGCCAAGAATACTCTATCCAGCTAGGCTGTCATTGAAAATTGAAGGAGAGATAAAAAGCTTCCAGGACAAACAAAAACTAAAGGAATTTGCAAACACAAAACCAGCCCTACAGGAAATCTTGAAAGGGGTCCTCTAAGCAAAGAGAGACCCTAAAAGCAACATAGACCAGAAAGGAACACAGACAATATATGGTAACAGTCACCTTACAGGCAATACAATGGCACTAAATTCCTATCTTTCAATAGTTAACCTGAATGTAAATGGGCTAAACGTCCCAATCAAAAGACACAGGCTAACAGACTGGATTAAAAAACAAGACCCATCGATATGCTGTCTGCAAGAGACTCATTTTAGAACCAAAGACACCCCCAGATTGAAAGTGAGGGGGTGGAAAACCATTTACCATGCTAATGGACACCAAAAGAAAGCTGGGGTGGCAATCCTTATATCAGACAAATTAGATTTTAAATCAAAGACTGTAATAAGAGATGAGGAAGGACACTATATCATACTTAAAGGATCAATCCAACAAGAAGATCTAACAATTGTAAATATCTATGCCCCTAACATGGGAGCAGCCAATTACATAAGGCAATTAATAACAAAAGCAAAGAAACACATCGACAACAATACAATAATACTGGGGGACTTTAACACCCCCCTCACTGAAATGGACAGATCGTGTAAGCAAAAGATCAACAAGGAAATAAAGACTTTAAATGACACACTGGACCAAATGGACTTTACAGACATATTCAGAACATTCCACCCCAAAGCAACGGAATACACATTCTTCTCTAGTGCCAATGGAACATTCTCCAGAATAGATCACATCCTAGGTCATAAATCAGGTCTCAACCGGTACCAAAAGATTGGGATCATTCCCTGCCTATTTTCAGACCACAATGCTTTGAAACTAGAACTCAATCACAAGAGGAAAGTTGGAAAGAACTCAAATACATGGAGGCTAAGGAGCATCCTACTGAAGAATGAATGGGTCAACCAGGAAATTAAAGAAGAATTAAAAAAATAGATGGAAACCAATGAAAATGAAAACACAACTGTTCAAAATCTTTGGGATGCAGCAAAGGCAGTCCTAAGAGGAAAGTATATAGCAATACAAGCCTTTCTCAAGAAACAAGAAAGGTCTCAAGTACACAACCTAACCCTACACCTAAAGGAGCTGGAGAAAGAACAGCAAACAAAGCCTAAACCCAGCAGGAGAAGAGAAATCATAAAGATCAGAGCAGAAATCAATGAAATAGAAACTAAAAGAACAGTAGAACAGATCAACGAAACTAGGAGCTGGTTCTTTGAAAGAATTAACAAGATTGATAAACCCCTGGCCGGACTTATCAAAAAGAGAAGAGAAATGACCCAAATCAACAAAATCATGAATGAAAGAGGAGAGATCACAACCAACACCAAAGAAATACAAACAATTATAAGAACATATTATGAGCAACTCTATGGCAGCAAATTAGATAACCTGGAAGAGATGGATGCATTCCTAGAGATGTATCGACTACCAAAACTGAACCAGGATGAAATAGAAAACCTGAACAGACCTATAACCACTAAGGAAATGGAAGCAGTCATCAAAAATCTCCCAAAAAAACAAAAGCCCAGGGCCAGATGGCTTCCCAGGGGAATTCTACCAAACATTTCAAGAAGAATTAATACCTATTCTTCTGAAACTATTCCAAAAAATAGAAACGGAAGGAAAACTTCCAAACTCATTTTATGAGGCCAGCATTACCTTGATCCCAAAACCAGACAAAGACCCCATCAAAAAGGAGAATTACAGACCAATATCCCTGATGAACATGGATGCAAAAATTCTCACCAAAATACTAGCCAATAGGATCCTACAGTATATTAAAAGGATTATTCACCATGACCAAGTGGGATTTATCCCTGGGCTGCAAGGTTGGTTCAACATCCGCAAATCAATCAATGTGATACAATACATTAACAAAAGAAAGAACAAGAATCATAGGATCCTCTCAATAGATGCAGAAAAAGCTGACAAAGTACAGCATCCTTTCTTGAACAAAACTCTTCAGAGTATAGGGATAGAGGGTACATACCTCAATATCATAAAAGCCATCTATGAAAAACCTACAGCAAATATTATTCTCAATGGGGAAAAACTGAGAGTTTTCCCCCTAAGGTCAGGAATGCGGCAGGGATGTCTACTATCACCACTCCTATTCAACATAGTATTGGAAGTCCTAGCCACAGCAATCAGACAACAAAAAGAAATCAAAGGCATCCAAATTGGCAAAGAAGAAGTCAAACTCTCACTCTTTGCAGATATGATACTTTATGTGGAAAACCCAAAAGACTCCACCCCAAAACTGCTAGAACTCATACAGGAATTCAGTAAAGTGGCAGGATATAAAATCAATGCACAGAAGTCAGTGGCTTTCCTATACACCAACAACAAGACAGAAGAAAGCGAAATTAAGGAATCCATCCCATTTACAATTGCACCCAAAACCATAAGATACCTATGAATAAATCTAACCAAAGACACAAAGGATCTATACTCAGAAAACTATAAAATACTCATGAAAGAATTTGAGGAAGACACAAAGAAATGGAAAAACGTTCCATGCTCATGGATTGGAAGAACAAATATTGTGAAGATGTCAATGCTACCTAGAGCAATCTACACATTCAATGCAATCCCCATCAAAATACCATCCACTTTTTTCAAAGAAATGGAACAAATAATCCTAAAATTTGTATGGAACCAGAAAAGACCCCGCATAGCCAGAGGAATATTGAAAAAGAAAAGCAAAGCCGGCGGCATCACAATTCCGGACTTCCAGCTGTATTACAAAGCTGTCATCATCAAGACGGCATGGTACTGGCACAAAAACAGACACATAGATCAATGGAACAGAATAGAGAGCCCAGAAATGGACCCTCAACTCTATGGTCAACTAATCTTCGACAAAGCAGGAAAGACTATCCAGTGGAACAAAGACAGTCTCTTCAACAACTGGTGTCGGAAAAATTGGATAGCCACATGCAGAAGAATGAAACTGGACCATTTCCTTACATCACACACAAAAATAGACTCCAAATTGTTGAAAGACCTCAATGTAAGACAGGAGTCCATCAAAATCCTAAAGGAGAACACAGGCAGCAACCTCTTTGACCTCAGCCGAAGCAACTTCTTCCTAGAAACATCGCCAAAGGCAAGGGAAGCAAGGGCAAAAATGAACTATTGGGACTTCATCAAGATAAAAAGCTTTTGCAAAGCAAAGGAAACAGTCAACAAAACCAAAAGACAACCGACAGAATGGGAGAAGATATTTGCAAATGACATATCAGATAAAGGGCTAGTATCCAAAATCTATAAAGAACTCATCAAACTCAACACCCAAAGAACAAAGAATCCAATCAAGAAATGGGCAGAAGACATGAACAGATATTTTTCCAAAGAAGACATCCAAATGGCCAACAGACACATGAAAAAGTGCTCAATATCGCTCGGCATCAGGGAAATCCAAATCAAAACCTCAATGAGATACCACCTCACACCAGTCAGAATGGCTAAAATTAACACGTCGGGAAATGACAGATGTTGGCGGGGATGCGGAGAAAGGGGAACCCTCCTACACTGTTGGTGGGAATGCAAGCTGGGGCAGCCACTCTGGAAAACTGTATGGAGATTCCTCAAAAAGTAGAAAATAGAGCTACCATATGATCCAGCAATTGCACTACTGGGTATTTACCCCAAAGATACAAAAGTAGGAATCCGAAGGGGTACGTGCACCCCGATGTTTATAGCAGCAATGTCCACAATAGCCAAACTGTGGAAAGAGCCAAGATGTCCATCGACAGATGAATGGATAAAGAAGATGTGGTATATATACAATGGAATAGTATGCAGCCATCAAAAGGAATGAGATCTTGCCATTTGCAATTACGTGGATGGAACTGGAGGGTATTATATTGAGTGAAATAAGTCAAAAAGAGAAAGACATGTATCATATGATTTCACTGATATGAGGAATTCTTAATCGCAGGAATCAAACTGAGGGTTGTTGGAGTGGGGTGTGGGGTGGGAGGGATGGGGTGACTGGGTGATAGACACTGGGGAGTGTATGTGCTCTGGTAAGCGCTGTGAATTGTGCAAGACTGTTGAATCTCAGATCTTTACCTCTGAAACAAATAATGCAATATATGTTAAGAAAAAAAAAAGAAGAAGGTAGCAGGAGGGGAAGAATGAAGCGGGGGAAATCGGAGGGGGAGACGAACCATGAGAGACGATGGACTCTGAAAAACAAACAGGGTTCTAGAGGGGAGGGGGGTGGGAGGATGGGTTAGCCTGGTGGTGGGTATTGAGGAGGGCACATTCTGCATGGAGCACTGGGTGTTGTGCACACACAATGAATCATGGAACACTTCATCTAAAACTAATGATGTAATGTATGGGGATTAACATAAGAATAAAAAAAAAAAAAAAAAAAAAGAATCAGCGAGGTGACAGCAGGACCGAAGATGATGGAAGTAGAGTTCACAGAGAAAAAATGGACAGTAGTTAGTGACTGGCTGGATGCAATTATAGCATCTTAGATCGGTTGTCCCTATAGCTTGAGGATGCTTTCCTGCCTCAGGTCTCCTGGGGGAAGGAGCAAGACTGACACCAAGATTGATGAAGGCTTCAGGACCCACTGAGCAAAGAGTTAGTAGTGCCAATCAGAAACAGGAGAGCAAGGGGTCAGCCTGTTTGCAGCCTACGTTTATGATTGGTTTAGGATGACTTGGGTCAAGGTCACGGATGTAAGACCTCAGCCAAGCACGAGGTTAGAGGACAGATTAGTCTCCAGACAAGGAGATGGGAGGATCTGCCAGGGCAAAGTCACAGGAATAGGTCAGCATCATGGCAACATAATCAAAACACAAAGCCAAGAAGAAACAATCCCCAGAAATGGATTTTGGCTGGGGAGCTTGGTAAGGATAGGATGTAAAAGGAGCGTTTGGTACAAGGCCAGGTGTATAAACTGAGTATAACATATGTACAGTCTAGGAATGGGATCTCTGCAGGCATCAAACAGGACAGATGCATGAACCAGAACGAATGAGTGGAGCACTTTGTATTTATTTGTGCAACAAATAATTTTTAAAAGATTTGTTTATTTATTTGAGAGAGGGCATGGGGGATGGTGGCAGATGAGGAGGGAGAGGAAGAAGCCAACTCCCCGCTGAGCGCGCAGAGCCCACACAGGGCTCAAACCTATGACCCCGAGATAATGACCTGAACCAAAATCAAGAGTCAGAAGTTCAACAGACTAAACCACCCAGGCACCCCTGTGCAACAAATAATTTTTTTTAATTTATTTGAGAGAGAGAGAGAGCACGAGAGGGGGAGGGGGGAAAGGGAGAGGGAGAAGCAAACTCCCCGCTGAGCTGGTAGCCTGACGCAGGGCCCGATGCCAGTACCCCAGGATCATGACCTGAGCCAAAGGAAATGCTTAATGAGCTGCCCAGGTGCCCCAACAAACAAGAAGGTCACTTTCACTAAGATTTAAGCTAATGGAAATTAAATCCAAGGACATGCCATTTCACACATGACAGATGGGCTAAAACTTAAAAATCTGTCAATGCCAAAATTGACAAGGATGTGGATTTGTGAGCGGTGCAGAATGAACTGATTCACTCATGGTGGGAGTATAAATTGATTTAGTGATTCTCAACAGCCATCTAGCAATTTCTAGTAGTTAAGGATGCATATACTCTACAACCCAGCAATTCCACCCTTGGTGTGTACCCTAGAGCAGCTTGCCCAAGTGTGCAAAGACAAGAACATTCACTGCAACATTCTGCTTTTGCTGGCAGCGGGGAAGGTCATCAAGTCATCTCTAGGAGAATTGGTAAATGATACATAGCTATCCAATAGGATGCTATATGGTAACAAAATGAATAAATTAGTTACATATATCAACACAAATGATTTTCACAAGGTTAAATGAAAAAAAGTTGAATATGGATGCATGCACTATTTGATCCCATTCTTTTTTTTTTTTTTTAAGATTTTATTTATTCATTTGACAGAGAGAGAGAGAGACACAACGAGAGAGGAAACACCAGCAGGGGGAGTGGGAGAGGGAGAAGCAGGCTTCCCCCGGAGGAGGGAGCCAGATGTGGGGCTCGATCCCAGGACCCTGGGATCATGACCTGAGCCGAAGGCAGATGCTTAACGGCTGAGCCACCCAGGCGCCCCTAATTCCATTCTTTTAGAGTAAAAAAGAATGCTAAACACTAAATTCAGGAGAGTGGTTGCCTCTGGGTATTGGTGGGGACTTTGATCAGTAAGTAAGGAAGTCAAGGGGCTTCAGTTTTTTGATTATGCTTTATTTCTGATGGCCGAGGGAATGCATGCTGCTGTTGTTCTATTATTTATGACTTCTCCCATGTATAAAATGTTTGATTACGGAGCTCTTACTGCTGTGTCTGTGAGCACACTCTTGGAAAAGAATGAGACAATGAATGAGCAGCATTCACTGAGAGGCGTGGAGGGGTCGGGACAATTGATGAGACCTGTGACTGTAGTTTAAGGCGAGCGGGCAAGATGGGACAAAATGCAAGGAGTGGCTCCAGGGAGAGGGAGCATCACAGCTGCAGCAGGGAGACAAAGATTGGAGCGCTGGGTAACAGGGGAGTCTTGGGCATGGCTGATCCTTGCGTGCAGGCAGCTTCTTGGGGAGGAGAGGTTGAACGGTGAGGGGCCACCTGGAGAGAGGTCCTGAATTGAGACCAGAGGGTGGAGCCTTTGCACTGTGCACAAACCAGTCATTGCACGGCTGCCCCCTGGGAGGGGGGCCCTGCAGCTGCAGGCAGCTCCTCAGAGGGACTTCTCTGAGCCATCAGCAGCTAGCACTCCCGGCCACGGAGGAAATGAGAGCCTTTGTCCCAAGGAGCGCATCTGGGCAGCACACTGTAGCGCTGACTGCAGTCCACCTTGGCACCACTCGGATCCAGGAGCGTCACAGGGGTCACCACTGGAAGAATATCTCTAGGATTCTGCCTGATTCCTTTTGTGGAAATTTACAAGAGGAAGGTTGCCCCGATCTTGGAGCCACAGCGGTCAGGGCCCCGCAGACTAGAGCCCCTCCAGCTCCGACCCGCGGTCCCCCTCCGGAGGCAAAAGCAGCTCCGGGGTGAATTCCAGAGCAGAGCCACCTCCACACCAGTTCTCCCACCCGATCCGGCACCACTGGCAGAGTGAGAGGCAGCCCGAGAACAAGAGCCAGGTCTCGAGGCAGCTCAGCGCTGCTGGGGGAGGCCGGTTTCCTCCGACAAGGCACAGGGACGGGCTGTGGGGATCAGCACAGGGTGATCACCCTGGCAGGGTGGTGGTCTTCTCTCCTCCTGCTCCTTCCGCACCATCTCGAGACAGAGAACTGGCCTCTGCCCCGGGGCCGGTCACCGCTGCAGAGTCGACGCGGCTGCAGAAGCAGCTACAGACCCAAAGCCCGCTGCAGAGCTCGAGGCATTTCCATGTCCTGCTGCGGGGCCTTCGCCAGGAGCTCGGGAGCTGGAGCCACGTGCGCCACAGTGGGAGGAAGCCCCTGGACCTACGGCTCCATCGCCGACTGCAGAGCTAGAGCCAAGGCAAGACTCCGAGCTGGACCGGCTCCACAGTCAGGTCCGGCGGCACCTCCGACCTGGTGCCAGCGCTGGCTCCCCCTGCAGAGCTAGGGCCAGTGGGAGAAAGACCCCATCCAGCACCAGCTACAGCCAGCTCCGGCCCCACCTCCCGGAGCAGCTGATGAGCTCCAACCAGGGCCAGTTCCAGCACCAGAGTCGGCCTGTCCTCACCAGCGAACGCATTCCTTTTCTTCTCTTTTGGCTTTGGTTTCTTTTCATGTCTCCAGGTATATTTGGAGCTTAAGATAAAATAAACTTTATCTTTTTAAACATTTCAAAGTGTGCAAACCACTGTTATCAACTCCATTTCCCGTGCTGGCACCATCACCCTATCTAGTCCCAGAACATTTAGTGCCCTGGACAGAAACCCCGCACCCTATGAGCAAGCAGTCACTGGCCATTCCCCATCCCCCTGCTCCCAGGCAACCACTGATCTGGCTCCTGTCATTTACCTGGGACGAATTTTTCATACACGTGGGATCATACCGTATGTGGTATTTGGGGTCTAGTTTCTTCCACTGAGTAGGATGTTTTCGAAGCTCACCCACGTGATAGCGTGTATCACTACTTCATTCCTGGCGTGGCTGAATGAATCCCATTGTATGAACAGACCAGGTTGTTTTGTCCATTCAAGTGTGGGTGCACCTGTGGGTTGTTTTCATCTTTCGGTTATTGTCCAGAGTGCTGCTACGAAGACTTACGTGCAGGCTCTTGTTAGAGGGCCTGCATTCCATTCTTCTGTTTAGAGAATGAGTGGAGTTCGGGCAAATGAGAACAGTATGCTCAACGTGTGGACGACGTGCCACACCCTTTGCCACAGTGGCTCCGCCATATTACATCTCCCCCAGCAATGAAGGAGGTTTCTGTTTCCCCAGATCCTCTCCGACACTTGTTATTTCTGCTTATTCACTAGAGCCCCTCTTCCTGGGTGGGGGAAGGCATGTGACTGTTGTGTTGGCTTGCATTTCCTACGACCTCATGAAGAAAATCGCCCCATGTGCTCACTGGGTCGTCTGACTATCTTCTTTGGAGAAATGTCTATTATTTTCAGTGGGGTTGTTTAGGTTCTTAAGTTGGAGGAGTTTTGTACACATTCTAGATGCAAGACTCGTATGAGATTTGCAAATATTTCCTACCATTCTTTGGGTTTCCTTACATCCTCTTGAGATTACCCTTTCATTCACAAAAGTTCTTAGCAACGTTGAAGTCCAGTGTCTCTGTTTTCTCTGTTGTTGCTTGGGCTTCGGGTGCCATACAAGAGACACCATATTGCCAAATCCAAGGGAAGGAAGATCTGCCCCTAGGTGCTCTTAGTTTCCTTCTGTGTGTTATGAATTTTCGCTCTTAAAGTTCATTCTTGGATCCATGTGGAGTTCATTTTTTATAGGGTGGAAGGGAATGCTCTGACTTCACTCCTTCGTATGTGGATATCCGGTTTCTCAACACCGTTTGTTGGAGACACTGTTTTTGCCTCATTGAATGATCTTGGTCTCCGTGTTCGAAAACAACTGACTGTACATGTATGTATTCCTTGATTCTCAGCACTATCCCATTGATCCATATGTGTTGGTCTTCTCTGCTCATACCTTTCGGGAAATATTATAATCTCGTACAGAGTTTTTCAAATTCTTAGGATTATTTGCATAGAAGATCATGTCCTATATAAATAAACTTTCTCTTCTTCCTTTCCATTTGTGAGCTTTTAGTAACTAATCTTGTATAATTTCTCTGACCAAACTTCCATGACAATATGGAAATGAAGTGGTGGACATGGGCATCCTTGACTTTTTGGGGATTTTAAGGAGAAAACTCTCAGTCTTTCACCACAGAGAATGATATACATATGAGTTATTTTTCATAAATATCCTTTATCATAATTTTTAAAGAATTATTTATTTATTTATTTATTTATTTATTTGAGAGCATGCAAACCCAGGAGTGGGAAGGGGCAGAGGGAGAGAATCTCCAAGCAGACTCCCGACTGAGTGCAGAACCCTCCCTGGAGCTCAATCTGAAGACTCTTGAGATCATGACCTGAGCCCAAACCAAGAGTCGGACACTCAACCCACTGCACCACCCAGGCACCTCTCTTTTATCACAATTTAACCTTCTATTTCTATTTTATTGAGAACACTTGTTATGAAAAGGTTTGGATTTTGTCAAAGCTTATCCTACAACAATTGACATGATCATGTTTCTTCTGGATGTGGTCTAGGACACTGATTAGCTACGTCGAACGGCCTTTGCATTCCCGGTGTAAATCACACTTGGTCATGATGTAGAGTCCTGTGAATGTGCTGCTAGATTCTGTCTGCTAGAATTCTGTTGAGGATTTTTGCCTCGCTCTTCATAATGGATTTTGGCCTGCAACTGTCTTTTCTTGTAAGGTCTTTGTCAGTCTTTGGAATCGGGACAAAGCTGGCATTCTAGGGTGACGTGGGAAGTGTTCCCTCCTCGTGTACTTTTTACAGACTTTCAGAAGGATTGGTATTCTGTCTTCTTTAAACGTGTGGGACAAATCACCAGGGAAAGCATCAGGTTCTGGACTTTTCATTCTTGGGAATTTCTCATGACTGCTTCAGTCTATTTACTTATTATAGGTCTGCTCAGGGTTTCCATTTCTTCTGGAGTCACTTTGGTAGTTTGTGTGCTTCTCAGAATGATCTGCTTCATCTCAGGGAGCCAATTGGTTGGTATCAAGTGGTTCCATTTTTGTCTCTTTGTCAATTTTCGTAAATCTGCAAAAGAAAGAACTGTTGTTTTCACTGATTTTTCTCACGTGCTCTTCTCTTCCATGTATCTCTGCCCTAATCTTCCTAGTTTCCTTTGCTCTACTAACTTTGATCTTCTCCTTCGACTGAACCAGAGGAACATTCTAACGGTTCCAGATGCCAGCCAGCCAGAGGGCCTTTGTCTAGGTCTGGGTTGTTGTGTAGAGAAGCAATACAGACTGGAATGGATCAGGGTACCTGGGCAATTTCTACCTCACCTGGCATTCCAGGTCACCCCCAGACCGTCATTTCAGGCTGAAGCTCTCCTCCTGCCAGGCATGATGCCCAGCAACAGACTGACCTGACTTCCCATGAACCACTCACGACCTGAGGGGCCTTCTGTGCTCTAGGAACAAGCAGACTAGCTGGATTTTGCCAAGGAGCACTGCCCATGAGCAGAAAACCTGCATAGCTCAGGGCACTGTCTTCTGTGTGCTTCCTTCACACCTTCCCATGTGTGGGTCACAGCCACCTGTGCCCATGGACACCCTAGAGCACCCATTCACCCAGGGTGTCGGATCAATGCAAAGTCAGCCCTTCAATTCTGCCACCACACCCCCAACACAACACCCAAGACCAAAAGGAGCGCTCACTCCAAGTCCTGGGACCAGCTCAGATGCAGCCCCTACCTGCGCAGCAGGGACATCGCCTACCCGCTCTGCATGCTCCTCTAGCCCGATGTAGATGTGCAGGACATAAGTGTGGGTTTGGTCCCAGGATCCCTGATGGCCAGGAAAAGGAGGAGACTGTCCCACCCTTTCTCCCTGAGAGACATCCCTTCCTGGAGCCTGGGTCCCCACTCCACAGCCACAAGGGGCCAAGAAGACTCAGTCTCTAGCAGCTTCTGGGCTAGATGCTGACCGGGGTTGCCTTACACAGTCTGGTGTTTCTGCTGGCCTTGCCGTTCCTCAAGTTCCGGAGTTGATCTCCCAGTCGTCGCTGGAGATCTCAGGCATCATCTCAGCCTCTGTCAGCACGTCCCCCTCCTCAGCCTCCATCACATCTGTGGCGGCCTCGGACCTACACGAGCGCCATGCCTCGGGGTCTGCAACCACGGCTCCTCGCTGCCGCTCTCCATGCAGCAGGTGGGCACTGCTGCCTCAACCCCATCAGCCTGGACATGAAGATCGGCACCATGTCCAAGAGCATCCTGTTGAACTGGGCACGTGGGGCGTCCCTTTGGTCCCCTGACTGAAACATCTCTGAGTACTGACCTCACTGGAACAGCTAGCTACTCTGACAAGAAGCCACCTCTGGACCTTCCAGGCAGCATGCCCAGGCCTGGAAGGACGCAGACGACAACCACGGCCCCCACTCTACACAGGAGGAAACTGCGGCAGCCTCCTCACCTCGGGCTGGTGCTTGCTTGGTGATCCATGCTTGGGTGGGGACAAAAACATGCCCACCAAGCTCCTTCTAAATCTACGATGCTGTGGCTCTGGTAAGACTGCCCGGATTGTGTCCCGTGAAACCCCCAACCCGCAGTGTCCCCTGACTCCTTGCCCAATATCCAGAGAGCCCTGCGTGATCTGGTCTAGACATGCTCCCCAGTGTGCACCCCTCAGCCCACTCCAGCCTCTGTAGGGCCTTCATCCCCCAGGGAGCCCGGCAGGAATTTGCCACTCAGAACCCCTGCCGTCCCTCCCTATGACCCCCATCCAGGATGGTCTCACCTCCAAGCCTGGGCTCAAAGGCTCCTTCCTCCGGCTCCTCTGTAAGCTCAGGCTTTGGGTCAGATTGAGCTGGGTTCAAACCCACAGCAGGGCCATGTCACAGCCCTGTGACTGGCAAGCTCCTGTGGGAACTCCTGGGACCTCTGTTTTCTACTTTGGAGATGGGGTCAGTGTCTCCCACCTCAGGAGGATGGGTTGGGGTTGAAAGCAGGGAGATGAAGGTGTTTGAGTGCCGGATTTTGGCGAGAGGGGCTGCTGCCAGGAAGACAGGGGGAGGGGATGTAGAGGAGGAAAAGGCGGCCTGACCTCCTCCCTGCCACACGTGTCCCCATCAGCCTCCCCTGAACCCCCGCCATGCACTGAGACGAACACTGAAGTGGAACGTGGGGGCCAGGATGGCAGCGGGGGTATATTTCATTTCTCTCTAGTCCCCAGGTCTCCATGTCCACTCAGTCCAGCGGCCCTGCCTGGCGGGACTGGGACTGGCTCCCAGCCTAAGAGGACAATGAGGGTCACTGAGCAGGCAGTGAAGATTGGGACACGGAGGACCAAGGCCACAGCCAGCCCCTCGGGGTTGTGCAGGCCTGCTGGCAGGTGGGGTCCCGCGCAGGCGCTGTCTGCTGGGCCGTGTGCGCCTGCGCAGGATCCACATGCCTCCGACCCACCGTTGGTGGGAGGGCCCCGCCCACCCAGAGTGCACCTGCGCCACGTCCACCCAAAAGGAGGGAGCTGACCGGCCACGCCGAGCCACGATAATGAAGTTCCTCCTCCAAGCCTTCATGGGACAGTCGGCAAACTGAGGGCAGGAGAGGCAGGGACTGGCCTGGGACCCACCAGCTGAGCAGAGGCTACAGGAACAGGGAGGGTTCCAGCTTCCGAGGCCAAGCTCCACCTCGCAGGGCGTTTCCTTTGGGAACCAAGGCCCCTAAGATCTGGGGGACCCCTGCCCACACTCCCATGTGGGGCCCTTTCCTCTGGTCATCCTCGCGCGGGCAAACGTACGCACAAGGCTCTCTGCATGCGCGCACGTGTGCGCGCACACACACACTCACACACACAAACACACACAAACTCCCCAGGGGCGTCCAAGGGGGCGTGGACCCTGGAGGGGACAAGAGGGAAAGAAGGAGGAGGTTGGAGGCAGCTGGGCCGTGGGCTGGGGGCATTGTCTCCTGGGAACATGCCCGGGGCCATAGCATGGGGTTCGGGGGAGACATGCCAGGCTGATGGCCAGGGCGTCCCCAAGATGCCCAAGGGCTGTCACAGGCACCCACATTCTAGAGACAGCCCCCTTCCTACTCAGTTCACTTGGCTGGAGATGCTGCAATCCTGCTGTATCCCGATGTCCCCTGGATGTGGTCTCAGCAAAGCCTACAGTGAGAGCCGTTGCCTCCACTGCAGACCTGGGGTCAGGTCCCACCCCTGACACCTCTGGCCATTTGCCTGGAGGGGCCCAAAGGGAACACAGGGAGGCCCAGAGCCAGCCAGGCCAGCAAGACACCGCTGTGATCCGACCGTGCAGCCCAGTGCCCCTCTGTGTGTGTGTGTGTGTGTGTGCAGAGGTCTCGGGCAGGGTAGCCCACCCTGAGCAGGAGCAGGGTGATGAGGGGCCAGATGCCTGGTGGGTGGATCATGTTGACACCCCGGGTCAAGGCTGGCTGGGTGGGACGGGGTGTGCTGGGCGGCCTCCTTCTCCCCAGGTTTGATCCGGAGCCCTGTCGATACATGTCACTGCACCCCGGGGGCAGGGCTGTGCCCGCACGGGGCATTGTCTGATCTGGGGGCAGCAGTGGGCCTGGGCAGGAGGATGGTGAGGACGGCCGGGCAGGGCTGTGATGCCTCCGAGCCGGGCGCCGCTCACTGTCTTTGCAGAGCCCCATGGAAGAAATTGGGGACAAGCTGGTCAACAGGAGCCTCACTCGACAGCTCCCCGGCATGGGGCACCTGCACCAGGCAGTCGGTAAGGGCTGGTGCGGGCTCAGGGGGAGAGTGGGGACGAGGGCGCTACAGGATCGGGCTCGGGGAGGGCCGCGAGGGTCTCCTGCCCCGACGCCATCCGGGACACTGGCGACCCGGTGTGCCACGACGGCTGTGCCCCTTACATGGCCATGATCTCAACCCAAGGGGTCTGGGCTGCTCCCTTCAAAGACACACACAAACAGACACACACGCCAAACACACACACACACACCCAGTCCTTCAAACACACACACACACACACACACACACACCTGGTCCTTCACACACAGACACACACACCCGGTCCAGCCCCAGCCTTGGCCATGTACAAAATCACCCTTCACATACGTAGAAGACGATCCGAACCAATTTGGATATTCTGTTGCACTTCAGGACACGGACAGAAATAGTTTTGCAATTTCTGTGTTGTGAATTGTCCCTCCTTTACCACAGATCAGCCCCACCGTGAACCTGAGTGGGCCTTGCTGCTGGGGGCGAGCCAGAGGCTGTGGGCGGTCCGTGCTGACAGCCTGAGGAAGCTGGTGGAGCCGGGCCAGGCCCTCTCCTGTGGCCCCTCTCCCGGAGCACCTCCCAGAGGAACGCCTCCCCAGCCCTTCCCACACCTGCTGCTCACCAAGGTGAGCAGGGCCCCCTGTCCCGCCCAGAGGCTCCCCCTCACCTGCGGGCTGTGTGTCTCGGGCCTGGCACGTCCCCTCTCCGAACCTCAGGTGTCTCCTGGGGACCCTGCCTGCCACGAGGCCAGGCCCCACACACGGGGTTGCCGTCAGGCCAGTTGGGACCGCTCCTGACCCTGTGGTCGGCCCACGGGGAGGGTCACCTGGGGCTGAGGCGGTTCCTCTTCACCGTGAAGGACCTCTCTGCCACAAGCCTCGGTGTCCTGTGTCCCGGGCAAAGCCGCATTCCTGGCTGTGAGGAGGTTTCAGATTCCATCTGGGGTTCCCATCCTGGGTGGAGCCAGAGCAGGGATCCCTGGGGGCTGGCAGAGGGGCCCCAGAGCCACTCAGACATCTGAAAGGTGCTGGCTGGGCTTCATCGACTCCACACATGGACAGGAAGCCCCTTCTAGACATTTCCCATAATTCAGGGAACAGGGCAGACAAATGTCCCTGTCCCACGGGCCTCTTTCTAGGTGGGGGTCCGCCACTAAACCTAGACGACAAAGCAGAGATGGGCACACGACGTTCCGTGGGACGCCCTGCCGGCCTCCTCCACATACGGATCCCTCTGCTCTCATTGTCCGAAGGATGACAGGCCCTAGGACGAAGAAGAACCCTTGTCTCCGAGGTAGTGAGGGAACGCAGGGGACCGGTCAGGTGCGGAGCCATGGGTCTCGTGCACACCCGCCGCAGGGCTGGGTCATGATCCAGGAGCTGTGGTCAGGTCGTCTGTGCACACCTGGCCATGACACACCTGGCTGGCCCTCTCGGTGGGGAGGCCTGCGTGCCTGGTGCACCTGTCCCCCACCTACCCCTGGAGGAGCAGCCACGTTCAAGCCTTTCCATGTCCGACCCTCAGGGACAGTTGGGAACCTGGGTCAAGAGAGGCAGGGACTGGCCCAGGACAACTGAGGGGTGCAGAGTCCAAGGAGCTGCTCTCCAATCCTAGGCCAGTCCCACCCTCCCATAAGGTTTGCTTTGGGGGTGAGAGCCCCTCAGATCCTCGGGAAGAGCTACCCACCCCGTCCCATGTGGGGACATGACCTTGGCATCCCCAGGCACGTAGATGCACGTGCACTTGCACACCCACCCCCACACACACACCCACCCCCACACACACACCACTCTGACTGCCCAGCTGGGGGTCAGAAGGGGAGGACACCCTGGGAGTGAGGTGGGTGACAGGGGAGGAAGAAGAAACAGGTGACAAACAGCTGGGCCATGGGGCAGGGCATCAGGACTCCTGGCAAGGACCCAGATCCATAGCATGGGGAGGGGAGACAGGCAAGGCTGAGGGTCACGGGTCCCCAAGGGGCCCAGGGGGGTTCCCAGGGCACTGGGAGAGGACAGGGTCTGGGTTCCGGTGTTCCTCACCAGCCTGGGCACTTGGAAGCAGGAAGAGATACCCACCCCCAAGTCCAGAGGGGCTCCAGCACAAAGGCCTCACCTTACTCTTCTGTCCCTTGGGCTGTAGAGATGCAGTGTCCCTAGGGTCCCACAGGCTTGTGGGAGAGCCTGTTGGCCTTGGATCTCCATCCCTGACCCCCTGTGCTCCCAGTCCTGGGAAAATGCTTTGTAGTCCCTCGAGGTCCTTCGGAGCAGGGGACAGACTGGGGGCTTGGGGGTCTGAGGACCTGGGTACGCAGAACGTGGCAGAGCACTGACCACTAGTCTGGGGACCATGGCCAAGACCCTCCTTGTTGCAGCCTCCGGGTCTCCATTTGGAAGAGGTTCCAGATTCACTGCTCTGGTCCGGGTGACAAGGCCTTAGGAAGGAATGGAGCACCGGGACAGAAGAGGGAAACACGGACAAGGGAGGCTTCTGAGGTTTCTCACATCACCCCTGGAGTCCACAGATCCTGCTCCTGTGAGAGACACAGAGACAGAGACAGAAACAGAGAAGGAGACAGAGAATGAACACACGACAGAGGGAACCAGAAGAAGTCACAGACTTTCCTCCTTCAGCTTGGAAATGACATCCCAGCATTTGGCCCCATTCTCTTCCTGAGAGCGCGGTCACACAGGCCATCCACCCCGGAGGGAAGGGGATTCCACAGGGATGTGTGAGGAGGATGCGGGAATGCCCGGGAACCACTGTGGGGACTGCCCAGCACATGGGCGCAGACGAGGCCCCGGGGCCTGAGCCTAAACCTAATGGGAGCCCCTGGAAGTGTGCGTCACCAGAGGACAAGGTCGGAATCCGTTCATTGCAACCTTCCCACAGGGGCTGGGAACAGGCAAGAAGGGGGTGGCTTTGCCCAGACCCCAGAGCAGACCCAGGCCCCTCTGAGCTGTGCTCCATGCCCCGCCCAGCCCCTGGCTCCTCCTTGCATTGCCAAGTGTGCCGCAGCCTCCTGTGATAGCACGTCCGGAATGAATGTAGAGGTCCTACCCCTGAAGGCGTCCCTAGGAGTAGAAGCCAGAACACCCCACTGTGCAGATGGGGAGCCTGGGGAGGCCCTGAGAGGCACAGGGTCTGTCCAGGGTCACAGCCCTGGGCACGCAGGGGAGCCCAGTCTGAAGCCAGTTCTGTGTCCTCACAGCGGGGACACCAGCTGCACCCAGGCCTGGGAAGGCTGTGGGGGGGCTGTGAGGTAGTCACTGTATGGATGGGGCATGGGGGGAGGGGGAGCATTGAGCAGCCGCGGGAGGGGGCCCTCGGGGGCGGGGGTCTTGTGTGAGGAGGAAGTTGGGTAAGGGGACCCCAGGCACTGGTGACCTCACTTCCCTGACAACAGAGTCCAATTTGGAACCCAGGTAACAAAGGCACCCACATTCCAGAGACAGCCCCCTGCCCAGCTCATTTCGTTGGAGATCATCCAACCATGAACATGTGGGCTTGTTGCCTCCCTAAGTCTGGATGCTGCAGGCTGAAGAAAGCCCGCCCTGCAAACGCTGGCCCCCGCTGGGGATGTCCGATCAGGGCTCCCCACCGCCTCTGGCCGGTTGGCCGGAAGGCCCGAAAGGTGACACCAGGAGGCCCAGAGCCGGCCAGCAAGCCCCACACGGTCTAATCCACCTGTGCAGCCCCAGGTCCCCTCCCCTCCGTGTGTGTGTGTGTGTGTGTGTGTGTGTGTGTGTTTGTGAAGAGGGGTCATGTGGGGTGGGCCAATGCCATTCAAGAGCAGGCTGATGAGGAGTCAGATAACCCGTGGGCAGGTCATGTTCAAGGTCAAGGCTGGCTGGGTGGGACGGGGTGTGGGGGGCTGTGAGCCTCTGCCCAGGGTTTCTCTCGATCGCCCTGCAGGGATGGGTCATTGTCCTGCGTTCAGGGCTGTGCACCCACAGGTGTGTGTCTGATCTGGGAGCAGCAGGGTGACTGGGCAGGGGACAGGGAGGTTGGCCGGGCAGGACTGGGATGCCTCCGGGCCGGCTACCCGTCCCTGTCTTTGCAGACCTCCGATGAGATTGGCACGAGGCTGGCGGACCCCCACTCCATGTCCGGAATCCGGAGCGTGACCCCACAGGACTCCCCTGGAGCAGGTGCTGGGGATTGCGGGGAGAAGCCTCCGACACCACCCAGACCACTCTCCCTGGTGGTCATTCACTGCATTGTGCTCCAGGAGCCGGAGCCCACGGAGCCGAGCCTGAGGCTGAGAAGCCCGGGGCTGGGTGCCCGTGGGTTTGTGCGGAAGGGTGGGGGCTTGCCCCACAGGGAGGTGCCCCCAGAGCCTGGTGTGGGGCCTGGAGCAACGACTGGGCTCAGAGCGCCCAGCGGGTGGACTGCGGTCGGGGAGACGCCCCGGGGAGGGCTCATTCCTGGCTGCGGCTTCTCTGGGAGGCCCTGGGCTGGGTTCTGTCTCCACGGAGAGCAGGCTCAGGCTGAGCTTTTCTCCTCTCACAGCTGCTCCACCACCTGAGGAGGTAGAGCCGGTTCCAACTCCATCGGCAGCTCTGGACGGAGGGGTGGTGGCTGCGACTTCAGCAGGAGACCAGGAGCCGGCAGGTGACCCAGCACCTGCCCACGGAGACCCTGACAGGGGCCAGGAAGGGCCTGCTGGACAACCTGCCTCTGGAGAGCCTGCCCCTGTGCCTGCCCCTGTGCCTGCCAGAGACAGCGCCCCTGCGCCTGCCCCGAACTGTGGACCTGCTCCTGCCCCCTACCCAGCTCCTGCCCTGGATCCTGACCCATCCCTACCCCTGCCAGTGCCCCGGTTCTTGCCCCTGACCCAGATACTCCCCCAGTTCCTGTACCTTCCAATGCGGCAGACCCTGTCCCTCCCCTTGCACCTGCCCCCTCCCCTCCCCCGGCTTGTGCTCCTGTTCCGGCCCCTGCCCCAACTCCTGCCCCTGCCCCTGCCCCTGCCCCTGCTAGAGCCAATGTCCCTTCTCCTGACCCACCTCCTGCCCCTGCACCTGCCCCTTCCCCAGCACCTGCCTGTGCACCTATTCTTGCCCCTGACCCAGCTCCTGACCCTGCACCAGCCCCTTCCCTTACCTGTGCACCTCTTCTTGCCCCTGATCCGGAATCTGACCCTGAGGCAGCTCCTGCCCTGGATCCTGCCCCTTCCTTTGATCCTGCCTGTGCTCCTATTCTTGCCCATGAACCGGGTTCTGCCCCTGCCCCTGCCTGTGGTCCTGTTCCTGTTCCTGACCCACCTCCTGCCCCTGCACCTGCCCCTTCCCCTACCTCTGTTCCTGTTCTTGCCCCGGACCCAGCTCCTGCCCTGGATCCTGCCCCTTCTCCTGCCCCTGCCTGTATTCCTGTTCTTGCCCTTGACTCGGCTTCTGCCCCTGCCACTGTCCCTTAGCCAGCCCCTCCCTGTGCTCCTATCTTTGCCTCTGACCCAGCTCCTTCCCCTTTCCCTACCAGTTTCCCTGCCCCTGCGTGTGCGCCCATTCCTGCCCCTGGCCCACCCCCTGCCCTTGCACCTGTCCCTTCCTCTGCCTGTGTCCCTGTTCCTGCCCCTGCCAGATCCGATGCCCCTTCCCCTGCCTGCGTCCCAGTTCCTGCCCCTGCCCCTGCCAGAGCCGATGCCCCTTCCCCTGCCAGTGTCCCTGTTCCTGCCCCTGCCCCTGCCAGAGCTGATGCCCCTTCCCCTGTCTGTGTCCCTGTTCCTGCCCCTGCCAGAGCCAATGCCCCTCCCCGTGCCGGTGTCCCTGTTCCTGCCCCTGCCCCTGCCAGAGCCGATGCCCCTTCCCCTGCTTTCCAGGGCCGCTGCCCCTTCCCATGGCCCTGCCTGTATTCCTGTTCTTGCCCTTGACTCGCCTTCTGCCCCTGCAACTGTCCCTTCCCCAGCCCCTCCCTGTGCTCCTATCCTTGCCTCTGACCCAGCTCCTTCCCCTTTCCCTACCCATTTCCCTGCCCCTTCGTATGTGCCCCTTCCTGGCCGGACGCACCCCCTTCCTCTGCACCTGTCCCTTCCTCTTGCTGTTTCCCTGTTCCGGCCCGTGCCAGAGCCGATGCCCCTTCCCCTGCCTGCATCACTGTTCCTACCCCTGCCACTGCCAGAGCTGATGCCCGTTCCCCTGCCGGCATCCCTGTTCCGGCCCCTGACCCTGCCAGAGCCCATGCACCTTCCCCTGCCTGCGTCCCTGTTCCTGCCCCTGCCAGAGCCGATGCCCCTTCCCCTGCCTGCGTCCCTGTTCCTGCCCTTGCCCCTGCCAGAGCCGATGCCCCTTCCCCTGCTTTCCAGGGCCGCTGCCCCTTCCCCTGGGCCTCCCTGTGCTCCTCTACTTGCCCCTGATCCAGCTCTTACCGTGGATCCTGCCCCTGGCCCTGCTCTTGCGTCTGGCCCTGCTCTTGCATCTGGCCCTGCCCCTCCTCCTGCTCCTGCAGGGCTCCCAGAACCACATCCAGAGCCCACATCCTCACGGGGAGAGCTCCTTGTACCATTACCCTTAGCTCCATCACCCGACCCCAATGCCCCGCCAGATTGTTTCATCCCCTCCCCCTATGTTCTTTCTCTCTGGTTCGTATTAACTGTTCTAGTCTCTTTCCATGTCCTATATGCTGTTTATTATTTATTTTAAATAAAATTCATTGTTTTTAGATGAACAAGTCCTGAGCATCAAGTACATTCCCAACGCTGGGCCACCACACCACAGAACATGGCTGTGGAATATCTGCTTCCCCAAAGGAGTCCCCGAACCAGAAGGCCTCCCTGGAAACCCCTAAGCTGCTCCGTCTCTCTGTTCCTTTATCTGTTCTGGATGTTTCCTGTACGTGGAATCCCACAGTATGGGCCTTTGTTTCTGCCCCCCTATTTTCAAAGGGGACTCCTTCTTTTCTGTGTTGACTTGACATAGAATTTCCCTTATTGGATGTTGAAATCCCTGATGGATTACAGAGGAAATGGAACCATAGAGCCCCCTTTGGTAAATATGGACACAATCTCGGGGCCGAGACCCCTGTTCCTGCTGGGACACCTCAGCCTGACCCCAGACAGGAAAGGGCTGGTTCCTCCTGTGACGCACAGAGAAACCAGGGAAATGCAGAAAGCTGGAAGACGCACCCCAAAGGGCCAAAGCATTGCTCACAACCCAAGGCCACAGAAAGGTTTCCCATGCCTCTGGTCCAAACCATGCTCCAAGTCACTGGGGTCCACAGGGACAGAGACGAAATGCATGCAAGTCCAAGGGGAGGGGTCAGCCATGGGGGGAGTCAGAGATGCAGGAGCTCCCGGGGAAGGACTCTGGCAAAGGAAACCCTATGGAGGCAGCCCTCGTCACCCTCAGACTGGCAGGTGTCTGGTCTGGGGACCAGCAGCCCTGGCGAGAACGTGAGGAAACGGAGGTCCCCGGGAGTAAAGGGTGACGGGCACCCCTGTCTGGGAGAACAGTGAGCAGCACCCATCCCAGGCCACGGGTGCACCCATCACCTAGCGTGGGCAGCTCACTCCCACCGTGTCGAAGGGAACACCGTGTCCATCAACCTCTATTTGCAACAGAATCCATAAAGTGGAGTTTCTGGGTCAACACGTATCCAGTGTTGAAGGTACAAGCCTCAATTTCCAACATCCCAGGTCTGCTTGTCCACCTTGAGCCTTGTTTGGGAAGCAGGGGTGGGGATCCCTGGGGCTGTGACCTGTGGGAGGGGTGGGGAGGGGGAGCTCTGAGTGGAGTGACCAAGGTACCTGGGGTGACCTGCCCAGCAGGGATCCTCCCGCCCTCAGCCCCTCTCCTGGCCTCGTGCACGATGGCGAGGGTGTGACGGTGAAGGTGCTGGCCCTTGGATGGCGAGTTCCCTAGCTGGTGCTGGAGCTGCTCAAGCTCCAAACCGGGCTCTGATCACAGAGTTGGCGCGAGAGCCGAAGCTGCAGCTGCCCCAGTCTCGGGAGCTGCGGCACGCATCGGTGGAGGACCTGGCTCGAGCTCTGGGGCAGGTGCTGGAGCTGAATCCCCCTCCAGAGATGATCCAGACCCGGTTCCGCACTTGGATAGGGCTCTTGAACCCACGAACGGCTTTCCTCCCCTGCCCACTTCATGGATGACAAAACTCGGGACGGTGACGGGACCGGCTCCATGGGGGTAATGGCTACGGGGGGATTCAGACCAAGGATCCTGCAACCCCTTCACCACGCGCCCCACGCGGGTCGGTCCTGAGCTGCCAGACTGGGACAAGGGCCTGACCCGCTGCTCCCGGCAGCTGCCCCCAGCTGAGCAGAGACACTTGCCGGGGACCTGAAGTCCTCGTTGAACCTCTGCTCCGGACAGCCCCACGCGAGCAGGGACCGTGCTTCCTCACCGCTGGGTCCCCAACCCCCAGAACAGTGCCTGGGAGGTGGTAGGACTTCAAAGTTTAGTGAGTCGGTGAGATTCCCCCAGCAGCACCGTTATGCGGCGGATGTTGTTACAGAGGAGAGGTCTGGGCCACAGACTCTTGTGTTCACGCTTTCTTCCACGCGGGCATCACCCACACCTGGGTCTGTTCGCTGGAACGCAGAGGGGACCCCCAGACACCCTCCCTGCCCTCGGAGCTCCCAGCCTAACCGGTGGGTCAGCATCTCACCCACGGTCAGCAAGTGGGCGTTCCAGAGCTAGAGCACCTCGAGCACGAGACCTTGCACGAGCCGTGGGGCAGCTAAGATCTCGAACCATCTGACGCACCAGAACGTGCCCCGGCGCTGACTCGAGCCAGCCGTGGAAGCAGCTCGAGAGCCTGAGCCAGGGCCCCGCACACTAGAGCCCCTCCAGCTCCGACCCGCGGTCCCTCTCCGGAGGCAAAAGCAGCTCCGGGGTGAATTCCAGAGCAGAGCCACCTCCACACCAGTTCTCCCACCTGATCCGGCACCACTGGCAGAGTGAGAGGCAGCCCGAGAACGAGAGCCAGGTCTCGAGGCAGCTCAGCGCTGCTGGGGGAGGCCGGTTTCCTCTGACAAGGCACAGGGACGGGCTGTGGGGATCAGCACAGGGTGATCACCCTGGCAGGGTGGTGATCTTCTCTCCTCCTGCTGCTTCGGCACCATCTCAAGACAGAGAACTGGCCTCTGCCCCGGGGCCGGTCACCGCTGCAGAGTCGACGCGGCTGCAGAAGCAGCCACAGACCCAAAGCCCGCTGCAGAGCTCGAGGCATTTCCATGTCCTGCTGCGGGGCCTTCGCCAGGAGCTCGGGAGCTGGAGCCACGTGCGCCCCAGTGGGAGGAAGCCCCTGGACCTACGGCTCCATCGCCGACTGCAGAGCTAGAGCCAAGGCAAGACTCCGAGCTGGACCGGCTCCACAGTCAGCTCCGGCGGCACCTCCGACCTGGAGCCAGCGCTGGCTCCCCCTGCAGAGCTAGGGCCAGTGGGAGCAAGACCCAATCCAACACCAGCTACAGCCAGCTCCGGCCTCACTTCCCGGAGCAGCTGATGAGCTCCAACCAGGGCCAGTTCCAGCACCAGAGTCGGCCTGTCCTCACCAGCGAACGCATTCCTTTTCTTCTCTTTTGGCTTTGGTTTCTTTTCCTGTCTCCAGGTATATTTGTAGCTTAAGATAAAATAAACTTTATCTTTTTAAACATTTCAAAGTGTGCAAACCACTGTTATCAACTCCATTTCCCATGCTGGCACCATCACCCTATCTAGTCCCAGAACATTTAATGCCCTGGAGAGAAACCCCACACCCTCTGAGCAGGCAGGCACTGGCCATTCCCCATCCCCCTGCTCCCAGGCAACCACTGATCTGGCATCTGTCATTTACCTGGGACGAATTTTTCATACACGTGGGATCATACCGTATGTGGTATTTGGGGTCTAGTTTCTTCCACTGAGTAGGATGTTTTCGAAGTTCACCCACGTGATAGCGTGTATCACTACTTCATTCCTGGCGTGGCTGAATGAATCCCATTGTATGAACAGACCACGTTGTGTGTGTCCATTCAAGTGTGGGTGCACCTGTGGGTTGTTTTCATCTTTCGGTTATTGTCCAGAGTGCTGCTACGAAGACTTACGTGCAGGCTCTTGTTAGAGGGCCTGCATTCCATTCTTCTGTTTAGAGAATGAGTGGAGTTCGGCCAAATGAGAACAGTATGCTCAACGTGTGGACGACGTGCCACACCCTTTGCCACAGTGGCTCTGCCATATTACATCTCCCCCAGCAATGGAGGAGGGTTCTGTTTCCCCAGATCCTCTCCGACACTTCTTATTACTGCTTATTCACTAGAGCCCCTCCTCCTGGTTGGGGGAAGGCATGTCACTGTGGTGTTGGCTTG
This sequence comes from Mirounga angustirostris, assembly GCF_029215605.1. Lineage (NCBI taxonomy): Eukaryota > Metazoa > Chordata > Mammalia > Carnivora > Phocidae > Mirounga > Mirounga angustirostris. The sequence goes on along the minus strand of NW_026991726.1, from coordinate 97,712 downwards.
CATTTCCTACGATCTCATGAGGAAAATCCCCCCATGTGCTCACTGGGTCGTCTGACTATCTTCTTTGGAGAAAAGTGTATTATTTTCAGTGGGGTTGTTTAGGTTCTTAAGTTGGAGGGGTTTTGTACACATTCTAGATGCAAGACTCGTATGAGATTTGCAAATATTTCCTACCATTCTTTGGGTTTCTTTACATTCTCTTGAGATTACCCTTTCATTCACAAAAGTTTTTAGCAACGTTGAAGTCCAGTGTCTCTGTTTTCTCTGTTGTTGCTTGGGCTTCGGGTGCCATACAAGAGACACCATATTGCCAAATCCAAGGGAAGGAAGATCTGCCCCCAGGTGCTCTTAGTTTCCTTCTGAGTGTTAAGAATTTTCACTGTTAAAGTTCATTCTTGGATCCATGTGGAGTTCATTTTTTATAGGGTGGAAGGGAATGCTCTGACTTCACTCCTTCGTATGTGCATATCCGGTTTCTCAACACCGTTTGTTGGAGACACTGTTTTTGCCTCATTGACTGATCTTGGTCTCCGTGTTCGAAAACAACTGACTGTACATGTATGTATTCCTTGATTCTCAGCACTATCCCATTGATCCATATGTGTTGGTCTTCTCTGCTCATACCTTTCGGGAAATATTATAATCTCGTACAGAGTTTTTCAAATTCTTAGGATTATTTGCATAGAAGATCATGTCCTATATAAGTAAACTTTTTCTTCTTCCTTTCCATTTGTGAGCTTTTAGTAACTAATCTTGTATAATTTCTCTGACCAAACTTCCATGACAATATTGAAATGAAGTGGTGGACATGGGCATCCTTGACTTTTTGGGGATTTTAAGGAGAAAACTCTCAGTCTTTCACCACAGAGAATGATATACATATGAGTGATTTTTCATAAATATCCTTTATCATAATTTTTAAAGTTATTTATTTATTTATTTATTTATTTATTTGAGAGCATGCAAGCCCAAGAGTGGGGAGGGGCAGAGGGAGAGAATCTCCAAGCAGACTCCCGACTGAGTGCAGAACCCTCCCTGGAGCTCAATCTGAAGACTCTTGAGATCATGACCTGAGCCCAAACCAAGAGTCGGACACTCAACCCACTGAGCCACCCAGGCACCTCTCCTTTATCACAATTTAACCTTCTATTTCTATTTTATTGAGAACACTTGTTATGAAAAGGTTTGGATTTTGTCAAAGCTTATCCTACAACAATTGACATGATCATGTTTCTTCTGGATGTGGTCTAGGACACTGATTAGCTACGTTGAACAGCCTTTGCATTCCCGGTGTAAATCACACTTGGTCATGATGTAGAGTCCTGTCAATGTGCTGCTAGATTCTGTCTGCTCGAATTCTGTTGAGGATTTTTGCCTCGCTCTTCATAATGGATTTTGGCCTGCAACTGTCTTTTCTTGTAAGGTCTTTGTCAGTCTTTGGAATCGGGACAATGCTGGCATTCTAGGGTGACGTGGGAAGTGTTCCCTCCTCTTGTACTTTTTTCAGACTTTCAGAAGGATTGGTATTCTGTCTTCTTTAAACGTGTGGGACAGATCACCAGGGAAAGCATCAGGTTCTGGACTTTTCATTCTTGGGAAGTTCTCATGACTGCTTCAGTCTATTTACTTATTAGAGGTCTGCTCAGGGTTTCCATTTCTTCTGGAGTCACATTGGTAGTTTGTGTGCTTCTCAGAATGATCTGCTTCATCTCAGGGAGCCCATTGGTTGGTATAAAGTGGTTCCATTTTTGTCTCTTTGTCCATTTTGGTAAATCTGCAAAAGAAAGAACAGTTGTTTTCACTGATTTTTCTCACGTGCTCTCCTCTTCCATGTATCTCTGCCCTAATCTTCATAGATTCCTTTGCTCTACTAACTTTGATCTTCTCCTTCGACTGAACCAGAGGAACATTCTAACCATTCCAGATGCCAGGCAGCCAGAGGGCCTTTGTCTAGGTCTGGGTTGTTGGGTAGAGAAGCAATACAGACTGGAGTGGATCAGGCTACCTGGGCAATTTCTACCTCACCTGGCATTCCAGGTCACCCCCAGACCGTCATTTCAGGCTGAAGCTCTCCTCCGGCCAGGCATGATGCCCAGCAACAGACTGACCTGACTTCCCATGAACCACTCACGACCTGAGGGGCCTTCTGTGCTCTAGGAACAAGCAGACTAGCTGAATTTTGCCAAGGAGCACTGCCCATGAGCAGAAAACCTGCATAGCTCAGGGCACTGTCTTCTGTGTGCTTCCTTCACACCTTCCCATGTGTGGGTCACAGCCACCTGTGCCCATGGACACCCTAGAGCACCCATTCACCCAGGGTGTCGGATCAATGCAAAGTCAGCCCTTCAATTCTTCCACCACACCCCCAACACAACACCCAAGACCAAAAGGAGCGCTCACTCCAAGTCCTGGGACCAGCTCAGATGCAGCCCCTACCTGCGCAGCAGGGACATCGCCTACCCGCTCTGCACGCACCTCCAGCCCGATGGAGATGTGCACGACATTAGTGTGGGTTTTGTCCCAGGATCCCTGATGGCCAGGAAAAGGAGGTGACTGTCCCACCCTTTCTCCCTGACAGACATCCCTTCCTGGACCCTGGGTCCCCACTCCACAGCCACAAGGGGCCAAGAAGACTCAGTCTCTAGCAGCTTCTGGGCTAGAGGCTGACCGCGGTTGCCTTACACAGTCTGGTGTTTCTGCTGGCCTTGCCGTTCCTCAAGTTCCGGAGTTGACCTCCCAGTCGTCGCTGGAGCCCTCAGGCATCATCACAGCCTCTGTCAGCACCTCCCCCTCCTCAGCCTCCATCACATCTGTGGCAGCCTCGGACTCACACGAGCGCCGTGTCTCGGGGTCTGCAACCACGGCTCCTTGCTGCCGCTCTCCATGCAGCAGGTGGGCGCTGCTGCCTCAACCCCATCAGCCTGGACATGAAGATCGGCACCATGTCCAAGAGCATCCTGCTGAACTGGGCACGTGGGGCGTCCCGTTGGTCTCCTGACTCAGACGTCTCTGAGTACTGACCTCACTGGAACAGCTAGCTACTCTGACAAGAAGCCACCTCTGGACCTTCCAGGCAGCATGCCCAGGCCTGGAAGGACGCAGACGACCACCACGGCCCCCACTCTACACAGGAGGAAACTGCGGCAGCCTCCTCACCTCCGGCTGGTGCTTGCTTGATGATCCCAATGCTAGGGTGGGGACAATAACATACCCACCAAGCTCCTTCTAAATCTACGATGCGGTGGCTCTGGTAAGACTGCCCGGATTGTGTCCCGTGAACCCCCCAACCCGCAGTGTCCCCTGACTCCTTGCCCAATATCCAGAGAGCCCTGCGTGATCTGGTCTAGACATGCTCCCCAGTGTGCACCCCTCAGCCCACTTCAGCCTTTGTAGGGCCTTCGTCCCCCAGGGAGCCCGGCAGGAATTTGCCCCTCAGAACCCCTGCCGTCCCTCCCTATGACGCCCATCCAGGATGGTCTCACCTCCAAGCCTGGGCTCAAAGGCTCCTTCCTCCGGCTCCTCTGTAAGCTCAGGCTTTGGGTCAGATTGAGCTGGGTTCAAACCCACAGCAGGGCCATGTCACAGCCCTGTGACTGGCAAGCTCCTGTGGGAACTCCTGGGACCTCTGTTTTCTACTTTGGAGATGGGGTCAGTGCCTCCCACCTCAGGAGGATGGGTTGAGGTTGAAAGCAGGGAGATGAAGGTGTTTGAGTGCTGGATTTTGGGGAGAGGGGCTGCTGCCAGGAAGACAGGGGGAGGGGATGTAGAGGAGGAAAAGGCGGCCTGACCTCCTCCCTGCCACACGTGTCCCCATCAGCCTCCCCTGAACCCCCGCCATGCACTGAGACGAACACTGAAGTGGAACGTGGGGGCCAGGACGGCAGCGGGGGTATATTTCATTTCTCTCTAGTCCCCAGGTCTCCATGTCCACTCAGTCCAGCGGCCCTGCCTGGCGGGAGTGGGTCTGGCCCCCGGCCTAAGAGGATGTGAGGGTCACTGAGCAGGCAGTGGAGATCGGGACACGGAGGACCAAGGCCACAGCCAGCCCCTCGGGGTTGTGCAGGCCTGCTGGCAGGTGGGGTCCCGCGCAGGCGCCGTCTGCTGGGCCGTGTGCGCCTGCACAGGATCCACCTGCCTCCGACCCACCGTTGGTGGGAGGGCCCCGCCCACCCAGAGTGCACCTGCGCCACGTCCACCCAAAAGGTGGGAGCCGTCCGGCCACGCCGAGCCACGCTAAGGAAGTTCCTCCTCCAAGCCCTCATGGGACAGTCGGTAAACTGAGGACAGGAGAGGCAGGGACTGGCCTGGGACCCACCAGCTGAGCAGAGGCTAGAGGAACAGGGAGGGTTCCAGCTTCCGTGGCCAAGCTTCACCTCGCAGGGCGTTTCCTTTGGGAACGAAGGCCCCTAAGATCTGGGGGACCCCTGCCCACACTCCCATGTGGGGCCCTTTCCTCTGGTCACCCTCGCGCGGGCACACGTACGCACAAGGCTCTCTGCCTGGGCGCGCGCGCACACACACACACACACTCACACACACACACACACACAAACTCCCCAGCGGCATCCAATGGGGCGTGGACCCTGGAGGGGACAAGGGGGAAAGAAGGAGGAGGTTGGAGGCAGCTGGGCCGTGGGCTGTGGGCATTGTCTCCTGGGAACATGCCCGGGGCCGTAGCATGGGGCTCGGGGGAGACATGCCAGGCTGATGGCCAGGGCGTCCCAAGATGCCCAAGGGCTGTCACAGGCACCCACATTCTAGAGACAGCCCCCTTCCTACTCAGTTCACTTGGCTGGAGATGCTGCAATCCTGCTCTATCCCGATGTCCCCAGGATGTGTTCTCAGCAAAGCCGACAGTGAGAGCCGTTGCCTACACTGCAGACCTGGGGTCAGGTCCCACCCTGACACCTCTGGTCATTTGCCTGGAGGGGCCCAAAGGGAACACAGGGAGGCCCAGAGCCAGCCAGGCCAGCAAGATACCGCTGTGATCCGACCGTGCAGCCCAGCGCCCCTCTGTGTGTGTGTGTGTGTGTGTGCAGAGGTCTCGGGCAGGGTAGCCCACCCTGAGCAGGAGCAGGGTGATGAGGGGCCAGATGCCTGGTGGGTGGATCATGTTGACACCCCGGGTCAAGGCTGGCTGGGTGGGACGGGGTGTGCTGGGGCGGCCTCCTTCTCCCCAGGTTTGATCCGGAGCCCTGTCGATACATGTCACTGTACCCCGGGCGCAGGGCTGTGCCCGTACGGGGCTGTGTCTGATCTGGGGGCAGCAGTGGGCCTGGGCAGGAGGACGGTGAGGACGGCCGGGCAGGGCTGTGATGCCTCCGGGCCGGGCGCCGCTCACTGTCTTCGCAGAGCCCCATGGAAGAAATTGGGGTCAAGCTGGTCAACAGGAGCCTCACTCGACGGCTCCCCGGCATTGGGCACGTGCACCAGGCAGACGGTAAGGGCTGGTGCGGGCTCAGGGGGAGTGTGGGCACGAGGGCGCTCCAGGACCATGCTCGGGGAGGGCCGGGAGGGTCTCCTGCCCCGACGCCATCCGGGACACTGACGACCCGGGGTGCCACGACAGCTGTGCCCCTTACATGGCCATGATATCAACCCAAGGGTTCTGGGCTGCTCCCTTCAGAGACACACACAAACAGACACACACGCCAAACACACACACACACCCAGTCCTTCATACACACACACACACACACACACACACACACACACACCTGGTCCTTCACACACAGACCCACACACCCGGTCCAGCCCCAGCCTTCGCCACGTACAAAATCACCCTTCACATACGTGGAAGATGATTCGAACCAACTTGGATATTCTGTTGCACTTCAGGACACGGACAGAAATAGTTTTGCAATTTCTGTGTTGTGAATTGTCCCTCCTTTACCACAGATCAGCCCCACCGTGAACCTGAGTGGGCCCTGCCGCTGGGGGCAAGCCAGAGGCTGTGGGCGGTCCGTGCTGACAGCCTGAGGAAGCTGGTGGAGCCGGGCCAGGCCCTCTCCTGTGGCCCCTCTCCCGGAGCACCTCCCAGAGGAACGCCTCCCCAGCTCTTCCCACACCTGCTGCTCACCAAGGTGAGCAGGGCCCCCTGTCCCGCCCGGAGGCTCCCCCTCACCTGCGGACTGTGTGTCTCGGGCCTGGCACCTCCCTTCTCCGAACCTCAGGTGTCTCCTGGGGACCCTGCGTTCCACGAGGCCAGGCCCCACACACGGGGTTGCCGTCGGGCCTGTTGGGACCGCTCCCCGACCCTGTGGCCGGCCCACGGGGAGGGTCGCCTGGGGCTGAGGCGGTTCCTCTTCACCGTGAAGGAGCTCTCTGCCCCAAGCCTCGGTGTCCTGTGTCCCGGGCAAAGCCGCATTCCTGGCTGTGAGGAGGTTTCAGATTCCATCTGGGGCTCCCATCCTGGGTGGAGAAAGAGCAGGGATCCCTGGGGGCTGGCAGAGCGGCCCCAGAGCCACTCAGACATCTGAAAGGTGCTGGCTGGGCTTCATCGACTCCACACATGGACCGGAAGCCCTTGTCTCCGAGGTGGTGAGGGAACGCGGGGGACCGGTCAGGTGCGGAGCCATGAGTCTTGTGCACATCTGCCGCAGGGCTGGGTCATGGTACAGGAGCTGTGGGCAGGTCGTCTCTGCACACGTGGCCATGACACACCTGGCTGGCACTCTCGGTGGGGAAGCCTGCGTGCCTGGTGCACCTGTCTCCCACCTACCCCTGGAGGAGCAGCCACGTTCAAGCCTTACCATGTCCGACCCTCAGGGACAGTTGGGAACCTGGTTCAAGAGAGGCAGGGACTGGCCCAGGACAACTGAGGGGTGCAGAGTCCAAGGAGCTGCTCCCCAATCCTAGGCCAGTCCAAACCCTCCCATGAGGTTTGCTTTGGGGGTGAGAGTCCCTCAGGTCCTCGGGAAGAGCTACCCACCCCGTCCCATGTGGGGACCTGACCTTGGCATCCCCAGGCACGTAGAGGCACGTGCACCTGCACACCCACCCCCACACACACACCCACCCCCACACACACACCACTCTGACTGCCCAGCTGGGGGTCAGAAGGGGAGGACACCCTGGGAGCGAGGTGGGTGACAGGGGGGAAAGAAGAAACAGGTTGCAGACAGCTGGGCCATGGGGCAGGGCATCAGGACTCCTGGCAAGGACCCAGATCCATAGCATGGGGAGGGGAGACAGGCCAGGCTGAGGGTCAGGGGTCCCCAAGGGGCCCAGGGGGGTTGCCAGGGCACTGGGAGAGGACAGGGTCTGGGTTCCGGTGTCCATCACCAGACTGGGCACTTGGAAGCAGGAAGAGATACCCACCCCCAAGTCCAGAGGGGCTCCAGCACAAAGGCCTCAGCTTACTCTTCTGTCACTTGGGCTGTAGAGATGCAGTGTCCCTAGGGTCCCACAGGCTTGTGGGAAAGCCTGTTGGCCTTGGATCTCCATTCCCGACCCCCTGTGCTCCCAGTCCTGGGAAAATGCTTTGTACTCCCTCGAGGTCCTTCGGAGCAGGGGACAGACTGGGGGCTTGGGGGGCTGAGGACCTGGGCACGCAGAACGTGGCAGAGCACTGACCACTAGTCTGGCGACCAAGGCCAAGACCCTCCTTGTTGCAGCCTCCGGGTCTCCATTTGGAAGAGGTTCCAGATTCACTGCTCTGGTCCGGGTGACAAGGCCTTAGGAAGGAACGGAGCACCGGGACAGAAGAGGGAAACACGGACAAGGGAGGCTTCTGAGGTTTCTCACATCACCCCTGGAGTCCACAGATCCTGCTCCTGTGAGAGACACAGAGACAGAGACAGAAACAGAGAAGGAGACAGAGAATGAACACACGACAGTGGGAACCAGAAGAAGTCACAGACGTTCCTGCATCAGCTTGGAAATGACATCCCAGCATTTGGCCCCATTCTCTTCCTGAGAGTGCGGTCACACAGGCCATCCACCCCGGAGGGGAGGGGATTCCACAGGGATGTGTGAGCAGGAAGCGGGAATGCCCGGGAACCACTGTGGGGACTGCCCAGCACGTGGGCGCAGACGAGGCCCCGGGGCCTGAGCCTAAACCTAATGGGAGCCCCTGGAAGTGTGCGTCACCAGAGGACAAGGTCGGAATCCGTTCATTGCAACCTTCTCACAGGGGCTGGGAACAGGCAAGAAGGGGGTGGCTTTGCCCAGACCCCAGAGCAGACCCAGGCCCCTCTGAGCTGAGCTCCATGTCCCGCCCAGCCCCTGGCTCCTCCTTGCATTGCCAAGTGTGCCGCAGCCTCCTGTGATAGCACGTCCGGAATGTATGTAGCGGTCCTACCCCTGATGGCGTCCCTAGGAGTAGAAGCCAGAACACCGCACTGTGCAGATGGGGAGCCTGGGGAGGCCCTGAGAGGCACAGGGCCTGTCCAGGGTCACAGCCCTGTGCATGCACGGGAGCCCAGTCTGAAGCCAGCTCTGTGTCCTCACAGCGGGGACACTGGCTGCACCCAGGCCTTGGGAAGGCTGTGGGGGGGCTGTGAGGGAGTCACTGTATGGATGGGGCATGGGGGGAGGGGGAGCATTGAGCAGCCGCGGGAGGGGTCCCTCGGGGGCGGGGGTCTTGTGTGAGGAGGAAGTTGGGTAAGGGGACCCCAGGCACTGGTGACCTCACTTCCCCGACAACAGAGTCCAACAGAATTTGGAACCCAGGTAACAAAGGCACCCACATTCCAGAGACAGCCCCCTGCCCAGCTCATTTCGTTGGAGATCATAAAACCATGAACATGTGGGCTTGTTGCCTCCCTAAGTCTGGATGCTGCAGGCTGAAGAAAGCCCGCCCTGCAAACGCTGGCCCCCGCTGGGGATGTCCGATCAGGGCTCCCCACCGCCTCTGGTCGTTTGGCCGGAAGGCCCGAAAGGTGACACCAGGAGGCCCAGAGCCGGCCACCCAGCCCCACAGGGTCTAATCCACCTGTGCAGCCCAAGGTCCCCTCCCCTCCGTGTGTGTGTGTGTGTGTGTGTGTGTGTGTGTGTGTGTGTGAAGGGGGGTCATGTGGGGTGGGCCAACGCCAATCAAGAGCAGGCTGAGGAGGGGTCAGATAACCCGTGGTCAGGTCATGTTCAAGGTCAAGGCTGCCTGGGTGGGACGGGGTGTGGGGGGCTGTGAGCTTCTGCCCAGGGTTTCTCTCGATCGCCCTGCAGGGATGGGTCATTGTCCCGCGTGTAGGGCTGTGCACCCACAGGTGTGTGTCTGATCTGGGAGCAGCAGGGCGACGGGGCAGGGGACAGGGAGGTTGGCCGGGCAGGACTGGGATGCCTCCGGGCCGGCTACCCGTCCCTGTCTTTGCAGACCTCCGATGAGATGGGCACGAGGCTGGCGGACACCCACTCCATGTCCGGGATCCGGAGCGTGACCCCACAGGACTCCCCTGGAGCAGGTGCTGGGGATTGCGGGGAGAGGCCTCCGACACCACCCAGACCACTGTCCCTGGTGGTCATTGACTGCATTGTGCTCCAGGAGCCAGAGCCCACGGAGCCGAGCCTGAGGCTGAGAAGCCCGGGGCTGGGTGCCCGTGGGTGTGTGCAGAAGGGTGGGGGCTGGCCCCACAGGGAGGAGCCCCCAGAGCCTGGTGTGGGGCCTGGAGCAACGACTGGGCTCAGAGCGCCCAGCGGGTGGTCTGCGGTCGGGGAGACGCCCCGTGGAGGGCTCCTTCCTAGCTGTGGCTTCTCTGGGAGGCCCTGGGGGGGTTCTGTCTCCACGGAGAGCAGGCTCAGGCTGAGCTTTTCTCCTCTCACAGCTGCTCCACCACCTGAGAAGCTAGAGCCGGTTCCAACTCCATCGGCAGCTCTGGACGGAGGGGTGGGGGCTGCGGCTTCAGCAGGAGACCACTAGCCGGCAGGTGACCCAGCACCCGCCCACGGAGAGCTGACGGGGGCCAGGAAGGGCCTGCTGGAGAACCTGCCTCTGGAGAGCCTGCCCCTGTGCCTGCCCCTGTGCCTGCCAGAGACACCGCCCCTGCGCCTGCCCCGAACTGTGGCCCTGCTCCTGCCCCCGATCCAGCTCCTGCCCTGGATCCTGACCCATCCCTACCCCTGCCAGTGCCCCGGTTCTTGCCCCTGACCCAGATACTGCCCCGGTTCCTGTACCTGCCAATGCGGCAGACCCTGTCCCTCCCCTTGCACCTGCCCCCTCCCCTCCCCCGGCTTGTGCTCCTGTTCCGGCCCCTGCCCCAACTCCTGCCCCTGCCCCTGCCCCTGCCCCTGCTAGAGCCAATGTCCCTTCTCCTGACCCACCTCCTGCCCCTGCACCTGCCCCTTCCCCAGCACCTGCCTGTGCACCTGTTCTTGCCCCTGACCCAGCTCCTGACCCTGCACCTGTCCCTTCCCTTACCTGTGCACCTCCTCTTTCCCCTGATCCGGATCCTGACCCTGACCCAGCTCCTGCCCTGGATCCTGCCCCTTCTCTTGCCCCTGCCTGTGCTCCTAATCTTGCCCCTGACCGGGGTTCTGCCCCTACCCCTGCCTGTGGTCCTGTTCTTGCCCCGGACCCAGCTCCTGCCGTGGATCCTGCCCATTCTCCTGCCCCTGCCTGTATTCCTGTTCTTGCCCTTGACTCGGCTTCTGCCCCTGCCACTGTCCCTTAGCCAGCCCCTCCCTGTGCTCCTATCTTTGCCTCTGACCCAGCTCCTTCCCCTTTCCCTACCAGTTTCCCTGCCCCTGCGTGTGCGCCCATTCCTGCCCCTGGCCCACCCCCTGCCCTTGCACCTGTCCCTTCCTCTGCCTGTGTCCCTGTTCCTGCCCCTGCCAGATCCGATGCCCCTTCCCCTGCCTGCGTCCCAGTTCCTGCCCCTGCCCCTGCCAGAGCCGATGCCCCTTCCCCTGCCAGTGTCCCTGTTCCTGCCCCTGCCCCTGCCAGAGCTGATGCCCCTTCCCCTGTCTGTGTCCCTGTTCCTGCCCCTGCCAGAGCCAATGCCCCTCCCCGTGCCGGTGTCCCTGTTCCTGCCCCTGCCCCTGCCAGAGCCGATGCCCCTTCCCCTGCTTTCCAGGGCCGCTGCCCCTTCCCATGGCCCTGCCTGTATTCCTGTTCTTGCCCTTGACTCGCCTTCTGCCCCTGCAACTGTCCCTTCCCCAGCCCCTCCCTGTGCTCCTATCCTTGCCTCTGACCCAGCTCCTTCCCCTTTCCCTACCCATTTCCCTGCCCCTTCGTATGTGCCCCTTCCTGGCCGGACGCACCCCCTTCCTCTGCACCTGTCCCTTCCTCTTGCTGTTTCCCTGTTCCGGCCCGTGCCAGAGCCGATGCCCCTTCCCCTGCCTGCATCACTGTTCCTACCCCTGCCACTGCCAGAGCTGATGCCCGTTCCCCTGCCGGCATCCCTGTTCCGGCCCCTGACCCTGCCAGAGCCCATGCACCTTCCCCTGCCTGTGTCCCTGTTCCTGCCCCTGCCAGAGCCGATGCCCCTTCCCCTGCCTGCGTCCCTGTTCCTGCCCTTGCCCCTGCCAGAGCCGATGCCCCTTCCCCTGCTTTCCAGGGCCGCTGCCCCTTCCCCTGGGCCTCCCTGTGCTCCTCTACTTGCCCCTGATCCAGCTCTTACCGTGGATCCTGCCCCTGGCCCTGCTCTTGCGTCTGGCCCTGCTCTTGCATCTGGCCCTGCCCCTCCTCCTGCTCCTGCAGGGCTCCCAGAACCACATCCAGAGCCCACATCCTCACGGGGAGAGCTCCTTGTACCATTACCCTTAGCTCCATCACCCGACCCCAATGCCCCGCCAGATTGTTTCATCCCCTCCCCCTATGTTCTTTCTCTCTGGTTCGTATTAACTGTTCTAGTCTCTTTCCATGTCCTATATGCTGTTTATTATTTATTTTAAATAAAATTCATTGTTTTTAGATGAACAAGTCCTGAGCATCAAGTACATTCCCAACGCTGGGCCACCACACCACAGAACATGGCTGTGGAATATCTGCTTCCCCAAAGGAGTCCCCGAACCAGAAGGCCTCCCTGGAAACCCCTAAGCTGCTTCGTCTCTCTGTTCCTTTATCTGTTCTGGATGTTTCCTGTACGTGGAATCCCACAGTATGGGCCTTTGTTTCTGCCCCCCTATTTTCAAAGGGGACTCCTTCTTTTCTGTGTTGACTTGACATAGAATTTCCCTTATTGGATGTTGAAATCCCTGATGGATTACAGAGGAAATGGAACCATAGAGCCCCCTTTGGTAAATATGGACACAATCTCGGGGCGGAGACCCCTGTTCCTGCTGGGACACCTCAGCCTGACCCCAGACAGGAAAGGGCTGGTTCCTCCTGTGACGCACAGAGAAACCAGGGAAATGCAGAAAGCTGGAAGACGCACCCCAAAGGGCCAAAGCATTGCTCACAACCCAAGGCCACAGAAAGGTTTCCCATGCCTCTGGTCCAAACCATGCTCCAAGTCACTGGGGTCCACAGGGACAGAGACGAAATGCATGCAAGTCCAAGGGGAGGGGTCAGCCATGGGGGGAGTCAGAGATGCAGGAGCTCCCGGGGAAGGACTCTGGCAAAGGAAACCCTATGGAGGCAGCCCTCGTCACCCTCAGACTGGCAGGTGTCTGGTCTGGGGACCAGCAGCCCTGGCGAGAACGTGAGGAAACGGAGGTCCCCGGGAGAGAAAGGTGACAGGCACCCCTGTCTGGGAGAACAGTGAGCAGCACCCATCCCAGGCCACGGGTGCACCCATCACCTAGCGTGGGCAGCTCACTCCCACCGTGTCGAAGGGAACACCGTGTCCATCAACCTCTATTTGCAACAGAATCCATAAAGTGGAGTTTCTGGGTCAACACGTATCCAGTGTTGAAGGTACAAGCCTCAATTTCCAACATCCCAGGTCTGCTTGTCCACCTTGAGCCTTGTTTGGGAAGCAGGGGTGGGGATCCCTGGGGCTGTGACCTGTGGGAGGGGTGGGGAGGGGGAGCTCTGAGTGGAGTGACCAAGGTACCTGGGGTGACCTGCCCAGCAGGGATCCTCCCGCCCCCAGCCCCTCTCCTGGCCTCGTGCACGATGGCGAGGGTGTGACGGTGAAGGTGCTGGCCCTTGGATGGCGAGTTCCCTAGCTGGTGCTGGAGCTGCTCAAGCTCCAAACCGGGCTCTGATCACAGAGTTGGCGCGAGAGCCGAAGCTGCAGCTGCCCCAGTCTCGGGAGCTGCGGCACGCATCGGTGGAGGACCTGGCTCGAGCTCTGGGGCAGGTGCTGGAGCTGAATCCCCCTCCAGAGATGATCCAGACCCGGTTCCGCACTTGGATAGGGCTCTTGAACCCACGAACGGCTTTCCTCCCCTGCCCACTTCATGGATGACAAAACTCGGGACGGTGACGGGACCGGCTCCATGGGGGTAATGGCTACGGGGGGATTCAGACCAAGGATCCTGCAACCCCTTCACCACGCGCCCCACGCGGGTCGGTCCTGAGCTGCCAGACTGGGACAAGGGCCTGACCCGCTGCTCCCGGCAGCTGCCCCCAGCTGAGCAGAGACACTTGCCGGGGACCTGAAGTCCTCGTTGAACCTCTGCTCCGGACAGCCCCACGCGAGCAGGGACCGTGCTTCCTCACCGCTGGGTCCCCAACCCCCAGAACAGTGCCTGGGAGGTGGTAGGACTTCAAAGTTTAGTGAGTCGGTGAGATTCCCCCAGCAGCACCGTTATGCGGCGGATGTTGTTACAGAGGAGAGGTCTGGGCCACAGACTCTTGTGTTCACGCTTTCTTCCACGCGGGCATCACCCACACCTGGGTCTGTTCGCTGGAACGCAGAGGGGACCCCCAGACACCCTCCCTGCCCTCGGAGCTCCCAGCCTAACCGGTGGGTCAGCATCTCACCCACGGTCAGCAAGTGGGCGTTCCAGAGCTAGAGCACCTCGAGCACGAGACCTTGCACGAGCCGTGGGGCAGCTAAGATCTCGAACCATCTGACGCACCAGAACGTGCCCCGGCGCTGACTCGAGCCAGCCGTGGAAGCAGCTCGAGAGCCTGAGCCAGGGCCCCGCACACTAGAGCCCCTCCAGCTCCGACCCGCGGTCCCTCTCCGGAGGCAAAAGCAGCTCCGGGGTGAATTCCAGAGCAGAGCCACCTCCACACCAGTTCTCCCACCTGATCCGGCACCACTGGCAGAGTGAGAGGCAGCCCGAGAACGAGAGCCAGGTCTCGAGGCAGCTCAGCGCTGCTGGGGGAGGCCGGTTTCCTCTGACAAGGCACAGGGACGGGCTGTGGGGATCAGCACAGGGTGATCACCCTGGCAGGGTGGTGATCTTCTCTCCTCCTGCTGCTTCGGCACCATCTCAAGACAGAGAACTGGCCTCTGCCCCGGGGCCGGTCACCGCTGCAGAGTCGACGCGGCTGCAGAAGCAGCCACAGACCCAAAGCCCGCTGAAGAGCTCGAGGCATTTCCATGTCCTGCTGCGGGGCCTTCGCCAGGAGCTCGGGAGCTGGAGCCACGTGCGCCCCAGTGGGAGGAAGCCCCTGGACCTACGGCTCCATCGCCGACTGCAGAGCTAGAGCCAAGGCAAGACTCCGAGCTGGACCGGCTCCACAGTCAGCTCCGGCGGCACCTCCGACCTGGAGCCAGCGCTGGCTCCCCCTGCAGAGCTAGGGCCAGTGGGAGCAAGACCCAATCCAACACCAGCTACAGCCAGCTCCGGCCTCACTTCCCGGAGCAGCTGATGAACTCCAACCAGGGCCAGTTCCAGCACCAGAGTCGGCCTGTCCTCACCAGCGAACGCATTCCTTTTCTTCTCTTTTGGCTTTGGTTTCTTTTCCTGTCTCCAGGTATATTTGTAGCTTAAGATAAAATAAACTTTATCTTTTTAAACATTTCAAAGTGTGCAAACCACTGTTATCAACTCCATTTCCCATGCTGGCACCATCACCCTATCTAGTCCCAGAACATTTAATGCCCTGGAGAGAAACCCCACACCCTCTGAGCAGGCAGGCACTGGCCATTCCCCATCCCCCTGCTCCCAGGCAACCACTGATCTGGCATCTGTCATTTACCTGGGACGAATTTTTCATACACGTGGGATCATACCGTATGTGGTATTTGGGGTCTAGTTTCTTCCACTGAGTAGGATGTTTTCGAAGTTCACCCACGTGATAGCGTGTATCACTACTTCATTCCTGGCGTGGCTGAATGAATCCCATTGTATGAACAGACCACGTTGTGTGTGTCCATTCAAGTGTGGGTGCACCTGTGGGTTGTTTTCATCTTTCGGTTATTGTCCAGAGTGCTGCTACGAAGACTTACGTGCAGGCTCTTGTTAGAGGGCCTGCATTCCATTCTTCTGTTTAGAGAATGAGTGGAGTTCGGCCAAATGAGAACAGTATGCTCAACGTGTGGACGACGTGCCACACCCTTTGCCACAGTGGCTCTGCCATATTACATCTCCCCCAGCAATGGAGGAGGGTTCTGTTTCCCCAGATCCTCTCCGACACTTCTTATTACTGCTTATTCACTAGAGCCCCTCCTCCTGGTTGGGGGAAGGCATGTCACTGTGGTGTTGGCTTGCATTTCCTACGATCTCATGAGGAAAATCCCCCCATGTGCTCACTGGGTCGTCTGACTATCTTCTTTGGAGAAAAGTGTATTATTTTCAGTGGGGTTGTTTAGGTTCTTAAGTTGGAGGGGTTTTGTACACATTCTAGATGCAAGACTCGTATGAGATTTGCAAATATTTCCTACCATTCTTTGGGTTTCTTTACATTCTCTTGAGATTACCCTTTCATTCACAAAAGTTTTTAGCAACGTTGAAGTCCAGTGTCTCTGTTTTCTCTGTTGTTGCTTGGGCTTCGGGTGCCATACAAGAGACACCATATTGCCAAATCCAAGGGAAGGAAGATCTGCCCCCAGGTGCTCTTAGTTTCCTTCTGAGTGTTAAGAATTTTCACTGTTAAAGTTCATTCTTGGATCCATGTGGAGTTCATTTTTTATAGGGTGGAAGGGAATGCTCTGACTTCACTCCTTCGTATGTGCATATCCGGTTTCTCAACACCGTTTGTTGGAGACACTGTTTTTGCCTCATTGACTGATCTTGGTCTCCGTGTTCGAAAACAACTGACTGTACATGTATGTATTCCTTGATTCTCAGCACTATCCCATTGATCCATATGTGTTGGTCTTCTCTGCTCATACCTTTCGGGAAATATTATAATCTCGTACAGAGTTTTTCAAATTCTTAGGATTATTTGCATAGAAGATCATGTCCTATATAAGTAAACTTTTTCTTCTTCCTTTCCATTTGTGAGCTTTTAGTAACTAATCTTGTATAATTTCTCTGACCAAACTTCCATGACAATATTGAAATGAAGTGGTGGACATGGGCATCCTTGACTTTTTGGGGATTTTAAGGAGAAAACTCTCAGTCTTTCACCACAGAGAATGATATACATATGAGTGATTTTTCATAAATATCCTTTATCATAATTTTTAAAGTTATTTATTTATTTATTTATTTATTTATTTGAGAGCATGCAAGCCCAAGAGTGGGGAGGGGCAGAGGGAGAGAATCTCCAAGCAGACTCCCGACTGAGTGCAGAACCCTCCCTGGAGCTCAATCTGAAGACTCTTGAGATCATGACCTGAGCCCAAACCAAGAGTCGGACACTCAACCCACTGAGCCACCCAGGCACCTCTCCTTTATCACAATTTAACCTTCTATTTCTATTTTATTGAGAACACTTGTTATGAAAAGGTTTGGATTTTGTCAAAGCTTATCCTACAACAATTGACATGATCATGTTTCTTCTGGATGTGGTCTAGGACACTGATTAGCTACGTTGAACAGCCTTTGCATTCCCGGTGTAAATCACACTTGGTCATGATGTAGAGTCCTGTCAATGTGCTGCTAGATTCTGTCTGCTCGAATTCTGTTGAGGATTTTTGCCTCGCTCTTCATAATGGATTTTGGCCTGCAACTGTCTTTTCTTGTAAGGTCTTTGTCAGTCTTTGGAATCGGGACAATGCTGGCATTCTAGGGTGACGTGGGAAGTGTTCCCTCCTCTTGTACTTTTTTCAGACTTTCAGAAGGATTGGTATTCTGTCTTCTTTAAACGTGTGGGACAGATCACCAGGGAAAGCATCAGGTTCTGGACTTTTCATTCTTGGGAAGTTCTCATGACTGCTTCAGTCTATTTACTTATTAGAGGTCTGCTCAGGGTTTCCATTTCTTCTGGAGTCACATTGGTAGTTTGTGTGCTTCTCAGAATGATCTGCTTCATCTCAGGGAGCCCATTGGTTGGTATAAAGTGGTTCCATTTTTGTCTCTTTGTCCATTTTGGTAAATCTGCAAAAGAAAGAACAGTTGTTTTCACTGATTTTTCTCACGTGCTCTCCTCTTCCATGTATCTCTGCCCTAATCTTCATAGATTCCTTTGCTCTACTAACTTTGATCTTCTCCTTCGACTGAACCAGAGGAACATTCTAACCATTCCAGATGCCAGGCAGCCAGAGGGCCTTTGTCTAGGTCTGGGTTGTTGGGTAGAGAAGCAATACAGACTGGAGTGGATCAGGCTACCTGGGCAATTTCTACCTCACCTGGCATTCCAGGTCACCCCCAGACCGTCATTTCAGGCTGAAGCTCTCCTCCGGCCAGGCATGATGCCCAGCAACAGACTGACCTGACTTCCCATGAACCACTCACGACCTGAGGGGCCTTCTGTGCTCTAGGAACAAGCAGACTAGCTGAATTTTGCCAAGGAGCACTGCCCATGAGCAGAAAACCTGCATAGCTCAGGGCACTGTCTTCTGTGTGCTTCCTTCACACCTTCCCATGTGTGGGTCACAGCCACCTGTGCCCATGGACACCCTAGAGCACCCATTCACCCAGGGTGTCGGATCAATGCAAAGTCAGCCCTTCAATTCTTCCACCACACCCCCAACACAACACCCAAGACCAAAAGGAGCGCTCACTCCAAGTCCTGGGACCAGCTCAGATGCAGCCCCTACCTGCGCAGCAGGGACATCGCCTACCCGCTCTGCACGCACCTCCAGCCCGATGGAGATGTGCACGACATTAGTGTGGGTTTTGTCCCAGGATCCCTGATGGCCAGGAAAAGGAGGTGACTGTCCCACCCTTTCTCCCTGACAGACATCCCTTCCTGGACCCTGGGTCCCCACTCCACAGCCACAAGGGGCCAAGAAGACTCAGTCTCTAGCAGCTTCTGGGCTAGAGGCTGACCGCGGTTGCCTTACACAGTCTGGTGTTTCTGCTGGCCTTGCCGTTCCTCAAGTTCCGGAGTTGACCTCCCAGTCGTCGCTGGAGCCCTCAGGCATCATCACAGCCTCTGTCAGCACCTCCCCCTCCTCAGCCTCCATCACATCTGTGGCAGCCTCGGACTCACACGAGCGCCGTGTCTCGGGGTCTGCAACCACGGCTCCTTGCTGCCGCTCTCCATGCAGCAGGTGGGCGCTGCTGCCTCAACCCCATCAGCCTGGACATGAAGATCGGCACCATGTCCAAGAGCATCCTGCTGAACTGGGCACGTGGGGCGTCCCGTTGGTCTCCTGACTCAGACGTCTCTGAGTACTGACCTCACTGGAACAGCTAGCTACTCTGACAAGAAGCCACCTCTGGACCTTCCAGGCAGCATGCCCAGGCCTGGAAGGACGCAGACGACCACCACGGCCCCCACTCTACACAGGAGGAAACTGCGGCAGCCTCCTCACCTCCGGCTGGTGCTTGCTTGATGATCCCAATGCTAGGGTGGGGACAATAACATACCCACCAAGCTTCTTCTAAATCTACGATGCGGTGGCTCTGGTAAGACTGCCCGGATTGTGTCCCGTGAACCCCCCAACCCGCAGTGTCCCCTGACTCCTTGCCCAATATCCAGAGAGCCCTGCGTGATCTGGTCTAGACATGCTCCCCAGTGTGCACCCCTCAGCCCACTTCAGCCTTTGTAGGGCCTTCGTCCCCCAGGGAGCCCGGCAGGAATTTGCCCCTCAGAACCCCTGCCGTCCCTCCCTATGACGCCCATCCAGGATGGTCTCACCTCCAAGCCTGGGCTCAAAGGCTCCTTCCTCCGGCTCCTCTGTAAGCTCAGGCTTTGGGTCAGATTGAGCTGGGTTCAAACCCACAGCAGGGCCATGTCACAGCCCTGTGACTGGCAAGCTCCTGTGGGAACTCCTGGGACCTCTGTTTTCTACTTTGGAGATGGGGTCAGTGCCTCCCACCTCAGGAGGATGGGTTGGGGTTGAAAGCAGGGAGATGAAGGTGTTTGAGTGCTGGATTTTGGGGAGAGGGGCTGCTGCCAGGAAGACAGGGGGAGGGGATGTAGAGGAGGAAAAGGCGGCCTGACCTCCTCCCTGCCACACGTGTCCCCATCAGCCTCCCCTGAACCCCCGCCATGCACTGAGACGAACACTGAAGTGGAACGTGGGGGCCAGGACGGCAGCGGGGGTATATTTCATTTCTCTCTAGTCCCCAGGTCTCCATGTCCACTCAGTCCAGCGGCCCTGCCTGGCGGGAGTGGGTCTGGCCCCCGGCCTAAGAGGATGTGAGGGTCACTGAGCAGGCAGTGGAGATCGGGACACGGAGGACCAAGGCCACAGCCAGCCCCTCGGGGTTGTGCAGGCCTGCTGGCAGGTGGGGTCCCGCGCAGGCGCCGTCTGCTGGGCCGTGTGCGCCTGCACAGGATCCACCTGCCTCCGACCCACCGTTGGTGGGAGGGCCCCGCCCACCCAGAGTGCACCTGCGCCACGTCCACCCAAAAGGTGGGAGCCGTCCGGCCACGCCGAGCCACGCTAAGGAAGTTCCTCCTCCAAGCCCTCATGGGACAGTCGGTAAACTGAGGACAGGAGAGGCAGGGACTGGCCTGGGACCCACCAGCTGAGCAGAGGCTAGAGGAACAGGGAGGGTTCCAGCTTCCGTGGCCAAGCTTCACCTCGCAGGGCGTTTCCTTTGGGAACGAAGGCCCCTAAGATCTGGGGGACCCCTGCCCACACTCCCATGTGGGGCCCTTTCCTCTGGTCACCCTCGCGCGGGCACACGTACGCACAAGGCTCTCTGCCTGGGCGCGCGCGCACACACACACACACACTCACACACACACACACACACAAACTCCCCAGCGGCATCCAATGGGGCGTGGACCCTGGAGGGGACAAGGGGGAAAGAAGGAGGAGGTTGGAGGCAGCTGGGCCGTGGGCTGTGGGCATTGTCTCCTGGGAACATGCCCGGGGCCGTAGCATGGGGCTCGGGGCAGACATGCCAGGCTGATGGCCAGGGCGTCCCAAGATGCCCAAGGGCTGTCACAGGCACCCACATTCTAGAGACAGCCCCCTTCCTACTCAGTTCACTTGGCTGGAGATGCTGCAATCCTGCTCTATCCCGATGTCCCCAGGATGTGTTCTCAGCAAAGCCGACAGTGAGAGCCGTTGCCTACACTGCAGACCTGGGGTCAGGTCCCACCCTGACACCTCTGGTCATTTGCCTGGAGGGGCCCAAAGGGAACACAGGGAGGCCCAGAGCCAGCCAGGCCAGCAAGATACCGCTGTGATCCGACCGTGCAGCCCAGCGCCCCTCTGTGTGTGTGTGTGTGTGTGTGCAGAGGTCTCGGGCAGGGTAGCCCACCCTGAGCAGGAGCAGGGTGATGAGGGGCCAGATGCCTGGTGGGTGGATCATGTTGACACCCCGGGTCAAGGCTGGCTGGGTGGGACGGGGTGTGCTGGGGCGGCCTCCTTCTCCCCAGGTTTGATCCGGAGCCCTGTCGATACATGTCACTGTACCCCGGGCGCAGGGCTGTGCCCGTACGGGGCTGTGTCTGATCTGGGGGCAGCAGTGGGCCTGGGCAGGAGGACGGTGAGGACGGCCGGGCAGGGCTGTGATGCCTCCGGGCCGGGCGCCGCTCACTGTCTTCGCAGAGCCCCATGGAAGAAATTGGGGTCAAGCTGGTCAACAGGAGCCTCACTCGACGGCTCCCCGGCATTGGGCACGTGCACCAGGCAGACGGTAAGGGCTGGTGCGGGCTCAGGGGGAGTGTGGCCACGAGGGCGCTCCAGGACCATGCTCGGGGAGGGCCGGGAGGGTCTCCTGCCCCGACGCCATCCGGGACACTGACGACCCGGGGTGCCACGACAGCTGTGCCCCTTACATGGCCATGATATCAACCCAAGGGTTCTGGGCTGCTCCCTTCAGAGACACACACAAACAGACACACACGCCAAACACACACACACACCCAGTCCTTCATACACACACACACACACACACACACACACACACACACACCTGGTCCTTCACACACAGACCCACACACCCGGTCCAGCCCCAGCCTTCGCCACGTACAAAATCACCCTTCACATACGTGGAAGATGATTCGAACCAACTTGGATATTCTGTTGCACTTCAGGACACGGACAGAAATAGTTTTGCAATTTCTGTGTTGTGAATTGTCCCTCCTTTACCACAGATCAGCCCCACCGTGAACCTGAGTGGGCCCTGCCGCTGGGGGCAAGCCAGAGGCTGTGGGCGGTCCGTGCTGACAGCCTGAGGAAGCTGGTGGAGCCGGGCCAGGCCCTCTCCTGTGGCCCCTCTCCCGGAGCACCTCCCAGAGGAACGCCTCCCCAGCTCTTCCCACACCTGCTGCTCACCAAGGTGAGCAGGGCCCCCTGTCCCGCCCGGAGGCTCCCCCTCACCTGCGGACTGTGTGTCTCGGGCCTGGCACCTCCCTTCTCCGAACCTCAGGTGTCTCCTGGGGACCCTGCGTTCCACGAGGCCAGGCCCCACACACGGGGTTGCCGTCGGGCCTGTTGGGACCGCTCCCCGACCCTGTGGCCGGCCCACGGGGAGGGTCGCCTGGGGCTGAGGCGGTTCCTCTTCACCGTGAAGGAGCTCTCTGCCCCAAGCCTCGGTGTCCTGTGTCCCGGGCAAAGCCGCATTCCTGGCTGTGAGGAGGTTTCAGATTCCATCTGGGGCTCCCATCCTGGGTGGAGAAAGAGCAGGGATCCCTGGGGGCTGGCAGAGCGGCCCCAGAGCCACTCAGACATCTGAAAGGTGCTGGCTGGGCTTCATCGACTCCACACATGGACCGGAAGCCCTTGTCTCCGAGGTGGTGAGGGAACGCGGGGGACCGGTCAGGTGCGGAGCCATGAGTCTTGTGCACATCTGCCGCAGGGCTGGGTCATGGTACAGGAGCTGTGGGCAGGTCGTCTCTGCACACGTGGCCATGACACACCTGGCTGGCACTCTCGGTGGGGAAGCCTGCGTGCCTGGTGCACCTGTCTCCCACCTACCCCTGGAGGAGCAGCCACGTTCAAGCCTTACCATGTCCGACCCTCAGGGACAGTTGGGAACCTGGTTCAAGAGAGGCAGGGACTGGCCCAGGACAACTGAGGGGTGCAGAGTCCAAGGAGCTGCTCCCCAATCCTAGGCCAGTCCAAACCCTCCCATGAGGTTTGCTTTGGGGGTGAGAGTCCCTCAGGTCCTCGGGAAGAGCTACCCACCCCGTCCCATGTGGGGACCTGACCTTGGCATCCCCAGGCACGTAGAGGCACGTGCACCTGCACACCCACCCCCACACACACACCCACCCCCACACACACACCACTCTGACTGCCCAGCTGGGGGTCAGAAGGGGAGGACACCCTGGGAGCGAGGTGGGTGACAGGGGGGAAAGAAGAAACAGGTTGCAGACAGCTGGGCCATGGGGCAGGGCATCAGGACTCCTGGCAAGGACCCAGATCCATAGCATGGGGAGGGGAGACAGGCCAGGCTGAGGGTCAGGGGTCCCCAAGGGGCCCAGGGGGGTTGCCAGGGCACTGGGAGAGGACAGGGTCTGGGTTCCGGTGTCCATCACCAGACTGGGCACTTGGAAGCAGGAAGAGATACCCACCCCCAAGTCCAGAGGGGCTCCAGCACAAAGGCCTCAGCTTACTCTTCTGTCACTTGGGCTGTAGAGATGCAGTGTCCCTAGGGTCCCACAGGCTTGTGGGAAAGCCTGTTGGCCTTGGATCTCCATTCCCGACCCCCTGTGCTCCCAGTCCTGGGAAAATGCTTTGTACTCCCTCGAGGTCCTTCGGAGCAGGGGACAGACTGGGGGCTTGGGGGGCTGAGGACCTGGGCACGCAGAACGTGGCAGAGCACTGACCACTAGTCTGGCGACCAAGGCCAAGACCCTCCTTGTTGCAGCCTCCGGGTCTCCATTTGGAAGAGGTTCCAGATTCACTGCTCTGGTCCGGGTGACAAGGCCTTAGGAAGGAACGGAGCACCGGGACAGAAGAGGGAAACACGGACAAGGGAGGCTTCTGAGGTTTCTCACATCACCCCTGGAGTCCACAGATCCTGCTCCTGTGAGAGACACAGAGACAGAGACAGAAACAGAGAAGGAGACAGAGAATGAACACACGACAGTGGGAACCAGAAGAAGTCACAGACGTTCCTGCATCAGCTTGGAAATGACATCCCAGCATTTGGCCCCATTCTCTTCCTGAGAGTGCGGTCACACAGGCCATCCACCCCGGAGGGGAGGGGATTCCACAGGGATGTGTGAGCAGGAAGCGGGAATGCCCGGGAACCACTGTGGGGACTGCCCAGCACGTGGGCGCAGACGAGGCCCCGGGGCCTGAGCCTAAACCTAATGGGAGCCCCTGGAAGTGTGCGTCACCAGAGGACAAGGTCGGAATCCGTTCATTGCAACCTTCTCACAGGGGCTGGGAACAGGCAAGAAGGGGGTGGCTTTGCCCAGACCCCAGAGCAGACCCAGGCCCCTCTGAGCTGAGCTCCATGTCCCGCCCAGCCCCTGGCTCCTCCTTGCATTGCCAAGTGTGCCGCAGCCTCCTGTGATAGCACGTCCGGAATGTATGTAGCGGTCCTACCCCTGATGGCGTCCCTAGGAGTAGAAGCCAGAACACCGCACTGTGCAGATGGGGAGCCTGGGGAGGCCCTGAGAGGCACAGGGCCTGTCCAGGGTCACAGCCCTGTGCATGCACGGGAGCCCAGTCTGAAGCCAGCTCTGTGTCCTCACAGCGGGGACACTGGCTGCACCCAGGCCTTGGGAAGGCTGTGGGGGGGCTGTGAGGGAGTCACTGTATGGATGGGGCATGGGGGGAGGGGGAGCATTGAGCAGCCGCGGGAGGGGTCCCTCGGGGGCGGGGGTCTTGTGTGAGGAGGAAGTTGGGTAAGGGGACCCCAGGCACTGGTGACCTCACTTCCCCGACAACAGAGTCCAACAGAATTTGGAACCCAGGTAACAAAGGCACCCACATTCCAGAGACAGCCCCCTGCCCAGCTCATTTCGTTGGAGATCATAAAACCATGAACATGTGGGCTTGTTGCCTCCCTAAGTCTGGATGCTGCAGGCTGAAGAAAGCCCGCCCTGCAAACGCTGGCCCCCGCTGGGGATGTCCGATCAGGGCTCCCCACCGCCTCTGGTCGTTTGGCCGGAAGGCCCGAAAGGTGACACCAGGAGGCCCAGAGCCGGCCACCCAGCCCCACAGGGTCTAATCCACCTGTGCAGC
Organism: Mirounga angustirostris; assembly: GCF_029215605.1. Classification (NCBI taxonomy): domain Eukaryota; kingdom Metazoa; phylum Chordata; class Mammalia; order Carnivora; family Phocidae; genus Mirounga; species Mirounga angustirostris. The sequence goes on along the minus strand of NW_026991726.1, from coordinate 73,278 downwards.
CCAAGGTCCCCTCCCCTCCGTGTGTGTGTGTGTGTGTGTGTGTGTGTGTGTGTGTGAAGGGGGGTCATGTGGGGTGGGCCAACGCCAATCAAGAGCAGGCTGAGGAGGGGTCAGATAACCCGTGGTCAGGTCATGTTCAAGGTCAAGGCTGCCTGGGTGGGACGGGGTGTGGGGGGCTGTGAGCTTCTGCCCAGGGTTTCTCTCGATCGCCCTGCAGGGATGGGTCATTGTCCCGCGTGTAGGGCTGTGCACCCACAGGTGTGTGTCTGATCTGGGAGCAGCAGGGCGACGGGGCAGGGGACAGGGAGGTTGGCCGGGCAGGACTGGGATGCCTCCGGGCCGGCTACCCGTCCCTGTCTTTGCAGACCTCCGATGAGATGGGCACGAGGCTGGCGGACACCCACTCCATGTCCGGGATCCGGAGCGTGACCCCACAGGACTCCCCTGGAGCAGGTGCTGGGGATTGCGGGGAGAGGCCTCCGACACCACCCAGACCACTGTCCCTGGTGGTCATTGACTGCATTGTGCTCCAGGAGCCAGAGCCCACGGAGCCGAGCCTGAGGCTGAGAAGCCCGGGGCTGGGTGCCCGTGGGTGTGTGCAGAAGGGTGGGGGCTGGCCCCACAGGGAGGAGCCCCCAGAGCCTGGTGTGGGGCCTGGAGCAACGACTGGGCTCAGAGCGCCCAGCGGGTGGTCTGCGGTCGGGGAGACGCCCCGTGGAGGGCTCCTTCCTAGCTGTGGCTTCTCTGGGAGGCCCTGGGGGGGTTCTGTCTCCACGGAGAGCAGGCTCAGGCTGAGCTTTTCTCCTCTCACAGCTGCTCCACCACCTGAGAAGCTAGAGCCGGTTCCAACTCCATCGGCAGCTCTGGACGGAGGGGTGGGGGCTGCGGCTTCAGCAGGAGACCACTAGCCGGCAGGTGACCCAGCACCCGCCCACGGAGAGCTGACGGGGGCCAGGAAGGGCCTGCTGGAGAACCTGCCTCTGGAGAGCCTGCCCCTGTGCCTGCCCCTGTGCCTGCCAGAGACACCGCCCCTGCGCCTGCCCCGAACTGTGGCCCTGCTCCTGCCCCCGATCCAGCTCCTGCCCTGGATCCTGACCCATCCCTACCCCTGCCAGTGCCCCGGTTCTTGCCCCTGACCCAGATACTGCCCCGGTTCCTGTACCTGCCAATGCGGCAGACCCTGTCCCTCCCCTTGCACCTGCCCCCTCCCCTCCCCCGGCTTGTGCTCCTGTTCCGGCCCCTGCCCCAACTCCTGCCCCTGCCCCTGCCCCTGCCCCTGCTAGAGCCAATGTCCCTTCTCCTGACCCACCTCCTGCCCCTGCACCTGCCCCTTCCCCAGCACCTGCCTGTGCACCTGTTCTTGCCCCTGACCCAGCTCCTGACCCTGCACCTGTCCCTTCCCTTACCTGTGCACCTCCTCTTTCCCCTGATCCGGATCCTGACCCTGACCCAGCTCCTGCCCTGGATCCTGCCCCTTCTCTTGCCCCTGCCTGTGCTCCTAATCTTGCCCCTGACCGGGGTTCTGCCCCTACCCCTGCCTGTGGTCCTGTTCTTGCCCCGGACCCAGCTCCTGCCGTGGATCCTGCCCATTCTCCTGCCCCTGCCTGTATTCCTGTTCTTGCCCTTGACTCGGCTTCTGCCCCTGCCACTGTCCCTTAGCCAGCCCCTCCCTGTGCTCCTATCTTTGCCTCTGACCCAGCTCCTTCCCCTTTCCCTACCAGTTTCCCTGCCCCTGCGTGTGCGCCCATTCCTGCCCCTGGCCCACCCCCTGCCCTTGCACCTGTCCCTTCCTCTGCCTGTGTCCCTGTTCCTGCCCCTGCCAGATCCGATGCCCCTTCCCCTGCCTGCGTCCCAGTTCCTGCCCCTGCCCCTGCCAGAGCCGATGCCCCTTCCCCTGCCAGTGTCTCTGTTCCTGCCCCTGCCCCTGCCAGAGCTGATGCCCCTTCCCCTGTCTGTGTCCCTGTTCCTGCCCCTGCCAGAGCCAATGCCCCTCCCCGTGCCGGTGTCCCTGTTCCTGCCCCTGCCCCTGCCAGAGCCGATGCCCCTTCCCCTGCTTTCCAGGGCCGCTGCCCCTTCCCATGGCCCTGCCTGTATTCCTGTTCTTGCCCTTGACTCGCCTTCTGCCCCTGCAACTGTCCCTTCCCCAGCCCCTCCCTGTGCTCCTATCCTTGCCTCTGACCCAGCTCCTTCCCCTTTCCCTACCCATTTCCCTGCCCCTTCGTATGTGCCCCTTCCTGGCCGGACGCACCCCCTTCCTCTGCACCTGTCCCTTCCTCTTGCTGTTTCCCTGTTCCGGCCCGTGCCAGAGCCGATGCCCCTTCCCCTGCCTGCATCACTGTTCCTACCCCTGCCACTGCCAGAGCTGATGCCCGTTCCCCTGCCGGCATCCCTGTTCCGGCCCCTGACCCTGCCAGAGCCCATGCACCTTCCCCTGCCTGTGTCCCTGTTCCTGCCCCTGCCAGAGCCGATGCCCCTTCCCCTGCCTGCGTCCCTGTTCCTGCCCTTGCCCCTGCCAGAGCCGATGCCCCTTCCCCTGCTTTCCAGGGCCGCTGCCCCTTCCCCTGGGCCTCCCTGTGCTCCTCTACTTGCCCCTGATCCAGCTCTTACCGTGGATCCTGCCCCTGGCCCTGCTCTTGCGTCTGGCCCTGCTCTTGCATCTGGCCCTGCCCCTCCTCCTGCTCCTGCAGGGCTCCCAGAACCACATCCAGAGCCCACATCCTCACGGGGAGAGCTCCTTGTACCATTACCCTTAGCTCCATCACCCGACCCCAATGCCCCGCCAGATTGTTTCATCCCCTCCCCCTATGTTCTTTCTCTCTGGTTCGTATTAACTGTTCTAGTCTCTTTCCATGTCCTATATGCTGTTTATTATTTATTTTAAATAAAATTCATTGTTTTTAGATGAACAAGTCCTGAGCATCAAGTACATTCCCAACGCTGGGCCACCACACCACAGAACATGGCTGTGGAATATCTGCTTCCCCAAAGGAGTCCCCGAACCAGAAGGCCTCCCTGGAAACCCCTAAGCTGCTTCGTCTCTCTGTTCCTTTATCTGTTCTGGATGTTTCCTGTACGTGGAATCCCACAGTATGGGCCTTTGTTTCTGCCCCCCTATTTTCAAAGGGGACTCCTTCTTTTCTGTGTTGACTTGACATAGAATTTCCCTTATTGGATGTTGAAATCCCTGATGGATTACAGAGGAAATGGAACCATAGAGCCCCCTTTGGTAAATATGGACACAATCTCGGGGCGGAGACCCCTGTTCCTGCTGGGACACCTCAGCCTGACCCCAGACAGGAAAGGGCTGGTTCCTCCTGTGACGCACAGAGAAACCAGGGAAATGCAGAAAGCTGGAAGACGCACCCCAAAGGGCCAAAGCATTGCTCACAACCCAAGGCCACAGAAAGGTTTCCCATGCCTCTGGTCCAAACCATGCTCCAAGTCACTGGGGTCCACAGGGACAGAGACGAAATGCATGCAAGTCCAAGGGGAGGGGTCAGCCATGGGGGGAGTCAGAGATGCAGGAGCTCCCGGGGAAGGACTCTGGCAAAGGAAACCCTATGGAGGCAGCCCTCGTCACCCTCAGACTGGCAGGTGTCTGGTCTGGGGACCAGCAGCCCTGGCGAGAACGTGAGGAAACGGAGGTCCCCGGGAGAGAAAGGTGACAGGCACCCCTGTCTGGGAGAACAGTGAGCAGCACCCATCCCAGGCCACGGGTGCACCCATCACCTAGCGTGGGCAGCTCACTCCCACCGTGTCGAAGGGAACACCGTGTCCATCAACCTCTATTTGCAACAGAATCCATAAAGTGGAGTTTCTGGGTCAACACGTATCCAGTGTTGAAGGTACAAGCCTCAATTTCCAACATCCCAGGTCTGCTTGTCCACCTTGAGCCTTGTTTGGGAAGCAGGGGTGGGGATCCCTGGGGCTGTGACCTGTGGGAGGGGTGGGGAGGGGGAGCTCTGAGTGGAGTGACCAAGGTACCTGGGGTGACCTGCCCAGCAGGGATCCTCCCGCCCCCAGCCCCTCTCCTGGCCTCGTGCACGATGGCGAGGGTGTGACGGTGAAGGTGCTGGCCCTTGGATGGCGAGTTCCCTAGCTGGTGCTGGAGCTGCTCAAGCTCCAAACCGGGCTCTGATCACAGAGTTGGCGCGAGAGCCGAAGCTGCAGCTGCCCCAGTCTCGGGAGCTGCGGCACGCATCGGTGGAGGACCTGGCTCGAGCTCTGGGGCAGGTGCTGGAGCTGAATCCCCCTCCAGAGATGATCCAGACCCGGTTCCGCACTTGGATAGGGCTCTTGAACCCACGAACGGCTTTCCTCCCCTGCCCACTTCATGGATGACAAAACTCGGGACGGTGACGGGACCGGCTCCATGGGGGTAATGGCTACGGGGGGATTCAGACCAAGGATCCTGCAACCCCTTCACCACGCGCCCCACGCGGGTCGGTCCTGAGCTGCCAGACTGGGACAAGGGCCTGACCCGCTGCTCCCGGCAGCTGCCCCCAGCTGAGCAGAGACACTTGCCGGGGACCTGAAGTCCTCGTTGAACCTCTGCTCCGGACAGCCCCACGCGAGCAGGGACCGTGCTTCCTCACCGCTGGGTCCCCAACCCCCAGAACAGTGCCTGGGAGGTGGTAGGACTTCAAAGTTTAGTGAGTCGGTGAGATTCCCCCAGCAGCACCGTTATGCGGCGGATGTTGTTACAGAGGAGAGGTCTGGGCCACAGACTCTTGTGTTCACGCTTTCTTCCACGCGGGCATCACCCACACCTGGGTCTGTTCGCTGGAACGCAGAGGGGACCCCCAGACACCCTCCCTGCCCTCGGAGCTCCCAGCCTAACCGGTGGGTCAGCATCTCACCCACGGTCAGCAAGTGGGCGTTCCAGAGCTAGAGCACCTCGAGCACGAGACCTTGCACGAGCCGTGGGGCAGCTAAGATCTCGAACCATCTGACGCACCAGAACGTGCCCCGGCGCTGACTCGAGCCAGCCGTGGAAGCAGCTCGAGAGCCTGAGCCAGGGCCCCGCACACTAGAGCCCCTCCAGCTCCGACCCGCGGTCCCTCTCCGGAGGCAAAAGCAGCTCCGGGGTGAATTCCAGAGCAGAGCCACCTCCACACCAGTTCTCCCACCTGATCCGGCACCACTGGCAGAGTGAGAGGCAGCCCGAGAACGAGAGCCAGGTCTCGAGGCAGCTCAGCGCTGCTGGGGGAGGCCGGTTTCCTCTGACAAGGCACAGGGACGGGCTGTGGGGATCAGCACAGGGTGATCACCCTGGCAGGGTGGTGATCTTCTCTCCTCCTGCTGCTTCGGCACCATCTCAAGACAGAGAACTGGCCTCTGCCCCGGGGCCGGTCACCGCTGCAGAGTCGACGCGGCTGCAGAAGCAGCCACAGACCCAAAGCCCGCTGCAGAGCTCGAGGCATTTCCATGTCCTGCTGCGGGGCCTTCGCCAGGAGCTCGGGAGCTGGAGCCACGTGCGCCCCAGTGGGAGGAAGCCCCTGGACCTACGGCTCCATCGCCGACTGCAGAGCTAGAGCCAAGGCAAGACTCCGAGCTGGACCGGCTCCACAGTCAGCTCCGGCGGCACCTCCGACCTGGAGCCAGCGCTGGCTCCCCCTGCAGAGCTAGGGCCAGTGGGAGCAAGACCCAATCCAACACCAGCTACAGCCAGCTCCGGCCTCACTTCCCGGAGCAGCTGATGAGCTCCAACCAGGGCCAGTTCCAGCACCAGAGTCGGCCTGTCCTCACCAGCGAACGCATTCCTTTTCTTCTCTTTTGGCTTTGGTTTCTTTTCCTGTCTCCAGGTATATTTGTAGCTTAAGATAAAATAAACTTTATCTTTTTAAACATTTCAAAGTGTGCAAACCACTGTTATCAACTCCATTTCCCATGCTGGCACCATCACCCTATCTAGTCCCAGAACATTTAATGCCCTGGAGAGAAACCCCACACCCTCTGAGCAGGCAGGCACTGGCCATTCCCCATCCCCCTGCTCCCAGGCAACCACTGATCTGGCATCTGTCATTTACCTGGGACGAATTTTTCATACACGTGGGATCATACCGTATGTGGTATTTGGGGTCTAGTTTCTTCCACTGAGTAGGATGTTTTCGAAGTTCACCCACGTGATAGCGTGTATCACTACTTCATTCCTGGCGTGGCTGAATGAATCCCATTGTATGAACAGACCACGTTGTGTGTGTCCATTCAAGTGTGGGTGCACCTGTGGGTTGTTTTCATCTTTCGGTTATTGTCCAGAGTGCTGCTACGAAGACTTACGTGCAGGCTCTTGTTAGAGGGCCTGCATTCCATTCTTCTGTTTAGAGAATGAGTGGAGTTCGGCCAAATGAGAACAGTATGCTCAACGTGTGGACGACGTGCCACACCCTTTGCCACAGTGGCTCTGCCATATTACATCTCCCCCAGCAATGGAGGAGGGTTCTGTTTCCCCAGATCCTCTCCGACACTTCTTATTACTGCTTATTCACTAGAGCCCCTCCTCCTGGTTGGGGGAAGGCATGTCACTGTGGTGTTGGCTTGCATTTCCTACGATCTCATGAGGAAAATCCCCCCATGTGCTCACTGGGTCGTCTGACTATCTTCTTTGGAGAAAAGTGTATTATTTTCAGTGGGGTTGTTTAGGTTCTTAAGTTGGAGGGGTTTTGTACACATTCTAGATGCAAGACTCGTATGAGATTTGCAAATATTTCCTACCATTCTTTGGGTTTCTTTACATTCTCTTGAGATTACCCTTTCATTCACAAAAGTTTTTAGCAACGTTGAAGTCCAGTGTCTCTGTTTTCTCTGTTGTTGCTTGGGCTTCGGGTGCCATACAAGAGACACCATATTGCCAAATCCAAGGGAAGGAAGATCTGCCCCCAGGTGCTCTTAGTTTCCTTCTGAGTGTTAAGAATTTTCACTGTTAAAGTTCATTCTTGGATCCATGTGGAGTTCATTTTTTATAGGGTGGAAGGGAATGCTCTGACTTCACTCCTTCGTATGTGCATATCCGGTTTCTCAACACCGTTTGTTGGAGACACTGTTTTTGCCTCATTGACTGATCTTGGTCTCCGTGTTCGAAAACAACTGACTGTACATGTATGTATTCCTTGATTCTCAGCACTATCCCATTGATCCATATGTGTTGGTCTTCTCTGCTCATACCTTTCGGGAAATATTATAATCTCGTACAGAGTTTTTCAAATTCTTAGGATTATTTGCATAGAAGATCATGTCCTATATAAGTAAACTTTTTCTTCTTCCTTTCCATTTGTGAGCTTTTAGTAACTAATCTTGTATAATTTCTCTGACCAAACTTCCATGACAATATTGAAATGAAGTGGTGGACATGGGCATCCTTGACTTTTTGGGGATTTTAAGGAGAAAACTCTCAGTCTTTCACCACAGAGAATGATATACATATGAGTGATTTTTCATAAATATCCTTTATCATAATTTTTAAAGTTATTTATTTATTTATTTATTTATTTATTTGAGAGCATGCAAGCCCAAGAGTGGGGAGGGGCAGAGGGAGAGAATCTCCAAGCAGACTCCCGACTGAGTGCAGAACCCTCCCTGGAGCTCAATCTGAAGACTCTTGAGATCATGACCTGAGCCCAAACCAAGAGTCGGACACTCAACCCACTGAGCCACCCAGGCACCTCTCCTTTATCACAATTTAACCTTCTATTTCTATTTTATTGAGAACACTTGTTATGAAAAGGTTTGGATTTTGTCAAAGCTTATCCTACAACAATTGACATGATCATGTTTCTTCTGGATGTGGTCTAGGACACTGATTAGCTACGTTGAACAGCCTTTGCATTCCCGGTGTAAATCACACTTGGTCATGATGTAGAGTCCTGTCAATGTGCTGCTAGATTCTGTCTGCTCGAATTCTGTTGAGGATTTTTGCCTCGCTCTTCATAATGGATTTTGGCCTGCAACTGTCTTTTCTTGTAAGGTCTTTGTCAGTCTTTGGAATCGGGACAATGCTGGCATTCTAGGGTGACGTGGGAAGTGTTCCCTCCTCTTGTACTTTTTTCAGACTTTCAGAAGGATTGGTATTCTGTCTTCTTTAAACGTGTGGGACAGATCACCAGGGAAAGCATCAGGTTCTGGACTTTTCATTCTTGGGAAGTTCTCATGACTGCTTCAGTCTATTTACTTATTAGAGGTCTGCTCAGGGTTTCCATTTCTTCTGGAGTCACATTGGTAGTTTGTGTGCTTCTCAGAATGATCTGCTTCATCTCAGGGAGCCCATTGGTTGGTATAAAGTGGTTCCATTTTTGTCTCTTTGTCCATTTTGGTAAATCTGCAAAAGAAAGAACAGTTGTTTTCACTGATTTTTCTCACGTGCTCTCCTCTTCCATGTATCTCTGCCCTAATCTTCATAGATTCCTTTGCTCTACTAACTTTGATCTTCTCCTTCGACTGAACCAGAGGAACATTCTAACCATTCCAGATGCCAGGCAGCCAGAGGGCCTTTGTCTAGGTCTGGGTTGTTGGGTAGAGAAGCAATACAGACTGGAGTGGATCAGGCTACCTGGGCAATTTCTACCTCACCTGGCATTCCAGGTCACCCCCAGACCGTCATTTCAGGCTGAAGCTCTCCTCCGGCCAGGCATGATGCCCAGCAACAGACTGACCTGACTTCCCATGAACCACTCACGACCTGAGGGGCCTTCTGTGCTCTAGGAACAAGCAGACTAGCTGAATTTTGCCAAGGAGCACTGCCCATGAGCAGAAAACCTGCATAGCTCAGGGCACTGTCTTCTGTGTGCTTCCTTCACACCTTCCCATGTGTGGGTCACAGCCACCTGTGCCCATGGACACCCTAGAGCACCCATTCACCCAGGGTGTCGGATCAATGCAAAGTCAGCCCTTCAATTCTTCCACCACACCCCCAACACAACACCCAAGACCAAAAGGAGTGCTCACTCCAAGTCCTGGGACCAGCTCAGATGCAGCCCCTACCTGCGCAGCAGGGACATCGCCTACCCGCTCTGCACGCACCTCCAGCCCGATGGAGATGTGCACGACATTAGTGTGGGTTTTGTCCCAGGATCCCTGATGGCCAGGAAAAGGAGGTGACTGTCCCACCCTTTCTCCCTGACAGACATCCCTTCCTGGACCCTGGGTCCCCACTCCACAGCCACAAGGGGCCAAGAAGACTCAGTCTCTAGCAGCTTCTGGGCTAGAGGCTGACCGCGGTTGCCTTACACAGTCTGGTGTTTCTGCTGGCCTTGCCGTTCCTCAAGTTCCGGAGTTGACCTCCCAGTCGTCGCTGGAGCCCTCAGGCATCATCACAGCCTCTGTCAGCACCTCCCCCTCCTCAGCCTCCATCACATCTGTGGCAGCCTCGGACTCACACGAGCGCCGTGTCTCGGGGTCTGCAACCACGGCTCCTTGCTGCCGCTCTCCATGCAGCAGGTGGGCGCTGCTGCCTCAACCCCATCAGCCTGGACATGAAGATCGGCACCATGTCCAAGAGCATCCTGCTGAACTGGGCACGTGGGGCGTCCCGTTGGTCTCCTGACTCAGACGTCTCTGAGTACTGACCTCACTGGAACAGCTAGCTACTCTGACAAGAAGCCACCTCTGGACCTTCCAGGCAGCATGCCCAGGCCTGGAAGGACGCAGACGACCACCACGGCCCCCACTCTACACAGGAGGAAACTGCGGCAGCCTCCTCACCTCCGGCTGGTGCTTGCTTGATGATCCCAATGCTAGGGTGGGGACAATAACATACCCACCAAGCTCCTTCTAAATCTACGATGCGGTGGCTCTGGTAAGACTGCCCGGATTGTGTCCCGTGAACCCCCCAACCCGCAGTGTCCCCTGACTCCTTGCCCAATATCCAGAGAGCCCTGCGTGATCTGGTCTAGACATGCTCCCCAGTGTGCACCCCTCAGCCCACTTCAGCCTTTGTAGGGCCTTCGTCCCCCAGGGAGCCCGGCAGGAATTTGCCCCTCAGAACCCCTGCCGTCCCTCCCTATGACGCCCATCCAGGATGGTCTCACCTCCAAGCCTGGGCTCAAAGGCTCCTTCCTCCGGCTCCTCTGTAAGCTCAGGCTTTGGGTCAGATTGAGCTGGGTTCAAACCCACAGCAGGGCCATGTCACAGCCCTGTGACTGGCAAGCTCCTGTGGGAACTCCTGGGACCTCTGTTTTCTACTTTGGAGATGGGGTCAGTGCCTCCCACCTCAGGAGGATGGGTTGGGGTTGAAAGCAGGGAGATGAAGGTGTTTGAGTGCTGGATTTTGGGGAGAGGGGCTGCTGCCAGGAAGACAGGGGGAGGGGATGTAGAGGAGGAAAAGGCGGCCTGACCTCCTCCCTGCCACACGTGTCCCCATCAGCCTCCCCTGAACCCCCGCCATGCACTGAGACGAACACTGAAGTGGAACGTGGGGGCCAGGACGGCAGCGGGGGTATATTTCATTTCTCTCTAGTCCCCAGGTCTCCATGTCCACTCAGTCCAGCGGCCCTGCCTGGCGGGAGTGGGTCTGGCCCCCGGCCTAAGAGGATGTGAGGGTCACTGAGCAGGCAGTGGAGATCGGGACACGGAGGACCAAGGCCACAGCCAGCCCCTCGGGGTTGTGCAGGCCTGCTGGCAGGTGGGGTCCCGCGCAGGCGCCGTCTGCTGGGCCGTGTGCGCCTGCACAGGATCCACCTGCCTCCGACCCACCGTTGGTGGGAGGGCCCCGCCCACCCAGAGTGCACCTGCGCCACGTCCACCCAAAAGGTGGGAGCCGTCCGGCCACGCCGAGCCACGCTAAGGAAGTTCCTCCTCCAAGCCCTCATGGGACAGTCGGTAAACTGAGGACAGGAGAGGCAGGGACTGGCCTGGGACCCACCAGCTGAGCAGAGGCTAGAGGAACAGGGAGGGTTCCAGCTTCCGTGGCCAAGCTTCACCTCGCAGGGCGTTTCCTTTGGGAACGAAGGCCCCTAAGATCTGGGGGACCCCTGCCCACACTCCCATGTGGGGCCCTTTCCTCTGGTCACCCTCGCGCGGGCACACGTACGCACAAGGCTCTCTGCCTGGGCGCGCGCGCACACACACACACACACTCACACACACACACACACACAAACTCCCCAGCGGCATCCAATGGGGCGTGGACCCTGGAGGGGACAAGGGGGAAAGAAGGAGGAGGTTGGAGGCAGCTGGGCCGTGGGCTGTGGGCATTGTCTCCTGGGAACATGCCCGGGGCCGTAGCATGGGGCTCGGGGCAGACATGCCAGGCTGATGGCCAGGGCGTCCCAAGATGCCCAAGGGCTGTCACAGGCACCCACATTCTAGAGACAGCCCCCTTCCTACTCAGTTCACTTGGCTGGAGATGCTGCAATCCTGCTCTATCCCGATGTCCCCAGGATGTGTTCTCAGCAAAGCCGACAGTGAGAGCCGTTGCCTACACTGCAGACCTGGGGTCAGGTCCCACCCTGACACCTCTGGTCATTTGCCTGGAGGGGCCCAAAGGGAACACAGGGAGGCCCAGAGCCAGCCAGGCCAGCAAGATACCGCTGTGATCCGACCGTGCAGCCCAGCGCCCCTCTGTGTGTGTGTGTGTGTGTGTGCAGAGGTCTCGGGCAGGGTAGCCCACCCTGAGCAGGAGCAGGGTGATGAGGGGCCAGATGCCTGGTGGGTGGATCATGTTGACACCCCGGGTCAAGGCTGGCTGGGTGGGGCGGGGTGTGCTGGGGCGGCCTCCTTCTCCCCAGGTTTGATCCGGAGCCCTGTCGATACATGTCACTGTACCCCGGGCGCAGGGCTGTGCCCGTACGGGGCTGTGTCTGATCTGGGGGCAGCAGTGGGCCTGGGCAGGAGGACGGTGAGGACGGCCGGGCAGGGCTGTGATGCCTCCGGGCCGGGCGCCGCTCACTGTCTTCGCAGAGCCCCATGGAAGAAATTGGGGTCAAGCTGGTCAACAGGAGCCTCACTCGACGGCTCCCCGGCATTGGGCACGTGCACCAGGCAGACGGTAAGGGCTGGTGCGGGCTCAGGGGGAGTGTGGGCACGAGGGCGCTCCAGGACCATGCTCGGGGAGGGCCGGGAGGGTCTCCTGCCCCGACGCCATCCGGGACACTGACGACCCGGGGTGCCACGACAGCTGTGCCCCTTACATGGCCATGATATCAACCCAAGGGTTCTGGGCTGCTCCCTTCAGAGACACACACAAACAGACACACACGCCAAACACACACACACACCCAGTCCTTCATACACACACACACACACACACACACACACACACACCTGGTCCTTCACACACAGACCCACACACCCGGTCCAGCCCCAGCCTTCGCCACGTACAAAATCACCCTTCACATACGTGGAAGATGATTCGAACCAACTTGGATATTCTGTTGCACTTCAGGACACGGACAGAAATAGTTTTGCAATTTCTGTGTTGTGAATTGTCCCTCCTTTACCACAGATCAGCCCCACCGTGAACCTGAGTGGGCCCTGCCGCTGGGGGCAAGCCAGAGGCTGTGGGCGGTCCGTGCTGACAGCCTGAGGAAGCTGGTGGAGCCGGGCCAGGCCCTCTCCTGTGGCCCCTCTCCCGGAGCACCTCCCAGAGGAACGCCTCCCCAGCTCTTCCCACACCTGCTGCTCACCAAGGTGAGCAGGGCCCCCTGTCCCGCCCGGAGGCTCCCCCTCACCTGCGGACTGTGTGTCTCGGGCCTGGCACCTCCCTTCTCCGAACCTCAGGTGTCTCCTGGGGACCCTGCGTTCCACGAGGCCAGGCCCCACACACGGGGTTGCCGTCGGGCCTGTTGGGACCGCTCCCCGACCCTGTGGCCGGCCCACGGGGAGGGTCGCCTGGGGCTGAGGCGGTTCCTCTTCACCGTGAAGGAGCTCTCTGCCCCAAGCCTCGGTGTCCTGTGTCCCGGGGAAAGCCGCATTCCTGGCTGTGAGGAGGTTTCAGATTCCATCTGGGGCTCCCATCCTGGGTGGAGAAAGAGCAGGGATCCCTGGGGGCTGGCAGAGCGGCCCCAGAGCCACTCAGACATCTGAAAGGTGCTGGCTGGGCTTCATCGACTCCACACATGGACCGGAAGCCCTTGTCTCCGAGGTGGTGAGGGAACGCGGGGGACCGGTCAGGTGCGGAGCCATGAGTCTTGTGCACATCTGCCGCAGGGCTGGGTCATGGTACAGGAGCTGTGGGCAGGTCGTCTCTGCACACGTGGCCATGACACACCTGGCTGGCACTCTCGGTGGGGAAGCCTGCGTGCCTGGTGCACCTGTCTCCCACCTACCCCTGGAGGAGCAGCCACGTTCAAGCCTTACCATGTCCGACCCTCAGGGACAGTTGGGAACCTGGTTCAAGAGAGGCAGGGACTGGCCCAGGACAACTGAGGGGTGCAGAGTCCAAGGAGCTGCTCCCCAATCCTAGGCCAGTCCAAACCCTCCCATGAGGTTTGCTTTGGGGGTGAGAGTCCCTCAGGTCCTCGGGAAGAGCTACCCACCCCGTCCCATGTGGGGACCTGACCTTGGCATCCCCAGGCACGTAGAGGCACGTGCACCTGCACACCCACCCCCACACACACACCCACCCCCACACACACACCACTCTGACTGCCCAGCTGGGGGTCAGAAGGGGAGGACACCCTGGGAGCGAGGTGGGTGACAGGGGGGAAAGAAGAAACAGGTTGCAGACAGCTGGGCCATGGGGCAGGGCATCAGGACTCCTGGCAAGGACCCAGATCCATAGCATGGGGAGGGGAGACAGGCCAGGCTGAGGGTCAGGGGTCCCCAAGGGGCCCAGGGGGGTTGCCAGGGCACTGGGAGAGGACAGGGTCTGGGTTCCGGTGTCCATCACCAGACTGGGCACTTGGAAGCAGGAAGAGATACCCACCCCCAAGTCCAGAGGGGCTCCAGCACAAAGGCCTCAGCTTACTCTTCTGTCACTTGGGCTGTAGAGATGCAGTGTCCCTAGGGTCCCACAGGCTTGTGGGAAAGCCTGTTGGCCTTGGATCTCCATTCCCGACCCCCTGTGCTCCCAGTCCTGGGAAAATGCTTTGTACTCCCTCGAGGTCCTTCGGAGCAGGGGACAGACTGGGGGCTTGGGGGGCTGAGGACCTGGGCACGCAGAACGTGGCAGAGCACTGACCACTAGTCTGGCGACCAAGGCCAAGACCCTCCTTGTTGCAGCCTCCGGGTCTCCATTTGGAAGAGGTTCCAGATTCACTGCTCTGGTCCGGGTGACAAGGCCTTAGGAAGGAACGGAGCACCGGGACAGAAGAGGGAAACACGGACAAGGGAGGCTTCTGAGGTTTCTCACATCACCCCTGGAGTCCACAGATCCTGCTCCTGTGAGAGACACAGAGACAGAGACAGAAACAGAGAAGGAGACAGAGAATGAACATACGACAGTGGGAACCAGAAGAAGTCACAGACGTTCCTGCATCAGCTTGGAAATGACATCCCAGCATTTGGCCCCATTCTCTTCCTGAGAGTGCGGTCACACAGGCCATCCACCCCGGAGGGGAGGGGATTCCACAGGGATGTGTGAGCAGGAAGCGGGAATGCCCGGGAACCACTGTGGGGACTGCCCAGCACGTGGGCGCAGACGAGGCCCCGGGGCCTGAGCCTAAACCTAATGGGAGCCCCTGGAAGTGTGCGTCACCAGAGGACAAGGTCGGAATCCGTTCATTGCAACCTTCTCACAGGGGCTGGGAACAGGCAAGAAGGGGGTGGCTTTGCCCAGACCCCAGAGCAGACCCAGGCCCCTCTGAGCTGAGCTCCATGTCCCGCCCAGCCCCTGGCTCCTCCTTGCATTGCCAAGTGTGCCGCAGCCTCCTGTGATAGCACGTCCGGAATGTATGTAGCGGTCCTACCCCTGATGGCGTCCCTAGGAGTAGAAGCCAGAACACCGCACTGTGCAGATGGGGAGCCTGGGGAGGCCCTGAGAGGCACAGGGCCTGTCCAGGGTCACAGCCCTGTGCATGCACGGGAGCCCAGTCTGAAGCCAGCTCTGTGTCCTCACAGCGGGGACACTGGCTGCACCCAGGCCTTGGGAAGGCTGTGGGGGGGCTGTGAGGGAGTCACTGTATGGATGGGGCATGGGGGGAGGGGGAGCATTGAGCAGCCGCGGGAGGGGTCCCTCGGGGGCGGGGGTCTTGTGTGAGGAGGAAGTTGGGTAAGGGGACCCCAGGCACTGGTGACCTCACTTCCCCGACAACAGAGTCCAACAGAATTTGGAACCCAGGTAACAAAGGCACCCACATTCCAGAGACAGCCCCCTGCCCAGCTCATTTCGTTGGAGATCATAAAACCATGAACATGTGGGCTTGTTGCCTCCCTAAGTCTGGATGCTGCAGGCTGAAGAAAGCCCGCCCTGCAAACGCTGGCCCCCGCTGGGGATGTCCGATCAGGGCTCCCCACCGCCTCTGGTCGTTTGGCCGGAAGGCCCGAAAGGTGACACCAGGAGGCCCAGAGCCGGCCACCCAGCCCCACAGGGTCTAATCCACCTGTGCAGCCCAAGGTCCCCTCCCCTCCGTGTGTGTGTGTGTGTGTGTGTGTGTGTGTGTGTGTGTGTGTGTGAAGGGGGGTCATGTGGGGTGGGCCAACGCCAATCAAGAGCAGGCTGAGGAGGGGTCAGATAACCCGTGGTCAGGTCATGTTCAAGGTCAAGGCTGCCTGGGTGGGACGGGGTGTGGGGGGCTGTGAGCTTCTGCCCAGGGTTTCTCTCGATCGCCCTGCAGGGATGGGTCATTGTCCCGCGTGTAGGGCTGTGCACCCACAGGTGTGTGTCTGATCTGGGAGCAGCAGGGCGACGGGGCAGGGGACAGGGAGGTTGGCCGGGCAGGACTGGGATGCCTCCGGGCCGGCTACCCGTCCCTGTCTTTGCAGACCTCCGATGAGATGGGCACGAGGCTGGCGGACACCCACTCCATGTCCGGGATCCGGAGCGTGACCCCACAGGACTCCCCTGGAGCAGGTGCTGGGGATTGCGGGGAGAGGCCTCCGACACCACCCAGACCACTGTCCCTGGTGGTCATTGACTGCATTGTGCTCCAGGAGCCAGAGCCCACGGAGCCGAGCCTGAGGCTGAGAAGCCCGGGGCTGGGTGCCCGTGGGTGTGTGCAGAAGGGTGGGGGCTGGCCCCACAGGGAGGAGCCCCCAGAGCCTGGTGTGGGGCCTGGAGCAACGACTGGGCTCAGAGCGCCCAGTGGGTGGTCTGCGGTCGGGGAGACGCCCCGTGGAGGGCTCCTTCCTAGCTGTGGCTTCTCTGGGAGGCCCTGGGGGGGTTCTGTCTCCACGGAGAGCAGGCTCAGGCTGAGCTTTTCTCCTCTCACAGCTGCTCCACCACCTGAGAAGCTAGAGCCGGTTCCAACTCCATCGGCAGCTCTGGACGGAGGGGTGGGGGCTGCGGCTTCAGCAGGAGACCACTAGCCGGCAGGTGACCCAGCACCCGCCCACGGAGAGCTGACGGGGGCCAGGAAGGGCCTGCTGGAGAACCTGCCTCTGGAGAGCCTGCCCCTGTGCCTGCCCCTGTGCCTGCCAGAGACACCGCCCCTGCGCCTGCCCCGAACTGTGGCCCTGCTCCTGCCCCCGATCCAGCTCCTGCCCTGGATCCTGACCCATCCCTACCCCTGCCAGTGCCCCGGTTCTTGCCCCTGACCCAGATACTGCCCCGGTTCCTGTACCTGCCAATGCGGCAGACCCTGTCCCTCCCCTTGCACCTGCCCCCTCCCCTCCCCCGGCTTGTGCTCCTGTTCCGGCCCCTGCCCCAACTCCTGCCCCTGCCCCTGCCCCTGCCCCTGCTAGAGCCAATGTCCCTTCTCCTGACCCACCTCCTGCCCCTGCACCTGCCCCTTCCCCAGCACCTGCCTGTGCACCTGTTCTTGCCCCTGACCCAGCTCCTGACCCTGCACCTGTCCCTTCCCTTACCTGTGCACCTCCTCTTTCCCCTGATCCGGATCCTGACCCTGACCCAGCTCCTGCCCTGGATCCTGCCCCTTCTCTTGCCCCTGCCTGTGCTCCTAATCTTGCCCCTGACCGGGGTTCTGCCCCTACCCCTGCCTGTGGTCCTGTTCTTGCCCCGGACCCAGCTCCTGCCGTGGATCCTGCCCATTCTCCTGCCCCTGCCTGTATTCCTGTTCTTGCCCTTGACTCGGCTTCTGCCCCTGCCACTGTCCCTTAGCCAGCCCCTCCCTGTGCTCCTATCTTTGCCTCTGACCCAGCTCCTTCCCCTTTCCCTACCAGTTTCCCTGCCCCTGCGTGTGCGCCCATTCCTGCCCCTGGCCCACCCCCTGCCCTTGCACCTGTCCCTTCCTCTGCCTGTGTCCCTGTTCCTGCCCCTGCCAGATCCGATGCCCCTTCCCCTGCCTGCGTCCCAGTTCCTGCCCCTGCCCCTGCCAGAGCCGATGCCCCTTCCCCTGCCAGTGTCCCTGTTCCTGCCCCTGCCCCTGCCAGAGCTGATGCCCCTTCCCCTGTCTGTGTCCCTGTTCCTGCCCCTGCCAGAGCCAATGCCCCTCCCCGTGCCGGTGTCCCTGTTCCTGCCCCTGCCCCTGCCAGAGCCGATGCCCCTTCCCCTGCTTTCCAGGGCCGCTGCCCCTTCCCATGGCCCTGCCTGTATTCCTGTTCTTGCCCTTGACTCGCCTTCTGCCCCTGCAACTGTCCCTTCCCCAGCCCCTCCCTGTGCTCCTATCCTTGCCTCTGACCCAGCTCCTTCCCCTTTCCCTACCCATTTCCCTGCCCCTTCGTATGTGCCCCTTCCTGGCCGGACGCACCCCCTTCCTCTGCACCTGTCCCTTCCTCTTGCTGTTTCCCTGTTCCGGCCCGTGCCAGAGCCGATGCCCCTTCCCCTGCCTGCATCACTGTTCCTACCCCTGCCACTGCCAGAGCTGATGCCCGTTCCCCTGCCGGCATCCCTGTTCCGGCCCCTGACCCTGCCAGAGCCCATGCACCTTCCCCTGCCTGTGTCCCTGTTCCTGCCCCTGCCAGAGCCGATGCCCCTTCCCCTGCCTGCGTCCCTGTTCCTGCCCTTGCCCCTGCCAGAGCCGATGCCCCTTCCCCTGCTTTCCAGGGCCGCTGCCCCTTCCCCTGGGCCTCCCTGTGCTCCTCTACTTGCCCCTGATCCAGCTCTTACCGTGGATCCTGCCCCTGGCCCTGCTCTTGCGTCTGGCCCTGCTCTTGCATCTGGCCCTGCCCCTCCTCCTGCTCCTGCAGGGCTCCCAGAACCACATCCAGAGCCCACATCCTCACGGGGAGAGCTCCTTGTACCATTACCCTTAGCTCCATCACCCGACCCCAATGCCCCGCCAGATTGTTTCATCCCCTCCCCCTATGTTCTTTCTCTCTGGTTCGTATTAACTGTTCTAGTCTCTTTCCATGTCCTATATGCTGTTTATTATTTATTTTAAATAAAATTCATTGTTTTTAGATGAACAAGTCCTGAGCATCAAGTACATTCCCAACGCTGGGCCACCACACCACAGAACATGGCTGTGGAATATCTGCTTCCCCAAAGGAGTCCCCGAACCAGAAGGCCTCCCTGGAAACCCCTAAGCTGCTTCGTCTCTCTGTTCCTTTATCTGTTCTGGATGTTTCCTGTACGTGGAATCCCACAGTATGGGCCTTTGTTTCTGCCCCCCTATTTTCAAAGGGGACTCCTTCTTTTCTGTGTTGACTTGACATAGAATTTCCCTTATTGGATGTTGAAATCCCTGATGGATTACAGAGGAAATGGAACCATAGAGCCCCCTTTGGTAAATATGGACACAATCTCGGGGCGGAGACCCCTGTTCCTGCTGGGACACCTCAGCCTGACCCCAGACAGGAAAGGGCTGGTTCCTCCTGTGACGCACAGAGAAACCAGGGAAATGCAGAAAGCTGGAAGACGCACCCCAAAGGGCCAAAGCATTGCTCACAACCCAAGGCCACAGAAAGGTTTCCCATGCCTCTGGTCCAAACCATGCTCCAAGTCACTGGGGTCCACAGGGACAGAGACGAAATGCATGCAAGTCCAAGGGGAGGGGTCAGCCATGGGGGGAGTCAGAGATGCAGGAGCTCCCGGGGAAGGACTCTGGCAAAGGAAACCCTATGGAGGCAGCCCTCGTCACCCTCAGACTGGCAGGTGTCTGGTCTGGGGACCAGCAGCCCTGGCGAGAACGTGAGGAAACGGAGGTCCCTGGGAGAGAAAGGTGACAGGCACCCCTGTCTGGGAGAACAGTGAGCAGCACCCATCCCAGGCCACGGGTGCACCCATCACCTAGCGTGGGCAGCTCACTCCCACCGTGTCGAAGGGAACACCGTGTCCATCAACCTCTATTTGCAACAGAATCCATAAAGTGGAGTTTCTGGGTCAACACGTATCCAGTGTTGAAGGTACAAGCCTCAATTTCCAACATCCCAGGTCTGCTTGTCCACCTTGAGCCTTGTTTGGGAAGCAGGGGTGGGGATCCCTGGGGCTGTGACCTGTGGGAGGGGTGGGGAGGGGGAGCTCTGAGTGGAGTGACCAAGGTACCTGGGGTGACCTGCCCAGCAGGGATCCTCCCGCCCCCAGCCCCTCTCCTGGCCTCGTGCACGATGGCGAGGGTGTGACGGTGAAGGTGCTGGCCCTTGGATGGCGAGTTCCCTAGCTGGTGCTGGAGCTGCTCAAGCTCCAAACCGGGCTCTGATCACAGAGTTGGCGCGAGAGCCGAAGCTGCAGCTGCCCCAGTCTCGGGAGCTGCGGCACGCATCGGTGGAGGACCTGGCTCGAGCTCTGGGGCAGGTGCTGGAGCTGAATCCCCCTCCAGAGATGATCCAGACCCGGTTCCGCACTTGGATAGGGCTCTTGAACCCACGAACGGCTTTCCTCCCCTGCCCACTTCATGGATGACAAAACTCGGGACGGTGACGGGACCGGCTCCATGGGGGTAATGGCTACGGGGGGATTCAGACCAAGGATCCTGCAACCCCTTCACCACGCGCCCCACGCGGGTCGGTCCTGAGCTGCCAGACTGGGACAAGGGCCTGACCCGCTGCTCCCGGCAGCTGCCCCCAGCTGAGCAGAGACACTTGCCGGGGACCTGAAGTCCTCGTTGAACCTCTGCTCCGGACAGCCCCACGCGAGCAGGGACCGTGCTTCCTCACCGCTGGGTCCCCAACCCCCAGAACAGTGCCTGGGAGGTGGTAGGACTTCAAAGTTTAGTGAGTCGGTGAGATTCCCCCAGCAGCACCGTTATGCGGCGGATGTTGTTACAGAGGAGAGGTCTGGGCCACAGACTCTTGTGTTCACGCTTTCTTCCACGCGGGCATCACCCACACCTGGGTCTGTTCGCTGGAACGCAGAGGGGACCCCCAGACACCCTCCCTGCCCTCGGAGCTCCCAGCCTAACCGGTGGGTCAGCATCTCACCCACGGTCAGCAAGTGGGCGTTCCAGAGCTAGAGCACCTCGAGCACGAGACCTTGCACGAGCCGTGGGGCAGCTAAGATCTCGAACCATCTGACGCACCAGAACGTGCCCCGGCGCTGACTCGAGCCAGCCGTGGAAGCAGCTCGAGAGCCTGAGCCAGGGCCCCGCACACTAGAGCCCCTCCAGCTCCGACCCGCGGTCCCTCTCCGGAGGCAAAAGCAGCTCCGGGGTGAATTCCAGAGCAGAGCCACCTCCACACCAGTTCTCCCACCTGATCCGGCACCACTGGCAGAGTGAGAGGCAGCCCGAGAACGAGAGCCAGGTCTCGAGGCAGCTCAGCGCTGCTGGGGGAGGCCGGTTTCCTCTGACAAGGCACAGGGACGGGCTGTGGGGATCAGCACAGGGTGATCACCCTGGCAGGGTGGTGATCTTCTCTCCTCCTGCTGCTTCGGCACCATCTCAAGACAGAGAACTGGCCTCTGCCCCGGGGCCGGTCACCGCTGCAGAGTCGACGCGGCTGCAGAAGCAGCCACAGACCCAAAGCCCGCTGCAGAGCTCGAGGCATTTCCATGTCCTGCTGCGGGGCCTTCGCCAGGAGCTCGGGAGCTGGAGCCACGTGCGCCCCAGTGGGAGGAAGCCCCTGGACCTACGGCTCCATCGCCGACTGCAGAGCTAGAGCCAAGGCAAGACTCCGAGCTGGACCGGCTCCACAGTCAGCTCCGGCGGCACCTCCGACCTGGAGCCAGCGCTGGCTCCCCCTGCAGAGCTAGGGCCAGTGGGAGCAAGACCCAATCCAACACCAGCTACAGCCAGCTCCGGCCTCACTTCCCGGAGCAGCTGATGAGCTCCAACCAGGGCCAGTTCCAGCACCAGAGTCGGCCTGTCCTCACCAGCGAACGCATTCCTTTTCTTCTCTTTTGGCTTTGGTTTCTTTTCCTGTCTCCAGGTATATTTGTAGCTTAAGATAAAATAAACTTTATCTTTTTAAACATTTCAAAGTGTGCAAACCACTGTTATCAACTCCATTTCCCATGCTGGCACCATCACCCTATCTAGTCCCAGAACATTTAATGCCCTGGAGAGAAACCCCACACCCTCTGAGCAGGCAGGCACTGGCCATTCCCCATCCCCCTGCTCCCAGGCAACCACTGATCTGGCATCTGTCATTTACCTGGGACGAATTTTTCATACACGTGGGATCATACCGTATGTGGTATTTGGGGTCTAGTTTCTTCCACTGAGTAGGATGTTTTCGAAGTTCACCCACGTGATAGCGTGTATCACTACTTCATTCCTGGCGTGGCTGAATGAATCCCATTGTATGAACAGACCACGTTGTGTGTGTCCATTCAAGTGTGGGTGCACCTGTGGGTTGTTTTCATCTTTCGGTTATTGTCCAGAGTGCTGCTACGAAGACTTACGTGCAGGCTCTTGTTAGAGGGCCTGCATTCCATTCTTCTGTTTAGAGAATGAGTGGAGTTCGGCCAAATGAGAACAGTATGCTCAACGTGTGGACGACGTGCCACACCCTTTGCCACAGTGGCTCTGCCATATTACATCTCCCCCAGCAATGGAGGAGGGTTCTGTTTCCCCAGATCCTCTCCGACACTTCTTATTACTGCTTATTCACTAGAGCCCCTCCTCCTGGTTGGGGGAAGGCATGTCACTGTGGTGTTGGCTTGCATTTCCTACGATCTCATGAGGAAAATCCCCCCATGTGCTCACTGGGTCGTCTGACTATCTTCTTTGGAGAAAAGTGTATTATTTTCAGTGGGGTTGTTTAGGTTCTTAAGTTGGAGGGGTTTTGTACACATTCTAGATGCAAGACTCGTATGAGATTTGCAAATATTTCCTACCATTCTTTGGGTTTCTTTACATTCTCTTGAGATTACCCTTTCATTCACAAAAGTTTTTAGCAACGTTGAAGTCCAGTGTCTCTGTTTTCTCTGTTGTTGCTTGGGCTTCGGGTGCCATACAAGAGACACCATATTGCCAAATCCAAGGGAAGGAAGATCTGCCCCCAGGTGCTCTTAGTTTCCTTCTGAGTGTTAAGAATTTTCACTGTTAAAGTTCATTCTTGGATCCATGTGGAGTTCATTTTTTATAGGGTGGAAGGGAATGCTCTGACTTCACTCCTTCGTATGTGCATATCCGGTTTCTCAACACCGTTTGTTGGAGACACTGTTTTTGCCTCATTGACTGATCTTGGTCTCCGTGTTCGAAAACAACTGACTGTACATGTATGTATTCCTTGATTCTCAGCACTATCCCATTGATCCATATGTGTTGGTCTTCTCTGCTCATACCTTTCGGGAAATATTATAATCTCGTACAGAGTTTTTCAAATTCTTAGGATTATTTGCATAGAAGATCATGTCCTATATAAGTAAACTTTTTCTTCTTCCTTTCCATTTGTGAGCTTTTAGTAACTAATCTTGTATAATTTCTCTGACCAAACTTCCATGACAATATTGAAATGAAGTGGTGGACATGGGCATCCTTGACTTTTTGGGGATTTTAAGGAGAAAACTCTCAGTCTTTCACCACAGAGAATGATATACATATGAGTGATTTTTCATAAATATCCTTTATCATAATTTTTAAAGTTATTTATTTATTTATTTATTTATTTATTTGAGAGCATGCAAGCCCAAGAGTGGGGAGGGGCAGAGGGAGAGAATCTCCAAGCAGACTCCCGACTGAGTGCAGAACCCTCCCTGGAGCTCAATCTGAAGACTCTTGAGATCATGACCTGAGCCCAAACCAAGAGTCGGACACTCAACCCACTGAGCCACCCAGGCACCTCTCCTTTATCACAATTTAACCTTCTATTTCTATTTTATTGAGAACACTTGTTATGAAAAGGTTTGGATTTTGTCAAAGCTTATCCTACAACAATTGACATGATCATGTTTCTTCTGGATGTGGTCTAGGACACTGATTAGCTACGTTGAACAGCCTTTGCATTCCCGGTGTAAATCACACTTGGTCATGATGTAGAGTCCTGTCAATGTGCTGCTAGATTCTGTCTGCTCGAATTCTGTTGAGGATTTTTGCCTCGCTCTTCATAATGGATTTTGGCCTGCAACTGTCTTTTCTTGTAAGGTCTTTGTCAGTCTTTGGAATCGGGACAATGCTGGCATTCTAGGGTGACGTGGGAAGTGTTCCCTCCTCTTGTACTTTTTTCAGACTTTCAGAAGGATTGGTATTCTGTCTTCTTTAAACGTGTGGGACAGATCACCAGGGAAAGCATCAGGTTCTGGACTTTTCATTCTTGGGAAGTTCTCATGACTGCTTCAGTCTATTTACTTATTAGAGGTCTGCTCAGGGTTTCCATTTCTTCTGGAGTCACATTGGTAGTTTGTGTGCTTCTCAGAATGATCTGCTTCATCTCAGGGAGCCCATTGGTTGGTATAAAGTGGTTCCATTTTTGTCTCTTTGTCCATTTTGGTAAATCTGCAAAAGAAAGAACAGTTGTTTTCACTGATTTTTCTCACGTGCTCTCCTCTTCCATGTATCTCTGCCCTAATCTTCATAGATTCCTTTGCTCTACTAACTTTGATCTTCTCCTTCGACTGAACCAGAGGAACATTCTAACCATTCCAGATGCCAGGCAGCCAGAGGGCCTTTGTCTAGGTCTGGGTTGTTGGGTAGAGAAGCAATACAGACTGGAGTGGATCAGGCTACCTGGGCAATTTCTACCTCACCTGGCATTCCAGGTCACCCCCAGACCGTCATTTCAGGCTGAAGCTCTCCTCCGGCCAGGCATGATGCCCAGCAACAGACTGACCTGACTTCCCATGAACCACTCACGACCTGAGGGGCCTTCTGTGCTCTAGGAACAAGCAGACTAGCTGAATTTTGCCAAGGAGCACTGCCCATGAGCAGAAAACCTGCATAGCTCAGGGCACTGTCTTCTGTGTGCTTCCTTCACACCTTCCCATGTGTGGGTCACAGCCACCTGTGCCCATGGACACCCTAGAGCACCCATTCACCCAGGGTGTCGGATCAATGCAAAGTCAGCCCTTCAATTCTTCCACCACACCCCCAACACAACACCCAAGACCAAAAGGAGCGCTCACTCCAAGTCCTGGGACCAGCTCAGATGCAGCCCCTACCTGCGCAGCAGGGACATCGCCTACCCGCTCTGCACGCACCTCCAGCCCGATGGAGATGTGCACGACATTAGTGTGGGTTTTGTCCCAGGATCCCTGATGGCCAGGAAAAGGAGGTGACTGTCCCACCCTTTCTCCCTGACAGACATCCCTTCCTGGACCCTGGGTCCCCACTCCACAGCCACAAGGGGCCAAGAAGACTCAGTCTCTAGCAGCTTCTGGGCTAGAGGCTGACCGCGGTTGCCTTACACAGTCTGGTGTTTCTGCTGGCCTTGCCGTTCCTCAAGTTCCGGAGTTGACCTCCCAGTCGTCGCTGGAGCCCTCAGGCATCATCACAGCCTCTGTCAGCACCTCCCCCTCCTCAGCCTCCATCACATCTGTGGCAGCCTCGGACTCACACGAGCGCCGTGTCTCGGGGTCTGCAACCACGGCTCCTTGCTGCCGCTCTCCATGCAGCAGGTGGGCGCTGCTGCCTCAACCCCATCAGCCTGGACATGAAGATCGGCACCATGTCCAAGAGCATCCTGCTGAACTGGGCACGTGGGGCGTCCCGTTGGTCTCCTGACTCAGACGTCTCTGAGTACTGACCTCACTGGAACAGCTAGCTACTCTGACAAGAAGCCACCTCTGGACCTTCCAGGCAGCATGCCCAGGCCTGGAAGGACGCAGACGACCACCACGGCCCCCACTCTACACAGGAGGAAACTGCGGCAGCCTCCTCACCTCCGGCTGGTGCTTGCTTGATGATCCCAATGCTAGGGTGGGGACAATAACATACCCACCAAGCTCCTTCTAAATCTACGATGCGGTGGCTCTGGTAAGACTGCCCGGATTGTGTCCCGTGAACCCCCCAACCCGCAGTGTCCCCTGACTCCTTGCCCAATATCCAGAGAGCCCTGCGTGATCTGGTCTAGACATGCTCCCCAGTGTGCACCCCTCAGCCCACTTCAGCCTTTGTAGGGCCTTCGTCCCCCAGGGAGCCCGGCAGGAATTTGCCCCTCAGAACCCCTGCCGTCCCTCCCTATGACGCCCATCCAGGATGGTCTCACCTCCAAGCCTGGGCTCAAAGGCTCCTTCCTCCGGCTCCTCTGTAAGCTCAGGCTTTGGGTCAGATTGAGCTGGGTTCAAACCCACAGCAGGGCCATGTCACAGCCCTGTGACTGGCAAGCTCCTGTGGGAACTCCTGGGACCTCTGTTTTCTACTTTGGAGATGGGGTCAGTGCCTCCCACCTCAGGAGGATGGGTTGGGGTTGAAAGCAGGGAGATGAAGGTGTTTGAGTGCTGGATTTTGGGGAGAGGGGCTGCTGCCAGGAAGACAGGGGGAGGGGATGTAGAGGAGGAAAAGGCGGCCTGACCTCCTCCCTGCCACACGTGTCCCCATCAGCCTCCCCTGAACCCCCGCCATGCACTGAGACGAACACTGAAGTGGAACGTGGGGGCCAGGACGGCAGCGGGGGTATATTTCATTTCTCTCTAGTCCCCAGGTCTCCATGTCCACTCAGTCCAGCGGCCCTGCCTGGCGGGAGTGGGTCTGGCCCCCGGCCTAAGAGGATGTGAGGGTCACTGAGCAGGCAGTGGAGATCGGGACACGGAGGACCAAGGCCACAGCCAGCCCCTCGGGGTTGTGCAGGCCTGCTGGCAGGTGGGGTCCCGCGCAGGCGCCGTCTGCTGGGCCGTGTGCGCCTGCACAGGATCCACCTGCCTCCGACCCACCGTTGGTGGGAGGGCCCCGCCCACCCAGAGTGCACCTGCGCCACGTCCACCCAAAAGGTGGGAGCCGTCCGGCCACGCCGAGCCACGCTAAGGAAGTTCCTCCTCCAAGCCCTCATGGGACAGTCGGTAAACTGAGGACAGGAGAGGCAGGGACTGGCCTGGGACCCACCAGCTGAGCAGAGGCTAGAGGAACAGGGAGGGTTCCAGCTTCCGTGGCCAAGCTTCACCTCGCAGGGCGTTTCCTTTGGGAACGAAGGCCCCTAAGATCTGGGGGACCCCTGCCCACACTCCCATGTGGGGCCCTTTCCTCTGGTCACCCTCGCGCGGGCACACGTACGCACAAGGCTCTCTGCCTGGGCGCGCGCGCACACACACACACACACTCACACACACACACACACACAAACTCCCCAGCGGCATCCAATGGGGCGTGGACCCTGGAGGGGACAAGGGGGAAAGAAGGAGGAGGTTGGAGGCAGCTGGGCCGTGGGCTGTGGGCATTGTCTCCTGGGAACATGCCCGGGGCCGTAGCATGGGGCTCGGGGGAGACATGCCAGGCTGATGGCCAGGGCGTCCCAAGATGCCCAAGGGCTGTCACAGGCACCCACATTCTAGAGACAGCCCCCTTCCTACTCAGTTCACTTGGCTGGAGATGCTGCAATCCTGCTCTATCCCGATGTCCCCAGGATGTGTTCTCAGCAAAGCCGACAGTGAGAGCCGTTGCCTACACTGCAGACCTGGGGTCAGGTCCCACCCTGACACCTCTGGTCATTTGCCTGGAGGGGCCCAAAGGGAACACAGGGAGGCCCAGAGCCAGCCAGGCCAGCAAGATACCGCTGTGATCCGACCGTGCAGCCCAGCGCCCCTCTGTGTGTGTGTGTGTGTGTGTGCAGAGGTCTCGGGCAGGGTAGCCCACCCTGAGCAGGAGCAGGGTGATGAGGGGCCAGATGCCTGGTGGGTGGATCATGTTGACACCCCGGGTCAAGGCTGGCTGGGTGGGACGGGGTGTGCTGGGGCGGCCTCCTTCTCCCCAGGTTTGATCCGGAGCCCTGTCGATACATGTCACTGTACCCCGGGCGCAGGGCTGTGCCCGTACGGGGCTGTGTCTGATCTGGGGGCAGCAGTGGGCCTGGGCAGGAGGACGGTGAGGACGGCCGGGCAGGGCTGTGATGCCTCCGGGCCGGGCGCCGCTCACTGTCTTCGCAGAGCCCCATGGAAGAAATTGGGGTCAAGCTGGTCAACAGGAGCCTCACTCGACGGCTCCCCGGCATTGGGCACGTGCACCAGGCAGACGGTAAGGGCTGGTGCGGGCTCAGGGGGAGTGTGGGCACGAGGGCGCTCCAGGACCGTGCTCGGGGAGGGCCGGGAGGGTCTCCTGCCCCGACGCCATCCGGGACACTGACGACCCGGGGTGCCACGACAGCTGTGCCCCTTACATGGCCATGATATCAACCCAAGGGTTCTGGGCTGCTCCCTTCAGAGACACACACAAACAGACACACACGCCAAACACACACACACACCCAGTCCTTCATACACACACACACACACACACACACACACACACACCTGGTCCTTCACACAGAGACCCACACACCCGGTCCAGCCCCAGCCTTCGCCACGTACAAAATCACCCTTCACATACGTGGAAGATGATTCGAACCAACTTGGATATTCTGTTGCACTTCAGGACACGGACAGAAATAGTTTTGCAATTTCTGTGTTGTGAATTGTCCCTCCTTTACCACAGATCAGCCCCACCGTGAACCTGAGTGGGCCCTGCCGCTGGGGGCAAGCCAGAGGCTGTGGGCGGTCCGTGCTGACAGCCTGAGGAAGCTGGTGGAGCCGGGCCAGGCCCTCTCCTGTGGCCCCTCTCCCGGAGCACCTCCCAGAGGAACGCCTCCCCAGCTCTTCCCACACCTGCTGCTCACCAAGGTGAGCAGGGCCCCCTGTCCCGCCCGGAGGCTCCCCTTCACCTGCGGACTGTGTGTCTCGGGCCTGGCACCTCCCTTCTCCGAACCTCAGGTGTCTCCTGGGGACCCTGCGTTCCACGAGGCCAGGCCCCACACACGGGGTTGCCGTCGGGCCTGTTGGGACCGCTCCCCGACCCTGTGGCCGGCCCACGGGGAGGGTCGCCTGGGGCTGAGGCGGTTCCTCTTCACCGTGAAGGAGCTCTCTGCCCCAAGCCTCGGTGTCCTGTGTCCCGGGCAAAGCCGCATTCCTGGCTGTGAGGAGGTTTCAGATTCCATCTGGGGCTCCCATCCTGGGTGGAGAAAGAGCAGGGATCCCTGGGGGCTGGCAGAGCGGCCCCAGAGCCACTCAGACATCTGAAAGGTGCTGGCTGGGCTTCATCGACTCCACACATGGACCGGAAGCCCTTGTCTCCGAGGTGGTGAGGGAACGCGGGGGACCGGTCAGGTGCGGAGCCATGAGTCTTGTGCACATCTGCCGCAGGGCTGGGTCATGGTACAGGAGCTGTGGGCAGGTCGTCTCTGCACACGTGGCCATGACACACCTGGCTGGCACTCTCGGTGGGGAAGCCTGCGTGCCTGGTGCACCTGTCTCCCACCTACCCCTGGAGGAGCAGCCACGTTCAAGCCTTACCATGTCCGACCCTCAGGGACAGTTGGGAACCTGGTTCAAGAGAGGCAGGGACTGGCCCAGGACAACTGAGGGGTGCAGAGTCCAAGGAGCTGCTCCCCAATCCTAGGCCAGTCCAAACCCTCCCATGAGGTTTGCTTTGGGGGTGAGAGTCCCTCAGGTCCTCGGGAAGAGCTACCCACCCCGTCCCATGTGGGGACCTGACCTTGGCATCCCCAGGCACGTAGAGGCACGTGCACCTGCACACCCACCCCCACACACACACCCACCCCCACACACACACCACTCTGACTGCCCAGCTGGGGGTCAGAAGGGGAGGACACCCTGGGAGCGAGGTGGGTGACAGGGGGGAAAGAAGAAACAGGTTGCAGACAGCTGGGCCATGGGGCAGGGCATCAGGACTCCTGGCAAGGACCCAGATCCATAGCATGGGGAGGGGAGACAGGCCAGGCTGAGGGTCAGGGGTCCCCAAGGGGCCCAGGGGGGTTGCCAGGGCACTGGGAGAGGACAGGGTCTGGGTTCCGGTGTCCATCACCAGACTGGGCACTTGGAAGCAGGAAGAGATACCCACCCCCAAGTCCAGAGGGGCTCCAGCACAAAGGCCTCAGCTTACTCTTCTGTCACTTGGGCTGTAGAGATGCAGTGTCCCTAGGGTCCCACAGGCTTGTGGGAAAGCCTGTTGGCCTTGGATCTCCATTCCCGACCCCCTGTGCTCCCAGTCCTGGGAAAATGCTTTGTACTCCCTCGAGGTCCTTCGGAGCAGGGGACAGACTGGGGGCTTGGGGGGCTGAGGACCTGGGCACGCAGAACGTGGCAGAGCACTGACCACTAGTCTGGCGACCAAGGCCAAGACCCTCCTTGTTGCAGCCTCCGGGTCTCCATTTGGAAGAGGTTCCAGATTCACTGCTCTGGTCCGGGTGACAAGGCCTTAGGAAGGAACGGAGCACCGGGACAGAAGAGGGAAACACGGACAAGGGAGGCTTCTGAGGTTTCTCACATCACCCCTGGAGTCCACAGATCCTGCTCCTGTGAGAGACACAGAGACAGAGACAGAAACAGAGAAGGAGACAGAGAATGAACACACGACAGTGGGAACCAGAAGAAGTCACAGACGTTCCTGCATCAGCTTGGAAATGACATCCCAGCATTTGGCCCCATTCTCTTCCTGAGAGTGCGGTCACACAGGCCATCCACCCCGGAGGGGAGGGGATTCCACAGGGATGTGTGAGCAGGAAGCGGGAATGCCCGGGAACCACTGTGGGGACTGCCCAGCACGTGGGCGCAGACGAGGCCCCGGGGCCTGAGCCTAAACCTAATGGGAGCCCCTGGAAGTGTGCGTCACCAGAGGACAAGGTCGGAATCCGTTCATTGCAACCTTCTCACAGGGGCTGGGAACAGGCAAGAAGGGGGTGGCTTTGCCCAGACCCCAGAGCAGACCCAGGCCCCTCTGAGCTGAGCTCCATGTCCCGCCCAGCCCCTGGCTCCTCCTTGCATTGCCAAGTGTGCCGCAGCCTCCTGTGATAGCACGTCCGGAATGTATGTAGCGGTCCTACCCCTGATGGCGTCCCTAGGAGTAGAAGCCAGAACACCGCACTGTGCAGATGGGGAGCCTGGGGAGGCCCTGAGAGGCACAGGGCCTGTCCAGGGTCACAGCCCTGTGCATGCACGGGAGCCCAGTCTGAAGCCAGCTCTGTGTCCTCACAGCGGGGACACTGGCTGCACCCAGGCCTTGGGAAGGCTGTGGGGGGGCTGTGAGGGAGTCACTGTATGGATGGGGCATGGGGGGAGGGGGAGCATTGAGCAGCCGCGGGAGGGGTCCCTCGGGGGCGGGGGTCTTGTGTGAGGAGGAAGTTGGGTAAGGGGACCCCAGGCACTGGTGACCTCACTTCCCCGACAACAGAGTCCAACAGAATTTGGAACCCAGGTAACAAAGGCACCCACATTCCAGAGACAGCCCCCTGCCCAGCTCATTTCGTTGGAGATCATAAAACCATGAACATGTGGGCTTGTTGCCTCCCTAAGTCTGGATGCTGCAGGCTGAAGAAAGCCCGCCCTGCAAACGCTGGCCCCCGCTGGGGATGTCCGATCAGGGCTCCCCACCGCCTCTGGTCGTTTGGCCGGAAGGCCCGAAAGGTGACACCAGGAGGCCCAGAGCCGGCCACCCAGCCCCACAGGGTCTAATCCACCTGTGCAGCCCAAGGTCCCCTCCCCTCCGTGTGTGTGTGTGTGTGTGTGTGTGTGTGTGTGTGTGTGTGAAGGGGGGTCATGTGGGGTGGGCCAACGCCAATCAAGAGCAGGCTGAGGAGGGGTCAGGTAACCCGTGGTCAGGTCATGTTCAAGGTCAAGGCTGCCTGGGTGGGACGGGGTGTGGGGGGCTGTGAGCTTCTGCCCAGGGTTTCTCTCGATCGCCCTGCAGGGATGGGTCATTGTCCCGCGTGTAGGGCTGTGCACCCACAGGTGTGTGTCTGATCTGGGAGCAGCAGGGCGACGGGGCAGGGGACAGGGAGGTTGGCCGGGCAGGACTGGGATGCCTCCGGGCCGGCTACCCGTCCCTGTCTTTGCAGACCTCCGATGAGATGGGCACGAGGCTGGCGGACACCCACTCCATGTCCGGGATCCGGAGCGTGACCCCACAGGACTCCCCTGGAGCAGGTGCTGGGGATTGCGGGGAGAGGCCTCCGACACCACCCAGACCACTGTCCCTGGTGGTCATTGACTGCATTGTGCTCCAGGAGCCGGAGCCCACGGAGCCGAGCCTGAGGCTGAGAAGCCCGGGGCTGGGTGCCCGTGGGTGTGTGCAGAAGGGTGGGGGCTGGCCCCACAGGGAGGAGCCCCCAGAGCCTGGTGTGGGGCCTGGAGCAACGACTGGGCTCAGAGCGCCCAGCGGGTGGTCTGCGGTCGGGGAGACGCCCCGTGGAGGGCTCCTTCCTAGCTGTGGCTTCTCTGGGAGGCCCTGGGGGGGTTCTGTCTCCACGGAGAGCAGGCTCAGGCTGAGCTTTTCTCCTCTCACAGCTGCTCCACCACCTGAGAAGCTAGAGCCGGTTCCAACTCCATCGGCAGCTCTGGACGGAGGGGTGGGGGCTGCGGCTTCAGCAGGAGACCACTAGCCGGCAGGTGACCCAGCACCCGCCCACGGAGAGCTGACGGGGGCCAGGAAGGGCCTGCTGGAGAACCTGCCTCTGGAGAGCCTGCCCCTGTGCCTGCCCCTGTGCCTGCCAGAGACACCGCCCCTGCGCCTGCCCCGAACTGTGGCCCTGCTCCTGCCCCCGATCCAGCTCCTGCCCTGGATCCTGACCCATCCCTACCCCTGCCAGTGCCCCGGTTCTTGCCCCTGACCCAGATACTGCCCCGGTTCCTGTACCTGCCAATGCGGCAGACCCTGTCCCTCCCCTTGCACCTGCCCCCTCCCCTCCCCCGGCTTGTGCTCCTGTTCCGGCCCCTGCCCCAACTCCTGCCCCTGCCCCTGCCCCTGCCCCTGCTAGAGCCAATGTCCCTTCTCCTGACCCACCTCCTGCCCCTGCACCTGCCCCTTCCCCAGCACCTGCCTGTGCACCTGTTCTTGCCCCTGACCCAGCTCCTGACCCTGCACCTGTCCCTTCCCTTACCTGTGCACCTCCTCTTTCCCCTGATCCGGATCCTGACCCTGACCCAGCTCCTGCCCTGGATCCTGCCCCTTCTCTTGCCCCTGCCTGTGCTCCTAATCTTGCCCCTGACCGGGGTTCTGCCCCTACCCCTGCCTGTGGTCCTGTTCTTGCCCCGGACCCAGCTCCTGCCGTGGATCCTGCCCATTCTCCTGCCCCTGCCTGTATTCCTGTTCTTGCCCTTGACTCGGCTTCTGCCCCTGCCACTGTCCCTTAGCCAGCCCCTCCCTGTGCTCCTATCTTTGCCTCTGACCCAGCTCCTTCCCCTTTCCCTACCAGTTTCCCTGCCCCTGCGTGTGCGCCCATTCCTGCCCCTGGCCCACCCCCTGCCCTTGCACCTGTCCCTTCCTCTGCCTGTGTCCCTGTTCCTGCCCCTGCCAGATCCGATGCCCCTTCCCCTGCCTGCGTCCCAGTTCCTGCCCCTGCCCCTGCCAGAGCCGATGCCCCTTCCCCTGCCAGTGTCCCTGTTCCTGCCCCTGCCCCTGCCAGAGCTGATGCCCCTTCCCCTGTCTGTGTCCCTGTTCCTGCCCCTGCCAGAGCCAATGCCCCTCCCCGTGCCGGTGTCCCTGTTCCTGCCCCTGCCCCTGCCAGAGCCGATGCCCCTTCCCCTGCTTTCCAGGGCCGCTGCCCCTTCCCATGGCCCTGCCTGTATTCCTGTTCTTGCCCTTGACTCGCCTTCTGCCCCTGCAACTGTCCCTTCCCCAGCCCCTCCCTGTGCTCCTATCCTTGCCTCTGACCCAGCTCCTTCCCCTTTCCCTACCCATTTCCCTGCCCCTTCGTATGTGCCCCTTCCTGGCCGGACGCACCCCCTTCCTCTGCACCTGTCCCTTCCTCTTGCTGTTTCCCTGTTCCGGCCCGTGCCAGAGCCGATGCCCCTTCCCCTGCCTGCATCACTGTTCCTACCCCTGCCACTGCCAGAGCTGATGCCCGTTCCCCTGCCGGCATCCCTGTTCCGGCCCCTGACCCTGCCAGAGCCCATGCACCTTCCCCTGCCTGTGTCCCTGTTCCTGCCCCTGCCA
Source organism: Mirounga angustirostris (assembly GCF_029215605.1). Taxonomy (NCBI): domain Eukaryota; kingdom Metazoa; phylum Chordata; class Mammalia; order Carnivora; family Phocidae; genus Mirounga; species Mirounga angustirostris. The sequence goes on along the minus strand of NW_026991726.1, from coordinate 39,841 downwards.
GAGCCGATGCCCCTTCCCCTGCCTGCGTCCCTGTTCCTGCCCTTGCCCCTGCCAGAGCCGATGCCCCTTCCCCTGCTTTCCAGGGCCGCTGCCCCTTCCCCTGGGCCTCCCTGTGCTCCTCTACTTGCCCCTGATCCAGCTCTTACCGTGGATCCTGCCCCTGGCCCTGCTCTTGCGTCTGGCCCTGCTCTTGCATCTGGCCCTGCCCCTCCTCCTGCTCCTGCAGGGCTCCCAGAACCACATCCAGAGCCCACATCCTCACGGGGAGAGCTCCTTGTACCATTACCCTTAGCTCCATCACCCGACCCCAATGCCCCGCCAGATTGTTTCATCCCCTCCCCCTATGTTCTTTCTCTCTGGTTCGTATTAACTGTTCTAGTCTCTTTCCATGTCCTATATGCTGTTTATTATTTATTTTAAATAAAATTCATTGTTTTTAGATGAACAAGTCCTGAGCATCAAGTACATTCCCAACGCTGGGCCACCACACCACAGAACATGGCTGTGGAATATCTGCTTCCCCAAAGGAGTCCCCGAACCAGAAGGCCTCCCTGGAAACCCCTAAGCTGCTTCGTCTCTCTGTTCCTTTATCTGTTCTGGATGTTTCCTGTACGTGGAATCCCACAGTATGGGCCTTTGTTTCTGCCCCCCTATTTTCAAAGGGGACTCCTTCTTTTCTGTGTTGACTTGACATAGAATTTCCCTTATTGGATGTTGAAATCCCTGATGGATTACAGAGGAAATGGAACCATAGAGCCCCCTTTGGTAAATATGGACACAATCTCGGGGCGGAGACCCCTGTTCCTGCTGGGACACCTCAGCCTGACCCCAGACAGGAAAGGGCTGGTTCCTCCTGTGACGCACAGAGAAACCAGGGAAATGCAGAAAGCTGGAAGACGCACCCCAAAGGGCCAAAGCATTGCTCACAACCCAAGGCCACAGAAAGGTTTCCCATGCCTCTGGTCCAAACCATGCTCCAAGTCACTGGGGTCCACAGGGACAGAGACGAAATGCATGCAAGTCCAAGGGGAGGGGTCAGCCATGGGGGGAGTCAGAGATGCAGGAGCTCCCGGGGAAGGACTCTGGCAAAGGAAACCCTATGGAGGCAGCCCTCGTCACCCTCAGACTGGCAGGTGTCTGGTCTGGGGACCAGCAGCCCTGGCGAGAACGTGAGGAAACGGAGGTCCCCGGGAGAGAAAGGTGACAGGCACCCCTGTCTGGGAGAACAGTGAGCAGCACCCATCCCAGGCCACGGGTGCACCCATCACCTAGCGTGGGCAGCTCACTCCCACCGTGTCGAAGGGAACACCGTGTCCATCAACCTCTATTTGCAACAGAATCCATAAAGTGGAGTTTCTGGGTCAACACGTATCCAGTGTTGAAGGTACAAGCCTCAATTTCCAACATCCCAGGTCTGCTTGTCCACCTTGAGCCTTGTTTGGGAAGCAGGGGTGGGGATCCCTGGGGCTGTGACCTGTGGGAGGGGTGGGGAGGGGGAGCTCTGAGTGGAGTGACCAAGGTACCTGGGGTGACCTGCCCAGCAGGGATCCTCCCGCCCCCAGCCCCTCTCCTGGCCTCGTGCACGATGGCGAGGGTGTGACGGTGAAGGTGCTGGCCCTTGGATGGCGAGTTCCCTAGCTGGTGCTGGAGCTGCTCAAGCTCCAAACCGGGCTCTGATCACAGAGTTGGCGCGAGAGCCGAAGCTGCAGCTGCCCCAGTCTCGGGAGCTGCGGCACGCATCGGTGGAGGACCTGGCTCGAGCTCTGGGGCAGGTGCTGGAGCTGAATCCCCCTCCAGAGATGATCCAGACCCGGTTCCGCACTTGGATAGGGCTCTTGAACCCACGAACGGCTTTCCTCCCCTGCCCACTTCATGGATGACAAAACTCGGGACGGTGACGGGACCGGCTCCATGGGGGTAATGGCTACGGGGGGATTCAGACCAAGGATCCTGCAACCCCTTCACCACGCGCCCCACGCGGGTCGGTCCTGAGCTGCCAGACTGGGACAAGGGCCTGACCCGCTGCTCCCGGCAGCTGCCCCCAGCTGAGCAGAGACACTTGCCGGGGACCTGAAGTCCTCGTTGAACCTCTGCTCCGGACAGCCCCACGCGAGCAGGGACCGTGCTTCCTCACCGCTGGGTCCCCAACCCCCAGAACAGTGCCTGGGAGGTGGTAGGACTTCAAAGTTTAGTGAGTCGGTGAGATTCCCCCAGCAGCACCGTTATGCGGCGGATGTTGTTACAGAGGAGAGGTCTGGGCCACAGACTCTTGTGTTCACGCTTTCTTCCACGCGGGCATCACCCACACCTGGGTCTGTTCGCTGGAACGCAGAGGGGACCCCCAGACACCCTCCCTGCCCTCGGAGCTCCCAGCCTAACCGGTGGGTCAGCATCTCACCCACGGTCAGCAAGTGGGCGTTCCAGAGCTAGAGCACCTCGAGCACGAGACCTTGCACGAGCCGTGGGGCAGCTAAGATCTCGAACCATCTGACGCACCAGAACGTGCCCCGGCGCTGACTCGAGCCAGCCGTGGAAGCAGCTCGAGAGCCTGAGCCAGGGCCCCGCACACTAGAGCCCCTCCAGCTCCGACCCGCGGTCCCTCTCCGGAGGCAAAAGCAGCTCCGGGGTGAATTCCAGAGCAGAGCCACCTCCACACCAGTTCTCCCACCTGATCCGGCACCACTGGCAGAGTGAGAGGCAGCCCGAGAACGAGAGCCAGGTCTCGAGGCAGCTCAGCGCTGCTGGGGGAGGCCGGTTTCCTCTGACAAGGCACAGGGACGGGCTGTGGGGATCAGCACAGGGTGATCACCCTGGCAGGGTGGTGATCTTCTCTCCTCCTGCTGCTTCGGCACCATCTCAAGACAGAGAACTGGCCTCTGCCCCGGGGCCGGTCACCGCTGCAGAGTCGACGCGGCTGCAGAAGCAGCCACAGACCCAAAGCCCGCTGCAGAGCTCGAGGCATTTCCATGTCCTGCTGCGGGGCCTTCGCCAGGAGCTCGGGAGCTGGAGCCACGTGCGCCCCAGTGGGAGGAAGCCCCTGGACCTACGGCTCCATCGCCGACTGCAGAGCTAGAGCCAAGGCAAGACTCCGAGCTGGACCGGCTCCACAGTCAGCTCCGGCGGCACCTCCGACCTGGAGCCAGCGCTGGCTCCCCCTGCAGAGCTAGGGCCAGTGGGAGCAAGACCCAATCCAACACCAGCTACAGCCAGCTCCGGCCTCACTTCCCGGAGCAGCTGATGAGCTCCAACCAGGGCCAGTTCCAGCACCAGAGTCGGCCTGTCCTCACCAGCGAACGCATTCCTTTTCTTCTCTTTTGGCTTTGGTTTCTTTTCCTGTCTCCAGGTATATTTGTAGCTTAAGATAAAATAAACTTTATCTTTTTAAACATTTCAAAGTGTGCAAACCACTGTTATCAACTCCATTTCCCATGCTGGCACCATCACCCTATCTAGTCCCAGAACATTTAATGCCCTGGAGAGAAACCCCACACCCTCTGAGCAGGCAGGCACTGGCCATTCCCCATCCCCCTGCTCCCAGGCAACCACTGATCTGGCATCTGTCATTTACCTGGGACGAATTTTTCATACACGTGGGATCATACCGTATGTGGTATTTGGGGTCTAGTTTCTTCCACTGAGTAGGATGTTTTCGAAGTTCACCCACGTGATAGCGTGTATCACTACTTCATTCCTGGCGTGGCTGAATGAATCCCATTGTATGAACAGACCACGTTGTGTGTGTCCATTCAAGTGTGGGTGCACCTGTGGGTTGTTTTCATCTTTCGGTTATTGTCCAGAGTGCTGCTACGAAGACTTACGTGCAGGCTCTTGTTAGAGGGCCTGCATTCCATTCTTCTGTTTAGAGAATGAGTGGAGTTCGGCCAAATGAGAACAGTATGCTCAACGTGTGGACGACGTGCCACACCCTTTGCCACAGTGGCTCTGCCATATTACATCTCCCCCAGCAATGGAGGAGGGTTCTGTTTCCCCAGATCCTCTCCGACACTTCTTATTACTGCTTATTCACTAGAGCCCCTCCTCCTGGTTGGGGGAAGGCATGTCACTGTGGTGTTGGCTTGCATTTCCTACGATCTCATGAGGAAAATCCCCCCATGTGCTCACTGGGTCGTCTGACTATCTTCTTTGGAGAAAAGTGTATTATTTTCAGTGGGGTTGTTTAGGTTCTTAAGTTGGAGGGGTTTTGTACACATTCTAGATGCAAGACTCGTATGAGATTTGCAAATATTTCCTACCATTCTTTGGGTTTCTTTACATTCTCTTGAGATTACCCTTTCATTCACAAAAGTTTTTAGCAACGTTGAAGTCCAGTGTCTCTGTTTTCTCTGTTGTTGCTTGGGCTTCGGGTGCCATACAAGAGACACCATATTGCCAAATCCAAGGGAAGGAAGATCTGCCCCCAGGTGCTCTTAGTTTCCTTCTGAGTGTTAAGAATTTTCACTGTTAAAGTTCATTCTTGGATCCATGTGGAGTTCATTTTTTATAGGGTGGAAGGGAATGCTCTGACTTCACTCCTTCGTATGTGCATATCCGGTTTCTCAACACCGTTTGTTGGAGACACTGTTTTTGCCTCATTGACTGATCTTGGTCTCCGTGTTCGAAAACAACTGACTGTACATGTATGTATTCCTTGATTCTCAGCACTATCCCATTGATCCATATGTGTTGGTCTTCTCTGCTCATACCTTTCGGGAAATATTATAATCTCGTACAGAGTTTTTCAAATTCTTAGGATTATTTGCATAGAAGATCATGTCCTATATAAGTAAACTTTTTCTTCTTCCTTTCCATTTGTGAGCTTTTAGTAACTAATCTTGTATAATTTCTCTGACCAAACTTCCATGACAATATTGAAATGAAGTGGTGGACATGGGCATCCTTGACTTTTTGGGGATTTTAAGGAGAAAACTCTCAGTCTTTCACCACAGAGAATGATATACATATGAGTGATTTTTCATAAATATCCTTTATCATAATTTTTAAAGTTATTTATTTATTTATTTATTTATTTATTTGAGAGCATGCAAGCCCAAGAGTGGGGAGGGGCAGAGGGAGAGAATCTCCAAGCAGACTCCCGACTGAGTGCAGAACCCTCCCTGGAGCTCAATCTGAAGACTCTTGAGATCATGACCTGAGCCCAAACCAAGAGTCGGACACTCAACCCACTGAGCCACCCAGGCACCTCTCCTTTATCACAATTTAACCTTCTATTTCTATTTTATTGAGAACACTTGTTATGAAAAGGTTTGGATTTTGTCAAAGCTTATCCTACAACAATTGACATGATCATGTTTCTTCTGGATGTGGTCTAGGACACTGATTAGCTACGTTGAACAGCCTTTGCATTCCCGGTGTAAATCACACTTGGTCATGATGTAGAGTCCTGTCAATGTGCTGCTAGATTCTGTCTGCTCGAATTCTGTTGAGGATTTTTGCCTCGCTCTTCATAATGGATTTTGGCCTGCAACTGTCTTTTCTTGTAAGGTCTTTGTCAGTCTTTGGAATCGGGACAATGCTGGCATTCTAGGGTGACGTGGGAAGTGTTCCCTCCTCTTGTACTTTTTTCAGACTTTCAGAAGGATTGGTATTCTGTCTTCTTTAAACGTGTGGGACAGATCACCAGGGAAAGCATCAGGTTCTGGACTTTTCATTCTTGGGAAGTTCTCATGACTGCTTCAGTCTATTTACTTATTAGAGGTCTGCTCAGGGTTTCCATTTCTTCTGGAGTCACATTGGTAGTTTGTGTGCTTCTCAGAATGATCTGCTTCATCTCAGGGAGCCCATTGGTTGGTATAAAGTGGTTCCATTTTTGTCTCTTTGTCCATTTTGGTAAATCTGCAAAAGAAAGAACAGTTGTTTTCACTGATTTTTCTCACGTGCTCTCCTCTTCCATGTATCTCTGCCCTAATCTTCATAGATTCCTTTGCTCTACTAACTTTGATCTTCTCCTTCGACTGAACCAGAGGAACATTCTAACCATTCCAGATGCCAGGCAGCCAGAGGGCCTTTGTCTAGGTCTGGGTTGTTGGGTAGAGAAGCAATACAGACTGGAGTGGATCAGGCTACCTGGGCAATTTCTACCTCACCTGGCATTCCAGGTCACCCCCAGACCGTCATTTCAGGCTGAAGCTCTCCTCCGGCCAGGCATGATGCCCAGCAACAGACTGACCTGACTTCCCATGAACCACTCACGACCTGAGGGGCCTTCTGTGCTCTAGGAACAAGCAGACTAGCTGAATTTTGCCAAGGAGCACTGCCCATGAGCAGAAAACCTGCATAGCTCAGGGCACTGTCTTCTGTGTGCTTCCTTCACACCTTCCCATGTGTGGGTCACAGCCACCTGTGCCCATGGACACCCTAGAGCACCCATTCACCCAGGGTGTCGGATCAATGCAAAGTCAGCCCTTCAATTCTTCCACCACACCCCCAACACAACACCCAAGACCAAAAGGAGCGCTCACTCCAAGTCCTGGGACCAGCTCAGATGCAGCCCCTACCTGCGCAGCAGGGACATCGCCTACCCGCTCTGCACGCACCTCCAGCCCGATGGAGATGTGCACGACATTAGTGTGGGTTTTGTCCCAGGATCCCTGATGGCCAGGAAAAGGAGGTGACTGTCCCACCCTTTCTCCCTGACAGACATCCCTTCCTGGACCCTGGGTCCCCACTCCACAGCCACAAGGGGCCAAGAAGACTCAGTCTCTAGCAGCTTCTGGGCTAGAGGCTGACCGCGGTTGCCTTACACAGTCTGGTGTTTCTGCTGGCCTTGCCGTTCCTCAAGTTCCGGAGTTGACCTCCCAGTCGTCGCTGGAGCCCTCAGGCATCATCACAGCCTCTGTCAGCACCTCCCCCTCCTCAGCCTCCATCACATCTGTGGCAGCCTCGGACTCACACGAGCGCCGTGTCTCGGGGTCTGCAACCACGGCTCCTTGCTGCCGCTCTCCATGCAGCAGGTGGGCGCTGCTGCCTCAACCCCATCAGCCTGGACATGAAGATCGGCACCATGTCCAAGAGCATCCTGCTGAACTGGGCACGTGGGGCGTCCCGTTGGTCTCCTGACTCAGACGTCTCTGAGTACTGACCTCACTGGAACAGCTAGCTACTCTGACAAGAAGCCACCTCTGGACCTTCCAGGCAGCATGCCCAGGCCTGGAAGGACGCAGACGACCACCACGGCCCCCACTCTACACAGGAGGAAACTGCGGCAGCCTCCTCACCTCCGGCTGGTGCTTGCTTGATGATCCCAATGCTAGGGTGGGGACAATAACATACCCACCAAGCTTCTTCTAAATCTACGATGCGGTGGCTCTGGTAAGACTGCCCGGATTGTGTCCCGTGAACCCCCCAACCCGCAGTGTCCCCTGACTCCTTGCCCAATATCCAGAGAGCCCTGCGTGATCTGGTCTAGACATGCTCCCCAGTGTGCACCCCTCAGCCCACTTCAGCCTTTGTAGGGCCTTCGTCCCCCAGGGAGCCCGGCAGGAATTTGCCCCTCAGAACCCCTGCCGTCCCTCCCTATGACGCCCATCCAGGATGGTCTCACCTCCAAGCCTGGGCTCAAAGGCTCCTTCCTCCGGCTCCTCTGTAAGCTCAGGCTTTGGGTCAGATTGAGCTGGGTTCAAACCCACAGCAGGGCCATGTCACAGCCCTGTGACTGGCAAGCTCCTGTGGGAACTCCTGGGACCTCTGTTTTCTACTTTGGAGATGGGGTCAGTGCCTCCCACCTCAGGAGGATGGGTTGGGGTTGAAAGCAGGGAGATGAAGGTGTTTGAGTGCTGGATTTTGGGGAGAGGGGCTGCTGCCAGGAAGACAGGGGGAGGGGATGTAGAGGAGGAAAAGGCGGCCTGACCTCCTCCCTGCCACACGTGTCCCCATCAGCCTCCCCTGAACCCCCGCCATGCACTGAGACGAACACTGAAGTGGAACGTGGGGGCCAGGACGGCAGCGGGGGTATATTTCATTTCTCTCTAGTCCCCAGGTCTCCATGTCCACTCAGTCCAGCGGCCCTGCCTGGCGGGAGTGGGTCTGGCCCCCGGCCTAAGAGGATGTGAGGGTCACTGAGCAGGCAGTGGAGATCGGGACACGGAGGACCAAGGCCACAGCCAGCCCCTCGGGGTTGTGCAGGCCTGCTGGCAGGTGGGGTCCCGCGCAGGCGCCGTCTGCTGGGCCGTGTGCGCCTGCACAGGATCCACCTGCCTCCGACCCACCGTTGGTGGGAGGGCCCCGCCCACCCAGAGTGCACCTGCGCCACGTCCACCCAAAAGGTGGGAGCCGTCCGGCCACGCCGAGCCACGCTAAGGAAGTTCCTCCTCCAAGCCCTCATGGGACAGTCGGTAAACTGAGGACAGGAGAGGCAGGGACTGGCCTGGGACCCACCAGCTGAGCAGAGGCTAGAGGAACAGGGAGGGTTCCAGCTTCCGTGGCCAAGCTTCACCTCGCAGGGCGTTTCCTTTGGGAACGAAGGCCCCTAAGATCTGGGGGACCCCTGCCCACACTCCCATGTGGGGCCCTTTCCTCTGGTCACCCTCGCGCGGGCACACGTACGCACAAGGCTCTCTGCCTGGGCGCGCGCGCACACACACACACACACTCACACACACACACACACACAAACTCCCCAGCGGCATCCAATGGGGCGTGGACCCTGGAGGGGACAAGGGGGAAAGAAGGAGGAGGTTGGAGGCAGCTGGGCCGTGGGCTGTGGGCATTGTCTCCTGGGAACATGCCCGGGGCCGTAGCATGGGGCTCGGGGCAGACATGCCAGGCTGATGGCCAGGGCGTCCCAAGATGCCCAAGGGCTGTCACAGGCACCCACATTCTAGAGACAGCCCCCTTCCTACTCAGTTCACTTGGCTGGAGATGCTGCAATCCTGCTCTATCCCGATGTCCCCAGGATGTGTTCTCAGCAAAGCCGACAGTGAGAGCCGTTGCCTACACTGCAGACCTGGGGTCAGGTCCCACCCTGACACCTCTGGTCATTTGCCTGGAGGGGCCCAAAGGGAACACAGGGAGGCCCAGAGCCAGCCAGGCCAGCAAGATACCGCTGTGATCCGACCGTGCAGCCCAGCGCCCCTCTGTGTGTGTGTGTGTGTGTGTGCAGAGGTCTCGGGCAGGGTAGCCCACCCTGAGCAGGAGCAGGGTGATGAGGGGCCAGATGCCTGGTGGGTGGATCATGTTGACACCCCGGGTCAAGGCTGGCTGGGTGGGACGGGGTGTGCTGGGGCGGCCTCCTTCTCCCCAGGTTTGATCCGGAGCCCTGTCGATACATGTCACTGTACCCCGGGCGCAGGGCTGTGCCCGTACGGGGCTGTGTCTGATCTGGGGGCAGCAGTGGGCCTGGGCAGGAGGACGGTGAGGACGGCCGGGCAGGGCTGTGATGCCTCCGGGCCGGGCGCCGCTCACTGTCTTCGCAGAGCCCCATGGAAGAAATTGGGGTCAAGCTGGTCAACAGGAGCCTCACTCGACGGCTCCCCGGCATTGGGCACGTGCACCAGGCAGACGGTAAGGGCTGGTGCGGGCTCAGGGGGAGTGTGGCCACGAGGGCGCTCCAGGACCATGCTCGGGGAGGGCCGGGAGGGTCTCCTGCCCCGACGCCATCCGGGACACTGACGACCCGGGGTGCCACGACAGCTGTGCCCCTTACATGGCCATGATATCAACCCAAGGGTTCTGGGCTGCTCCCTTCAGAGACACACACAAACAGACACACACGCCAAACACACACACACACCCAGTCCTTCATACACACACACACACACACACACACACACACACACACACCTGGTCCTTCACACACAGACCCACACACCCGGTCCAGCCCCAGCCTTCGCCACGTACAAAATCACCCTTCACATACGTGGAAGATGATTCGAACCAACTTGGATATTCTGTTGCACTTCAGGACACGGACAGAAATAGTTTTGCAATTTCTGTGTTGTGAATTGTCCCTCCTTTACCACAGATCAGCCCCACCGTGAACCTGAGTGGGCCCTGCCGCTGGGGGCAAGCCAGAGGCTGTGGGCGGTCCGTGCTGACAGCCTGAGGAAGCTGGTGGAGCCGGGCCAGGCCCTCTCCTGTGGCCCCTCTCCCGGAGCACCTCCCAGAGGAACGCCTCCCCAGCTCTTCCCACACCTGCTGCTCACCAAGGTGAGCAGGGCCCCCTGTCCCGCCCGGAGGCTCCCCCTCACCTGCGGACTGTGTGTCTCGGGCCTGGCACCTCCCTTCTCCGAACCTCAGGTGTCTCCTGGGGACCCTGCGTTCCACGAGGCCAGGCCCCACACACGGGGTTGCCGTCGGGCCTGTTGGGACCGCTCCCCGACCCTGTGGCCGGCCCACGGGGAGGGTCGCCTGGGGCTGAGGCGGTTCCTCTTCACCGTGAAGGAGCTCTCTGCCCCAAGCCTCGGTGTCCTGTGTCCCGGGCAAAGCCGCATTCCTGGCTGTGAGGAGGTTTCAGATTCCATCTGGGGCTCCCATCCTGGGTGGAGAAAGAGCAGGGATCCCTGGGGGCTGGCAGAGCGGCCCCAGAGCCACTCAGACATCTGAAAGGTGCTGGCTGGGCTTCATCGACTCCACACATGGACCGGAAGCCCTTGTCTCCGAGGTGGTGAGGGAACGCGGGGGACCGGTCAGGTGCGGAGCCATGAGTCTTGTGCACATCTGCCGCAGGGCTGGGTCATGGTACAGGAGCTGTGGGCAGGTCGTCTCTGCACACGTGGCCATGACACACCTGGCTGGCACTCTCGGTGGGGAAGCCTGCGTGCCTGGTGCACCTGTCTCCCACCTACCCCTGGAGGAGCAGCCACGTTCAAGCCTTACCATGTCCGACCCTCAGGGACAGTTGGGAACCTGGTTCAAGAGAGGCAGGGACTGGCCCAGGACAACTGAGGGGTGCAGAGTCCAAGGAGCTGCTCCCCAATCCTAGGCCAGTCCAAACCCTCCCATGAGGTTTGCTTTGGGGGTGAGAGTCCCTCAGGTCCTCGGGAAGAGCTACCCACCCCGTCCCATGTGGGGACCTGACCTTGGCATCCCCAGGCACGTAGAGGCACGTGCACCTGCACACCCACCCCCACACACACACCCACCCCCACACACACACCACTCTGACTGCCCAGCTGGGGGTCAGAAGGGGAGGACACCCTGGGAGCGAGGTGGGTGACAGGGGGGAAAGAAGAAACAGGTTGCAGACAGCTGGGCCATGGGGCAGGGCATCAGGACTCCTGGCAAGGACCCAGATCCATAGCATGGGGAGGGGAGACAGGCCAGGCTGAGGGTCAGGGGTCCCCAAGGGGCCCAGGGGGGTTGCCAGGGCACTGGGAGAGGACAGGGTCTGGGTTCCGGTGTCCATCACCAGACTGGGCACTTGGAAGCAGGAAGAGATACCCACCCCCAAGTCCAGAGGGGCTCCAGCACAAAGGCCTCAGCTTACTCTTCTGTCACTTGGGCTGTAGAGATGCAGTGTCCCTAGGGTCCCACAGGCTTGTGGGAAAGCCTGTTGGCCTTGGATCTCCATTCCCGACCCCCTGTGCTCCCAGTCCTGGGAAAATGCTTTGTACTCCCTCGAGGTCCTTCGGAGCAGGGGACAGACTGGGGGCTTGGGGGGCTGAGGACCTGGGCACGCAGAACGTGGCAGAGCACTGACCACTAGTCTGGCGACCAAGGCCAAGACCCTCCTTGTTGCAGCCTCCGGGTCTCCATTTGGAAGAGGTTCCAGATTCACTGCTCTGGTCCGGGTGACAAGGCCTTAGGAAGGAACGGAGCACCGGGACAGAAGAGGGAAACACGGACAAGGGAGGCTTCTGAGGTTTCTCACATCACCCCTGGAGTCCACAGATCCTGCTCCTGTGAGAGACACAGAGACAGAGACAGAAACAGAGAAGGAGACAGAGAATGAACACACGACAGTGGGAACCAGAAGAAGTCACAGACGTTCCTGCATCAGCTTGGAAATGACATCCCAGCATTTGGCCCCATTCTCTTCCTGAGAGTGCGGTCACACAGGCCATCCACCCCGGAGGGGAGGGGATTCCACAGGGATGTGTGAGCAGGAAGCGGGAATGCCCGGGAACCACTGTGGGGACTGCCCAGCACGTGGGCGCAGACGAGGCCCCGGGGCCTGAGCCTAAACCTAATGGGAGCCCCTGGAAGTGTGCGTCACCAGAGGACAAGGTCGGAATCCGTTCATTGCAACCTTCTCACAGGGGCTGGGAACAGGCAAGAAGGGGGTGGCTTTGCCCAGACCCCAGAGCAGACCCAGGCCCCTCTGAGCTGAGCTCCATGTCCCGCCCAGCCCCTGGCTCCTCCTTGCATTGCCAAGTGTGCCGCAGCCTCCTGTGATAGCACGTCCGGAATGTATGTAGCGGTCCTACCCCTGATGGCGTCCCTAGGAGTAGAAGCCAGAACACCGCACTGTGCAGATGGGGAGCCTGGGGAGGCCCTGAGAGGCACAGGGCCTGTCCAGGGTCACAGCCCTGTGCATGCACGGGAGCCCAGTCTGAAGCCAGCTCTGTGTCCTCACAGCGGGGACACTGGCTGCACCCAGGCCTTGGGAAGGCTGTGGGGGGGCTGTGAGGGAGTCACTGTATGGATGGGGCATGGGGGGAGGGGGAGCATTGAGCAGCCGCGGGAGGGGTCCCTCGGGGGCGGGGGTCTTGTGTGAGGAGGAAGTTGGGTAAGGGGACCCCAGGCACTGGTGACCTCACTTCCCCGACAACAGAGTCCAACAGAATTTGGAACCCAGGTAACAAAGGCACCCACATTCCAGAGACAGCCCCCTGCCCAGCTCATTTCGTTGGAGATCATAAAACCATGAACATGTGGGCTTGTTGCCTCCCTAAGTCTGGATGCTGCAGGCTGAAGAAAGCCCGCCCTGCAAACGCTGGCCCCCGCTGGGGATGTCCGATCAGGGCTCCCCACCGCCTCTGGTCGTTTGGCCGGAAGGCCCGAAAGGTGACACCAGGAGGCCCAGAGCCGGCCACCCAGCCCCACAGGGTCTAATCCACCTGTGCAGCCCAAGGTCCCCTCCCCTCCGTGTGTGTGTGTGTGTGTGTGTGTGTGTGTGTGTGTGTGAAGGGGGGTCATGTGGGGTGGGCCAACGCCAATCAAGAGCAGGCTGAGGAGGGGTCAGATAACCCGTGGTCAGGTCATGTTCAAGGTCAAGGCTGCCTGGGTGGGACGGGGTGTGGGGGGCTGTGAGCTTCTGCCCAGGGTTTCTCTCGATCGCCCTGCAGGGATGGGTCATTGTCCCGCGTGTAGGGCTGTGCACCCACAGGTGTGTGTCTGATCTGGGAGCAGCAGGGCGACGGGGCAGGGGACAGGGAGGTTGGCCGGGCAGGACTGGGATGCCTCCGGGCCGGCTACCCGTCCCTGTCTTTGCAGACCTCCGATGAGATGGGCACGAGGCTGGCGGACACCCACTCCATGTCCGGGATCCGGAGCGTGACCCCACAGGACTCCCCTGGAGCAGGTGCTGGGGATTGCGGGGAGAGGCCTCCGACACCACCCAGACCACTGTCCCTGGTGGTCATTGACTGCATTGTGCTCCAGGAGCCAGAGCCCACGGAGCCGAGCCTGAGGCTGAGAAGCCCGGGGCTGGGTGCCCGTGGGTGTGTGCAGAAGGGTGGGGGCTGGCCCCACAGGGAGGAGCCCCCAGAGCCTGGTGTGGGGCCTGGAGCAACGACTGGGCTCAGAGCGCCCAGCGGGTGGTCTGCGGTCGGGGAGACGCCCCGTGGAGGGCTCCTTCCTAGCTGTGGCTTCTCTGGGAGGCCCTGGGGGGGTTCTGTCTCCACGGAGAGCAGGCTCAGGCTGAGCTTTTCTCCTCTCACAGCTGCTCCACCACCTGAGAAGCTAGAGCCGGTTCCAACTCCATCGGCAGCTCTGGACGGAGGGGTGGGGGCTGCGGCTTCAGCAGGAGACCACTAGCCGGCAGGTGACCCAGCACCCGCCCACGGAGAGCTGACGGGGGCCAGGAAGGGCCTGCTGGAGAACCTGCCTCTGGAGAGCCTGCCCCTGTGCCTGCCCCTGTGCCTGCCAGAGACACCGCCCCTGCGCCTGCCCCGAACTGTGGCCCTGCTCCTGCCCCCGATCCAGCTCCTGCCCTGGATCCTGACCCATCCCTACCCCTGCCAGTGCCCCGGTTCTTGCCCCTGACCCAGATACTGCCCCGGTTCCTGTACCTGCCAATGCGGCAGACCCTGTCCCTCCCCTTGCACCTGCCCCCTCCCCTCCCCCGGCTTGTGCTCCTGTTCCGGCCCCTGCCCCAACTCCTGCCCCTGCCCCTGCCCCTGCCCCTGCTAGAGCCAATGTCCCTTCTCCTGACCCACCTCCTGCCCCTGCACCTGCCCCTTCCCCAGCACCTGCCTGTGCACCTGTTCTTGCCCCTGACCCAGCTCCTGACCCTGCACCTGTCCCTTCCCTTACCTGTGCACCTCCTCTTTCCCCTGATCCGGATCCTGACCCTGACCCAGCTCCTGCCCTGGATCCTGCCCCTTCTCTTGCCCCTGCCTGTGCTCCTAATCTTGCCCCTGACCGGGGTTCTGCCCCTACCCCTGCCTGTGGTCCTGTTCTTGCCCCGGACCCAGCTCCTGCCGTGGATCCTGCCCATTCTCCTGCCCCTGCCTGTATTCCTGTTCTTGCCCTTGACTCGGCTTCTGCCCCTGCCACTGTCCCTTAGCCAGCCCCTCCCTGTGCTCCTATCTTTGCCTCTGACCCAGCTCCTTCCCCTTTCCCTACCAGTTTCCCTGCCCCTGCGTGTGCGCCCATTCCTGCCCCTGGCCCACCCCCTGCCCTTGCACCTGTCCCTTCCTCTGCCTGTGTCCCTGTTCCTGCCCCTGCCAGATCCGATGCCCCTTCCCCTGCCTGCGTCCCAGTTCCTGCCCCTGCCCCTGCCAGAGCCGATGCCCCTTCCCCTGCCAGTGTCCCTGTTCCTGCCCCTGCCCCTGCCAGAGCTGATGCCCCTTCCCCTGTCTGTGTCCCTGTTCCTGCCCCTGCCAGAGCCAATGCCCCTCCCCGTGCCGGTGTCCCTGTTCCTGCCCCTGCCCCTGCCAGAGCCGATGCCCCTTCCCCTGCTTTCCAGGGCCGCTGCCCCTTCCCATGGCCCTGCCTGTATTCCTGTTCTTGCCCTTGACTCGCCTTCTGCCCCTGCAACTGTCCCTTCCCCAGCCCCTCCCTGTGCTCCTATCCTTGCCTCTGACCCAGCTCCTTCCCCTTTCCCTACCCATTTCCCTGCCCCTTCGTATGTGCCCCTTCCTGGCCGGACGCACCCCCTTCCTCTGCACCTGTCCCTTCCTCTTGCTGTTTCCCTGTTCCGGCCCGTGCCAGAGCCGATGCCCCTTCCCCTGCCTGCATCACTGTTCCTACCCCTGCCACTGCCAGAGCTGATGCCCGTTCCCCTGCCGGCATCCCTGTTCCGGCCCCTGACCCTGCCAGAGCCCATGCACCTTCCCCTGCCTGTGTCCCTGTTCCTGCCCCTGCCAGAGCCGATGCCCCTTCCCCTGCCTGCGTCCCTGTTCCTGCCCTTGCCCCTGCCAGAGCCGATGCCCCTTCCCCTGCTTTCCAGGGCCGCTGCCCCTTCCCCTGGGCCTCCCTGTGCTCCTCTACTTGCCCCTGATCCAGCTCTTACCGTGGATCCTGCCCCTGGCCCTGCTCTTGCGTCTGGCCCTGCTCTTGCATCTGGCCCTGCCCCTCCTCCTGCTCCTGCAGGGCTCCCAGAACCACATCCAGAGCCCACATCCTCACGGGGAGAGCTCCTTGTACCATTACCCTTAGCTCCATCACCCGACCCCAATGCCCCGCCAGATTGTTTCATCCCCTCCCCCTATGTTCTTTCTCTCTGGTTCGTATTAACTGTTCTAGTCTCTTTCCATGTCCTATATGCTGTTTATTATTTATTTTAAATAAAATTCATTGTTTTTAGATGAACAAGTCCTGAGCATCAAGTACATTCCCAACGCTGGGCCACCACACCACAGAACATGGCTGTGGAATATCTGCTTCCCCAAAGGAGTCCCCGAACCAGAAGGCCTCCCTGGAAACCCCTAAGCTGCTTCGTCTCTCTGTTCCTTTATCTGTTCTGGATGTTTCCTGTACGTGGAATCCCACAGTATGGGCCTTTGTTTCTGCCCCCCTATTTTCAAAGGGGACTCCTTCTTTTCTGTGTTGACTTGACATAGAATTTCCCTTATTGGATGTTGAAATCCCTGATGGATTACAGAGGAAATGGAACCATAGAGCCCCCTTTGGTAAATATGGACACAATCTCGGGGCGGAGACCCCTGTTCCTGCTGGGACACCTCAGCCTGACCCCAGACAGGAAAGGGCTGGTTCCTCCTGTGACGCACAGAGAAACCAGGGAAATGCAGAAAGCTGGAAGACGCACCCCAAAGGGCCAAAGCATTGCTCACAACCCAAGGCCACAGAAAGGTTTCCCATGCCTCTGGTCCAAACCATGCTCCAAGTCACTGGGGTCCACAGGGACAGAGACGAAATGCATGCAAGTCCAAGGGGAGGGGTCAGCCATGGGGGGAGTCAGAGATGCAGGAGCTCCCGGGGAAGGACTCTGGCAAAGGAAACCCTATGGAGGCAGCCCTCGTCACCCTCAGACTGGCAGGTGTCTGGTCTGGGGACCAGCAGCCCTGGCGAGAACGTGAGGAAACGGAGGTCCCCGGGAGAGAAAGGTGACAGGCACCCCTGTCTGGGAGAACAGTGAGCAGCACCCATCCCAGGCCACGGGTGCACCCATCACCTAGCGTGGGCAGCTCACTCCCACCGTGTCGAAGGGAACACCGTGTCCATCAACCTCTATTTGCAACAGAATCCATAAAGTGGAGTTTCTGGGTCAACACGTATCCAGTGTTGAAGGTACAAGCCTCAATTTCCAACATCCCAGGTCTGCTTGTCCACCTTGAGCCTTGTTTGGGAAGCAGGGGTGGGGATCCCTGGGGCTGTGACCTGTGGGAGGGGTGGGGAGGGGGAGCTCTGAGTGGAGTGACCAAGGTACCTGGGGTGACCTGCCCAGCAGGGATCCTCCCGCCCCCAGCCCCTCTCCTGGCCTCGTGCACGATGGCGAGGGTGTGACGGTGAAGGTGCTGGCCCTTGGATGGCGAGTTCCCTAGCTGGTGCTGGAGCTGCTCAAGCTCCAAACCGGGCTCTGATCACAGAGTTGGCGCGAGAGCCGAAGCTGCAGCTGCCCCAGTCTCGGGAGCTGCGGCACGCATCGGTGGAGGACCTGGCTCGAGCTCTGGGGCAGGTGCTGGAGCTGAATCCCCCTCCAGAGATGATCCAGACCCGGTTCCGCACTTGGATAGGGCTCTTGAACCCACGAACGGCTTTCCTCCCCTGCCCACTTCATGGATGACAAAACTCGGGACGGTGACGGGACCGGCTCCATGGGGGTAATGGCTACGGGGGGATTCAGACCAAGGATCCTGCAACCCCTTCACCACGCGCCCCACGCGGGTCGGTCCTGAGCTGCCAGACTGGGACAAGGGCCTGACCCGCTGCTCCCGGCAGCTGCCCCCAGCTGAGCAGAGACACTTGCCGGGGACCTGAAGTCCTCGTTGAACCTCTGCTCCGGACAGCCCCACGCGAGCAGGGACCGTGCTTCCTCACCGCTGGGTCCCCAACCCCCAGAACAGTGCCTGGGAGGTGGTAGGACTTCAAAGTTTAGTGAGTCGGTGAGATTCCCCCAGCAGCACCGTTATGCGGCGGATGTTGTTACAGAGGAGAGGTCTGGGCCACAGACTCTTGTGTTCACGCTTTCTTCCACGCGGGCATCACCCACACCTGGGTCTGTTCGCTGGAACGCAGAGGGGACCCCCAGACACCCTCCCTGCCCTCGGAGCTCCCAGCCTAACCGGTGGGTCAGCATCTCACCCACGGTCAGCAAGTGGGCGTTCCAGAGCTAGAGCACCTCGAGCACGAGACCTTGCACGAGCCGTGGGGCAGCTAAGATCTCGAACCATCTGACGCACCAGAACGTGCCCCGGCGCTGACTCGAGCCAGCCGTGGAAGCAGCTCGAGAGCCTGAGCCAGGGCCCCGCACACTAGAGCCCCTCCAGCTCCGACCCGCGGTCCCTCTCCGGAGGCAAAAGCAGCTCCGGGGTGAATTCCAGAGCAGAGCCACCTCCACACCAGTTCTCCCACCTG
Organism: Mirounga angustirostris; assembly: GCF_029215605.1. Classification (NCBI taxonomy): domain Eukaryota; kingdom Metazoa; phylum Chordata; class Mammalia; order Carnivora; family Phocidae; genus Mirounga; species Mirounga angustirostris. The sequence goes on along the minus strand of NW_026991726.1, from coordinate 21,682 downwards.
ATCCGGCACCACTGGCAGAGTGAGAGGCAGCCCGAGAACGAGAGCCAGGTCTCGAGGCAGCTCAGCGCTGCTGGGGGAGGCCGGTTTCCTCTGACAAGGCACAGGGACGGGCTGTGGGGATCAGCACAGGGTGATCACCCTGGCAGGGTGGTGATCTTCTCTCCTCCTGCTGCTTCGGCACCATCTCAAGACAGAGAACTGGCCTCTGCCCCGGGGCCGGTCACCGCTGCAGAGTCGACGCGGCTGCAGAAGCAGCCACAGACCCAAAGCCCGCTGCAGAGCTCGAGGCATTTCCATGTCCTGCTGCGGGGCCTTCGCCAGGAGCTCGGGAGCTGGAGCCACGTGCGCCCCAGTGGGAGGAAGCCCCTGGACCTACGGCTCCATCGCCGACTGCAGAGCTAGAGCCAAGGCAAGACTCCGAGCTGGACCGGCTCCACAGTCAGCTCCGGCGGCACCTCCGACCTGGAGCCAGCGCTGGCTCCCCCTGCAGAGCTAGGGCCAGTGGGAGCAAGACCCAATCCAACACCAGCTACAGCCAGCTCCGGCCTCACTTCCCGGAGCAGCTGATGAGCTCCAACCAGGGCCAGTTCCAGCACCAGAGTCGGCCTGTCCTCACCAGCGAACGCATTCCTTTTCTTCTCTTTTGGCTTTGGTTTCTTTTCCTGTCTCCAGGTATATTTGTAGCTTAAGATAAAATAAACTTTATCTTTTTAAACATTTCAAAGTGTGCAAACCACTGTTATCAACTCCATTTCCCATGCTGGCACCATCACCCTATCTAGTCCCAGAACATTTAATGCCCTGGAGAGAAACCCCACACCCTCTGAGCAGGCAGGCACTGGCCATTCCCCATCCCCCTGCTCCCAGGCAACCACTGATCTGGCATCTGTCATTTACCTGGGACGAATTTTTCATACACGTGGGATCATACCGTATGTGGTATTTGGGGTCTAGTTTCTTCCACTGAGTAGGATGTTTTCGAAGTTCACCCACGTGATAGCGTGTATCACTACTTCATTCCTGGCGTGGCTGAATGAATCCCATTGTATGAACAGACCACGTTGTGTGTGTCCATTCAAGTGTGGGTGCACCTGTGGGTTGTTTTCATCTTTCGGTTATTGTCCAGAGTGCTGCTACGAAGACTTACGTGCAGGCTCTTGTTAGAGGGCCTGCATTCCATTCTTCTGTTTAGAGAATGAGTGGAGTTCGGCCAAATGAGAACAGTATGCTCAACGTGTGGACGACGTGCCACACCCTTTGCCACAGTGGCTCTGCCATATTACATCTCCCCCAGCAATGGAGGAGGGTTCTGTTTCCCCAGATCCTCTCCGACACTTCTTATTACTGCTTATTCACTAGAGCCCCTCCTCCTGGTTGGGGGAAGGCATGTCACTGTGGTGTTGGCTTGCATTTCCTACGATCTCATGAGGAAAATCCCCCCATGTGCTCACTGGGTCGTCTGACTATCTTCTTTGGAGAAAAGTGTATTATTTTCAGTGGGGTTGTTTAGGTTCTTAAGTTGGAGGGGTTTTGTACACATTCTAGATGCAAGACTCGTATGAGATTTGCAAATATTTCCTACCATTCTTTGGGTTTCTTTACATTCTCTTGAGATTACCCTTTCATTCACAAAAGTTTTTAGCAACGTTGAAGTCCAGTGTCTCTGTTTTCTCTGTTGTTGCTTGGGCTTCGGGTGCCATACAAGAGACACCATATTGCCAAATCCAAGGGAAGGAAGATCTGCCCCCAGGTGCTCTTAGTTTCCTTCTGAGTGTTAAGAATTTTCACTGTTAAAGTTCATTCTTGGATCCATGTGGAGTTCATTTTTTATAGGGTGGAAGGGAATGCTCTGACTTCACTCCTTCGTATGTGCATATCCGGTTTCTCAACACCGTTTGTTGGAGACACTGTTTTTGCCTCATTGACTGATCTTGGTCTCCGTGTTCGAAAACAACTGACTGTACATGTATGTATTCCTTGATTCTCAGCACTATCCCATTGATCCATATGTGTTGGTCTTCTCTGCTCATACCTTTCGGGAAATATTATAATCTCGTACAGAGTTTTTCAAATTCTTAGGATTATTTGCATAGAAGATCATGTCCTATATAAGTAAACTTTTTCTTCTTCCTTTCCATTTGTGAGCTTTTAGTAACTAATCTTGTATAATTTCTCTGACCAAACTTCCATGACAATATTGAAATGAAGTGGTGGACATGGGCATCCTTGACTTTTTGGGGATTTTAAGGAGAAAACTCTCAGTCTTTCACCACAGAGAATGATATACATATGAGTGATTTTTCATAAATATCCTTTATCATAATTTTTAAAGTTATTTATTTATTTATTTATTTATTTATTTGAGAGCATGCAAGCCCAAGAGTGGGGAGGGGCAGAGGGAGAGAATCTCCAAGCAGACTCCCGACTGAGTGCAGAACCCTCCCTGGAGCTCAATCTGAAGACTCTTGAGATCATGACCTGAGCCCAAACCAAGAGTCGGACACTCAACCCACTGAGCCACCCAGGCACCTCTCCTTTATCACAATTTAACCTTCTATTTCTATTTTATTGAGAACACTTGTTATGAAAAGGTTTGGATTTTGTCAAAGCTTATCCTACAACAATTGACATGATCATGTTTCTTCTGGATGTGGTCTAGGACACTGATTAGCTACGTTGAACAGCCTTTGCATTCCCGGTGTAAATCACACTTGGTCATGATGTAGAGTCCTGTCAATGTGCTGCTAGATTCTGTCTGCTCGAATTCTGTTGAGGATTTTTGCCTCGCTCTTCATAATGGATTTTGGCCTGCAACTGTCTTTTCTTGTAAGGTCTTTGTCAGTCTTTGGAATCGGGACAATGCTGGCATTCTAGGGTGACGTGGGAAGTGTTCCCTCCTCTTGTACTTTTTTCAGACTTTCAGAAGGATTGGTATTCTGTCTTCTTTAAACGTGTGGGACAGATCACCAGGGAAAGCATCAGGTTCTGGACTTTTCATTCTTGGGAAGTTCTCATGACTGCTTCAGTCTATTTACTTATTAGAGGTCTGCTCAGGGTTTCCATTTCTTCTGGAGTCACATTGGTAGTTTGTGTGCTTCTCAGAATGATCTGCTTCATCTCAGGGAGCCCATTGGTTGGTATAAAGTGGTTCCATTTTTGTCTCTTTGTCCATTTTGGTAAATCTGCAAAAGAAAGAACAGTTGTTTTCACTGATTTTTCTCACGTGCTCTCCTCTTCCATGTATCTCTGCCCTAATCTTCATAGATTCCTTTGCTCTACTAACTTTGATCTTCTCCTTCGACTGAACCAGAGGAACATTCTAACCATTCCAGATGCCAGGCAGCCAGAGGGCCTTTGTCTAGGTCTGGGTTGTTGGGTAGAGAAGCAATACAGACTGGAGTGGATCAGGCTACCTGGGCAATTTCTACCTCACCTGGCATTCCAGGTCACCCCCAGACCGTCATTTCAGGCTGAAGCTCTCCTCCGGCCAGGCATGATGCCCAGCAACAGACTGACCTGACTTCCCATGAACCACTCACGACCTGAGGGGCCTTCTGTGCTCTAGGAACAAGCAGACTAGCTGAATTTTGCCAAGGAGCACTGCCCATGAGCAGAAAACCTGCATAGCTCAGGGCACTGTCTTCTGTGTGCTTCCTTCACACCTTCCCATGTGTGGGTCACAGCCACCTGTGCCCATGGACACCCTAGAGCACCCATTCACCCAGGGTGTCGGATCAATGCAAAGTCAGCCCTTCAATTCTTCCACCACACCCCCAACACAACACCCAAGACCAAAAGGAGTGCTCACTCCAAGTCCTGGGACCAGCTCAGATGCAGCCCCTACCTGCGCAGCAGGGACATCGCCTACCCGCTCTGCACGCACCTCCAGCCCGATGGAGATGTGCACGACATTAGTGTGGGTTTTGTCCCAGGATCCCTGATGGCCAGGAAAAGGAGGTGACTGTCCCACCCTTTCTCCCTGACAGACATCCCTTCCTGGACCCTGGGTCCCCACTCCACAGCCACAAGGGGCCAAGAAGACTCAGTCTCTAGCAGCTTCTGGGCTAGAGGCTGACCGCGGTTGCCTTACACAGTCTGGTGTTTCTGCTGGCCTTGCCGTTCCTCAAGTTCCGGAGTTGACCTCCCAGTCGTCGCTGGAGCCCTCAGGCATCATCACAGCCTCTGTCAGCACCTCCCCCTCCTCAGCCTCCATCACATCTGTGGCAGCCTCGGACTCACACGAGCGCCGTGTCTCGGGGTCTGCAACCACGGCTCCTTGCTGCCGCTCTCCATGCAGCAGGTGGGCGCTGCTGCCTCAACCCCATCAGCCTGGACATGAAGATCGGCACCATGTCCAAGAGCATCCTGCTGAACTGGGCACGTGGGGCGTCCCGTTGGTCTCCTGACTCAGACGTCTCTGAGTACTGACCTCACTGGAACAGCTAGCTACTCTGACAAGAAGCCACCTCTGGACCTTCCAGGCAGCATGCCCAGGCCTGGAAGGACGCAGACGACCACCACGGCCCCCACTCTACACAGGAGGAAACTGCGGCAGCCTCCTCACCTCCGGCTGGTGCTTGCTTGATGATCCCAATGCTAGGGTGGGGACAATAACATACCCACCAAGCTCCTTCTAAATCTACGATGCGGTGGCTCTGGTAAGACTGCCCGGATTGTGTCCCGTGAACCCCCCAACCCGCAGTGTCCCCTGACTCCTTGCCCAATATCCAGAGAGCCCTGCGTGATCTGGTCTAGACATGCTCCCCAGTGTGCACCCCTCAGCCCACTTCAGCCTTTGTAGGGCCTTCGTCCCCCAGGGAGCCCGGCAGGAATTTGCCCCTCAGAACCCCTGCCGTCCCTCCCTATGACGCCCATCCAGGATGGTCTCACCTCCAAGCCTGGGCTCAAAGGCTCCTTCCTCCGGCTCCTCTGTAAGCTCAGGCTTTGGGTCAGATTGAGCTGGGTTCAAACCCACAGCAGGGCCATGTCACAGCCCTGTGACTGGCAAGCTCCTGTGGGAACTCCTGGGACCTCTGTTTTCTACTTTGGAGATGGGGTCAGTGCCTCCCACCTCAGGAGGATGGGTTGGGGTTGAAAGCAGGGAGATGAAGGTGTTTGAGTGCTGGATTTTGGGGAGAGGGGCTGCTGCCAGGAAGACAGGGGGAGGGGATGTAGAGGAGGAAAAGGCGGCCTGACCTCCTCCCTGCCACACGTGTCCCCATCAGCCTCCCCTGAACCCCCGCCATGCACTGAGACGAACACTGAAGTGGAACGTGGGGGCCAGGACGGCAGCGGGGGTATATTTCATTTCTCTCTAGTCCCCAGGTCTCCATGTCCACTCAGTCCAGCGGCCCTGCCTGGCGGGAGTGGGTCTGGCCCCCGGCCTAAGAGGATGTGAGGGTCACTGAGCAGGCAGTGGAGATCGGGACACGGAGGACCAAGGCCACAGCCAGCCCCTCGGGGTTGTGCAGGCCTGCTGGCAGGTGGGGTCCCGCGCAGGCGCCGTCTGCTGGGCCGTGTGCGCCTGCACAGGATCCACCTGCCTCCGACCCACCGTTGGTGGGAGGGCCCCGCCCACCCAGAGTGCACCTGCGCCACGTCCACCCAAAAGGTGGGAGCCGTCCGGCCACGCCGAGCCACGCTAAGGAAGTTCCTCCTCCAAGCCCTCATGGGACAGTCGGTAAACTGAGGACAGGAGAGGCAGGGACTGGCCTGGGACCCACCAGCTGAGCAGAGGCTAGAGGAACAGGGAGGGTTCCAGCTTCCGTGGCCAAGCTTCACCTCGCAGGGCGTTTCCTTTGGGAACGAAGGCCCCTAAGATCTGGGGGACCCCTGCCCACACTCCCATGTGGGGCCCTTTCCTCTGGTCACCCTCGCGCGGGCACACGTACGCACAAGGCTCTCTGCCTGGGCGCGCGCGCACACACACACACACACTCACACACACACACACACACAAACTCCCCAGCGGCATCCAATGGGGCGTGGACCCTGGAGGGGACAAGGGGGAAAGAAGGAGGAGGTTGGAGGCAGCTGGGCCGTGGGCTGTGGGCATTGTCTCCTGGGAACATGCCCGGGGCCGTAGCATGGGGCTCGGGGCAGACATGCCAGGCTGATGGCCAGGGCGTCCCAAGATGCCCAAGGGCTGTCACAGGCACCCACATTCTAGAGACAGCCCCCTTCCTACTCAGTTCACTTGGCTGGAGATGCTGCAATCCTGCTCTATCCCGATGTCCCCAGGATGTGTTCTCAGCAAAGCCGACAGTGAGAGCCGTTGCCTACACTGCAGACCTGGGGTCAGGTCCCACCCTGACACCTCTGGTCATTTGCCTGGAGGGGCCCAAAGGGAACACAGGGAGGCCCAGAGCCAGCCAGGCCAGCAAGATACCGCTGTGATCCGACCGTGCAGCCCAGCGCCCCTCTGTGTGTGTGTGTGTGTGTGTGCAGAGGTCTCGGGCAGGGTAGCCCACCCTGAGCAGGAGCAGGGTGATGAGGGGCCAGATGCCTGGTGGGTGGATCATGTTGACACCCCGGGTCAAGGCTGGCTGGGTGGGACGGGGTGTGCTGGGGCGGCCTCCTTCTCCCCAGGTTTGATCCGGAGCCCTGTCGATACATGTCACTGTACCCCGGGCGCAGGGCTGTGCCCGTACGGGGCTGTGTCTGATCTGGGGGCAGCAGTGGGCCTGGGCAGGAGGACGGTGAGGACGGCCGGGCAGGGCTGTGATGCCTCCGGGCCGGGCGCCGCTCACTGTCTTCGCAGAGCCCCATGGAAGAAATTGGGGTCAAGCTGGTCAACAGGAGCCTCACTCGACGGCTCCCCGGCATTGGGCACGTGCACCAGGCAGACGGTAAGGGCTGGTGCGGGCTCAGGGGGAGTGTGGCCACGAGGGCGCTCCAGGACCATGCTCGGGGAGGGCCGGGAGGGTCTCCTGCCCCGACGCCATCCGGGACACTGACGACCCGGGGTGCCACGACAGCTGTGCCCCTTACATGGCCATGATATCAACCCAAGGGTTCTGGGCTGCTCCCTTCAGAGACACACACAAACAGACACACACGCCAAACACACACACACACCCAGTCCTTCATACACACACACACACACACACACACACACACACACACACCTGGTCCTTCACACACAGACCCACACACCCGGTCCAGCCCCAGCCTTCGCCACGTACAAAATCACCCTTCACATACGTGGAAGATGATTCGAACCAACTTGGATATTCTGTTGCACTTCAGGACACGGACAGAAATAGTTTTGCAATTTCTGTGTTGTGAATTGTCCCTCCTTTACCACAGATCAGCCCCACCGTGAACCTGAGTGGGCCCTGCCGCTGGGGGCAAGCCAGAGGCTGTGGGCGGTCCGTGCTGACAGCCTGAGGAAGCTGGTGGAGCCGGGCCAGGCCCTCTCCTGTGGCCCCTCTCCCGGAGCACCTCCCAGAGGAACGCCTCCCCAGCTCTTCCCACACCTGCTGCTCACCAAGGTGAGCAGGGCCCCCTGTCCCGCCCGGAGGCTCCCCCTCACCTGCGGACTGTGTGTCTCGGGCCTGGCACCTCCCTTCTCCGAACCTCAGGTGTCTCCTGGGGACCCTGCGTTCCACGAGGCCAGGCCCCACACACGGGGTTGCCGTCGGGCCTGTTGGGACCGCTCCCCGACCCTGTGGCCGGCCCACGGGGAGGGTCGCCTGGGGCTGAGGCGGTTCCTCTTCACCGTGAAGGAGCTCTCTGCCCCAAGCCTCGGTGTCCTGTGTCCCGGGCAAAGCCGCATTCCTGGCTGTGAGGAGGTTTCAGATTCCATCTGGGGCTCCCATCCTGGGTGGAGAAAGAGCAGGGATCCCTGGGGGCTGGCAGAGCGGCCCCAGAGCCACTCAGACATCTGAAAGGTGCTGGCTGGGCTTCATCGACTCCACACATGGACCGGAAGCCCTTGTCTCCGAGGTGGTGAGGGAACGCGGGGGACCGGTCAGGTGCGGAGCCATGAGTCTTGTGCACATCTGCCGCAGGGCTGGGTCATGGTACAGGAGCTGTGGGCAGGTCGTCTCTGCACACGTGGCCATGACACACCTGGCTGGCACTCTCGGTGGGGAAGCCTGCGTGCCTGGTGCACCTGTCTCCCACCTACCCCTGGAGGAGCAGCCACGTTCAAGCCTTACCATGTCCGACCCTCAGGGACAGTTGGGAACCTGGTTCAAGAGAGGCAGGGACTGGCCCAGGACAACTGAGGGGTGCAGAGTCCAAGGAGCTGCTCCCCAATCCTAGGCCAGTCCAAACCCTCCCATGAGGTTTGCTTTGGGGGTGAGAGTCCCTCAGGTCCTCGGGAAGAGCTACCCACCCCGTCCCATGTGGGGACCTGACCTTGGCATCCCCAGGCACGTAGAGGCACGTGCACCTGCACACCCACCCCCACACACACACCCACCCCCACACACACACCACTCTGACTGCCCAGCTGGGGGTCAGAAGGGGAGGACACCCTGGGAGCGAGGTGGGTGACAGGGGGGAAAGAAGAAACAGGTTGCAGACAGCTGGGCCATGGGGCAGGGCATCAGGACTCCTGGCAAGGACCCAGATCCATAGCATGGGGAGGGGAGACAGGCCAGGCTGAGGGTCAGGGGTCCCCAAGGGGCCCAGGGGGGTTGCCAGGGCACTGGGAGAGGACAGGGTCTGGGTTCCGGTGTCCATCACCAGACTGGGCACTTGGAAGCAGGAAGAGATACCCACCCCCAAGTCCAGAGGGGCTCCAGCACAAAGGCCTCAGCTTACTCTTCTGTCACTTGGGCTGTAGAGATGCAGTGTCCCTAGGGTCCCACAGGCTTGTGGGAAAGCCTGTTGGCCTTGGATCTCCATTCCCGACCCCCTGTGCTCCCAGTCCTGGGAAAATGCTTTGTACTCCCTCGAGGTCCTTCGGAGCAGGGGACAGACTGGGGGCTTGGGGGGCTGAGGACCTGGGCACGCAGAACGTGGCAGAGCACTGACCACTAGTCTGGCGACCAAGGCCAAGACCCTCCTTGTTGCAGCCTCCGGGTCTCCATTTGGAAGAGGTTCCAGATTCACTGCTCTGGTCCGGGTGACAAGGCCTTAGGAAGGAACGGAGCACCGGGACAGAAGAGGGAAACACGGACAAGGGAGGCTTCTGAGGTTTCTCACATCACCCCTGGAGTCCACAGATCCTGCTCCTGTGAGAGACACAGAGACAGAGACAGAAACAGAGAAGGAGACAGAGAATGAACACACGACAGTGGGAACCAGAAGAAGTCACAGACGTTCCTGCATCAGCTTGGAAATGACATCCCAGCATTTGGCCCCATTCTCTTCCTGAGAGTGCGGTCACACAGGCCATCCACCCCGGAGGGGAGGGGATTCCACAGGGATGTGTGAGCAGGAAGCGGGAATGCCCGGGAACCACTGTGGGGACTGCCCAGCACGTGGGCGCAGACGAGGCCCCGGGGCCTGAGCCTAAACCTAATGGGAGCCCCTGGAAGTGTGCGTCACCAGAGGACAAGGTCGGAATCCGTTCATTGCAACCTTCTCACAGGGGCTGGGAACAGGCAAGAAGGGGGTGGCTTTGCCCAGACCCCAGAGCAGACCCAGGCCCCTCTGAGCTGAGCTCCATGTCCCGCCCAGCCCCTGGCTCCTCCTTGCATTGCCAAGTGTGCCGCAGCCTCCTGTGATAGCACGTCCGGAATGTATGTAGCGGTCCTACCCCTGATGGCGTCCCTAGGAGTAGAAGCCAGAACACCGCACTGTGCAGATGGGGAGCCTGGGGAGGCCCTGAGAGGCACAGGGCCTGTCCAGGGTCACAGCCCTGTGCATGCACGGGAGCCCAGTCTGAAGCCAGCTCTGTGTCCTCACAGCGGGGACACTGGCTGCACCCAGGCCTTGGGAAGGCTGTGGGGGGGCTGTGAGGGAGTCACTGTATGGATGGGGCATGGGGGGAGGGGGAGCATTGAGCAGCCGCGGGAGGGGTCCCTCGGGGGCGGGGGTCTTGTGTGAGGAGGAAGTTGGGTAAGGGGACCCCAGGCACTGGTGACCTCACTTCCCCGACAACAGAGTCCAACAGAATTTGGAACCCAGGTAACAAAGGCACCCACATTCCAGAGACAGCCCCCTGCCCAGCTCATTTCGTTGGAGATCATAAAACCATGAACATGTGGGCTTGTTGCCTCCCTAAGTCTGGATGCTGCAGGCTGAAGAAAGCCCGCCCTGCAAACGCTGGCCCCCGCTGGGGATGTCCGATCAGGGCTCCCCACCGCCTCTGGTCGTTTGGCCGGAAGGCCCGAAAGGTGACACCAGGAGGCCCAGAGCCGGCCACCCAGCCCCACAGGGTCTAATCCACCTGTGCAGCCCAAGGTCCCCTCCCCTCCGTGTGTGTGTGTGTGTGTGTGTGTGTGTGTGTGTGTGTGAAGGGGGGTCATGTGGGGTGGGCCAACGCCAATCAAGAGCAGGCTGAGGAGGGGTCAGATAACCCGTGGTCAGGTCATGTTCAAGGTCAAGGCTGCCTGGGTGGGACGGGGTGTGGGGGGCTGTGAGCTTCTGCCCAGGGTTTCTCTCGATCGCCCTGCAGGGATGGGTCATTGTCCCGCGTGTAGGGCTGTGCACCCACAGGTGTGTGTCTGATCTGGGAGCAGCAGGGCGACGGGGCAGGGGACAGGGAGGTTGGCCGGGCAGGACTGGGATGCCTCCGGGCCGGCTACCCGTCCCTGTCTTTGCAGACCTCCGATGAGATGGGCACGAGGCTGGCGGACACCCACTCCATGTCCGGGATCCGGAGCGTGACCCCACAGGACTCCCCTGGAGCAGGTGCTGGGGATTGCGGGGAGAGGCCTCCGACACCACCCAGACCACTGTCCCTGGTGGTCATTGACTGCATTGTGCTCCAGGAGCCAGAGCCCACGGAGCCGAGCCTGAGGCTGAGAAGCCCGGGGCTGGGTGCCCGTGGGTGTGTGCAGAAGGGTGGGGGCTGGCCCCACAGGGAGGAGCCCCCAGAGCCTGGTGTGGGGCCTGGAGCAACGACTGGGCTCAGAGCGCCCAGCGGGTGGTCTGCGGTCGGGGAGACGCCCCGTGGAGGGCTCCTTCCTAGCTGTGGCTTCTCTGGGAGGCCCTGGGGGGGTTCTGTCTCCACGGAGAGCAGGCTCAGGCTGAGCTTTTCTCCTCTCACAGCTGCTCCACCACCTGAGAAGCTAGAGCCGGTTCCAACTCCATCGGCAGCTCTGGACGGAGGGGTGGGGGCTGCGGCTTCAGCAGGAGACCACTAGCCGGCAGGTGACCCAGCACCCGCCCACGGAGAGCTGACGGGGGCCAGGAAGGGCCTGCTGGAGAACCTGCCTCTGGAGAGCCTGCCCCTGTGCCTGCCCCTGTGCCTGCCAGAGACACCGCCCCTGCGCCTGCCCCGAACTGTGGCCCTGCTCCTGCCCCCGATCCAGCTCCTGCCCTGGATCCTGACCCATCCCTACCCCTGCCAGTGCCCCGGTTCTTGCCCCTGACCCAGATACTGCCCCGGTTCCTGTACCTGCCAATGCGGCAGACCCTGTCCCTCCCCTTGCACCTGCCCCCTCCCCTCCCCCGGCTTGTGCTCCTGTTCCGGCCCCTGCCCCAACTCCTGCCCCTGCCCCTGCCCCTGCCCCTGCTAGAGCCAATGTCCCTTCTCCTGACCCACCTCCTGCCCCTGCACCTGCCCCTTCCCCAGCACCTGCCTGTGCACCTGTTCTTGCCCCTGACCCAGCTCCTGACCCTGCACCTGTCCCTTCCCTTACCTGTGCACCTCCTCTTTCCCCTGATCCGGATCCTGACCCTGACCCAGCTCCTGCCCTGGATCCTGCCCCTTCTCTTGCCCCTGCCTGTGCTCCTAATCTTGCCCCTGACCGGGGTTCTGCCCCTACCCCTGCCTGTGGTCCTGTTCTTGCCCCGGACCCAGCTCCTGCCGTGGATCCTGCCCATTCTCCTGCCCCTGCCTGTATTCCTGTTCTTGCCCTTGACTCGGCTTCTGCCCCTGCCACTGTCCCTTAGCCAGCCCCTCCCTGTGCTCCTATCTTTGCCTCTGACCCAGCTCCTTCCCCTTTCCCTACCAGTTTCCCTGCCCCTGCGTGTGCGCCCATTCCTGCCCCTGGCCCACCCCCTGCCCTTGCACCTGTCCCTTCCTCTGCCTGTGTCCCTGTTCCTGCCCCTGCCAGATCCGATGCCCCTTCCCCTGCCTGCGTCCCAGTTCCTGCCCCTGCCCCTGCCAGAGCCGATGCCCCTTCCCCTGCCAGTGTCCCTGTTCCTGCCCCTGCCCCTGCCAGAGCTGATGCCCCTTCCCCTGTCTGTGTCCCTGTTCCTGCCCCTGCCAGAGCCAATGCCCCTCCCCGTGCCGGTGTCCCTGTTCCTGCCCCTGCCCCTGCCAGAGCCGATGCCCCTTCCCCTGCTTTCCAGGGCCGCTGCCCCTTCCCATGGCCCTGCCTGTATTCCTGTTCTTGCCCTTGACTCGCCTTCTGCCCCTGCAACTGTCCCTTCCCCAGCCCCTCCCTGTGCTCCTATCCTTGCCTCTGACCCAGCTCCTTCCCCTTTCCCTACCCATTTCCCTGCCCCTTCGTATGTGCCCCTTCCTGGCCGGACGCACCCCCTTCCTCTGCACCTGTCCCTTCCTCTTGCTGTTTCCCTGTTCCGGCCCGTGCCAGAGCCGATGCCCCTTCCCCTGCCTGCATCACTGTTCCTACCCCTGCCACTGCCAGAGCTGATGCCCGTTCCCCTGCCGGCATCCCTGTTCCGGCCCCTGACCCTGCCAGAGCCCATGCACCTTCCCCTGCCTGTGTCCCTGTTCCTGCCCCTGCCAGAGCCGATGCCCCTTCCCCTGCCTGCGTCCCTGTTCCTGCCCTTGCCCCTGCCAGAGCCGATGCCCCTTCCCCTGCTTTCCAGGGCCGCTGCCCCTTCCCCTGGGCCTCCCTGTGCTCCTCTACTTGCCCCTGATCCAGCTCTTACCGTGGATCCTGCCCCTGGCCCTGCTCTTGCGTCTGGCCCTGCTCTTGCATCTGGCCCTGCCCCTCCTCCTGCTCCTGCAGGGCTCCCAGAACCACATCCAGAGCCCACATCCTCACGGGGAGAGCTCCTTGTACCATTACCCTTAGCTCCATCACCCGACCCCAATGCCCCGCCAGATTGTTTCATCCCCTCCCCCTATGTTCTTTCTCTCTGGTTCGTATTAACTGTTCTAGTCTCTTTCCATGTCCTATATGCTGTTTATTATTTATTTTAAATAAAATTCATTGTTTTTAGATGAACAAGTCCTGAGCATCAAGTACATTCCCAACGCTGGGCCACCACACCACAGAACATGGCTGTGGAATATCTGCTTCCCCAAAGGAGTCCCCGAACCAGAAGGCCTCCCTGGAAACCCCTAAGCTGCTTCGTCTCTCTGTTCCTTTATCTGTTCTGGATGTTTCCTGTACGTGGAATCCCACAGTATGGGCCTTTGTTTCTGCCCCCCTATTTTCAAAGGGGACTCCTTCTTTTCTGTGTTGACTTGACATAGAATTTCCCTTATTGGATGTTGAAATCCCTGATGGATTACAGAGGAAATGGAACCATAGAGCCCCCTTTGGTAAATATGGACACAATCTCGGGGCGGAGACCCCTGTTCCTGCTGGGACACCTCAGCCTGACCCCAGACAGGAAAGGGCTGGTTCCTCCTGTGACGCACAGAGAAACCAGGGAAATGCAGAAAGCTGGAAGACGCACCCCAAAGGGCCAAAGCATTGCTCACAACCCAAGGCCACAGAAAGGTTTCCCATGCCTCTGGTCCAAACCATGCTCCAAGTCACTGGGGTCCACAGGGACAGAGACGAAATGCATGCAAGTCCAAGGGGAGGGGTCAGCCATGGGGGGAGTCAGAGATGCAGGAGCTCCCGGGGAAGGACTCTGGCAAAGGAAACCCTATGGAGGCAGCCCTCGTCACCCTCAGACTGGCAGGTGTCTGGTCTGGGGACCAGCAGCCCTGGCGAGAACGTGAGGAAACGGAGGTCCCCGGGAGAGAAAGGTGACAGGCACCCCTGTCTGGGAGAACAGTGAGCAGCACCCATCCCAGGCCACGGGTGCACCCATCACCTAGCGTGGGCAGCTCACTCCCACCGTGTCGAAGGGAACACCGTGTCCATCAACCTCTATTTGCAACAGAATCCATAAAGTGGAGTTTCTGGGTCAACACGTATCCAGTGTTGAAGGTACAAGCCTCAATTTCCAACATCCCAGGTCTGCTTGTCCACCTTGAGCCTTGTTTGGGAAGCAGGGGTGGGGATCCCTGGGGCTGTGACCTGTGGGAGGGGTGGGGAGGGGGAGCTCTGAGTGGAGTGACCAAGGTACCTGGGGTGACCTGCCCAGCAGGGATCCTCCCGCCCCCAGCCCCTCTCCTGGCCTCGTGCACGATGGCGAGGGTGTGACGGTGAAGGTGCTGGCCCTTGGATGGCGAGTTCCCTAGCTGGTGCTGGAGCTGCTCAAGCTCCAAACCGGGCTCTGATCACAGAGTTGGCGCGAGAGCCGAAGCTGCAGCTGCCCCAGTCTCGGGAGCTGCGGCACGCATCGGTGGAGGACCTGGCTCGAGCTCTGGGGCAGGTGCTGGAGCTGAATCCCCCTCCAGAGATGATCCAGACCCGGTTCCGCACTTGGATAGGGCTCTTGAACCCACGAACGGCTTTCCTCCCCTGCCCACTTCATGGATGACAAAACTCGGGACGGTGACGGGACCGGCTCCATGGGGGTAATGGCTACGGGGGGATTCAGACCAAGGATCCTGCAACCCCTTCACCACGCGCCCCACGCGGGTCGGTCCTGAGCTGCCAGACTGGGACAAGGGCCTGACCCGCTGCTCCCGGCAGCTGCCCCCAGCTGAGCAGAGACACTTGCCGGGGACCTGAAGTCCTCGTTGAACCTCTGCTCCGGACAGCCCCACGCGAGCAGGGACCGTGCTTCCTCACCGCTGGGTCCCCAACCCCCAGAACAGTGCCTGGGAGGTGGTAGGACTTCAAAGTTTAGTGAGTCGGTGAGATTCCCCCAGCAGCACCGTTATGCGGCGGATGTTGTTACAGAGGAGAGGTCTGGGCCACAGACTCTTGTGTTCACGCTTTCTTCCACGCGGGCATCACCCACACCTGGGTCTGTTCGCTGGAACGCAGAGGGGACCCCCAGACACCCTCCCTGCCCTCGGAGCTCCCAGCCTAACCGGTGGGTCAGCATCTCACCCACGGTCAGCAAGTGGGCGTTCCAGAGCTAGAGCACCTCGAGCACGAGACCTTGCACGAGCCGTGGGGCAGCTAAGATCTCGAACCATCTGACGCACCAGAACGTGCCCCGGCGCTGACTCGAGCCAGCCGTGGAAGCAGCTCGAGAGCCTGAGCCAGGGCCCCGCACACTAGAGCCCCTCCAGCTCCGACCCGCGGTCCCTCTCCGGAGGCAAAAGCAGCTCCGGGGTGAATTCCAGAGCAGAGCCACCTCCACACCAGTTCTCCCACCTGATCCGGCACCACTGGCAGAGTGAGAGGCAGCCCGAGAACGAGAGCCAGGTCTCGAGGCAGCTCAGCGCTGCTGGGGGAGGCCGGTTTCCTCTGACAAGGCACAGGGACGGGCTGTGGGGATCAGCACAGGGTGATCACCCTGGCAGGGTGGTGATCTTCTCTCCTCCTGCTGCTTCGGCACCATCTCAAGACAGAGAACTGGCCTCTGCCCCGGGGCCGGTCACCGCTGCAGAGTCGACGCGGCTGCAGAAGCAGCCACAGACCCAAAGCCCGCTGCAGAGCTCGAGGCATTTCCATGTCCTGCTGCGGGGCCTTCGCCAGGAGCTCGGGAGCTGGAGCCACGTGCGCCCCAGTGGGAGGAAGCCCCTGGACCTACGGCTCCATCGCCGACTGCAGAGCTAGAGCCAAGGCAAGACTCCGAGCTGGACCGGCTCCACAGTCAGCTCCGGCGGCACCTCCGACCTGGAGCCAGCGCTGGCTCCCCCTGCAGAGCTAGGGCCAGTGGGAGCAAGACCCAATCCAACACCAGCTACAGCCAGCTCCGGCCTCACTTCCCGGAGCAGCTGATGAGCTCCAACCAGGGCCAGTTCCAGCACCAGAGTCGGCCTGTCCTCACCAGCGAACGCATTCCTTTTCTTCTCTTTTGGCTTTGGTTTCTTTTCCTGTCTCCAGGTATATTTGTAGCTTAAGATAAAATAAACTTTATCTTTTTAAACATTTCAAAGTGTGCAAACCACTGTTATCAACTCCATTTCCCATGCTGGCACCATCACCCTATCTAGTCCCAGAACATTTAATGCCCTGGAGAGAAACCCCACACCCTCTGAGCAGGCAGGCACTGGCCATTCCCCATCCCCCTGCTCCCAGGCAACCACTGATCTGGCATCTGTCATTTACCTGGGACGAATTTTTCATACACGTGGGATCATACCGTATGTGGTATTTGGGGTCTAGTTTCTTCCACTGAGTAGGATGTTTTCGAAGTTCACCCACGTGATAGCGTGTATCACTACTTCATTCCTGGCGTGGCTGAATGAATCCCATTGTATGAACAGACCACGTTGTGTGTGTCCATTCAAGTGTGGGTGCACCTGTGGGTTGTTTTCATCTTTCGGTTATTGTCCAGAGTGCTGCTACGAAGACTTACGTGCAGGCTCTTGTTAGAGGGCCTGCATTCCATTCTTCTGTTTAGAGAATGAGTGGAGTTCGGCCAAATGAGAACAGTATGCTCAACGTGTGGACGACGTGCCACACCCTTTGCCACAGTGGCTCTGCCATATTACATCTCCCCCAGCAATGGAGGAGGGTTCTGTTTCCCCAGATCCTCTCCGACACTTCTTATTACTGCTTATTCACTAGAGCCCCTCCTCCTGGTTGGGGGAAGGCATGTCACTGTGGTGTTGGCTTGCATTTCCTACGATCTCATGAGGAAAATCCCCCCATGTGCTCACTGGGTCGTCTGACTATCTTCTTTGGAGAAAAGTGTATTATTTTCAGTGGGGTTGTTTAGGTTCTTAAGTTGGAGGGGTTTTGTACACATTCTAGATGCAAGACTCGTATGAGATTTGCAAATATTTCCTACCATTCTTTGGGTTTCTTTACATTCTCTTGAGATTACCCTTTCATTCACAAAAGTTTTTAGCAACGTTGAAGTCCAGTGTCTCTGTTTTCTCTGTTGTTGCTTGGGCTTCGGGTGCCATACAAGAGACACCATATTGCCAAATCCAAGGGAAGGAAGATCTGCCCCCAGGTGCTCTTAGTTTCCTTCTGAGTGTTAAGAATTTTCACTGTTAAAGTTCATTCTTGGATCCATGTGGAGTTCATTTTTTATAGGGTGGAAGGGAATGCTCTGACTTCACTCCTTCGTATGTGCATATCCGGTTTCTCAACACCGTTTGTTGGAGACACTGTTTTTGCCTCATTGACTGATCTTGGTCTCCGTGTTCGAAAACAACTGACTGTACATGTATGTATTCCTTGATTCTCAGCACTATCCCATTGATCCATATGTGTTGGTCTTCTCTGCTCATACCTTTCGGGAAATATTATAATCTCGTACAGAGTTTTTCAAATTCTTAGGATTATTTGCATAGAAGATCATGTCCTATATAAGTAAACTTTTTCTTCTTCCTTTCCATTTGTGAGCTTTTAGTAACTAATCTTGTATAATTTCTCTGACCAAACTTCCATGACAATATTGAAATGAAGTGGTGGACATGGGCATCCTTGACTTTTTGGGGATTTTAAGGAGAAAACTCTCAGTCTTTCACCACAGAGAATGATATACATATGAGTGATTTTTCATAAATATCCTTTATCATAATTTTTAAAGTTATTTATTTATTTATTTATTTATTTATTTGAGAGCATGCAAGCCCAAGAGTGGGGAGGGGCAGAGGGAGAGAATCTCCAAGCAGACTCCCGACTGAGTGCAGAACCCTCCCTGGAGCTCAATCTGAAGACTCTTGAGATCATGACCTGAGCCCAAACCAAGAGTCGGACACTCAACCCACTGAGCCACCCAGGCACCTCTCCTTTATCACAATTTAACCTTCTATTTCTATTTTATTGAGAACACTTGTTATGAAAAGGTTTGGATTTTGTCAAAGCTTATCCTACAACAATTGACATGATCATGTTTCTTCTGGATGTGGTCTAGGACACTGATTAGCTACGTTGAACAGCCTTTGCATTCCCGGTGTAAATCACACTTGGTCATGATGTAGAGTCCTGTCAATGTGCTGCTAGATTCTGTCTGCTCGAATTCTGTTGAGGATTTTTGCCTCGCTCTTCATAATGGATTTTGGCCTGCAACTGTCTTTTCTTGTAAGGTCTTTGTCAGTCTTTGGAATCGGGACAATGCTGGCATTCTAGGGTGACGTGGGAAGTGTTCCCTCCTCTTGTACTTTTTTCAGACTTTCAGAAGGATTGGTATTCTGTCTTCTTTAAACGTGTGGGACAGATCACCAGGGAAAGCATCAGGTTCTGGACTTTTCATTCTTGGGAAGTTCTCATGACTGCTTCAGTCTATTTACTTATTAGAGGTCTGCTCAGGGTTTCCATTTCTTCTGGAGTCACATTGGTAGTTTGTGTGCTTCTCAGAATGATCTGCTTCATCTCAGGGAGCCCATTGGTTGGTATAAAGTGGTTCCATTTTTGTCTCTTTGTCCATTTTGGTAAATCTGCAAAAGAAAGAACAGTTGTTTTCACTGATTTTTCTCACGTGCTCTCCTCTTCCATGTATCTCTGCCCTAATCTTCATAGATTCCTTTGCTCTACTAACTTTGATCTTCTCCTTCGACTGAACCAGAGGAACATTCTAACCATTCCAGATGCCAGGCAGCCAGAGGGCCTTTGTCTAGGTCTGGGTTGTTGGGTAGAGAAGCAATACAGACTGGAGTGGATCAGGCTACCTGGGCAATTTCTACCTCACCTGGCATTCCAGGTCACCCCCAGACCGTCATTTCAGGCTGAAGCTCTCCTCCGGCCAGGCATGATGCCCAGCAACAGACTGACCTGACTTCCCATGAACCACTCACGACCTGAGGGGCCTTCTGTGCTCTAGGAACAAGCAGACTAGCTGAATTTTGCCAAGGAGCACTGCCCATGAGCAGAAAACCTGCATAGCTCAGGGCACTGTCTTCTGTGTGCTTCCTTCACACCTTCCCATGTGTGGGTCACAGCCACCTGTGCCCATGGACACCCTAGAGCACCCATTCACCCAGGGTGTCGGATCAATGCAAAGTCAGCCCTTCAATTCTTCCACCACACCCCCAACACAACACCCAAGACCAAAAGGAGCGCTCACTCCAAGTCCTGGGACCAGCTCAGATGCAGCCCCTACCTGCGCAGCAGGGACATCGCCTACCCGCTCTGCACGCACCTCCAGCCCGATGGAGATGTGCACGACATTAGTGTGGGTTTTGTCCCAGGATCCCTGATGGCCAGGAAAAGGAGGTGACTGTCCCACCCTTTCTCCCTGACAGACATCCCTTCCTGGACCCTGGGTCCCCACTCCACAGCCACAAGGGGCCAAGAAGACTCAGTCTCTAGCAGCTTCTGGGCTAGAGGCTGACCGCGGTTGCCTTACACAGTCTGGTGTTTCTGCTGGCCTTGCCGTTCCTCAAGTTCCGGAGTTGACCTCCCAGTCGTCGCTGGAGCCCTCAGGCATCATCACAGCCTCTGTCAGCACCTCCCCCTCCTCAGCCTCCATCACATCTGTGGCAGCCTCGGACTCACACGAGCGCCGTGTCTCGGGGTCTGCAACCACGGCTCCTTGCTGCCGCTCTCCATGCAGCAGGTGGGCGCTGCTGCCTCAACCCCATCAGCCTGGACATGAAGATCGGCACCATGTCCAAGAGCATCCTGCTGAACTGGGCACGTGGGGCGTCCCGTTGGTCTCCTGACTCAGACGTCTCTGAGTACTGACCTCACTGGAACAGCTAGCTACTCTGACAAGAAGCCACCTCTGGACCTTCCAGGCAGCATGCCCAGGCCTGGAAGGACGCAGACGACCACCACGGCCCCCACTCTACACAGGAGGAAACTGCGGCAGCCTCCTCACCTCCGGCTGGTGCTTGCTTGATGATCCCAATGCTAGGGTGGGGACAATAACATACCCACCAAGCTCCTTCTAAATCTACGATGCGGTGGCTCTGGTAAGACTGCCCGGATTGTGTCCCGTGAACCCCCCAACCCGCAGTGTCCCCTGACTCCTTGCCCAATATCCAGAGAGCCCTGCGTGATCTGGTCTAGACATGCTCCCCAGTGTGCACCCCTCAGCCCACTTCAGCCTTTGTAGGGCCTTCGTCCCCCAGGGAGCCCGGCAGGAATTTGCCCCTCAGAACCCCTGCCGTCCCTCCCTATGACGCCCATCCAGGATGGTCTCACCTCCAAGCCTGGGCTCAAAGGCTCCTTCCTCCGGCTCCTCTGTAAGCTCAGGCTTTGGGTCAGATTGAGCTGGGTTCAAACCCACAGCAGGGCCATGTCACAGCCCTGTGACTGGCAAGCTCCTGTGGGAACTCCTGGGACCTCTGTTTTCTACTTTGGAGATGGGGTCAGTGCCTCCCACCTCAGGAGGATGGGTTGGGGTTGAAAGCAGGGAGATGAAGGTGTTTGAGTGCTGGATTTTGGGGAGAGGGGCTGCTGCCAGGAAGACAGGGGGAGGGGATGTAGAGGAGGAAAAGGCGGCCTGACCTCCTCCCTGCCACACGTGTCCCCATCAGCCTCCCCTGAACCCCCGCCATGCACTGAGACGAACACTGAAGTGGAACGTGGGGGCCAGGACGGCAGCGGGGGTATATTTCATTTCTCTCTAGTCCCCAGGTCTCCATGTCCACTCAGTCCAGCGGCCCTGCCTGGCGGGAGTGGGTCTGGCCCCCGGCCTAAGAGGATGTGAGGGTCACTGAGCAGGCAGTGGAGATCGGGACACGGAGGACCAAGGCCACAGCCAGCCCCTCGGGGTTGTGCAGGCCTGCTGGCAGGTGGGGTCCCGCGCAGGCGCCGTCTGCTGGGCCGTGTGCGCCTGCACAGGATCCACCTGCCTCCGACCCACCGTTGGTGGGAGGGCCCCGCCCACCCAGAGTGCACCTGCGCCACGTCCACCCAAAAGGTGGGAGCCGTCCGGCCACGCCGAGCCACGCTAAGGAAGTTCCTCCTCCAAGCCCTCATGGGACAGTCGGTAAACTGAGGACAGGAGAGGCAGGGACTGGCCTGGGACCCACCAGCTGAGCAGAGGCTAGAGGAACAGGGAGGGTTCCAGCTTCCGTGGCCAAGCTTCACCTCGCAGGGCGTTTCCTTTGGGAACGAAGGCCCCTAAGATCTGGGGGACCCCTGCCCACACTCCCATGTGGGGCCCTTTCCTCTGGTCACCCTCGCGCGGGCACACGTACGCACAAGGCTCTCTGCCTGGGCGCGCGCGCACACACACACACACACTCACACACACACACACACACAAACTCCCCAGCGGCATCCAATGGGGCGTGGACCCTGGAGGGGACAAGGGGGAAAGAAGGAGGAGGTTGGAGGCAGCTGGGCCGTGGGCTGTGGGCATTGTCTCCTGGGAACATGCCCGGGGCCGTAGCATGGGGCTCGGGGCAGACATGCCAGGCTGATGGCCAGGGCGTCCCAAGATGCCCAAGGGCTGTCACAGGCACCCACATTCTAGAGACAGCCCCCTTCCTACTCAGTTC